>NC_091823.1:12912500-13545000 GCF_038994185.2 Dermacentor albipictus | reverse complement strand
TGGTAGGATAATAATAATAATAATAATAATAATAATAATAATAATAATAATAATAATAATAATAAACTACAAAAAGTTTGAAAACTAAGAAAGGTAGGAAAATTTGAGCGAGATGACCATTTCCCGATTTTTAAAAAGTTTTCGGGTAATACAAATACCAGATGATAAAAATTTTTTTGCTGTCTTGAGAGAGTCATATCATTGAGATTTAACTGGATTCTCATTGTACAGCAATAAAGAGCTTTCCTGCAGTGAGCAAGTGTCATCTTTGCTAGAAATCAAAAGAGCGAGAAAATTCTTGTGGCCTCTGATCCAACACATCGTGGTGCTATCTTTCTGTACCTTGAGGAAATTTCAAAGTACAACTCCCTGGTGACTTGCAGGTGGGTTACGATTCACTTAAGGAATATGACAAGTGTCCCACTGCTGGGTCATCACTCGCAGGAATTGAGACTTCAAAAAAGGCTGCTGCAGTGAATGTGTTAATCTATGAGTGTGACCATGTTGAGAACACTGTGCTAATGTGGATATCTTCTATTGCTGATGCAATGGCACGAAGTTATGGCACCGCTTCAGTGTCAAGTAAAACTATATGACTATTCCATCAATTTTAGTATAGCGATACTTCCATGCATTTAGTAGTATGGTTTGAAAACTATTGAGTCTGAATTGGCTGTGTATGATGGCAGCATTCAAAGCATTCAAATTGAGAGGTTCTGTAGGCAGTTTTTTTTTCCACAGTGGATAATCTAGGAAAGGTTGCAGCAAGCTAATGAGTGCTGCTTTGAACTCACTTGAGTTGCAACCATTTGTATTTTCAGCCTATCATCTTAGCTGTTGGGGACAGCTTTTATAAGATTACATCGGAAGCTTTGCTGGTTCTTCAGCAACTGGTGAAAGTCATCAGACCATTGGGTAAGCAGTTGTGTTTTTCACTGGCAAATATCCTTGTGTTGTTTTAAAGGAATAAACATAGAAAACTTAAAAACAACATTGTAGTCCCAGGGGAATTCTTGTACGATGAGTTATGGCTTCTGAGTGAGCTTTGTGCAGGAAACTGCATGCATTAAAAGAGTTAAGCATTGATGCATACATGCCTGATGTTTGCCTGATACATACTAATATGTTTGATACCTGTATGTATGGTATCAATTAGTAAAAGGAGGAATGTGCTTTCTAATGGTTTTATTCTCAAGCAAACATTTATTACCAATTGTTTGAAAAAATTATTCAATAAAAAATTTCTAATGAAAGCAAGAAAACTTTGTAAAAAGATTGATGCTGCTTTGTATCAAAAAAACACTTAAAAATTTAGAAATATACATCTTGAATAAACATACTATATACAACATTCCTGCAAATATAAGCTTTTTATCTTTAGAACTTCATGCACAAAGGAAAATGTTAGCTCAAGTGGCCGTCGGGGTACCGCGCGAACTTCCGCTTGGCACTGCAGAGCACAATGCCAAGGTCAACTCCCGGCTGTCTTCTCGTGCAAAGCTTCACTCTTCGCGAAGCTGCCGGCAAGTGATCTTGCCCAAATGACGTTGACACCTTGCAGATAAGAACTGTCACCTTTAGAACACACCGGAAATCTCGCTATCTGAGCGCAGCCGTGAAGAAATGGTTCGGAGTAGAAAATGGAACTTACTGGCGCATACCTGGTGATGTTGCAGGGCTATTCGGTGCACTTTTGCCACCCATGCTAAAGTTAGATGAATCAAAATCATCTTCTCAGTCTGTGCAGCTACCACCATCACAAAATTCTGGCTCAGACTCATGTGAATCCTTAGAAATTCACCGTTGCCCAAGGGCAGCTGCGCTCGACATTGACACCATGTTGGAAGCGACGAGCACTCGTCACACGTGGCTATAAGGCGCTTTAAAAATCCCCCTGCGGTTAAAAAAAAAACACAAATGTGAAACTAGAAAAATAGTTCTTTTAGGCACTGGATGGTGTTAGCTGTCCAGAAGTGCTCTGAGTGCAGCAAAATTTTTAAGTTTAAACCATTGACAATATGTTATCAACCGGTATAGGCACAGGGATCCTGAAACGATTTTGAGGATTTTGTACAAATGTACTGAGTCGTTAGCGTAAGTCCTTCTGATCATTGGCACACCTAAGCACTCCATGTAAAGCATGTAATTTATTAAATGGTTTTAAAAATGTACATCGCTACCGATAGCAGCAGCACCACTCCCCTGAGTTTTCAGCTACCCTACCCATGTTAATACTGGTTCTCTATCTGACATCAGTAGGGCGAGCTATCCAATTGGTTACCGAGGGCCCGTCATCGATAATTTTATCAACTTTACGGTGAACAAATGTTTGTAATAGTTCGAATGTTGATTAGCTTGTTTTATTTAAAAAAGATTAACAGGAAGAAAATACACAATGACAATTCATTGCTGCACTCAAGCACTTCCGGCACAAAGCAAGTGTCGTCTGCTTGTGTTACGTGCTTACTGTTCACAGCAGCTGCGCAGTCAGTGTTGGTCTCGATCTTTCTTTTTGCGAGCACCATGGTTCACCCTTGTTATGTTGTGGGCTGCAAATTGTGCAGTCGGCAAAATGTCAAGCTGCAACATCGTCAGGGCTGGGAAAGGTACTTTGCAGTTGTATCGAGTTACAATACAAGATACTCCCGCAACAAGTGTTTGAGATACAGATACAAGATACAACTGCAATTATTGTATCCGATATGATACTTTACATTTGTATCTTAAGATACTTCGATACATTTGCAAATTTCTTATTATAGATTTACATAATACAGCAGGAAATGCGTATGCAGAAAAGTGCTTGCATGAAAATTTCTTGACACTGACCAACCTTGTTTCATTTGAATGAACTGTCTTTTAGTCGTTAGTATGTCAAAATTTTTGCTTTTTTGCTCAAAGTATAATACAGTCAAACCTCGATAAATTGAACATGCATATATCGAATTATTGCATATATTGAACACTTTCTATATCACCTGGAAAATTGCATGCATTTAAATTTTTTGTTTCAAACGGGGTCGGATGTAAAATGGATATACAGTAGCAAACTCTGCCACCCCGGACCACATGCGCTCTGTTGACAGGCGGCGAGCTTTCGTGCAGCACCCTCGAAGATAGCGGTGTCAGGATGGGTGTTCCGGACTGCTGTGCACTAAAGCTGCACGCATTGATCGGGCTGAGGGCGCCATTTGAACGTAGCGGCATACACACGGGGTGGTTTGACTAGTTCGACAACGTCAACAACACATTGCATTTGCCGCACTGACTCCTTGGTGCATCGGCCGCTGGCGCCGCGCGATTTCCTGCTCGCCGTGACGCTGCGCTCTGCGACTGTCGCACCTTGCAAGGACGCGCGACACTGCACACTTACTGGGCTCACTCATAGACGCCTTGGCAGACGCCACTTAATACTTCGTTATTGACAGTGTTTCAAAATGCTTCCATTGACGAATGTGGAGCTCGCAGCAGAAGTAGGGGCCAAATGAAGACGCTGCTGATGTTGATCCCGCAAGCACTTATGTTGCCCCGCTCCCGACTTCAACTGGGGCTGTAGCTGCTTTAGCTCTTCTACACACTTGTTTATCGCTTGTGGATCGTTTAGACTATGCTGAGGGTGCCATAGTTAAGCGCGCGGCTGTCAATAAGAAGCAGGCTACCCTTATGCAGTACTTTCAGCGAAAGAAATAAATACTTTGTGCAAAGTTTCGAATCAGTATTCGCTGCGCTACAATTGGGGCGCGATTGGGGATCATGGTTCGGAGCGTGTGATCAGTTGTGCCGCGCCGACTTCGCATGGTTGACGAAGCCGGCGTGGCCTAGGCTAATTGCACATGGCGCAATCGACCACACGCTCACGGCTGACGAAGTCAGCACAGCCTAGGCCAATTGCGCGTGGCGTAAACTAATGCGCACTGTGAACAACGATCCCTAATTGCATGCTTGGTTAATTGATTGATTTGCAGAAGTTTTTCTGATGCATCTTTTATGCGATTTTATGTATCGGATTCACGCTATATCTATATATTTTGCGATCACCACGCTGTTCAATATATCGAGGTTCTACTGTATTTTCATTCCGAAACAAATTATTGGGATTGCTTTAGCTGCTTAATATAAAATGTTTTCATATGCTGCGCTGTCAGGGGTTCTTGTTTGTCGCTCTTGTAATTGATACGAGCTGTTCCTCATCTTGCCGACAAGCTAGGAAATCGCCATTTAATTACCAGAGCCTCAATAAGCCTCAGCACGATGGTGCAATTACTGCTATATCTTCTCTGTAAACATGTTGCCGTTTACGCAATACCGGATCACCGGAAACAGCAACAACACTGGTAGCATCCTTTTTTTGCAATGTGTCGTGTATAGAGATAGCACATAAAGCTGCAATGACCTTTGATATTCTACTCATCTGCGACGTATGGATGTCGCATACATTGGTGTGCACAGCAAAGTATGGTGGCTACGAGCAACTGTCATGGCACCAACGCAACTGAGAGTGAAAAATAAATAAAAAGTTGGCTGTGAGCAGACGTTTGTGCTTGTTATTGAAGAGGCGGTGCGAGCGCCACCACGTGGCTTTGCTTCACCAACAGGTATGCGCAGAGCTCATCACCTGCCCTCACTGGAGGGCTCTGGTGGAAATATAAAAGAATGTCGCTGCCTTTAGTTTTATTCAGGTGATTTAGTGGCAGCAGTATCATCGTGAAACGCAAAGTTCAGCCAACATATATAGTTTTGCAGGGTGTTGTTGCGATAGCTCTATCTTGTATCTTAAGATACATGATACATTGTTTCATGTATTGGAAATACAGATACTGATACATGTCTTCTCAGACGTGTCATGATACAGATACAAGATACCCAGAGAGTATCTAAGATAGTATCTAAGATACATTTATCTTCAGTACTGCCCAGCACTGAACATCTTGTTCCTCTGCAAGGCAACATGTGGACTGAGTGGCTGCAGCACATCAGGCCGTTGGTATCCGATCAGCACAAGCATCTACTTGTTTGTGGTTGTCACTTAACACCGAAGGATTACTACCACAATAGGGTTTAGCGTGTCCGGTATTCGGGTAAATGCAAGCACAAGTGGATTGGCTGTATTACGGAGGTGCAAATGTGAACGGCCTGCACGGTGCAGCCACCTGGTGGTACAGAGCTCAACCAAACACAGAGCTAATATAGCAGTAACCAAATATATTCTGATTTGTTGCTGGTGTAAATTTTTGGCAGGAGTGTAATCGTGAACACGTTATCTTTTTAAATGTTTAAAGTGCCATTCATTTGGTTGCAGCAATATTAGCTCTGTGTGTGGCCGTTTAAGCTCTGCTCTGCCAGGTGGCTGGATCATGCAGGCGGATCAGGTCACTCACGTACATCTATGCTAAAGCTTGTTCAACACAGTGGTAGTAGTATGGAGGGGCCTTAGTTTGCAACTCTCCCTATCTCTCAAGATGCCCAGCTTGCCTGTGGTTACCGGAATACTGGACATGCTCAGCTCTGCGACAGAACGTTCACAGTGCACGCTGCTTGGATAGCTCTCTCTGGGGATTGATGGCCAGGCCGCTAGCAGAGAGGCTGGAGAGGCTTTGCGCACTGGCTCCAAGACAACCGGAAGTAGACATCATGACGTCACGTCATGACACGGAGCCGATGAAGGTGGAGCTTAGCCCTGGTCACTCGGCAAACAAGTTGAGAAAAAGCATGTCTAGGGAAGAGGGTAACTAGTAATCTTCTGTAGCTCTCTTAATATGAGACGCGTCTCTTAAATTGTGGCACAAATGTTTTACTGTAGCTGTACCATATGCATCTACAAAATTTGTCTGAACCGTTTCAGGGACCCTTTAATAAAGTGCCTATATATGCCACAAGAGTGTGTGCTAGGGGCAAAGTACATGTATTTACAAAAGTGTGCCATTCCCCCCCTCCCACATCTACATGATTTCTTCGAATTTTAAAGATCACAGGTTTTCTTTCTTCCTTCGACCTACAGATCAGGAAAGCTCGTTCAGGTTCGAGCCTTACGTGAAGGACATCTTTGAGTGCACCTTGACGAAGCTAAAGGCAGCCGACATTGACCAAGAGGTCAAGGAAAGGGCCATCACTTGCATGTAAGCAGAGCAATCCCTTTTCATGTGCTTTTCTTGTGTGTGGGCCTGATCCATGTATGGGCCCGACAGCTAGGCTGCAGAATGCATCTGTTGTTTGTTATTTTTACTTCAGAATAAACCAATGTTATTGTATAAAATATGCAGTACATAAACTAGATAAAGCCAGCTTGGTAGAATCGAACCTTCGTGTCACGTTCAGCTTTTCGCCTGATTTCCTATGTTTGCCGTAACAAGATTCCTTGTAGTATCAAAGCACTTTTTTCATTCATATAGCTCACGAGGAACTAATACTGTAACTTGTCTTACACCTGTATAAGGGTACCTTAGTGCATATGTTTTGGATAGGTTATTGAGCTTGACAAAAGCTTTGTGTTGATTTGGGATGTGCAGTTTAAGCATTATGAAATATATTAAAAGCTGTGTTTTGTGATCATGTGCATTAAGCATGAGGCAAGTGTTGTTGCATATGATTGGTATAAGTATGTCTTGTTATAAAAGTACTGAAAGTTGGGTGAGTCGGTAACTATTCATTATGAAACTGCAGTATGCATAACAAGCAGTACACAAGGCAAAGTTCTTGTTTGTTGTGCATGGTTGTCTGTTACCTTTGCCTTGTGTATCATTTGTTGTGTTTGCTGCAGTTTCAGAATGTCTTGTCAACTTGGCTTGGGCAGCACATAATGGCTGGCCTGCTACATAGAATGGCCCAAGCTTAATTGATTGCATAAAAATTAAGCATTTGAGCAAAATTTATGCCACACTTCCCCTGCATTGATAGAGAGGGGCCAGTATCACACATCATATAACTGTCTATCAAAGTGAGAATACTTCCTAGCCTTCATATCTTAGCTCTAATTAGCCCTCAAATACTAATTGGGCATTAACTTCAAGTTTGGCACATAGCGCATATGTTCAGTGTTGCCTGGTTGCCCCCCCCTGTGCCTAGTTCTTGGAGTTTCTTAGTGGACTTGCACTTGCACGCACTGTTCATTACAGGGGCCACATTCTTTGCCACTTGGGTGATTGCCTCCAGGCTGAGTTAGCGGTCTGCCTGCCCATTTTCCTGGATCGGCTTCGAAACGAGATCACACGACTGACTACAGTTAAAGCACTGACAAAGGTGGCTGGGTAAGCAATAACTCTGCTGCTGTTAATTTCTGAAAAATTCTGCAAAGAGCACTTATGAATTGCTCATTTAACCTCTTTTGTATGCTTGAATGATATCATTAAGCCAATTTATTGTCAATTTGTGTGGTATTTAGAAACTTATGTGAGTCAGAGAATGTGGCAGTTTTAAATAGCATGACGCCTCCTTACAAGGAGCTCTTGTAATTAACTGCAGAGCTTGTAACAGTATGCTTTTTCAAAAATATTGTCCTCACATTGAATATTTTGCGTTGCCTGAAGCATAGTTTCCCACAGAAATTATTATAATGACAGATTGCACTGATCCTTCAGCTGCAATGGGAATGATGGGTAGTGTGTAGTCAGTTAACGAATTTTGGATGACCAATTTTTCAGACATGCCCGATAATTCTGACGCCTTCGTGGCACCGCCACGTACCCCATAAAGTCAAAGTATACGCGCCGTGCACGCCGACGAACACGCCACTGGTGTCGGCCTTGTGCAGAACACGCGGGAGAGTAGCCTGGTACGCGCCGTAGTTTGTCGTGTCGTTGATTGTGCTTCTCTGTCTTATTCATGTTTTCAGAGCAAGATAGGCAACACCATTCGCACGTGTGGGGTGGCCAAAGCTTCAGGGAATGTTGAAGAAGAATTGTTGCAGGGTGGGGGGCTCAAATACCGGTGAAAAGGTGCCGGCGTTACAGTTCAAATCATTCCCGGCAAAGCCTTATCAGCGGGAGCAACGGTAGAAAAAAATGGATCGTCACTTCGAAGGGAAATTTCTTGTTCTCATCTTTTCCTTTATCTCGTCGGTGTTCTTTTTTTGTTTTTTTTGTTTTTTTTCACTCATAGTTAAGACACGTGAGCAGCAAAGTTCGTCGGCAGTGCAGCATGAGGTTTAAAGGCATTTCGCTAGAGTTTGGTATGCTGTTTGCCGCTTATATTGTTTTCCGCTCTTTTGCCGCGTTGTGCTAGCTAGGCAGCACGACTGCACGAGCGCAATGCGTTGTATGTTAAAGCTACTGAAGTTTGCAAGAACTGAAATTGTTGGTTTCATGTGGCGTGGTAAATCCTCGCACCAGCTGTCGCGCACTTCATTTTTTACATCTATTTTATGCGTGGCTTTGCACATGTTTAACTGTTGCTAGTTGCTCCATGCATAACTCTTGTCATTTCTTTTGAGCTGCGAAGTTTTCACCCTGCCTTGTTTGTAGAGGGTATAAATCACGCTGTGTCTTATCGGAATGATACCAAGGAAGTGCTTCTTTAACAGCTTTATTCTTTTCGCCCGAGGGCATCTTAGGTATTGGTTGCGTTTTTGGAAATGTGCTTAGAAAACAGGTAGTTCAGAGCGAGAATTGCTAATAGCTGCTGCATATGGTATTTTTGTTCCATTTCTCGCTGAAAAGTTCGTGTCCCTTTTGGGAAGTCGTCACACCTCGATGTTGCCTGAGCAAACTTGACAAGCCGAGTGATGTGTTTGTTTCACAACGTAGTCCCTTCTTGCATGTGAATTTTGTACTCAACTGAATTCTTATACTTACGCTGCAGACGACTAAACCGGGCCTTGCCGCCAGCGCTCATCTACTTTGTCTGGTGCTGCTCTGCCTTTAAATATATCATGTGGCACCTCTCTCCAGTAATATAATAAAGTACTGAAAAGTTAGTCAGTCTTTAGCTTTGTATGTTTCCAAGCAGCTCCCTTGGGGAATTCAAAATTGTACAAACTGCAGCGGGAACGGTAGTTCATCGGCGTATGCAGCAGAATTGCATTGGTGGTACAGCACTAACACGCGCTATTATTAACCCGTGTGTTTGATGACTTCTTTGGCTAGTATACGCGTTTCCATCAATAAATTGGCAATTACTCTTTTTGAGGCGATTTCGACTGCACTTATTCGGCGATGTCGCATGTATTCATCGGCAGAAAAATCACAACGGCATATGCAGAGATTGCACCATGTGGATTTGTTTGATATAAGTCTGCACTAATGACAGGTGCTTATTATTCAGGTACAGAAGCAGCTTATTGCGGCAAAGGTAGAATAAAAAAAAACATCGAGAGATCGCATCACTCAACAAAATTTACCGGCTAGGGAACATGAGCTCCACTTCATGTAAATAGGGTTCATGGCGTTTGTCTGCGGGACACGCCTTGCATGTAGTGGACCATGTTGTCCCAAGCACCGGTAACGTCGTGTTCATACCCGCTCGCACAGAGGTCAGCATCTTCCCTACAGCTGTCACCGCAGCCGCGAGCTTCAGCCATCCTTGCTCCAAAGGGTTGTCGTCTGCTCCTGCTCCTGCGTGTACTGTTGGAAGCGTCCGCCAGGTGGCTTTCAGTGGCGCCTCTATAGGCGGTGCACGAGGCGTATAAGAACGCACGAAATTTCCAATGCAAACGCCCTTCGCCGTCCCATTTTCTGGACATTTTGCCACGTCCACTGGACCGAAATGGCATTATTGAAGTCACCACTGACATCATTTTGATTATCTCGCCGCCTCTCTTGCACACAGATCCGCTGGAAGCTGTAGCAACAACCTTGGCAACGCTAAGCCTACCTGCTTTGACGTTTGCTATTAAGCTTCTTGCTATTCTGTGCTGTGTTTTTCATTGAAAGAGTTTGCCGCTGTCAGCAATAGCTCTGACTCCGCCTTTGTAATCCTCGCCAATGGCTTCAAAGCTCGGAAAGCATGACGTGTTTTGCAACGCTGGTTCCCCAAAGTCAGCTTTGCCTCAGTACAACAATGTTACGCGGTGAAGCATACGTGAAGCATTGAGGTGAAGCATACTTAAAGTGGGAATGGGCAATAGTTACGGGACACAGTATGTATTCCTTAATTATATGCACATGCACCCGCCGTCTCCAGTCGCAGTGCAAGCACCAGTACACCTAATTAGTGTACTGGTAGACCTTCAGAGCTATTTCGGAAGTGCCTGTATCGATCTTAGTCCTTGAGGGTAGTAGAAGGCATGCATTCATTTTTTTGACTCCGTGATTTTTTTGGACGTGTCCGCGGCCCCTAGAAAGTACTAAAAATTTGACGTTGACTGTATCTGGATTTGTCTAAGTTTCATGCTTTTGGCTTCCAGAATTCTTGCCACTTAGTTACTAACATTAATTCTAAATTGCCAAGCAATTATCTTAAGCTTAATGTATGAAGGCAATATGCTTCTGCGTGCATGCATAATCATTGCAAATTGTTGCATTGATAATTTGTCGATCAGTTTGAAAAGTCGCCAAGTTGTTTTGAAGGCTGGCTGAACTAAGTTTACTGAAATAGGTTAATGTGTAGTCCGGGGGTGAAAATGTGGCTCTTTTTGCGATGGTGGCCTGAGGTGCTGGAGCACACCGATCTACTGCAGTGTCATCTCTCAGTGCAGCCTGTAGTCATTGCTGACAAGTGGAGCCATAATGGTGCAATACAGAGCCTCCGGGACCAGCAGTTATGGTTGTCGCGGAAGTCATGATTGTCTGTGCGGAGCTCGCTGATTACTTGCTGTGGTTCTTCCTGCTGCGTTCGTGCATTGTTTGTTAAGCGTGGTTTCAAATAGTTTTTTTTTCCCGGTAAATTGTGGTTCCTCCTCATCGATTGGAACAATTCACGGCTTCTTCAGATCGGGCACATTGGTAGTATTCTCTCCCTTTGGCGCCCTTTTGGGGTGAAATGACCAAGAGATGGTGGCTGCATTCATCACAGACAATTATTTTTTTTTCTTCGGTGAAGCCTGGCAAGTGCTTTTCTGGCTGATGCAGTATGAAAGGAATCCCGTGAAACCCACCTGACACAGTGCAAGTGCTCCTTCCGGTCTAGTCATCCTTGTTTGTTTTGAAATACTTTGATAACGGATATACGAGGTCTGTTAGAAAAGTATCCGACCTTTGGCCGAAGAAAAAAAGCTGGCGTAACTGGAGCGTTAGAAACCTAATCACCCTCAAAGTAGTCTCCTTGGGACTCCACACACTTCTCCCAGCGGTGCTGCCATTGTTGGAAGCATTCCGAGAAGGCCTCTTTTGGAATGGAATTTAGCTCAGCCGTTGTTGCAGCCATAATGTCCTCTCTTGTCTGAAATCGTGCTCCTTTCAATGGCCTCTTGATTTTGGGAAACAGCCAGAAGTGGCAGGGGGCCATATCAGGAGAGTAAGGAACCCGTTGAAGTACAGGAGTCTGGGTTTTTGCCGAAAAAAGGTCTGAGTCAAGTGCGAGGATTGTGCAGGGCCATTGTCGGGATGGATGCGCCAATTTCCTGTTGACCACAACTCCAGTCTCACAGCATCACACAGCATCACAGCATCACAGCGCTGTACAGCATCACGTAGGCGACGGAGGACATCCCTGTAGTACTCTTTCGGGATTGTTTGACCCTGAGGTGCGTACTTGTGGTGTACCACACTGCGGAAGTCAAAGAAAGCAGTCAGCATCACTTACACGTTGCTGCGCACTTGGCGGGCTTCCTTTGGTCTTGGTGACATAGAATGCTTCCACTGTGACGACTGGGATTTGGTTTCCGGGTCGTACCCGTACACCCAAGACTTGTCACCAGTAATTATGGTGTTCATGAAGTTGGGGTCACTGTTTGTGGAATCCAGCATGTTGCAGCTTTTCATTCATTTCATTTTCAATTTCATCGCAGCTCTCTTCATGGCCAAATCTTCGGTCATAGTGGAATGTGCAGAAAAAGTGTTAATGACCACCTCTTTCACAATTTCTCGGATAGTCACGTGACGGTCCCACATCACCGCAGCATTCGCTTCGGCAGTGACCTGGTCATTCCGGCATGTTGATGGCCGACCGGAGCGTGGCTCGCTCTCCACCAATGTGTGGCTATCTTTAAACCGGTTGTACCACTCTTTGATCTGTGTGCTGGTCATAGCACCGTCACTGAGAGCTGTCTGAATCTTCTGAATGGTTTCCACTTGGCTGTCGCCCAGTTTCTGGCAAAATTTGAAAATTTGATGCAGTAGTGATGCTCCAGTCACTCCATTTTCATTCCAATAAAAAAACCGACGAGAGCACTGCGCACTAGCTCACTCAAACGCTGCGTCTCAGTGACTGATGCTATCAGCAGATGGGAACCCGTGACCCCTCTTCGCAGTGGTTATAGCAATGCTATTCTTTAATGCCAACAGCCACAGCTTGTTACATGCGATTGGAACACCTAGGAAGCAGTTAAACAAAGCAGCCGGATGGAGTAAGGTGCTGGGGAGAGGCACTGGCTACACATCCCCCTATTTCGATTTCTTCATGCAACCCGGTTATAACAATCATCAGTTATAACAATGGAATTTTCGTGGCACTTGGATATTGTTATAAGTGGGTTCAACTGTAACATTTATTGTGTTTTGAGAGAGTTTTAGTTTATAAATGCAGAAAGTCTTGCACAGCATATTCAAATTTCAGGCGCTAGGCGCACACTGGTCAAACGCAGCACCTGTCTTGTGCGTCATCTCAAAAGTGACCCCCAATTCTCCCATTGTTTTGCTATGTGAACGACACACTGTCCCATTCCAGTGCACCACAGCTGAACTGTCATATGCCATAGTACTTGCAGCTCTTGTCAGGACTAGTGTCAGAGTTCCCTCTAGTAATTTTTGCAGGAAACATTATTGGCTGAAGCAGCACATTCTATGAAGTTGAAAACAAGGCTTCCAGTTGGATTCAAAGCACAAGCTCTCTTAGCTAATAGCAAGCACTCGTTAAAAGCCATGTCAACCAACATTGTGTATGCTCAAAGATATTAGTGTTCTCTGATCCACAGTGGCCTTGGTGTTCTTATGCAGATCGCCCCTGCGCATAGACCTCAGTCCAGTACTGTGTGAGTGTGTTCTTGCCTTGGCAACCTTTCTCCGCAAGAACCAGCGGGCCCTGAAACTGGCGTCGTTGACCCTGCTGGATACGCTTGTGCGGAACTACAGTAAGCTTCTTCTTTAGGTTTTCAGGCCCCTTGGCTAATGCCATTATGTTCACATAAATCTGTGGGGAGCAGAATGTCAGTTTAAACATATATTTTTAATTTATAGTTCCTTTTCATTTTTCACTTGATTTGTTAAATGGCAAGTTGCTTCTGCAAGAAATAAGCATTAAAGAAAACTGAACAAATGCTTTAATTTGATGTTCATCAAACATTCTCATTCCATGCTCATAATTTTGTTGTTATGTGATAAGCAGATTACTAGGAGGATAGACAGAAATACAGAATATGCATTTTTATGAGTTGATCTTTGATTATCGTGCAGGTACCTATCTCTCTCAGGATATGGTAGCTACTGTTATGCAAGAGCTTCCAGCACTGATCAACGAAACAGACCTCCACATCTCGCAGGTTGGTTGGAACTGAAGGCATCCTTTTACTATTCCTCTAAAATAGACACAAAACATGTTCTTTGATATACGAAATTGGGCTTCACATTGAATGACTGAGCAAGAAACGTGGTTTGAGTTTCACATTGAAAATTGATTCACACCTGCACTGCATTAAGGTTTACAGTACCTGTTACGCTGTTTATCTCTGGTGCTTACTTTCCCAGAGCAGCACACTTCAAGGAGGCAGTGCCATTCACATTTCTTTTCCTGTAGAGTACTTCCCTTTTTTTTGCTTCTTCTTACCATTATATATTTCTGCAACAATTTTCACTTCTGTGCTCGTGCAGTTTGCACAAAGTGAAATGTGGTGTGTACATGTCTGTTTATTCTGTCTGGAAAGAAGAGATCTGCATGAGTTTAATGAGCCAACAAAGTGCACACGTATGTACTGTTTGTTAGCATATTGAACAAAGCAATTGGCTAGTCTCTCACTGGTTGCATGAAGGCTGTAGCAGGGATCTTCTAAAACATGTCTGGTGGAAAAGGAACACATGCATTTTTATGCTGCGCAAGCCGGATATTTCTGGGTTAATTTAATTTCAATTTAAATGTTTGTTGATAAGTAGTGTGCCACTTCTCATTTGTGACCAACAGTGGCCGCATAAGGGAAGTCTCAGCTTGGAGCCAACATTTCAACAAAATTAATGACCCTGACAATGATGGGTCGCCTCATCAAAATGTTGACTTCGGACTGAGGCATCCTTTTTTTAGCCACTGTTCAGCACTTGAAGTCTCGGCCTTCTTGTGAACCTGTCTACATTTCATTTGAGTTTTCTTTGAAACTGTTCAATACCAATCAGTTTGAATTCACTTTCTAGTTTTATGGTTTACACATTGCTTTATTCTTGCCGTAAATTGCTGCCAGAGTGTATCGTTATGTGGCTAGTTTTATGGTTTACACATTGCTTTCTTCTTGCCTTAAATATCTGCCAGAATGTATCATTATGTGGCTTGCTAATTGTATCTGACAAACTACAGCTGTTCTTGAGAAAGTATGTCTTTTTCTGCAGTTGACGCTGAACTTGCTGACGTCCATCTCTAAGGTGCACCAGCAGTCTCTGTCTTTGGTGCCCTGTGCCATTTTGCCCGAGATTTTGGTCTTGGTGCGATCGCCTCTGCTGCAGGGTGATGTTTGCTTCCTCTGTTATGTTCTCAGCCAGTTTTATTTTTGGCACATGAATATATTTGTAGCCTTTTTGCATGTAGATTATTATTTATTATGCTTGACCGTCTGCCTAGTGTGTCATATTAGCCACTCTTCTGGGAAATATTCAAGGAAATGTTGCAGTTACAATGCATTGATCACCAGTTAGGTGTTCTCTTCGAGGAAGGACCCTATTGTATGGGACATTATGCTGTGAAATGTTGCTAGCTGATCTTTGCCTTGATTGATTTTCTACACGACTCATAGTGAGATCCTTGTGATCGTATACTGCAGAATTTGTAGTTAGTGTGCAATATTGCAGGTGGTGCATTAAATGCCATGCTGGAGTTCCTCCGGGCACTTGTTTCCCTGAGCCTGCCGGGTCTAGGCTTCAAGGAGCTGCTGCATGTGAGTAGAGACATTGTACTTCGATACCACACAGTTAAAAACTGCACAGTGCTGCTAAGATTGCAGTAATCTGGCTTTTTTTCCTCCTCCCTTTCACTGTGTTGTGTCATCTGCATTGGGCGCAATAAAGGTGAAAGGCTATGAGGGTCTGGTGTCATAGGCGTATTGAGCACTGCGGGTTTGGGCTTAGCGAGCTTCAGTGTCGCATCAGCTGTTGCCTTGCATAACCTAGCATATGTGCATTAAGCATGCAAAAGGGTGTCAAGTACTGTGCAGCAAGAGAACAGTTTTGCCCTAAGTTAACGGAAACAGGCTTATTTGTCTCCTTCAACCCCCAACACTACGCGACACTCGATACCAAGGTGGCATGGGAAGCAAAGAGGAACCTGCACCATCGGCTAAAATGCTCAAAGGGCCACTGCTAGCACGTCACTGCGGGAGATGGCTCCCTGCGACACGCCGCTAGGAAAAACCCCGTGGCTATGCTGCATAGTTGTGATGAGCAATGGGCCGGCTCACGAGAGCAAGGCAATCTCAGTCTGATAAGTGCCTCAGCGTAGTATGACCATTACGAGCACCAGACGCTGCTCTTTGACTTAGCGTTATGAAAAGGAGTAAGACAATGTACGCTCTCGCTGTGGCTGCACGACACTGCAGATAAGCTCAGGTCTGAGTGATGTGAAGCAAAGGGGCCAGTGGACGAGAGGAAAAAGGTGTACACACCCTGTACTGTTCCAGAAAGGTTGCTCCCGTGCTCACTCTAGTTGCTCTGTGGCGGCCAGCAGTGCAACACAACTGCAAACTGTTCCGTGGAAAAAGCCACCTCTGGCAACTGTCGTGGGTTCAAAGGGAGCGGTGTAGGGACAACAGAATAGGTGAATGCCCGGACAAAGGCGCCAGTATGCACCACAATCCACACATCATGGTACAGAAGAAAGGTAGTCTCTCTGTCTCGCAAAGTTAGCTTGAAGGTGATAAGAAAGAATGTGCATGAGTTTCAACCTGCATATTTGTTTATCTGATGTCTCAGCAGAGCAAGACGAGTGATAACAGAATGGTCATGCAGTATACAGGCTGTCTATATAAATTTTATCAGCTTTTAAACAAAATAAGGGCTCTGTGTGAGTAGGGTGTATCGGTATCATCCTTCTTAGTCGTCATTGTTATTGTTGCTCTTACGTCTGATAGAACTTGTTCTAAGTGACCTACCTGCCCGATGTTCTCCCTACTGTTAAGACTACAGGTGCCAACATCTGACCCTCTGAGGGTTTTGCCGTCAACTGCTGGCCTTGGCGGTGTCTAGGGGATCAGATGCTGGGCACAACTGTTCAGCCACTTGTACCAAAAAAGAACACAACATTGATTTCTTTTTATTTCAATGTCTTCTTCCAAGGAAAACTGCCTTTGCATCATTCATTACAGTGTTTGAAGTGTTATCTGTGGCTATTTTAACTCCTTGTGGGGATGCAATACCATTGTGACAAAGACGTGCTATATGACAAGCAAGGCTTTTGGTTTGAAGAGATTCTTCCAAAATCTGGGTAATTGCATATGCGATGTGTGAAGGCTTTGTTTAATGCTTGTTTCAATACACAATCATAGTTAATTAGTGGGGAAGGCAAAGGCCTCAGAGGTCAGAAAACATGGTTAGATCAAGGTTTCGGTTTGCACTGGTCGCAGGAGGTGAGCGGTCCCGTCTACCAGTCTGGAGGTGCTGGCGCCGTGGCCACCATCCACCGGCAGGCCTACCACTCCATGGCCAAGGCTGTCGCCGCACTGACTCTGCAGTGCCCACAAGAGGCGATACCTGTAGTGCAGAAGTTTCTGCATGACATTCAGGTGAGAAATAATCTGTAACGAAGTCAAAAACAGCTGTGCTAGATTTGTTAGGAACACTCAGCTCACTTGCAAACAAAACCTAAGACATTACATGCAAACACAAAAGGAAAAAATTGGGCAGAAGCCACCAAAGGATGATTGTCAAAGTAAAGTAATAGCCTCATGATAGGCTCACTGAGGTATGCTGCCGAGGAAACTTATTGGTTAGCTCTAATGGTCAGGCTAGGTTAGGCCGTGTGAGTACTGTGACATTGCACTGACTCCTGGATCAGCCTGCTTTACAAACCACGTTAGGACGCCCTCGAGGGTACACACAGTCGATCATATACTGAACTGGAAGGGAATCGCAAAATAATTTCTGCAGTTAAATTTCGATATAACGAAGTTGGTAAAATTGACAATTTGCTTCGTTATATCCAAATTTCGTTGTATTGAAATTCGACCTTTTATGCAAGTAAGTACAGTCGCCGATCAATTTTTCTTACTTGGAAGGGGGCCGCAGAACTTTTCGAATTATAGGGCAGTCGAAAAAAGCGAATTTGAATGAGAAAATGAATTCATTTTGACAAATTTGGGAGTCTGCGACGAGTAAAATAGTTTCATGACACGTCGACAATATTTTCACGTAGACGGTATGAATTAAGCGAAGCAAGCCACACTTTTTAGCGAAGTATGCTGTAGCGTACTTGTGAACATTATAAGGATCTGCAAAATTCTGTACGGTGCAGTGAAAAAAAAAAGCCAGACCAGTGAAACTGTGAGGGTATCAACCTAACTTTCGATTACATATCATTGCATAAAACATACAAATTACTGTTCAATAACTGGTTACTGTTTTGAGCCTTTTTCAACATGTCTGATAGGTAAAATTTCAACATTTTAAATAAAAATCATCTGTCCCTGGTGCACTCATATTTTCTGTCTTTTGCTTAAGACCATTTTAGTAGGATCGTTCATTTTGTAATGTCTACTATCTGCACTAATTAGCTTTCATCAACTTCATGCTCCCTTTTGTGGTGATCATGCATGTCAGCAACAGTCCCAGTGACTGCCAGTACAGTTTAGATGTCTTGGTGCTCGTACTGTGACCAAAAATGGCACATGCACGTGTATAGTTGAGGGACACATATGGTGTTCTGCGACACTGGCCCCTACGTAGTATTTTGTGTAAGCTTCATTGCATAACATGGTTTTGTTGCACTGAAGCTGCCTAAAGAGAACCGGAAATTGCGAAATGCAAATAAGACCTCTGCAGGCCCCAAAATAAATGTAGCCCTGTAGTTTGCATAATTGGCCCAGTGTGCGTGGTTCCTGGTAGGGTTTAACTGGGGTGTGCAAATATCAAAATTTTTGAATACGAATCAAATACAAATACTTAGCATCGAATATGATATAATGATATGCACATGCAGTTTTAGCAAGTTGGTTTATTTTAACGTGTTGGAACATTGCAATTACATTGTCATTGACAAAAAAGAATAAACTAGTAAGCCGTTATAGTAAAAGATTGTGCATTTGGCTCATGTCAGCTTTGGAAAATTTAATAATTTCTGCGAGTTGTCTATTCTTGCCAACCTGTGCCTTATTATACCACATCAATTTCCCGTCAACTCAGAGGCATGCGACTGGTACAAGGTCACTCATGCAATGAGTGACCTTGTACCAGTCGTCACTCATCGCATTTGCTGTCAAGCAATAAGCTCAGGATTGGGGGTAGCACTTGAAAAAGAGTGCACCCTCTCTGTTTGCAAACCCGTGGCCCTTGCTACTGAGAGGCTGGCTTTCCTGCAAAGCTTAGACGTCCAGTGGCGAAGCGAGTTTTACAGGCAAAATTTTGCCACCAGCATGGAATTATCGCAAAATTCGGCACAAAGTCCGACACAATTTCTTAGATTAGATAGAATTAAACGCTAAGAACCATGTATGTTCCCACACAGCCAGCAATATACCGTATTTACTCGCATAATGATCGCACCCTTGAATTTTGTCGTCAAAATTCAATTTTTTAAATTCCTGTGTAATGATCGCACCCCGAACTTGCCGCAGCGATATGTCGTGTGCCAAGTTTAGCTAATAATGATCGCGCTTACCATCTGTCGAATGCTACGCAAGTGACTCTTCAAGACAAACCAAGCGGTCTGCACGCACCAATCATTCTTAAGCAAATGCCCCATTTAATTCCTTTCATCACTTTCCGCGCTTCCATAAAAAAAAAAAAGCTACACGCAAACATTCCTTTATTATGCGTAGGCTGTATAATGGCTGTGGTCAACAACAACAAAAAAGGCGCCTTTTGATTCTTCTCGTCTGCACTCGTGGGCACGCAACAAATCGCAGGCGGCAACGATAGTAGCCACGTTTACACTGATGCGTTAGAAGTGTACCCTATTCATACACCGACGCTTGTAACACAGCTAAGATATTCGCCCACCCTTATAGGAAACATGCCCTATTAGGATAGCAGTGAAGACAAATGCCGCAGTTTCCGCAGCATACCCGCCATGTGTTTCTGTGTCACTGGCAGCTAAGTGCGCTCATCTGTTTCTGTCCCCTCAAAGTGGACAGGGCTACGTTAGTGCCGCAAACTTGATGGTATTAATTATATTATTCGTTATTGATACGGAAGAAACTGTTTCAATGCACGTAATGTACTCGCGAGAAAGAAAAAAAAAAATCTCGTTTGGCGTGTTCGGCTTGCTCCACCAGCCGCCATTTTTGTTTTGGTGCCCCGCACTACATACAGCGGCAGCCGCCTATTTGTTGACCCATTGTCATCCCGCAGCAAACGCAGGATGAAAAAAAAATTTTTTTCTCTTCGTGGGAAATTTAACTTGCATAATGATTGCACCCCTGAATTTGTGTCAATTTTTTTGACAGAAAAGTGGAGTCATTATGCGAGTAAATACGGTGTTCATTTCGAACATTCATATCCAATTGAATATTCCAAAATTTTCAAATACCTACTTTTCGAATTGAATACGAATATTAGCAATCTAATATACAATAATATTCGAAATTTTTGAATATTTGCGCGCTTCTAGTTTTAATCGATGTGCACTTTTTTGGATGCTTTGCCATCTGCTCTGTGCACGTTTTCTCCCAGTGTTTGTGCAGCATCTGGCTTGGGCCATTTTGGGTGTTTGTTGCAAACTTGGATTGCTCTTTTCAGCATATTGGTCATCTCATTCAATGAATTGGTCACCTGCTTCAACGAATCGGTCGCTTGTTGCAACAGATTGGTCAAGTGTTGCAACGAATTGGTTGCTTGTTGCAACATGCAAGAGCCAATTTCCCCCTGTGCCGTTAAATTTATATGACGGCTACGTTCAAATGCAACGCAAGATGCAGGAACACTACAGAATTCCGCTGTATCAAATGGGAACATAATACAGAGGATTCAGGGGGATTTAGACTGGGCCGTGAAATTGCAACGTAGCAGCCAAGAAAACACAACATCGAGGAGGGTATCAACGGGGTTCCACTGTATTTGTGTCATATATAGCCCACTGTTGAGCAGTGTTGTGTTGATGTCGTCATTGTGCCCTTTTTTTTCGTAGTTTATTAGTGATGATAATGATTAGCAGCAGACATTTCAGGTTACATAGATGTTGCAACGAAGCAAGTTTCTTACCATCTTGTGGCATTCATTTGTGCAGGCTAATCGCAGTGTGGACTCTATTCAGCTTTTTGCCCTGCTCGCCATTGGAGAAATTGGCCGGCATATGTGAGTGTTCACATGTTTTTTTGGGAACATTAGAGTGCAGGGCGCTGAATCTTTACAGTATATATATATTTTTTTCAACGTGTTTACTTGTGTGACACCGAGCCTTATTGTTCTTATTTTCCCAGAGACTTGAGCACCGTTGCAGATCTCAATCCTGTGCTCCTCGAGGCATTTTCATCACAGAGTGAAGAAGTGAAGACGGCAGCATCTTTTGCCTTAGGTTTGCTAAAACTCTACTTTTCAACTTTCCTTTCAGTACCGTACCGTGTTGGTGCAGTTCTAATGCATGGCCTTTTGCGAATATCATATCCTAAATTGAAGAACAGCATGCTCTGAACTGTGTATAAAATAGGCATTTAACCAGCAATAGTGCTTATGCTGCCTGTAACATCATATAGTAAAATTGTATATAGTAGCCTTCTGCCTGCAGCAGTAATAGCATCATGCATATTTTGTACACAAGTGGCTTTGCATATACATAAAATGCACAGAGCATCGTTCCTGTGATAATTGAAAGTGGGGGCATGTTCCTGACAGTGCTGTGCTAAATACAAATTTCCCACTGTGTTTGTAGTCCCACTGCTTCCTCCATGTCACATAACTGAGGGATTCAGCAGATTATGTGGTATCAGGGTGTATATTCAGTGTGGTTTGAGAACCTGCTAGTATGAGAAATGTCTACTACGAGTTCAGCCAGTTGTTCCAGAGCATATGCTCTCGAGCCTAGCTATGTGGTTGATCATAGGGGCCTCCCGCTCTTATATCCGCATGTACTTCAGTCCACTACGACTGAAAATTTCCTTTATAGCTTTGGCTGTTTGAATGCATATGGTACAGCTTTCTGTCTTTTCCATAATGCAAGCTTTAGGGAGCTGTGGTAATTGCAATCTGCTCTCTCAATTGCTGGCTTCTGATGGGGGAACCTGGATGTTACAGGTAGCGTGAGTGTTGGCAATCTGACTGAGTACCTGCCTTTTGTGCTGAAGGAAATTGGAGAGCAGCCCAGGAGGCAGTATCTTCTGCTGCACTCTCTCAAGGAGGTAAGTTTGCATTAATACACCGCAGTGAACACTGATGCATGAATAAATTGGTGCAGCAAGATTGTTATTTCAGCGTTTTAATAATGGTTTCCTTTTGCCCACTCCTTTACAGATTATAAGCTGTCTGTCATCGAGCCCCGAGAGCATTCAGGCCCTTGACCCATTCATTGAGTCGATCTGGTTAGTATGGGTACCAAAATGTGAATAAACGTTATGTGTATCACCTAAATTATGCAACAACGAGTGTTGGACAGCGCTTCGCGCTGTACCACACGGTTTAAAGTCGCAAACCAACCAGCCCAAACCATCACCCTTCTAAATGAGTAAAGCATTTGTTTTGTCAGCATTTCTTAAAGTTCTTATTTTGTGCTTTAATTAAGTACTCTGGCTGGAAAAGAGAAAGTAAGAAAGTGGTTGATCTGTTTCGCATGGTATGGTCACTTGCAACAAGTGACCCAGTGGCCATGGTGTTCTACTGTTGAGCACTAAGTATTGGGTTTGATTCCTAGCCACAACAGATGCACTTCAGTGGGGTTAGAATGCAAAAATGATCTACTTATATTTGGGTAAGGCAGCCAAAATTTTTGAAATTACCAGTAATCTTCAGCCCCTTTTATTACAGCATGCTTCATAGCCCATCTGTTGCTTTGGGACGTTGAACCCCATAATTTCATTTGATTTCATTTGTTCATAAGAGTGCTGATAACAGCTCACTGTGAAAACACTGAGAGCACTGGCGCCGTGACATTATAAACATTACATTGCTCCCCTGTGTGCACAACTTTGCTTGGTGCAGGTCTCTTCTGGTGCAGCACTGGGAGTGCCCAGAAGAAGGGGCACGCAATGTGGTGGCTGAATGCCTGGGCCGCTTGGCCTTGGTGCGCCCCGCACTGCTGGTGCCACGGCTGGAGGCTTGCCTGGACAGCCCGTCTCCACTGGCTCGTGCCACAGTGGTCGCTGCTGCCAAGTGGGCACTCGCCGAACGCTCGCCCAGTGCCACACATGCTGGCGCTGCTGGTGGGTGCTCACCATTTTAGCGTGTCACATAAAATCCGGTGTTGGCGTCGTTTAGCGAAAAGTCATTCCTAAGCACAACCATCCAGGCCCTCCATGTGGCACAGAGGGGTTACTGAGCTAGTTGGATTCCTCAGAGTAGGACGCCTCAGAAAAATTTTTAAAACACAACCTGCAGACTTAATACGGTCAGCTTGTAATTTGAATATATCAGAAAACAACTCTGTGACGCGGAAACTCAAATGTAAACCTCTTTTCCAGTGTTTCTACCATAGAGCAGTGTGTTGCACTCGGTTTCTTGCAACAGCAGCATTCAGATGGGGCTTGCCTCCACGCATCTACAACCTACGCAAGAGGCCGTGTTTCTATCAGAAAGCTCACCCGCTCACCTTTGTGCATAGTGTTCGTCGCCAGGGTTTCCCGGTAAACGTTAAGATTACATAAGCTGCAGTTGCTGGGAAGCGTGAGAAGCAGTCAGGGATCTTTGCATGTTATCACATTCCACTCTTAAAGACGAAATTTTTGTTGCAAAGGCTGTATTCGTAATCTTGGCAGATATGCTGATATAATTAGTTTACATTTTGCTTTGTTAAGAGACTTGGAAAGCTGGAGCAAGGTGAAAGGCTGGGCGATGTGGTGTGTCTCGATTAAGAAAACATCAAGATGGACAGGCACATAGACAAGTACTTACCTGCCATATTCCTAATGCAAATGTTAAGTCACAACTTTGGGTATGTTTGTGTGCCCTTGCATGCTTGGTTATTCTGTGTTGATTTGTGCTTTCGCGTAAACTAATCTATTTTTATGAGGTTCAACAGTTTTTTCATGCAGATGCATTCTTAGGCAGAAATTGAAGATGAAAAGCTCGAAATTGACCTGGCTCTTCAACATGCGCAGTCATTGAAATGTACTGTTGCTTGCAAGTCCATCCATTTGCTAATTGGGTTTTCCTGTTCGGGAGCTTATCACTTTAGCCTTCGTGCTAAACTTGCACTATGCTGCACCACTGTGCATTCTAGATTTTCAGGGAAGACCTCTTATAAGAAAATAACACCTTGTCTAGGGTTGGCTTTCTTCTACAGCTCAGGTTGGCTGTTGGTCGAAACCAAAATGATGAATATAAATATTCTGTTATACTTACTGTATTTATTCGATTCTAAGCACCCCCTTTTTTTCACGATCGCGATGCCCAAAGTGAGGGGGGGGGGGGTGCTTAGATTTGAAAAATCTAGAATGAACCCCCCCCCCCCTTCCCTCTTGTCGCTGCGACATCACGACGAGACGGGTGCGAGGAATAAGATTTCATTTTGCAAACATCCAAAAGAAAAAACGGCGCAGATAGTGAGCCCACCGCTTGTGTCAGATGCCTAGTGACTATCACTGCCACTCGAGTTTGCCGCACCGCTTGAACCGCCGCTCTCGGTATCCCCACAGCAGGTCGTCTTCCATTCCATCGAAGTAATTTGGAATCGAGCACTTCTTAAATGATTTGACCACGACGTCCACTTGGACCCGCTTCCAAGCGTCCGAAATCCATTTTGCGATGGTTGATGGGGACGCTTTCTGCAGCTTTCGCCATACAGCCGTACAGTCTGGCTGTACGGCGTACTCGCACCATGGCCGCCGTGCCACCTCGTGACTCCGAGGCTCCGGTTCGATGACAGAGTGAGCAAGCGCACTTGGCGGCCTTGGCTACGCACTCTTCCTAACAAATAGGGGGGTGCTTAGAATCGCGAAAATACGGTATATTGTGGTGCTGAATACATTAGATGCTACCTAGTACTGTCGACTTCCATTTATTTGACCCTGAATGAACCGGCAAAATTGATGTATTTATCCAGCCGGTCTAATTAAGCAAAATTAAGAAAAAAAAAACTTCAAAACATACTGCTGTTTCATTTGGCAGCATTTACCGTATTTACTCGCATAATAGTCACACTTTTCTTGTCAAAAAAATTGGCTCAAATTCAGGGGTGCGATTATTATGTGGGTTAAATTTCCCGCGAGAAGAAACATTTTCTTTTTTCATCCCGCGTTTACTGCGGGATGACAATGGATCAACAAGCAGGTGGCTGCCGCTGTCAGTGCGGAACACCAAAACAATAATGGTGGCCGGCGGAGCAAGCCGAACACACCGAATGCAATTATTTTTCTTCTTATGAGTACATTACGCACATTGAAACAGCTTCTTCCGTGTCAGTAATGAATGATATCGTTAATTGTAGCAAGTTTGCGACAATAACGGAGCCATGTTGACTTTGAGGGGACAGAAACAGAGATGGGCGCACTTAGCTGCCACTGACGTAGAAACACATGGCAGGCATGCTTCTGAAACTGCGGCATTTGTCTTTACTGATATTCTAATATGGCATGTTTCTGCTAACGGTGGGCAAATATCTTAGCTGCGTTACAAGCGTCAGCGTATTAGTAGGGTACACATCTAACGTATCAGTGTAAACGTGGCCACTATCGTTGCCGCTTGCGATTTGTTGCGTGCCCACAAGTGCAGACGAGAAAAATCGAAAGGCGCCTTTTATGTTGTTGTTGTTGTTCACCAAAACCATTATGAAGCCTACAAATAATAAAGCCGAGGCAAGTTTGGTTGTAGTCCTTTTTTTTTTTATAGAAGTGTGGAAAGTGATGAAAGGAATAAATGGGGCATCTGCTTAAGAATGTTGGGTGCGTGCAGACTGCTTCGTATATCTTCAAGAGTCGTTCGCATAGCATTTGACAGATGGCAAGCGCGATCATCATTACCTAGACCTGGCACGCGACATATCGCTGCGACAAGTTCAGGGTGCGATCATTACACGGGGGAAAAAAAAGAATCAAATTTTGACGACAAAATTCGCAGGTGCAATCATTACGCGAGTACGATCATTATGCGAGTAAATACGGTACGTGATTCTAAGTCGTGCGAAAATCGAACACCCGCTCGCCTTCTATGTGTCCAAGGTAGAAATCTAATATAGAGATAGCATTAGCCCCCGTATTCAGAAATGCATCTTAACTTGAAGCCCATGCTTGATTTGATCTAAATTATGCCTGCTGTGAACGTGCCCAAGATGCTCATTGCGTTTCCTTTGGTGTGTTCACTACAGGCATCATTTAAATAAATTCAGTCGTGGGCTTCAAGTTAAGATGCCTTTCTGAAAACAGGGTCAAGCTTCTAAACAAGAAAGAAATCTAATGTGCACCTGATTTTTTAGCAAGAAAAATGGGCAAAGGTCTAATGTGTGTTGCACAGGGGTGGCCAATTTCCTAAGGTCAGCTTTTCTGCAATACAGCTATGCTAAACGGCAAAACACGAATGTCGTGAATGCGGATTTCTGTTCAAATTTCATGGGAAAAACAAAAAAGGCCTGCATTGTAATCGGCAGATATCGTAATCAGGCATTGTGCGCTACCATTATTGATTGAACATCTTCCTCGGGCAGGCCAAAAATAGGCTTTTTAACAGGTGATGACGTGTTTGATGCTTCTGTCCCCTAAACTTTGTGGGGACAAGTGCTGCCACTGAAGCATTTGCTATTGGGGTCACCATAAGGCCGGTAAGGCACGTTACTGCTGACTGTTCAAGCTTGAAATATACGGTAAAGGCCAATTTTAGGATCGAAATAGAGAAAGTTTGGGCCCATAGAAATACATGGGTGCTTGCTGGGACCTTCTATAGGGATTGAATTAATCGAAAAATCGAATTAGCTGGTGTCGAAATAAGGGAAGTCTGCTGTATTAATCATTTCTCTGTTATACATTGCGAAAGCCCAACCTTTGGGATACTAAGATTAGATTTCGTACATTCAAGTGAGATGATTTTTGGCATATTACATTCTATTCTTATATTCCCATAAAAGCACACTACAGAGGTTCCGCAGCAACATTCGTGCCGGGGGGGGGGGGGGGAGGTGCTTACCCTTTTCGGCTGGAAGTTAGCCTGCATCACATCTGTGCAAATGTGGTTTGTGCAGGGGCACCTTCAGAGGCGTCAGCAGTGCTGCGGCCAAGGCTGGCACGCTTCCTGGGTGCCTTGGGAGACCCAGATCTTGGAGTGCGGAGGGTGGCATTGCTGGCTCTGAACTCTGCTGCTCACAACCGGCCGCAAATGGTTCGTGACCTGCTTGATTCGCTTCTTCCACAGCTGTACCAAGAGACCAAAGTGCGGGTGAGTGCACAACACAACTTTTGCACAGATTTTTGATCAGTACCTGCCGTGATGGCTCAGTGACATGGCATTCTGCTGCTGAGTAAGAAGTCGTAGTTTCTGTTCTGCAAAAACACTTCTGTACTTAAATTTCAATGTCTGTTTAAGGGGCCCCTCACCAGGTGGTTATAAGCTGGAAGTTGTTCATGCGCTTGAGGGAGCGTTGTACTGCAAGAATTGTTCAAATTGGTTCATTAATAGCTGAGATGAAGTGTTTCAGTGCTGCGAACCCATGATTTCAGGAGGCGAGCATCACTCCCCGTTTTTCTTTCTTTTTCTTCTCCCCCCCCCTCACTTTCTTGCGGTGCGGTGCGCTTGCGCTGATGGTCTTGCATGCGAGCTGTTGTTTGTCTCCTTTCGTGCAGAAGACGATTTCGTGCACTGTGCATGAGAGCACCTGACTAGTTGTATAAGTCAGTGCTATACAAACACTGAGGCAAGCGGATCACAGAGCATGACTGTGCACTGGAAAATTGTAGAAAATAACATTCTTTCACTCTCTATGCATGCAACTGCATGACATGGGACCAAGTAGACAAAATGGAAGTACATTTCTCTTGCTTTGGTATGAAGTAAAAAAAAAAAAAAGAGACATGCGGACATTCAGTTTGTAGTAATATTATTTCTCTTAACATTAATTTATCTATTGAAGCAACAGTTCAAAATAACTGCTGTTGCCTTGAATAATTCTCAGTCGTGTGCCACTGTGAGTGATGTCACAGCATGGTGAACTACATAGGTGCACTTGTACGATTGACGTTAACTCTCGGGCTGGGAACCCATGAGAAGAGTGCAGGGCACTTGGTTTGAAATTTCGGCTGCTTCCACAGCACATAACAATGTAATACTCTGTAGGCACGATTGTTAGCACACATTGTATGCACTGCGCTTGTGACTTCGAAAGGGCCAGAAATAATGCAGAAGCATCTCCTTGCTGGAATTCTCATAGCCCCGTGTTGGTTTGGGTCCCTCATGAAACAGTCAAATCACATTTCACTTGTGTTGTTGAGTGTAGCTTGGTATCCTTGTCGCTGGGCCAGTATCATGGGAGATGAGCAGAGATGTAAAAGAGAAAGTGTAATCATGCTAAATTTTGTTTCGTAAGCATCATTAGCATTTTTGTAGAAACAGAAATCGGAAAGTGGATTGCTCTCACGATACAAACACAGATTTCAGCCAGAAAGCACTGCAAGGGCAGAACATAAGTTTCTGGGACTGCGTTGGCAAATAGTACCTCTGTGCAAGTGTCACAAAGACTACCCTACTTCTTTCTTTTCAGATTCTGTAACAAGCTTTTAATCTGGCTTCTTTAATTGTGCTTATGCACCATAGTGTCTTGATTACATCAGGTCAAGAGATTTTTTTTCCATCAGTAATATGCAAATATAGTTATCTGGTGGGGGACACCTTGATGCGGCAGTCTTGTTACGTGCAAGCAAATGAGTGGCTGTTTACAGCAGATTATGGTTTTTTAAAGAAAGTAAGTTTGGGCATCTTGGCATTCCATATTAGGCCCTTAGCTCACAAAGCACTTAGTCTACGTCTGTCTACATAGTGCCTTTGTCTTTTGTGTGCTAAAGGTTTATATGTTGTGGTTCTTGATATTGCCTTTGCATTGTTCTTTTTCTGGTAGAACACACAGTTTTATACTGCAAGTGACTTAGTTCAAGGCTGTGTAGAGGGATTGAAGTAAAAATGTAGCACTTAAGGTGTAGTTTCATGAAGAGGGACCCCCTATTCATACCATGCATTTTCATGTGTTCCCTACCTTTGTGTTTTTCTTCCAGAACGAACTTATTCGCGAGGTTGAGATGGGGCCATTCAAGCACACTGTCGATGATGGACTGGACATTCGCAAGGTAATGTGTGGAGGGAGCACTGCTTCAGTATACATATCGTATTGCTCATCACTTTTGTGCTCTTATTGGTGCAGGCAGCATACGAATGCATGTACACGTTGCTGGACACATGTCTGGAGCAGTTGGATGTCTTCGAGTTCCTGAACCACGTAGAGGAAGGTCTGAAGGATCACTACGACATCAAAATGCTTACTTACCTGATGCTGGTGCGCCTGTCCACCCTTTGCCCTGCTGCCATTCTGCAAAGTAAGGCCTTGCTTCCTTCTGTCTGTTTTCTTGGCAAAGTTTTTTAGCAATAGTCTTCCTTGTATTTATTCATGGTGGGGCCTCAACCTAGAACCTCTTACTTGGCCCCAGTGAGTGAAAGCAAGGTGCTGCCTTTTCTGAGCAAGGTGGTGCACTTCACTGTTACTCTTCAGTGATTTCTATGACGAGGAGTTGCTTGAGAAACACATTGTCACTCTAGTGTGTTTGAGTAGGACAGAGAGAACATGGAACATAAAAGATAAGGCTTAGCAACTTTTATAATCGTGGTACAGACCTTGATATAATGAAGTTGGTAAAATTAACAATTTGATTTGTTGCATTGAAATTTTGTTCTATTCAAATTAGTTCTTTTGTTTAAGAGGTACATTCATCAATGAACTTGTCTTAAATAGAAAGGGCCACAATATTTTCCGAATTAATGGGTAGTCGGAAAAAGCAAATCTGAATAAGAAAGAAATTAATTTTGTTTAATTTAGGATTTGGTGACGAAAGGTAGATGAAAAATGGGGTTTTATGCCATGTCGACGATATCTTCACATTGGCGGTAGGTACGAAGAGAAACCAGCCATGCTTTCGTATACACTCCACCCTTGTGGCTGATACTGTCGCCCGCAGTGGGACAACGCTATCATGAAGAGCATCGTTAACAAGGAGCAAATGCTTTGACTGCCTCTCACTTCAGTGCATCTCCAAATTCTAGATAATGTAACCTCGAGATAATGCAACCATTACTAAACATGCGAGAAGACAGTGCACATGAAGCCACACCATCTGGGCATGCCCATATTTTGCACACGTGGCAGATTACCTTTTAAATCGCACTGTGTGTGCTGCCCATGCACTTGCAGCATGCTGTGCTAGAAAAGAAGACCTGTGCCAACCTGTCTCCCCCCATTTCAGCCGCATTAAAATGGGCGCGTGAGGCACAATAGCATATTGTCGCACTTGGACTTTAACCAAAACTTGGCACCCTCCGCTTTTGTGTTTTTGTGGCACGTGATTTAGACATGTGTTCCCAAGCAGCCGCTTTCAATTAAGGGGGGACGTGGCAATTAAAACTTTTTTATTTATAGGAATAAATGGGTGAACTTTGGCATGCAGGTGTTATTTGTTATGCTGATATCATAACTGAATTTAGTATTGTGCTACCTATTATAGTTTTCGAGTTTGAACAATCGATAGCCTCTAATGGTCATCCCCAAATTAATTAATTACACATAAGTTCGCCGAGATTTTCACATCCACATGTTCACAAAGGCCCATTCTGTGCAATAAAGCTATGCCTTTATTTTTGAAATGCTGCAATGAGCGTAAAAATATTTTTTTATCTTTCCTATGCATATTGTCTTACTAACAACTTATACAAAAACGCATTATAAATTTTTCTATTAGGTGCAGTTATAAATGGACAGCTTTATTGCACTTATAAATGTTTCAGGATCGAAGTGTAAAAGACAATGATTTTGTCTTCATTTGTTGTGAAGTGGCACTGGGATTACTGCAAGCAACAGCACAAAAAATGAAAGCTGAGAAAACGGAGCTGAAAGTTTCATTTGTTGTAAACATATAAATCTTTACTTTGGGCACCTAAAACTCGCCTGGGATGTACAGTGGAACCCCGTTCATATGTTTTTCACCGGACCGGTGAAAAAAAACTTAACAGCCGGGAAAACGCAACAGTGAGGAAAGCTCCGAAAATGAATGAAAAAAGTGCAGCTTCAACTATAGACAATTAATTTCACTGAGTGCGCTGAGGACCTAAAAGAAGTCCAGAATGGTGGGTTGCCGTTTCTTTCGCTCGCTAGAAATCATGTTTCTCTAGCCTGGAAGGCCGCATTGCTGTCAGCGTCGCTGTGAGGTGCGACGTACCTGCGGAGGAGGTCCAGAGCCGCGACGACTTCTCCAAAGCTAGGATTTGGCAACTCCCCGGCATCACGTGTCTCGTGCTCCTTGTCGTCACCGCGCCACGGCAATGGCAACGGACGAAGGAATATTCGCAGGAAATTTTGCCTTCTTTGGCGTAATCATGCTAACGTGCTAACGATTGTTTAGTATTGCTGCAGAGTGCGCGTGTCCGAGCAGCCCAGTTGCGCGCGGCGTGGTTTCGCGAGGTAAACGAGAGGAGAGATGGCCCGATAGGCGGAGCAACGCCATGAGCAACGGCAACTTCCGGCTTCACTTTAGCTTCACTAAGAGTGACGTCAGAGCCTCTCCCGAGTTTCCTTCCTCCGCGAGTCGACCCGTCCAAAAACCATGTGGTGACCGTAATCACAGTGATGATAGTGAAAGCATTTTTCACGAATGGCCACTTAGTGGTGGCCTCTCGAACTGGCGTGCGGCTTCTTGCAGCCAGTTCTATAACCAAGCCCGGCCAAGCGCGGCCAAAACTTGTCAAAAACCAAAATGGCAGCTGGAGTGCATTGCCTACTTTAGCCCAGGCGGGTTCGGGGTGCTAAGTTGCGACGTATCATGCGGGAACGTTTTCACAGCTACTATATAACAGCGGGGTTCCTTATACATTGGATCCTATGGAAGCTATGCCGGGACCGAATGAAAATGACGTAACAGCCGGGAAAACGCAGCAGTGAGGAACGCAACAGCGGGGTTCTGCTGTAGTCCTTTGCCTGTGAGGACACATTTTCTTTACATTTTGATGTAGTTTTTCGCTTTCTTGCAGTAGTTTCGTGCACCCTAGTTCCCTTTTTGATCATCGTGCGTCCATCCGTCATGCAGATGTAGATGACAGCGCATTCAAAACACCCGCTCTTGTCTCTCGTTGCGCAACCTCTTAATAGTGAGAGCTGGAGCTGAAAGCAGCAGTGGAATATTTGACGCGAAAACTTCTGCTCGGTCATGACCACACGCGTACACACAGTCACCATCGCTCGCGGGCGCACCTTCACCATAGCCCACGGTCCCGTCGTCAGCAACACACATGAGCGTGCTTTTCTGGTCACCCATGCGCGCTGGTCGTGCCTCGTCAACAGGCTCGGCATCCGCTTCTACGAGTAGTTTTCTCCCTCTTTTCCACGCTTCTTGCGGTCGTCCATACGCGTGGGCCATTAGGAACTTGATTCCTTTGGGGCTCATCACAGAAAATGTGCGTAAGCTGCCATGATCGTCAGTCACGTTGATCGGAACGCACAGCTCGCTGCTGCACAAATGCGCGTGCGAGTGGTTCGCCAGCAATGCAAAACAACAGCCCTGTGCCCCACGTGACTACTGCGGCGAGTTGCAATGAGGCATTTGCCTTTTTTCCGCTTGTTTGCTGGTTTATTCTTCAGTGGAGAAATACGTAACTGGCTATCTTTAGCTCCAATCTCTCCTCTTTATGGTGATACCAAGATCGCAGCACTGTGTCAACCGATAGCCGACCGATACGCGATGCAACGGGGCCTTCTGAAGCCAGATTTTTTTTCACAATTTTTCATGACGGCATTCTAGGAAAGTGCTGTTTTCTCGATTTCTACCGCATATTCTGTTATAATATTTCACAAAAGGTCCATGGGTAGTGAAAAAATATAGATTAGAAAATTGAAAATTTTGACAGTTTTGACTACTTTAATTGCTGTGTCCCTCCTTAACTCTTTCCCTTCTGTGCCCATTGGGCACTGTTATCCCGCTATCGATGGTTTGAATTGCCGCTTTCAAGACCTTCTGCACTGCTCACAGACATACTGCGCCATCGGAGGTGAAGGAGAAGAACTATATTTTTGTTGTCTAAGCTGTTCACATTTTTTCTTTCCATGTGGTAATTTTTGAACATGCTCGGAAGTTTCGAAATCATCAAAGGCATGAAGCAATAATGGCCGCCTCTGGGAGTGGCGCGCGCTTTGAAAGATCACAAATCTCGTGATTACACTAATCTTCGTGGAAAGCTACTTTGGTTTGGTACTGAGGCTACATGAAAATACCAAGCAAAACAAACAGCTGGACAACAGGCTTTATGTATTCGGAAATGCTCACGTCCCAGAAGACATGGCCAATGTGCTACAAAAGGGACCTAAATATGGACGAGCTAAGAAGTTCAGTGCATGACTTGGCAGCAATGAACCGTTCCATGGCAGGAAAAGCATATGCAAAACAGCATGAAAGGTGTTTGCTTCAGGGTGCTGATTGCCTGCATAAGTTTGCTGATTAACGCCGTTTTTCTCTTCTGTCTGTCACTTAGAATCTTTCTTTACTGTCCTTTTTTTTTTGCGCTACAGTAATTAATCGTTCAGCAAACTTTGCCTTCACAGAATGTAAATTTATTTACCCAAATGTCCATTGTCATCTGTGAGGAAATAAATGTAATGCACAAAATCCAACACAAGGACGTAGTAAGAGACTCAGACCAGTGTTAAAGATTTTGGGTAAAAGCCAAGATACCACTGCCCGGGAGCTGATGGAAGCATTCTGTATATCTCTAAGAGGCAAAGATTGCGTAAGTGACACATAAATTTCACTAATAGATATTGAGAAGTGTTTTTTGTGCGGCTTGCTATAATGTCTGCTTCTGACAGTGTGATCACATGGTTTCGTGCATGTGCGATTAAGTGCATATACAGTGGGCTCTCTTTCAACGGAACCTCAAGACCAGCAATATTGCTTCCGTTTATCAGGAGTTCTATTTAGTGAGAGACGAGGCTGAATACAATTCCATGAATACAAAACTAACCAACCATGAGGATGGTGTTCCATTTAGGAGGCAGTTTCGCTTAAGCGATTTCCGTTTATCTAGATTCCACTGTATTGACGAGCAATGAAGAATAAAGTTAGTTGAAAGTTAGCGCTGATCTGTGTCTCTTACTATGGCCATGTGTTGAATTTTGTGCATTACATATGAACTAACTCGCCCAACAACAAGTTTTATTGAATCCGTTGTCATCACTCTCATACAGTACTTGAGGAAGGCTGTCTATGAAAAACCACAACATGTCGTCCTCCGTACGGTCTATAGTGCATTTGATATTCCGTATTTATCAACCGACTTTGCAACGATTGCAAACAGGATGGTGACCCATGCCTAGACTAACCACTTCGCTAGTTCGTCCTGTAGGGCAGTATAGTTCTCTGGGGCGCTAAGAACATGCGACGTCACTTTTTGGCCCTAACTTAATATTAGGCTTGTGCAAATGTTTGATATTTTCTAATATGCGATCAAATATTATGCTATTCAGTTTTTGCTTCGACTCAAATTTCAGCATTCGAATTTGGAAACAAATGAATATTCATGTTTTTCCGCGATAAGCCCTATTGCAACACTGCAAAAAGATCTGCGTGAATAACCGCAGTAATAACTGCATGCAACGTCGAAATCTTTGTAATGACTCTCCATTCACAGATGCTCTAATAGTCCACATCATATTTTCGGCCAGTGACTTTGTTCCCCACCTTTTCGGTGCACTGATGGAAGGAAATGTCCTAAAGGGGGTTCCATGGCAGTATGGGTCATGCTGAAGTGAAACTGCACCTTCAGGCGAAATTTGTACTGCCACAAAGCCACACCTGAAGTCGAAATTCGAAAAAAAATTATCATTGAAATCGGGGTACGGGTTATACTCCGATTTTGCTCTTAAAATTTTACAAATTTTGGATTGTGTTACACATGCAAAATTATGGTAAACATTAAAACGTATGATAGACAGCTTCGGTTTTGGTGATCAATTTGCATCGCATAGCTCATTGCCAAGACAAGTGACATTCATTTAGTACAGCCACCTTCCGATTTTGGCACCTGCTTGATTATTCAAACATATTATTGAAACATCTTCACAGCTGCCATACAGCTTTTGAGAAGTTGTATGGCCGCTGCAAATAAATTTGCATTGACACGGCACTGAAGCACAAATTTGGTGGCTAACATCCAGCTAAACAGCGCTAATTAGGCCTAAGAGCCAAAGCAGGTGTAGTCATGGATGGCAAACCGTCGTGGGAACTATGCTGTTAATCAATGATTGGGCCGCAAATCATGCATGCGGGCGAGACCAAGGACCTCAAAAGTGGCGAGTGTGCCTGCAAAGCTAGTCTGTGCATTTAACAAACAGGATGGGTCAAGCTCTTGTGTAGACTGAAAGCATCAAGCTAATTTCCATAGCACAGCGTAAGCTGTGATTGTTATGCAATCAAGGCCACACTTTACAGTAGTACAACAGCACACAGCAGCCAAACACGAAACGCTTTGCCACCTCGGTTACAACAAAACATTAGTGTAGATTGAGGTACAATAGTAAGCAAGTGCCTGGAAACGAATTGTCTGTGCTGCTGTAATTGTAAGAAATATTGAACTTGCATTCTTGCGTGATAATATCTGAATAGCATAATTTTGAAGGTAAACTGACTCCAGAGATGAACCTGTTTCCTTCTTGGCAAGAACAAACTTTTTAAAAAATTTGTCAGCATCTGGTATTTAAGTGTCAAGGTTTTGTACAAATCCCACAACTATTCGAACAATGCTTTGAAGTCATTCAAGAAAAATTACTATTCGCTATGACTTCTCTTAGAACCAAAAAATTGATATTCGCATAAGCCTAACAGCTAATATACGCAATTACTTATTGTATGAATGTGCTTGCATAATCAGACTTGTTGTCATTGTTGTCATCCTATGCGAGTTCTGTCCCCATTCATAGCTCTTGTCATGGCAGTGGTGATGACAATGGCTAGGCTGGCCCTGACAGTAGTTTGTTATGAATGCCGCCAGTGTGGATTGCACAGCCCTGGCAACTTTGAGACAAGTTTTCTTAGAAAGAAAGGAATACCAAAGAATTGAATAACTACTGTAATAATTCAATGTGAGCTACCATTCTTGCTTTAAGATCTTGTGGCATGCCGAAGAAAGGCAGTTTCAATGGGAGATGATGCGTGTTCAATACATTCAATGTATCTTAAAGGGACTGACAACAAATTTTTGTGGTACCCACTTTTTTTTTAGTGCAATGGAAAGCTTACCGGTCAGAGTGTCCGATTGGGAAGTGCTAACGTGGAAAACGCCGTGGGACATTTTTTTATCAGAATTTTGCGATCTGCAGTGAGGATGTAGTCATTCACTGGAAGCACAATGAAAACGGTGATAGGTGAGCCCGATAGATATTATAAGCCAGCGTTAGTGGGAGGCAGACGTCGAGTGTGGCTGTGCTGTAACAAAGCGTGATTTTGTTTATAAAGTTGATGTTCCTGTGATTCATGTTGTCGGAGTTAAAATGATTTCTGCAATAATAGATACGTGTTTTTGTGCTTTCCTGCCCACCTGCTTGGTATTTGACCAGTCAAAACGAAACCAGTCGGATTGAAAACGAAACGACACCTTTACACGTGATACGGGATTCAGTGTGTTGTCGTCATGGTTGCCATAGTCATGCATGCATTTTTGATTTCCAAAGCATAGAAGTATACACAAGTGTCTAATAATGTGCCAACTGCAATTTTAATGAATAATTATGACGGACTTAATAACAGTCAACTTATCTACAGTAATGTCATAGAATACATCCGAAGTACCAAGATTTCACCTCCACGTCTTGCCACTTCTGGTTTTTGAAACTTTCTTTGCCAATTTAACATTATAATTCTTACCTAAATCGTGAACAGCGTGCTAGATTCTACCACTATAAATCATGGTCATTTTGTTTGTCGGTCCCTTTAAGGGCCACGAATACTGATGTGGCTGCTTTTGTAGTCGCTACTGTATTCACGATTGGGGTCGGGTGCATGCGTGCTGACCAGCCAGGTTCAAGTTATCCGGTGAAGGACAATTTCAGGATCAAAATATAAAAGTTTGAGCGCATGGGCATCCGCCAGGACCTTTGGTCAGCATAGAATTATTCGGGAAATTGAATTAACCAAAGTCAAATTAACTCTTTATTGATGAGTGTAGCCTACAGGCAACATACCAGAAAAATTTTTTTCTTGCAGAGTTTCAGTATTGATACGAAGTTTCTTGTTAAATGTCTTCAACCAACGCTGAATGAAAGAAAGAGACGTCATTTGTTGGTTTAGAGCAGGAACGTTGGACGAGGAAAAAGAAATTTGGCACGCAACTCACTATCTTTTGAGAGCAATGTCAGAGGAGACAGGCTGATGCAAGATATCCAGCTGCAGTGGTGTCGGATATGTGATGTAATGGAAATGAAACATACACCTGTGGTTCGCATGTGATGAGAGCTATATGTAAAAATTTAAAACGAAGCCTTAGGTAGCTTGGAGTGAAGCCCACTTCTAGTTTTCTGCCTGGGGTTTTCCCCCTATTTCTGGAAATATTTCCGCAAAATATTTGTTTTTGTTGATTATGCTCATTCTTTATGTGCTTTGCCCGTTTAGATCAAAAATAAAAAATTTTTTGTAGGTATTTATGTGTCTTGTCCTTAAAGGGGTAACGGAACTCTACTGTATTGCAATTTGACTTCATGAGTACTCTCGGACGTCACAGGAGTGTGTGGGCGTAATGTGGACACCACAATATGCCTACTGCCGCACTCTGTCCTGATTTGTCGTCACATTTTAAGCATTAACAGCCAAAAATAAAATAATTGCCTATACCTACTATTGTTAGCTGGCTTTGAACAACAGTGTGAAGCAGTTTAGTTTTTAGGTTGCTCGTGAATGTGCTGAATTAGATGAATATGTACTGCATTAATTGGGAGGGCATATGCGATGTGTACATATTATTATTTGTTGCTTTTTCCTGTTGCAGGGCTGGAACGCCTGGTGGAACCACTTAAAACCACCTGTGGAAGCAAGATAAAAGCTAACTCAGTTAAGCAGGAATTCGAAAAGCAAGATGAGCTGAAGCGTGCGGCCATGCGAGCATTCACTGCTCTGCTAGCTATTCCAGATGCAGGTGAGACTTCCCTTTGTTGCCCCCCCCCCCTCCCCCACGTTTTAATATTGATCTTTGTTGCCCTAACATACCTTTATTTTGAAAAACTGGTGTCATTTTTGAAGCACTGACCACATGGTACCTCATTTTTCCCCCCGGGTGTCATTGATGATATCCTCACTCTCAGTATTTCAAGATGCAGAGTGGGGGAGGTATTAATCTGCAAAGGCACAGCCACGGTAGCGGCAAACCTGCCATGGCAGTGAATCAGCCTTTGGAGCCGTACTATGCCTGCTGTGCAAGAGGTGTGCAAAGTAGACGGCAACTCGGCCGGTGCACTGCCCGCCACACAACCGACAGACCAATCAACGATTGTGAAGCTGCATGCCGTCCTCTCCAGCGCGCCTCTGCCACCAGTGACACATTGACCACAGCTTCTATTCCAGGCAAAATAATTTCCGCTAGGTAAAGTGATGCGTAAATTGTACATTTTATAAAAAGCGAAGTCCACGGTCAAGCATTAAGCGCCAACAAGAGTTCTGGTGCTTGTCAAGCTCAGCTGCGGTGAACGCCGACGGCGCATGCCTGGCTCTGTTGTGCTCCGCAGTTCAACTGCTACCACCGCAAATATCAGCATATTTTCTTATTTGTGTGAAATTATTGTGAAAAGTGACAACAGCTGTAACAAAATATTGCGTCTTGTGAGCTTCAATGATTAATTCCAAAGTGCTGTCAGCTTTAGTTTGACGTTAGCCGTTAGCTATTCGGCCGCCCTCAAATGGACAACGTCATGCGGTGAGAGAGAGAGAGAAAACTTTATTAAATTCCTTAGCTGGGGTCAAGGGATGCAAGTTGCCGTGCTGCTTATATGGATGGGCCTAAATCAGTTTATTATTATTATTACATCATAGGTTAATTACAACATATAAAATGCACAAACGAGGGTCCCAAAGTACAAGAATGCAATGGGACTCGGTGAAGATTACACGTAAATAATACATGGTTTAGCAGCAGTGCGGACAGTAGAACAGATATATCAAGTAAGAAATAACAGTAAGCATAATGGAATAGAAAACATACAAATGCATGAAAGCAAAAAACGAAGAAATTTAGAAGTAAGTACAGTATATAAAAATGCAAATCTAATACAACAAACAAGCATGAACATAAAAAATTTAACATACAGTCTTTTAGTGTACTCTTGAATGAAATTAAGGGCGGACCCAGGTCTTTGGGACCAAAAATTGGCCCAAAATTTGAATTTTCAATTTTTAATTTCCGCATTCCTGACGCTTTCCGCGCATGTCTCCGAAATTTTGTTACAACATACCGCATAGTTTTTCCATTATCATTCGAAAACTGCCGTTTCTGGCTTTCTTTATTCGTCGGTCAGCAACGTTGCGGTGCTGTGGTCATGAGAAAAACAACAGCTGAAAAAATTCGCTGCGCATGCTTCTATTGGCCAGTTTGAGCATGTGACCAAGCTCGTGAGTGATGATTGGTTCCAAGAACCACGAGCCCTCAAATGACGAAAACATCCGCCATTTTGTTTTAGTCTTGCGGTTGCGACGCTGGATATGCTGGAGGTCCGACAAAGCTTTGTTCCATGAATGGTTATGGGCGGAAACGTGCAAGATGCAGTAAACTTCAGAAAGCGATTCCGTCGTCCCAGTCTGTACAGGATATCCAGCAGCTCACCACTGAAGTCGTACTGCTGCCGAAAGTCGATGCCTCAACTGCTCTGCCAGATCGCACATTTCCACAAGCCGGTTACATTTGCATAAGAATTGAAGACGGCTGTTGTAGCTGAAGAGGAAGTAGATAATGCATAACTGCCAACCCTCCTGATTCGCACGGGAGACTCCCGATTTTTTGCTGAACTTTCCGATTGAACAATCACTGTCTTATATCTCCCGAAAAGTTGTCTCTGTTCATGCAATAATGGTTTTTCCGAAACCGGCACCGTGGAATCAGCAGCCACATCGGAATCGTCAGCGTCAACAACAACGATTGCACTAGTGCCATCGGTATCATCGACTAAGCAGCCGACTATGGTGCCTAGTAAGCCGACCAAAAACAGAGCCAATGTAGCTTTTGCATTTCATGTATGCTTTCCTCCATGGTGCATTGTTGCTGCCGTTTGTGTGTATAATTAATGTTGGCTAGGCCGTGTATGCAGTGCACCATGTAAAGTTAGAAACCTCGTGTGCTTGATGCCATGGTGCTATCAATGCCCAAGAAAAGGTATTTTCAGAAGTTTTTGCGATCTTACACTTTTGAATTTCCGTGCTTTTTGACATCAAGGAAAGGAGAACATTTTGCATTTTGTACAACGTGTGGATGCAATGTCAGCGTGCTTCACGGTGGCAAAGCCATCTTCAAACTGCATGTTTTTACGGTGAAGCATCAAAGCTATGTTCACACCAATGAGCAGCAAGAAAACATAGTGAACATTCTCCGGAACAACTACAACAACATACGTGTGGAGTGCCTGTTTACGGGATTCGTCGCCGAACACAACCTGCCCTTTAGTGTCAGCGACCACGTTGGGCCTCGCCTATGGAAAATGTTTCCGAAAGGCAAAGCGTTATGGATGTGGATGCAACTCTGAAACGCAAATCTGAAAAATGTGGAGGTGGCAAACTTGAAATTTATTTCACAGGCATTGCTTTCGAGTCTTTTTTTCTTTATTCAGAGTTTCCCTCAGCTGCTGCCCCGAGATTACAATGAATCTCCTGAAGACGCTTTAGATGCTCTCGAAGCTGAGTTTGCCACTCTACAGGCGTCAAACACTCTAAGACCTCAAAAACAAAAAGCATGCTGACATGAATAAAAGAACTGCAAGTAGCAATAATAATTTCTAGCATGGTCTTGTATTTCTTTTAATGTTACTGACTGGGTGGAGGTGGTGATTGGCACTTACCCTACTGGCTTCAAGCTCTATCCACTCAGTATGCGCTGAAATGGACAGTTCACTTACGGTAGCCGTCCACTTTCGCATGCTGCTACAGATGGTACTAGTTACTGTCCTACTGACGAAGACGTAATCATCGTCATCAACGTATTGCAGTGGATCATTATAATACAGCATAGAATCAGCGTGGTCCACTGTATTGGCTGTGCTTAAGACGCTGTATTGCTGCATCATACTTTCTGGCGCGTTAAAAGGACATCGCTGCAAGAAGTGTGCGTGTGGGTTTTGAATGCGTGATGTGCGGTTTCGTTCAAGACTCTTCAAGAGCTTCAAAGGGACAGGAATCTCAAGCAGTAATGGACGGCATAGAGGACCACCAGCTTTCAGAGAACGCCGATAAAACAAGCCCGTCAAACTATAGGGCAGTGGAAGCGACGAGGACTGAATTAAAGTGTTCATAGGCAGTCTGAGCGCAGTTTGAGGCTTCAGTGAGTAGCCATAAGCTCACGTAAGGCCTGCGCCATGCATGAAACGTTATAAGGAAGTGTGGACCTTATGTGGTTAAATGGGGTATCTCGGCAATGTAATGTCTGGTGAGTATTTGTGTCACTGTAGAATATGTCGCATTTCCACTTTGCAGGATCACTGCATAGTGCTGGTGCTGTTTGTGCTCTTGCATTGTGAGCTTGCTCTTTTTGGTGCCGCTTCTGTTTGCATTCCAGACAAAAACCCACTGCTGAATGAGTTCCTTTCCCACATCAAGTCTACACCAGATCTGCAGGCACTATATGAAAGCATACAGAAGGACACCAGTGCAAATGTCACGGACTCTGCAAATGTGATGGACATCAGCTGAAAAGCCCAAATGGCATCCGGGACTGCTGGTGCAGCGCACTCATGCCACCGACCTTGTTCTTAGTGCGCACGCCTGAGCTGTGCACTCTGGATGAATAAGGCAGCTGGCATGCGGGCGGGTGTGTACCAGGTGTCATGGCTTTGTGTTGCCAAAAGTATAGTGGAGAAGGCAAGGGAGCCAAGTTGTTGCCTTGTTGACTGTTGTGAAGACTGAAGAAAAAGTGCGCACCCCCCCCCCCCCCCCTGCCAATTTACACATGACCCTGGACAGCCTCTGTTTACACATTTTTTTTTAATACATGCGTAATAGGGCTGCTGGTGTGAATCATACCATTTGTCTCATCCTGAATGTGTTTGTGTTTCTTCAAAACAACAACAAAAAAGAAAAGCTGCTCACAAGTGGTGCAAGAAAAGAAAGACGGTGTCAATTTACAACTGGAGTACTAGTTATTTTGCATGTTTCAAAATATATGTAATTAATCTTGAATATATCGAACTCAAAGGGGATTGCAAAAATTTTCACTATATCGATAATTTGAAATATACCTACTAAAGCTTATCTCAAAACTGTACATATCTAACACATGCCAAATTGACCGGTTTCTTTCTACAAGCCTGTGTTGAATGCACAAGGTCTGCTCGTGCATTTAGCGCATTTTTATTCAAAATAAAATAGAAATGTATGCAGCGTGGAAGAAAACCAGCCTGTATGGATATGCACTGTGATGGCATCAGTGCATTTGTACAGTGAATTGTGCTTGAATGTGCCCGGCTGCGTGCCTATTGCATTATGCCATTATAACAGCTGATCGTCATACATTGGCAATACGTTGACCAGCCAGATGCTGTTAAAATTTGAAAGTGGCTTGCACGCTTTCTCGTGGAATGTGCGTATCGGACTGGGAGGCCTTTTGCGCTTTTGAAGCAGCATCTGGACCCTTTCTGGTAATGAACGTTTGCAAGTAGTATGCTTCACTGCATAGCAGTTCTTTCTGTCATCGATAAGCTTCAGCGCATTACATTTCTATGTTGCAGTGGAGCTAACTAAAGTAAATCTGTCATTATGGGCCGCAAATAACCTTGCAGCATGAGCCGTCCATATTTTGTGACATGGGCCTTCCTAATTTTTTCTTCATGTCATGTACTGCCCTTCAGATTAGTGTCTTGTTTAACAGCAACTGCCAAAACAGTGCGATTTTATTGGTATGTATACTTATGATCACGCGAGAAATTATTGCATTGCATTAGCAGAAGCATACTTGTAGTGGTGTGGCGTGGCACAGTGCTCAATATATTGAATGTGGCAGTGAACCGGATATATGCGTAATATAGTGCTATACTTTTGCATGGGATTTCTAAGGGGATGTTTGCATTGTTGGATATAACCATTAATTCCATATGTCCAAGTTTTCTGTATCCAAGATAGACTGTAATGATAGGGCCCTGTTGGTGCCACTTGACTTGATTGCACGGCTTAGATGACACACAAGGATGCTGTCAAGTATGACATAGAGCGCAAGGTTTCTGTCAGTTTGGTTTTTGTGTGTTGGCGTGCTTGTAAGTGTACATATAGGTGTAGAAATGTGTAAAATAGAGAAGGAACGAAGGTGACCTAGCAAAATCAATGTAGGAACATATTGAGCCTGATGTCTGCAAGGTGGCCAACTACAACCATGTTGAAAAGGGCGACAAAATTAGCGGCTTAATCTTTTGTTTCCGCCCCCCATTCAACATGGTTATGGTTTAGTGGCGGAGCTGCGCACATGGACAAACTTTATGCATTTGAAAATGATCAAAAGGTTAAACATCCTGCAGTGTAGAAGGTTTTTAAACTTAGCGTACTAATGTAAAGATTTAGATTGCTTTATCTCTGAAATTCTGGATTTGCAACTCGTTGCACCAGTGAGGATGTGGGGGTGCATTGCTAGAGGGGCATCAACTAAAAAGCAAAAGTTACATTTAAGACTGCTGGCTTCGGGGTCTGTCAGTCAAGAACTTTATTGAGGTCCTGAGGGGTTTAAGCTGTTGGAGATAAATTTTTTTATGGCATTTGCCACTGGGTGAACAGGAGCATAAAAAAGTGCTAAAAAAATCTGTTCATGCAGACGACTGCTTTACGCGTGTGTGCAGCGAATGATGTGGTACGGACTTCACAGTAAATTTGCAGAGCCACACTGTTGTGCTTGGAAAGATTGCGGAGATCCACATTGTTACTTACCATCACCTTAAATCTAGGTGTAAAGCGCTGGTGGTTGAAATTAATTGGAGCCCTCTGTTGTGCTGTGCTGCATAACAAACCTCAAGAGTACTTTTGGGAAACCTTGGCAATTGTCAATTACCACTGCTTGTATTTAAAAGTGTAAATACAGTAAGGTCCTCATCACAAATACTTTTTTTTTTCCAGAAGCAATTTTTGTTAGTGTTAAATATGAAGTTGCCTTCCACATGTACATGTTAGTGAGAGAGAAGACCTTCACTATATTAAAGTTTTAGAATAGGGGCCCCAATGAGCTTTGCGGGTGTTAGCGTTGGGGCACGAAGGAGCGAAGAGCTTTAGAATAGAGTCTTACGTTTGCGAATAGCGTCTTGCGCTGACAGCGCCACTACGGCGTCAAATAAAAGCTATTAGAAATAATTAAATAAAATATACCATTTTATGATAGGAATAGTAATTTTGACTTGCGTGTATTCGCGTTTAATTACAATTTGGAGGTTATTCTGTAAGCAGCAAGCGCTTGTTTTGAGCAAACCAACCTTACGTGCCTTCACCAGCCAAGCTTAGCCGGGTTAGGCCTACGAGCCATAAAATCCGCAAGCGAATTCGGAATCGGCGGCGTCTAATGAATCAATCTTCATAACACACGCTAGTTGAGAGAACGCGATAACCGCAGTCACTTCTCTTAGCTTGCGAACTTCACGCGTTACCACGAATCGAACCCAGTTTAGTGCTAGGTTAGAGCCGTCGCTTCGATGGGTGCCGCCATGTTTGCTGACGCAAAGTTTTTGGGGCCGCTATTTGGGCTCCCGCTAAATCGGTGAAATAGCCTTTTGTCCCAACGCAAAACCCAAACGCAGTTTGCGTCTCGCGCATGCGCAGTGGCTTCGACGCTATTTCTTCGGGGCCCCTATTCTAAGACTCTATTGACACAACACATTTTAGTAAAGAAAAGCACTGGCGAGCATCGCGATCAGCCGTGATCAATAATGTTCTGTGCAAGATGCTTCATAATGGTGCGGTGATTGCCGTTCCAATAAAATTAGTTGTGAACATACGATACCTACGCTAATTCTAATAAGAGCACCTTAATACCATTGTGCAGTCACTGCAATTGTACTGTGGAGCAGAACCATACAAGGCTGAAACGAATAGCTCCATGGGTGCTGTTCTGGACACACGAATTCTGCCTTATTTATAATTTGGCATCTTGTCTGTCTTAATTCGCTTGAGATTCCAAAATTGCGGAATTTGACTAGTGTCTAGAATAACACCCCTGGACGTGATCACAGTACGAACAAAGGCAACCTGCAACAATCTTGCAACTAAGTGCACTACAAGAGCGTGCTGCACTTTACTCGCGACTACTCCCACTTATGGGGGGACGCGGCTTTAGCATCGCGAAAAATTGCAAAAAAAATCGATTTTCTTGAAAATCAGATTTTCAGTTTCTATAACCCTTTTTCTGTCTGATACGCAAATATCATCACTGTAAACCACTTATAAGTGCTCTAAAAAAATTCGTTTAATCAGCCAAGGTGGCGAAAAATCTCGCGGAAATCAAGAACAGTGTTTTTCAAGCCATCCGAACTTCTAGCCACCATACCGGAACGGCGCGACCGAGCGCCGCCATCTTGGTCTCGTTGGAAAGCGCATTTCTCAGTCTTCAAATTTGCCGCTTCAGCTATCTCCTCCATACAGAAACAAGCGCACAAAAAGCAAATGATTGACGGTCGTGCCGGAGTCTTCGATTGGCCGCGCCCGCCAAGTGACTCTAGCGCGGTTCATCATTGGTCCGGCGCTCGCGTCGTCTGCTCTGCTCTTTGCACGTTTCCACTCGCTGTAATCTCGACGTGTCAGAACGGGTGCTACGCAGACATCGCATTAGCGTGGCCGATCCCTATGCTTATGGACGTTTCAAACTCACAACTAAGCATTCCGAGCATCGGCGACGCGGATTTCGCGACCAAGATTCACACGCGGAATCTTCGAACATGCGGCTAAGCCTTTCAGCACTTGGCGTTTCAGAATTCGTGACGAAGCACATTGCGCACGCAATTTCGGACACGTGGCTAAGCATTTCGCGCGTAAGGAGTCTCCGACTCGGCGATCAAGCACATCATGCGCGGACTTCTCGGACTCTCGCCTAAGCATTTTGTGCATCGGCACCTCGGACTGCGCGAGTAAGCACATCGAGTGTCGACTCCTCGAGCCCGCGACTAGCCATTTCCCGCGTCGGGATTTCGCACTGTGCGAACAAGCGCATCGAGTGTCGACACCCCGAGCCCGCGGCTAGGCTGGTTGCGCGTCGGCACCTCGTACTGCGCGAATAAGCGCATCGAGTGTCCAGGGGCGTAGCTAGGTCGTCTGGCACCCGGGGCCCATAGGTCTTCTGTCACCCCACCCCCCACCCGCCGGGTGTAGCCGGCGGAAAGAGCCCCCCCCCCCCATGGCCCCTTCCTCCCCCCCTCCTGTTGCTACGCCACTGCGAGTGTCGACTAGGCATATCGCGCGTCGGCACCTCGGACTGCGCGAGTAAGCGCACGGAGTGTCGACTCCTCGAGCCCACCGCTAGGAATTTCGCGCGTCGGCACCTCGGATTGAGCGAATAAGCGCATCGCGCGTCGGTTCCTTGTATCTGCGGCTAGGCATTTCGCATATCGGCACCTCTGACCCGCAACTAAGCATATTGTGCGTTCTCGATAGCTCATAACACCACTCCTTCATAAAGAGAACCTCATCATGCGCTCTGTTCACTAGGCCCCTTGGGCTGGCGCAGTCACCTGGCTGCAGAAGTGATACATCATACAAAAGTACAATTCTGGAAAGCACCTAGCAGCAGCAAATCTATCACTGGCTCTCTGACCCTAAGTTCTACGCCCATTGTAAAGTAAAGATGACTTGGGAGGTTGCTGACACAGGGCCTTCATTCAGTAACATGGTCAATTCTACCAAAAGAAAAGAAAAAAATGCCTCACTGGTTGTACTGGAGATTGTTATCAATCGGGCAGCCTGCGGTACAGGCTGCGTGAATGTACACTGGAACTATATTCATGGCCACATAGAGTTTTGCACGTCACTTGGTTTGAAACTTAGGCACCATGCTCTTCGTAGAGCAGCAGCTGCAAAGAATGCCCTATAAAAAGAAAAAAAGGGGGGGGGGGGAGCGCACCAGACCAGAGGCTACATGTACAAGAAGTCTATACTGCCACACGCGACTTAGTTGCATCCGCCGGGCTCTTTCGAACGAAGCAGCAAGGGATCGAACCTGGCCAACCAGTAAATCCCCCGTTACATGAAGGTAGTGCTTGGTGTCACGCTAAACGCCACAAACCGAGTGCCCACTACGCGACGTGGCAGTGTCATCGACCACATGCCTACCAGAGAAGTCGATCTAGTCACTTGCGAATGCGTTTCGTACTTCAGTACGCATAGGCCATTACTATGTATAATGGGTGGCATCCATAAGCTAAAGAAGCATAAAAAGATAACTTAAGGTACCCCTCAACAGGTCTGGTCATTTTGAACTGACAAATGCAATGCATACAATGCGCTAACGGTCACGTCTGCTATCCCTACGCGCCGCAGAAAGCCCATAAAATCGTTTGCCCTTCACCATGCGGATGCCGCGCTCCCAATTGCAGACTCGAGCACTCGAGTGCTGTGCGCCTACGTACATGGCAGTGTTGTGACGTCACAGTGACATGTGACTTTGAGAATTATTCAAGGCAACATCAGTTTTAGAGAAATAAGTTTAGATAAATAAATTTCGAGAGAAGTTTAGAGAAATAATAAAACATACAAACCGAATGTCTACGTGCTTTTGTTTTACATCGTACTGTAGCAAGAGGGATGTACAGCCACGTGCAATATGACCTGCAACACCGGTGCCCGTGCTCGAAGAGGTTCCAATACTGTACGGCTGTGCAGACACGGGGTAAGTTCCAGACCCAAACACAGCTTCAATGAGTGGTATTTATTAAACCGCTGTTTCGCATGTCGGAGCCGCCGTGCAGCCCTGGAGCCCCTTCGACCACGAACAAGGGTGTTGCAAGTCATATTGAATGCGACTGTACTTCTGTTTCGTCTGCTCGTTCGCACGTCATGCAGTCGCGTGCGCAGAGAACGAAACTATATAATTTGGTACTGTGTTCCAGCGCCGCGATCATGCTCTTTTATCCTCTCGCGTGTCCCTCGGTGCTCGTGATTGTGGCACTGACTTATACCGCTAATCAGGTGTTCTCGTGCAGAGCGCGCAAAATTGTCCGCTGCACGAAACGAGACAAACGCAACAGCTCGCGCGCGAGACAATCACCGGAAGTGCGCCACTGAGTAAGAAAAAAAAAAAAAGCGGGACCTGTGACATATTCGCCACGCGAACCTTCGGCTCCGGTACGGGAGAACGCAGGGAATGAATCTCGCTTACGGATGCTAGACTGGGCGAGTGAAGAGAGTGTCTGTGTTGGCGGTGACGCTTGCCTCCTGAAATTGTGGATTCGGGGCACTGAAATTTTTCTATCTAGGCTATTATTGAACCAATTTGAAAAATTTGTGTGGTAGAACGCTCCCTAGAGGGCACGTAACTTGCAGCGTACAACCAAACTTTGCTATGTGGCCTGGTGAGGAGTCTTTTAAGTATTGCACTTGGGAAATAAAAAGCCTGTCCAGACATTTGCGTCGTGCATACCTTTCAGAAATGCTTCGCATGACATAAATAGTCGCCAAGTATGGCTTGCCGTAATTTTCTTTATACAACAACCGGGTACAGAATGGTAATTAAAACGTGCCAGCCTACTTTGGCTGACAATGCGCAGATATTTCTCGTGCCAACGCCAACTATAGACCCTTAGTTTGGGACGACTGGTGCCTGCGTCACGTCACATAGCACGATCGAGGGGATGTACGCGCGCCGGTTACCATTTTTCCGAACGTCACGAACGGGAGCGTGCAGACTTCACCGCCAGCGCAATCGGTCCGCATTCTGCAGTCTTTTCCTCGTAGCAGATAACGCTACGAAGACGCTAAGCGACATTTTACCACCATCGGGATCGGCTTAGGTCGTAATGGAACTGGTTGTAACGGTTCTTCGCCGGAGTAAAAACAAATATGTCGTCATGGCGTCGCCGACATACTACCGTCTTCGTCTTGCTTCTGTCGTCACACACGTGGAGCCTCGCGCCACATACACAACTGCTTGCTTTACACAAACGTGTTGGTCTGTCTGGTAACCCTCGAACAACTTCAAACGATGCTGGATAGGCAGCTACCTGCAAAACGCTTCGCATGGCATCGATTCCCCCAGTTCATAAGACCTGCATGATTTTCTTTCAATATATCATCTCCTCTCCCCCGTGCAAGGTAGTCAACCGGACGTTTATCTGCATTTCCTCGTTTCTTATTCTCTATCATGACGCAGAAGTTGGTCGCGTGAGAGCTGGACATCTGCTATTTTGACACCTGCTCCAGGTCGCTATTTCATCTGCTTATTTACGTCCGCGTTGTGAGGGTTAAATAGAAGGTCTCGTGAACTCCATTCGCGCGACCACACTTGCGTGAAACTCCATAATGATCTCTCATTGTCGTGGGAGGGTGTGCTGAGTCTGAACAGACATTGGACGCGCATTGCGAGGTACTCGTGGAGCAAGGACTTGTGTATTTACATGATCACGTTCCTGATTGCCTGACGCAAAGCGACACGTCATTGTGGAACAGAGTATAGACTGACGAGCTAGCTGCCTAAAATGCTGACATGTTGTCGTTTAGGGGCCGTTTAACTGCTCGATACGGCACTGCCAATCGACGGATCGGACGCCAGTTTTTCGAGCAGGCCATGCACGTGAATAATGGAAGCCGAGGAACGCTTTCTCGCGTGACGCAGACGAGCTTCCGCTTCGTCGGATTCGTACATGCCCAATTATTAACAACAAGCGTTCAAGGCTGCCGTTGTGCTTCGCGATAGGTTCACTGACGTCACCAAGCTACCGACATACAGCGTTGGCGACAGCGGAGGCTTTATGTTTTCTATGCGCAAGAGTTTCCAGGAAATGGGACGGTGCCGTGCGAGTTGAATTCGTTGCCACTGCTGCGTTTTGCGGCACTGTGCTCGATTGCTTCGCTTCGTACTTCTTTAGTTAGATCTTTCGACGAGTTCGGCTGGTTCACTTCTTCCAGAGCCTTGCACGAGTTGAGATGCCATCAGCGTTACTATTGCTACGGTAAGGAATGTTCTGGCACTCTTTGTTAGGCAACACAAATAGCCTGCGCGATTATTAAAATTAAGTTCTGCTGCGGCTGCATATCGCGCGTAATTTGCCAGAAAACTTAAAATTTCTAACAAGCCATACAGTTCTGCCCCTCTATTTGTCTCATATGCCCACGGGTTACCGCGAATAAACCAGTAGAAAGTTACCGCCCGTATCGTTTTTGTGTTCTCCTCCGCTGTCCCCGTCTTTATTTGCGGTCAATATGATGTGCAAAGCATCCATGTCAAGACTCTAAAGCCAGCAAAGGTAACTACTTTCTTATTTATTTTTTCTACTTTGACTTTTATTCGCAAGGACACATTCAGCCTCTTCAATTTTCTTGTTCTCGCTACCCGCGGGCTGCCAGAGCCAGCCAGAGCGCATGCGTTTTTCTCGTGTTGCCCAAGCACCGCACGGCGCACTTCGGTGCGCGTTCGTTTTTCTCCGGAGGGGTGGATTTCCGCCTGGCAGAGTTTTGGACGCTTTCTGGCTAGCAGACGAGAAAAAGAAACAAAGGTCGCTCGCCGGCATCACTGTGGGGACTCGACGGGTTGCAACGCGTTCGCTTGAGCACAACCTCTCCGGCAAGTCTTGTCTCGCCGGTGTAGGATACCGAGCAGCATGCGTATGCTTCTCTGTGGACCAAGCGTCTTACGTTTTTTACGATATTCCTTCGGTAGCGACATTATAGGTACCCAAAGTAAGCGTTCGGTTGTGGCCAATATGCTTTCCTTCGCGTTTTTTTTTTCGTTTCCGTGCCCCTGCCCCACAAAAAAAAAAAAAGACACTGTTGCGGCGAAGCGAATTGTCGCGTGGTGAAAGTTCGAGTTTGTCACATCTTTTGCGGAGAGTAATGGACCATGGGACGCTTCATGTGCCGGATACTCTTACTATATTATTGCGATAGCAATTATATGGGCACTCCAGGCGCATTCCTGGAGTCGTCTTCACTCCCATATTCCCTATAAAGTCATGCGATAACATCGTGAACACGCGCCGCATGCTGTATGTGCGAGTGAAAGCGTAGGGTGGTGGTGTTGGCATGGGTGAGCCAACGATGTTGGCTCAGTCTAGTGTGCGCAAGGGAGAAAAAGCGGAGGAGGAAGCGCGCCGCCTTCCGTCGCGCGCGACGGAAGGCGGCGGGGGGGGGGGGGACTTTAGGATTCTGTGATTGCGCAACATGTTTAGTTGCTTTGTGTGACCCATTATATACAGTGACTTTTATGCGAAGCATATTACGAGAGCTCAACCCAGCTCCTCAGGCGCGGCGGTGTCGCCATGAAATCACGTGACACCGTGACGTCACGACAGAGGAGAAGTGGCTTTGGCTCAACTCTTGCAAGACGGGCTGGGTGGGAATCGAACCAGGGTCTCCGGAGTGTGGGACGGAGACGCTACCACTGAGCCACGAGTACGATGCTTCAAAGCGGTACAAAAGCGCCTCTAGTGAATGCGGTGTTGCCTTAGAAACGAGCTGTTTCTAAGGCGTGCGTCTCTTGCTCAGGCGCACATTTCGTTGCCGCGCCGAACGCTGCTTTGCTCGACGCTCACCGCGTCCAATGCGGGGCGCGTAGTCGCTGCCCTGTAGCCCATTGTCTTACACCCCTTGGCGGGTCGACGGGACCGCTGTCGCGTTCCACTCTTGAAGGCGAAGAAGTAATGCATGAGTTGTTTCTTCGTCTAGCCGAACCAAATATAGCCAAGCAACAGCAGTTCACCAGGCTAAACAGTGGTTCAACAACTAAAATAAAGGCTAGTATGCTTCGCATCCTGGGCTTAACCTTACCTAAGCCACAGCCATTTTTTTCTTAGATACGTAGATTTATTGGAGACTTATACGCATATTTAAATATCTCGTTTCGAGGTTTTGTGTATACGTGCAGTGAACTTTTTTTTCCAGTGACACTGATTTGCCCTTTATCAAGCTGTATCTTCCCATTTGTATATTCCGCTGCACCTTCGCATTTCTAATGCACGAAGGCTAGTCAAATGAACGTGAGCCAACTGCGCAATAATGGTTCGGTTCATTATCTGCGAGGCACGCGCGTAGCACACAGGCATCTCTCATTTACAAAAGTGACATGCAGGTGTGAAGATAAATGTTCCTTAATGCTACCATACACTGGGTTGAACATGGTTGCGTGACATAGTGGACGCTCCAAAAGTTGAACAGCGTGTTGTCGTGAGGTTTTTGACAGTTGAAGGTGTTTCTCAAAAAGAAATTAGTCGCCGTATGGCTGCCGTGTACGTTGACCATTGCATCCCATTGGCCACTGTGAAGCCCTGGAGGAAACTGTTCAAAGAAGGACGTGAAAGCTGTAAAGACGATCGAAGACCGGGCCAAAGCCACCGTGCAATCACCCCCAACACAATTCCAAAGGTTGATGAGCTGGTTAGACAAGAACGGGGGATAAGCATCGATGAAGTGGCAGAGTTGGTGAACATCAGTCACAATTCGGTTCACACCATAATTCATGGACATCTCGGTTATCGGCTCTCAATTGTGTGCGCAATGGATAATTCCCAAGATTTTGAACCACCGCCAGAAGACGGAGAGGTTCGGCGCCGCCTCGACTCATCTGATCCGGTATCACAATGAGGGTGATGACTTCTTGTCTGCAACTGTGACTGGGGACGAATCATGGCGCCCCTACTACGAGCCTGAAGCACGACGGCAAGGCTTACAGTGGAAACATTCGAATTCACCACCCCCAAAGAGAGAAAAGGCCGTCATTTCCGCCGGAAAGGTGCTGTTGATTTTTTTTTTCGATAGTAATTACTGATTTAATTTGCTAAACATGGAGAGACTTTCCATCGTTTCCGATATTGTGAAACGCCGGATCGGCTGCGTGTCGCAATCAAGAACAAACGACGTGGAAAATTGGCGAATGAGGTCATCTTGCTCCACGACAATGCCCGTCCCCACGTCGCTGACGTGGTTAACATGAAACTGGTAAACTTCAAGTGGGAAACGCTGCAACATCCGCCATACAGCCCAGACATGTGTGTCGCCTTGGGATTTCCACATTTCGAGGCAATTGAAAAAAACAGCTCAAGGGAACCAGATTCGGGCCGGACGATGACGTGAAAGAATCAGTTGCACACTTTTTGAAGCAGAAACTTAAGGAGTTTTATAAGACGGGAATCGCGCGACTCGTTAGTGGGACAAATGTCTAAATACTCATGGAGACTACTTTTAAATAAAGTACCTCCTTTGTCATATATTCGCATCTGCCCACTTTCATTTTTTTTTTGCATTTGTATATTTGCAGAACTTTTGCACTGTATATTTTGCAGAACTCCTGCTTTTTATATGTGCTCTCTGTTGCGACTATAATTTTATTGCAATTACTCACGCTACACGACTGGTGACAAGTGCTTCCGCGCAATACATTGGAACAAAGGACAGCGTCATTTAGATTTTTCCCTGGCTGTTGCATTTGTACAAAAATATAAACAAAGCTCTTGAACGACAGTTTCATTTACATATTTGTCCTCGACTTGTTCATTTCATGGCCTTTACATTTTTCATACCAGCGGCATGCACTGATGTGCTGGTTTCGAACTGATATAGTTCCAAAGTTCGTGTGTTATTTTCTTTACTTATTAAACAGACAAAAAAACGAACAAACATGGAAGCATTGATATCAGTTATTTCGGGTACAATTTTTTGGGACATACGAGTATATTCTTTTGTGAAAAAACACCTATTTTACTTGTCTTGACAGTGCGTAGCGTTTAAGAATTCGTTTGCAGCATCTTTGGCAATGCAGTTATTATTCATGTATTTGATCCCTCGACAAATTTTTGAAGGAGGAGGCCGAGCTGCCGCGTGCAAGTCTCATCCCTGCTGTACTCATTCATACCGCAACATTGTAAAACGACGGACGGACGGAGAAGCAGTGGGCTTGCTCTTTACACCCATCTATCGGCACATGAACGCTCTCCTCCACACATTTTATATTTGGCGTCAAACGCCCTGGCGGCGAAGACGAAACAAATGCTGATTTGGAAAGCCCCCGGCCGCCCCCCCCCCCCCCTCCCTTGGGTAGAAGACAAATGCAAAAAAATGTTTCTCTTGCTGAAAACAAAAACTAAGTTGACTGATGTATCTTTTTCGGTTGAGAAACAATACAATGCACCACCAAGATTGTTCATGATGATGATGATGATGATGGTGATGCATATTAGAATATTTTCACCAAGAACGCCTCAGTGTTCAATTGGCGGTTAAACATACGCCAAAACTGAGTTTATCGCATATTTATTATCGTCTGTGCTCACTGCTGCGCAGGATATCTACCTAAAATATTTCTCGTGTAAAGTGCAGCTCCTGGGCACTTAGCTTGTATAAAATTAGTTTTTGTATCAGGCCACTTTTTTTTAGAAATCCCAAATATAAACAAATTGTCCAATTTTTTTAGTCCTATAGAAAAAACGGGAGATTTCCTAACCATCGATGTATGCAATTTTAGGAGTAAGGCCTGTCTTCAGTCTCCCAAGAAAAGTGTTGATTTTTAGTATAGGAACGGCAGTTTTTGGCAAAGCCTTTTATGGGGCGTACTTCGGTGCCTTACGAGAAAGTTCCGGTGGTGCTTGAGCCGGTGGAGGCCTTTCCGCGCTAAAAATATTTAATGGAATCTTCTTTTCGTGTTGTAGTCTCTAACGCCCACTTCTAGAACATAGTCGCAGATGGCCAAGCGCCAAGGTTGGGGCAGTTGGCGGAGAATGATCACAATCGATCGGTCTTACCGGCAGGCATATGTGCAACTTTGCAGAGTCACAACTCAATAGTCAGCGAAGCTGCTAATGCCTCTATTGCCCGTACACTTGGCACAGCTTTTGGCAATCCGCGCCGTTCATTTCTTCATATATGTGCGCGCGTTCCCGCTTGCGCCTCTGTGTTTCCGCAGGTCCCCGTACATTTTCATCATTTTCTTCCGCTTAGCTAAAAAGAGCTTAGAAGTGGAAAAAAAAGTTATTTATTGTGTGTAAAATACAAGCGCGAATAAAGCACGAACTCCGCGTCACAGTACTAGCGAAGCCCGCGCCCTTGGTAGAAACGTGTGGACGAGTGCGGCATCTCTGCAGGTCGGCGCTGCGGCGCAGCTCGGTGCCCGGTCTTCGGCTGGCTGCGAGCCCCGCGCCCTTGCCTCGGCTTCGGCGGGTGACGTGGCTGCTGCTGTGGCTGTCGCTCGGGGCGCTCATGGCGCAGGACCTGAGCGCCGTCGTGACCGACTACCTGCGCTTCGACGACATCGTGACGGTGTCGGTGCGCGAGCCGGAGCGACCCACCTTCCCCGCCGTCACCGTGTGCAATACGAACCGGCTGCGCCGGTCGAACCTTTGCGTTCGCCAGCTGCGGTCACGGTACGCGGCCGACGCGCCGTTGCTTCGCTGGAGACGCCTTCTCTGCAACTCCACTGCTTACCCGAACATCGCGGTGAGGCTCGGCGTCCTTCGTAATTGATCGGCAACCACGTGGAGCGCATTTTCGACGAGTTTCCAGCGTTACGTTGTCCTGTGTCAGCTCATACGTTCCGAAATGTGTGATAACTACTGGCACCCAGCGAAATCGACCAGAATGTACTTCGTGACGCGAACTTTTAAAAGCAGATACCGCAGGGAGCGTGTTCAGATAACAAAGAAAAGCAGCGATGTTTTTGCGCGACGTAAAGCACGTATGACGCGTTGACGCCGGGCGACTGCACGCTCAGAATAGGTCTCGTAGAGATGCTCCACGTGGTTGCTGCATCACGTATTCACCTGTCTTAGGACATTAGGTCGGCAAACTCACTCATTAGTCGACTCACTCATGCTAAGACCGACCCGTGAGTGAGTGAGCCCGGCGGAGTAGAATTTGGCGAGTTTCTGTCGCAGTGAGCCCTAAGCAAAATATACTTTGTAAGTGAGTCATTTACATCGAAGCATATGTACACGGGTGAATACACAGATGAATGAACGAAGTGGAATTTCACATGACAACTTTCTGTTTAAGAAAGGATCTATCGCAATGCGAACGTAGTCTTTTCCTGTAAAGCGTGCTTTGTCTGTTAGACAGATGTGCAGCTTAAAAAAGCCACCTTGCAGAATGTCGAGTTTTTTGTGTCAGTTGCCGGTCTCGTTCTGGTAATTTCAGCGGTGACGCTTTAGAGATGCGTGCGATTACTTAGCTGTGCCATGGACTAATGGAACCCAGTATTATGACATCTATGCGCCGTAAATAGTGTGTAGTTTGTGAGACACATCTGCAATAACGTTTTCGCAAGAGCCTTGTCTTCCTCTGGGCAAGGTCCACTTACTGACAAAGCATAATAACATAAAAATAACTAAAGAAGACAACATGACAAGAAAACATGTGAAGATGAGAGGGTAAGGTGTAGCCAGAAAACTCTGCCCCAACGTCACACCTGCGCCTCCAGCAAATGATTTTCGACAGGGTTGGATCCAATGCACAGTCTACGCTTCGAAAATTTATTTTGTTTCCTTTAGCTCCCAAGACGCTAATATTACCAACGAAATTTGTTTCCTCAAGAATAACGACTCGGTGCTCTTTTTTCTTACAGGCGTTAAGTTATTATTATCATTACTTCTTTTCGCAATTTCATAAATCGGCGCAGGAAATAGACACAAAGGCAGAGTTAAAATGAGAATGGAGCCCCGACTCCTGAATCACCATGTTGTCTTAGGCGTCAAGCTAAACACAGAATAAAAGAACGGGTAACCATGCCAATGATCGCCCTTTATTTTTTGTGCTCTGCTTGGAGCTCAAGACGCCACAGTGAATATGTAACCACCAACTAACCCAAATATCAGTTCTCCGGGCTCCTGAAATTTGGCCGCAGCCATAGGATAGTTTGTGCTACGTTATACTAGTTCATCGAACGATTTTTCGTTGCTAAGAGGTGTTCCTCTGCTTCCATGTTTCTTTTTTTTTGTCACGGTGTCTTTTAATTATTACTTTCTTCTTTTCTTAAGATTCCGCATCAATTGACTTTGTTGTTGCAAATATTGACATTTGCTTCTGGCCTCTTTAAATTTCTCGCTGCATGGCCAATCCCCCTAGAGGACACACATGTCATCCGTTAAGAGCACGACATCGACGCTGCATTCTTGGAGGGACGTGTAAAGGTGTGGGCCGTGCGTCAAACTGGCGATGAAATTCTGATCTTCTTTTTATTCTTTCGTTCGCGTGCTACACCTTACAGCTGAGCAAGGAGGAACTGGAAGTGCAGCGAGAGCTGGCAGAATGGACCCGGGCAGTGTTCCGCGACGCCCAATATGCGGACCTTCACCTGGGACACCAAGTGGACAACGTGCTGCGACACTGCGACTTCAACGGCCACGACTGCAAGGCGATCGAGTACGCCCCCGCACGGCCGCTTCGCCGCCCACGCGTGCGACGGCGGCAACTCGCGGGAATCAACGGGCAGCTCGATCCTCGAACGAATCTATCCGAGGACAGGCTTTCGGAAAAGCGCACCTATATATAACAGCGAGGGGAATGTTAGCGCGTGCCCGGTGCTGCAGTTTATCATAGTACACTGTTCGACGGATACCCGATGTGGCGAGGAAGGAACGTAACTGAAGTAAAACGTGAGCTCATCTAAAAAAAAAAATGAACGATAATATCGATTCGCGAATTGACATTGCGTTTTATTTTTCAAGCGTACGCTCTTACTTCAGGAATCGACATTGCCGCATTGTAGTTGTCATTGTTTTTAGCCGTTGAAAAGCGGTCACAGGGGAAAGATAAACGAGAGACACGTGTCAATAATGCGTTTTATTTTTATTTGGCGAGTGCACGTTTAAATGTAAGTAGTTTATCACAGCGTTACATTTCTATCGTTAACGCTATCAAAACCGCCTGCCACCGGCCGCGCAAGCGTGGTTGGCACCGTTGGCAGGTGGTATGTGCCGGTAGTAGCTGAAGGCTGACGCTATGGTAAAGCAATGCGATGAAGAGCGTGCTCGGAATGTGTGAATTCCCTCAGGCGGAAGCTTTAGCTCACGAGCTAAAGCTGTCTCAATACGTGGGAACAGAGAAATTGTTTTTGTGTACACTTCGATGAGGTTGGCTGCAATTAAAAGGAAAAGTTAAAATCTAGTGACGGTAGCAAGCAGTTGTTTTCATTTAGACCGTCATTTTTACAAAAATTGTTGAAATTTGCAAAATGGAAAAGAAACTCTAATTCGAAGTTCTCAGTAATGTAACTCATTAATGAATAATGACTTCACAATGCTGTAAACTGCATCTGTTAAAACTTCTAATGCAGAATATTATTGACTTGATCATATGCCGCTCTGAAAAATATACCACTAATTTGTGAGTAGAACTTTCTAAAAGCCTTGTAAACATTGTTACACTTTTATGTAAGCTGTAAATTTATAAATCAAATGTGTCCGCTTTAGGTGTTCTAACAGACGTAGTTTACAGAACTGCGATATCTGTTTCTTATGCAGAGTTACGGATTCGTAAACTTAGTTCATCCATAATTTTTAACGGGCACATTTTAGGAAATTTTCGGAAAAATTCTAGGTCCTAAATCGAACTTCCGCCTCTTAAAATTTCACTTTTTCTCTCAAATTCAATAAATTTAATTCAGATCCATAGATTCAGCGGTTCTTTCATAAAATCATTTCTGCATCTTACATGTATTTGAACAGGAAAATTGGAGTTCGCCCCGAGCTGAAGCCTTCTTTCAGCTTCACTGCACAGGGTAAGCTATATCAGGCCAAATATTAAAAAGTCCATGCTTGAGTTACGAGAATGAAACCAACTTACTATTGCTCGCTGTCCTCTTGAGCAACTAAAATTATTTTTACTATGAGCCAGGGAAATTCATTAACAACAATTATTTAACAAACATTTAGCGCTATAATTTAAGCGCGATATCTTTAATGTAGAACTTGTAGAGTATATTGAGACATATCTAAATTTCTTACCCGCCGTGGTTGCTCAGTGGCTATGGTGTTAGGCTGCTGAGCACGAGGTCGCGGGATCGAATCCCGGCCACGGCGGCCGCGTTTCGATGGGGGCGAAATGCGAAAACACCCGTGTACTTAGATTTAGGTGCACGTTAAAGAACCCCAGGTGGTCGAAATTTCCGGAGTCCCCCACTACGGCGCCTCATAATCAGAAAGTGGTTTTGGCACGTAAAACCCCATAATTTTTTAAAATTTCTTCCATTGCTGATAGCTTCTGCGATTTTTTTTTTTGAACTGTAAAAACAGCGCGCGACACTTAAAAAAATATATATCACGTGACTATATGCGCTTACGGGCCAGCGACATAAGTTCCCTCAAACGTTCTACCAGGGAAGTATCGACGCTGCGCACACACTGAAGTCATGGATAGGCCGTAAGAAAAAATAATAGGTGATGGCCACACCCGTCGCCTCCCATACATCGTCATCCGCTGCCAAAACCTTCCTGGCCATCACGCATCTAACTGTTAATCAGCAAAAACACTGGCACAGCTTGAAGAACTGTCCATCGCATATCCCTTCGTATTTATTGTAGGAAACTCTATGTTCCATTGCTTCAACCGACAAGATATCTTGGAAAAAGTGGAAGCCAAGACCATCCATCTCGGTTGTTCAAGGCCGCTTCGTGCCTTCGGTCGGCGTGTAGCGTCGATCATTCGTTCATGCCATATTTGAGGGCGCTAATGCCGCTGAGCGTAATCGCGTATTCATGTACTTTTTTTTTTTCAGATGTCCTGCGCTTTCTTTACGGCCCGGGAAAACTAAAACCACAGCAGCTATCATTGCGGAAAAGAATTATTTGGACAATTCTCAATGGGTTCTACAACAGCTACATTGAAGGTTTTGCGTTTAAATTAATACTTTAAAGGTTGCTTAAGTAATTATCGTTAATTAATTACCTAAGCTCATTGTAAAAAAATGCATTAAGTTGTTCTTGTAAACGATACTAAGTTGGTTGCACTCTCGCAAGTCACAGGTGGACCTTTTCAAGTTTGGCCTGACTTAGCTTAAACACCTTGTATATTCGACGCTGGTTTCTAGCGCAGCTTTTCAAAATCTTGTTTTTCTGCGCTTGCATGCAAAGTTCTTGATACGGCGGGTCTAGTGAATTACCATTGTTAGATATCATTTTGCATTTTTACACTATATATCTGCATACAGTGCAACGAGTCGAAATCTGAACTCTACTGTAAACTTTTGCTCAGCGTTCTGAGTGTGAAGTCGGTGCCTGCTTACGGAGACTGTGTCTGCGTGGGCTGCTATCCGAACGTGGGCACAGCCTACATCAGAGACATGACTGCCGGATGCGGACATGGTAAGAATATAATTCGAAAAGACAAATGACTAGAATAAAGCGTCTTACAGGCACGCTGTATAATCTTCGCAACGCACTTTTCCGGCAATAGACAGCCTTATTTCCTGGTGGAAAAAGCACCTGCGCAAAGCCCATTGCGCAATGCACATTTTGTCCTCACGTAAAGAACAAACCCGACAAAATGCAGAGCGCGTGTTTAAACTAGCTTGAATCACGTGCTAGAAGCTCACATTGTTGAAATGGCGTGGCAAATTGTTTCCTTCACTCCTGGAATCCGTCGACGCCACCTTTTACTATCCCACTTGGTAAAGATTATCGCAACTATACCTGCACGCCTTAAAAACAAACGTGTGTATTTGTGCAGTGCCTTTCTGACGAATAATACGGCACTGAATTCCAACAAAATAGTGGTGCTCGAGCTCTCATGAAAAAAATATTATGAACCGCTGCTCCTTTATGAAAGGCGTTTACGTGAACTCGACAAAAACACGTGTACTTCGCTTGTCGAACTAAAATTTATCTGCCGAGGAAACGACTCGTGGAAAAGCTAGCCTGTCGGTCTGAGCAAGCGCTGTTGACTCTCGATCTGCTTGAAGGGCGCATGTGAAACGGGCGCCGGTCGGGTCAACAATTTGGAGACAAGGAAATCGACCAGCTTCTCGCGCGCGCTTTATCGTCTCGCCTTGACGCATGCTGCCGCTGCAGTCTCCGCCCGACGGGAGCGTCACGAGTTCTGTCTAGTCCGGTTTCTGACTCGACCTGCTCGCGTTCGGTTCACGTACAGAAAGGCACAGTAGGGTCTAAGTCGCATTGTCGCATAAAAGGCTAAACAAACGACATTTGTGTCGACTGCTGTGTTCACATGTAACGTGTGGCAAGGTAGACGACGGTCACCTAATAATGCACATTCCAATGTCCGACAGCATGCTCGTCATGATTCTCCGCTTCGTCTCCCTTGGCGCATAATACTCCGTGTGCACACAGGGCTGAACCTGATCTTGGACGTGGATCTGGAGGAGTACTTGCCGCTCAGCGTCGAAGCCGGTTTCGCCATCATGGTGCACCACCCGTGGAGCGAGATTAACGTCGCCATGGAAACCACATTTGTGGCCCCCGGCTTCGCCACCTACATAACTGTCGACCGCGTAAGTCGCACACGGAGACGCGGCTACAGGCACATTTCCTCTCTCTGCTGCAAAGGCCACACAGGCACGCGCACTGCATCCTTTATCACAGAGGGCGGAAGCGGGGCGTCCATTACAACGACGCTACCTATAGCTCCGAAGTGCATTTCCACCCTCTAACGGAAGGCGTCGCGGTTCGATGCAGATTACGCCAGAACATGCTCTGCCTGGTCGACGCGGCACCACTACTCGTACTTTGCTGATGCTTCTCATATTACGTGTGGCAAGCTCGGCTAATTGTTACTGGTTGACGGCATATTAGACAATCAGAAATATGCACGTGTCAGTAACGGGAATGACAGTTAACACTCGTACTAAAATGTCTCTGGAGTGGCAGTTTATACAGTACTGCATGCATATGCAGCGGAATAAACGACTCTCTAGAAGATAGCTTTTATTGCGATAGCAATTACATGGACGCTCCGGTCACCATTCCGCCGCCACCGTTGGCGTCGACGTGATGTTCCGTATAAAGTCCAAGTGCGACAACATCGTGCCCGCGCGCCGTATGACGTGGGTGCGAGTGAAAGCGCGCGAAGGTGAACCGAGGATGGTGGCTCGATCTCGCGCGCGCAAGGGACCGGAAGACGGGGAGGAAGCGCGCCGTCTTCCATCGCGCGCAAAGTAAGGTGGGGGGGAGGGGGTGCTGCGGCTGCACATGGCGCGGCTGAGCTGGCCCTATCTTGAAAAATATCTGCGATGGTATGCACAGTATAAGGATCTAGACGAGGGTTGTCAGCTTCGTGTGCGCTGTGTTCGGCCGCTTGGTTCGCATTAAAGCGAGGGGCAGCACGAAGGTCGATTCGCTCGCTGCTGCTGCCGCAGCTCTTCCACACGCCAGCCTTTTGGACAGCGGCTGTCCGTGATCATCAAGTGAAATGTGTTCATGTTTGCCACCGCGCACGTGGCACCGTGCTTGTTAATTTAGTTAATAAGCGAATGCCTGCATGTTTATATGGCCGATAAACCTACTATCCTTTCCTAGTATAGCTGTCTAATCATTTGCTATCCAAATCGATGCTTCGCCTTTCGGGCGGAACTTCGACTTTTTTTGGTTTGTTTTGAAGAAAAAATGCTGAATAAGGTTTAAGTGCATTGAACTGAATTGAATAAAAGGTTCGAGGGCTCACGCATCACGGCCGGCGTAAGTTGTGTGCCGTTTTGCTGCCGCACAGGCCGAGTTTCGGAGGCTGGGTCATCCCTACCAGAACCCGTGTCGTAGTCAGTGGCCATCTGAGATAAGTGACTACGTCGACAGTGACAAGCACTACACTGCACATGTGAGTATAGCTCAAGTATCGAAATAGAGCAAGGCTTTGAGGTTCATAATCTTTTTAACTTATAACGTGTGAGCAAACCCTTCCTGATCAACCGGCACAGCAACATGTTCAAGGGCGTAAAAATATGCGGAAATAATAGAAAATGATTGTCAATGTAAGGGAATAGCCCGAACAAACGAATGAGCGAACGACAGATACCCCCTTCTCTTCCTTGCTGTCCCTCCCCGAAACTTGGTTGACCGAGAGCACGCGCCCTTTTCATCGGCGTTTTCCCGGATTTCCTTCGTGGTAACCGCAGAGATCATACGGGTCCCCTTCCTGCTTCCCTTGGTGCGTCGGCGTCGTCAGCGTTTGACGGACCGCTCGCCTGCGTCTGCGGTATATTTTTCGTTGACGAGGATCCGCTATGAAATCTCATCTACCGCATCGTCCACGGTGGTCGGCTACTGCTGGGCGGCCAGAGAAACGTGCGATTAACGAGCGGGCGGGCTACAGCCGGTGCTCTTCCTCCGCGACGAGCGAGCGAACCAACGCTATGGGCTCCGGTGCTACCCCCACCTCCTTCCAACCGCTCCCCACCGCACGGTTACGCGAGAGCTCACTCCATTCGCCCCCCCCCTCCCCCCCCCCCACCCCAACCCCCGTCTTTTCGCAACTCTGTTGCCCGGGAGCACGCGCCCTTTTCCTCGCCTTCCCTGCCCTAAGTCCGACCACTGTCATATCACCGACCTACCACCAAAAACGGGCGAAAGAGCCAAAGAAAGCTTTCCCTGTGGCACAACAGGCGTCTCACCGTCGACCGATGCGTGTCTACCCAAGCATATTCACAGTCATGTCTAGCTACAGTGGCTAGAATTCTAGCCACTGTAGTCTAGCCACCGACCTAGGCACAGCCATCATACCTGGCTTAACAATGATTGTATACCTTAGTATAATAATTACAGCTAAATCCAAGGTTAACCAAGGGAAACCAAGACTTAACGAGGCTAAACCAAGCTTTCGCATTGCATATCCAGGTTTAGCTGAGCTAAGCCTCAGGCATTTTTTTTGCTTTAATTGTTCCGTATCGCTTAAAAGCTACCAACCACCTACATTTACACTATCCTAACGATTAAATGTCTTAACTTTGCAAACGAACCTTCTTGCACACTAAGGCACTGCCATGCCTATAGCAATATGGTATTCGAAGAAGCAATTTTGCTTTCGGATTGTCGCGTGTCATTTACTGCGTTCTTTCTAATTTTGAAATGCATAACAAGCAGTTTCATGTGTGTCTATTTATACGTCGGAAATGTACTTTAAGCGGAATTAATGAATTAGGACGTACACTTTTAAGGGACGAAGCCGCGGCACGCTCGAATTTGAAGGCCACAGCAGAAAAAGACGGTTGCGGATATACGATATATTATATAGCCAAATTCAGAGCGCGAACGGTCAGGACACAGGCTAAGGCACGAGAAAAGACGCCGTGTCCAGTCTTTTGTTGTGCCTTAGCCTGCGTCCTAGTAGTTCGCGCTCTGAATTCAGCCATGCTTCCGTACCAACTCGCCCATTTTTCGCTTGCGATATATTAGTTTTTCTCCACAGGAGTGCCGTGAATATTGCTACCAAGTGCGAATCTTCGAAGCCTGCGGTTGCGTTTCTTCCCTGTACGTACGCCCGGACAGAGGCTCCATTAACGGTGCTCCCATCTGCCCGACTGGAAACTCGGCAGGTAAAAAAACTTCATAGTCCGTTGTTTCTTGTCGACCTCGTAGATTCTTGTTGTTTTGCTGCTATTTGTCGCCGTTGATGTTGGTAGTGTTTGTAGTTTCTGGTGGCGTCTGACTTTCTTTTTTCCCAGCATTTCATTCAATTCAGTTTTATTCCATTTTTCTTGAGATAAAAAAGAGAAAAATAGAGACGCTATCAGCAACCTAATAATGTTTCGTCACTGGTGTCCCTTTTGTGGATGTCGAGAGGTCTGCAGATTACTGAACGAGAGGTCACGGCCACCGCATTCCGAAGGGAGCGGAATGCAATAATGAACGTGTACTCAGATGCAGGTGCACGTTAACGACCGAAATCGTCACATATTTAATACGAAGCGTTCCACACAGGAGTTCCACAGCCCAGTGCCCGGCTGTGTAATATCTGCTGTTTCTATATTTTTGTTGTCGTAAAGAGCTACCGGCCTGTCGACAACTTGAAGCCAATGTCGCCGCTGCTAAACGTTACGTTATGTCACTTTCATAATGCCTTACACAGGAAAATCAACAAATCTGTTGATCTATCAGTTCAACAATGGAAGGCCGGTGATTAGGCAGGTTGAAAACTTCATGAACGCCCAATTCTATCGGTTGCCAATTTTATCACAGACATAATATTGGTGATTGTCACTAGTGAAATGTCTAACAGAACAGACTGAAATCGCAGCTAGATAGAGTTTGAACTTTTCGACCTCAGGCCCAGCCACGTGTGCGAAAGCGATGGAAATGAAAATTGGCCGCGGAGGCATCAGGTGCGAGTGCTCCCAGCCCTGCCTGTAAGTGCGACTCGGCGACGTCTTGCCACTCTTGGAACTCCAGAACAGCATTGCTTTGGAGAATTGTCTGCTATGGCTGAATAAGAAGAAAAAGAAAGATACATTATAGTGAGAAATGATACCACCGATTAATTTGCCTGATGTTATCGAATATAATCACCTGGGAAACTGAACACAGCGTTTAACCTTTCTTCCCTTCTCGCCCATTCCTCCGCCTTTCTTTTTCATCGAGGTTTGTACACAGTTACAAGCGTACGTCCTCGACCTCAGCTTAATAAATGACAGAGCACGCTGCACGGACTTTTTAGGAATGTCTTATTCTTACGTAAGACGTACTCCATTTTGCCGTTTAAGTTTGTGCGTCGCTTGTTTTGAAACAGCAGCTTGAGTGTACGAATGGTCAACAGAAGCTGAATCTTGTGTGCCAGCTTGCCAAACCTTGTCGCGTCGGAACCTCGTTGTCTTCGTTTTAAACAGGGGTATTGAGTACCGGACTTCAACAAGTACTACGGCTTTGCGCAGGAATGAGGTAAGGTCGTGCATTACTTCTCTCTGCCCTTCTCAACTGACGTGAATTTTGTACTTTCGCAATTTAAACCACAGGTTCTGAATAATTCAAGTCACCATACCAGGAACAGGTCAGTGGAATAACAAAACTGTTTCGACTTCCTGGTTGCTGAGGAATGCACCTAATTTTCAATGAATGTATGTTACAAATGCTACGGCTCCTGACTTCCTTGGCAGCCTGCAAGCAGTGGTCACCGTTTATCGACAGTCGCTACGGACGCGCGTCAGAGCAAGGGTCCCTAAAGTGAAGGTAAGACTGACCGGCAACGATGTAATGATAGGGTGGCTGTCTTGTTTTTAACGGGCCTGAACAGAAGTACAGGAATGGCATGAGTGTTGTATCTAACAGTTTTTACTATTCTTACTCCTCCGCTTTAAAGCACCATGGTCACTTACGCAATAATGTTTAGTTTCTGTAAGGTGGAGCACCGTCTGATTATTCCGTAGGAGTTTATTTCGTGAGCCCACGAAAAGCAGAACGAGGATCAAAACCCCAAGATGTCAGGGCAATGTTTAGCGCTTGTTCTGCCGTTTTTTTTTTGTCAGTATTTCGTCATTGCTACGCTTCTCAATATTTCAGTAGAAATCGGCTTAGTCTCTTTTGGTTTACATACCTTGTTCGCTTTGGTTCTTTACGTTTGAAAGAGCACTGGTGGTATGGTTGCTCAGTATAAATCTCGCTATGCAAGAGCTTGCGACCCCTTATCACTTTTGATTAGCACTAAGGCTCAGGGCAGCAAGACGCAACTTCGAAGTTTTAAGAAGGAATGGCGCAGAATCGAGACTTCACGCTTTGGATTCAGACTGAAGGTGAGGTCATGTTTTGTGGCAAATACAATTACCGCCTTACAGCAAACGCTCTTTGGTTGAAACACGCCCACGGCGAGAGCAACTGCGGAAAAAAAAATGTACGCTGCAAATATTCTCTTCCCTAAACTTCAGTAGCGTGACTTGCGTCGTTCACTGTTCACTAAGGTGAAGAATACGGTGTGAAGCTTGCGAGCCCAAGTTGCCCTATACGCGCCACAAGGGTGGCACCCTCTGGTTGCACACACCGCTGGGACGTGTGTTTGGACACCACTGCCTATAGATGCCCGACTGCTTAAGAAAAACAATAAGCGTTAGGCCAGTACCTAAGAACATGGACCCCAACCTCCACGAGAGCAGAAGGCAGGCGCGAGCCGAATACGTGGAAAAGGCACTTGCGCTACTAGAGAACACGGTGTACACGGATGCTGCCACGTACCCGCGAGAAGGGAAGCGCACGGCCACGGCGGTGGTGGTGTACGGCGACGGAATCTGATCACATGTGCGACGGCAAAGGCAGCCGACACAGCGGAGGCCGAAGAAATTGCCGTGGCGCTGGCGGCAGTAGAAGGATATAGGACAGGCAGGCCTCTAAACATCTTAAGACTCGAAGGAAGCGTGCAGAAATTACACGAGGGGCAGGATTAGCAAAGCCGCCCTCAGAATTCTTGGCGGAGCCAACTTCGCCGAGAGGAACGTTACGCACAAGTTAATTTGGATTCCGGCCCACGCAGGCATAGAGGGTAACGAAAGGGCAGACAGCCTAGCTCGAGAGACCACGTTCCGAGCAGAGCAGTCGCGCGCCCCAGAGTATCACCCACACGCTTGTGAGGGAGGATACACAGAAATCTTAAACTTATATAGAGGGACGAGAGCCAAATATCCCTCACCGCACAAAGCTCTAACGCAGGAGGAAGGAAAGAGTTGGCGCAGATTGCAGACAAACTCCTTCCCAAATTTATACATCCTAAACAAAATGTACCTAACACAATACAGAGACACCTGCCCATGGTGCGGGGCCACACCCACACTATACCATGTCACATGGGAATGTAAACACAATAAATCATTCCACCAACACAATAACCCGAGTGCGGAGCAATGGGAGAGTCGGCTTACCAGCTGCGAGCTCACGGCCCAAAGGGCCTTAGTGCAGCACGCAAGTGAGGTAGCTAGGCTCAGTGGAGCCCTGGAATAGGGGCCCACCCTTGCTGGAAGAGGCTCCAAGTCGCCAGCGCCCAAGACGACCGAGACCTCGAGACGCTAAATCCTTGAAGGAACCAAATAAAGTTTTTCTCTCTCTCTCTCTCTCTCTCTCTCTCGGTGTTCCCTATCGCAGTGCTCACGACTGTATACGTTTTTGTGGATGCGCGTTCCTTTTCCACAGTAAAAGGAGCACCATACGCGAGTGTCCTTGAGCCAGTCACCTTCCGATACGCAGTTCGCCACTGTGCTCAGCCGTGCCGGAGGCCTGATGGGCATGTACCTGGGCGTATCCGTGCTCCTACTGCTCAGCCTGGCCGACGCCCTGACAACGGCGTTTCTTCAGTGGATCTCGACGAAGAACTGGCGCCAGCGTTTGAATTGCTTTCGCAGCGACTGCCCGGCGGTAATCAGTCACGAGAAATAAAGCTGTAGTTCTCATTACCGATGCCTTGCATTTTCTTAACGAGTTACAAATCGCCTTGCACCTTATTTTTTTTCATAAACAGCTCCGGATTACCAACTTATTGGCGCTTATTAAACAATATATTTGTTAATTAAGCTGCAATTTGCTGTTACATTAAAACAATGTCGACACCATGGTGACACCATAGTGCACACAAAACCTAGAAACAGTGAACCGAAATTTAGCGAACGTCTTTGCTCATTGATATTGCAAAAATGTGCATTGTCTTGGAACGTAGCGCCATTCTTGTAGTAGCTGAGCATTCAGTGTCACAGGAAAATAGCCCCGATTTTTTTTTAAATATTGATAGCTGACCGCCATGCTTTTATGGCAGGGCTTTAAGAGGCGTGTGGTGGGCGTACCTGCCGCAGAGGTCGATTTTGCAGTCTGAAATCCAGCCCGTGTCCTGAATAAAGACTGGAGCATCGATCTTAGATTCTTCCATTGCCCTTTACCTCCAAGTAACTCTCGCAGAACAGCAAACGCATTGGACACCTTTTATTTGCTGCTGTTTTCTTTGACTCTTGTGCGGCTAGCCTTAGTGCAGGCTTTCGGTGTTGCCATGAGACTCTGCATGCCAAAGCACCCATACAGTCGACCTGAATCCCCGTCGTCGCCATCTTGGCGATCTAAGCGCGCAATACTTATCGGCCATTCCGTCCATCTTGCTTGGGTACTCACGCTTCCTTCCATGGATCGTCGAATTCTTTTCACCAGTCATGGTGCCCCTTTGGAGAAAGAACCAAGTGCACCAGCGAAAGGTGAGATTTGTCTGTTTGGCCAGTCATTGCTAGGAGGGAATCATGCGCTATGCGACATTTCTTGGTTCAGTGCAACCCAGCCAACCTCAAAGCACAAAAAGACGTACTTAATGTCTATTTTTTCAGTCTTGCGGCTAAATGTGACACTGCGTCCTTCATTATTTGCTTCTTTTTCATTTTTCTTCCATGTCTATCAGAATATTTTTTCAATTAGTTTTCGTCACTCATAACACCTCAACCCATATAGAGGTTAAATGCAGTAGCAGGAATCAAATGCACTGTCCTTCCTACCTGATCTCAAACCTTAATCTAATCTAATCTAATCTAATCTAATCTAATAAGTTTTTACTGGTATTTCAATCTGTAGTAATTGATGCCCGAACAGCAGATAATCCAGTAAGAAAAGAACAGTTTATTTCGAGAGTTATTTCTGTGAATAGATGAAGCGGCGCCCTTATCTGCGCTCAAGGTGGTAGACAGGATAACGGCGCAAGCTTCACCGCTTCGCTGGAATGTCACCGTACGACGTCACTAATGCGATATCACACAATCCTGTATATTTTTGCCACCCACCGCGGTGACTTTGTGACTATGATTCGACGCTGCTAAACACGACGTCGCAAGTTCGACTATCGGCCGCGGAGGCGTCGTTTCAGTGCAGGAGAAACGCGAGAACGCTCGCGCACTTTTATCGTTAAAGAACTCCAGGTGGTCACAATTAATCCGGAGCCCTCTACTGCAGCGCCTCTCAAAGCTTCTGCGCTGCTACTGGACACGTTAAACCTCGTGAATCAATCAAGTCGTTGCTTCGTTCATGTTACCCTCGGCTGTTATTTAAGACGTGCCCATCGACATTGGGCTAGCCCGTAATAAAAACTCGACGCGTGCATAAATTCGTAAATGCTGAACGGTTTTGGCATACGTGGTGAAAATGGTCCTTGAATGTTCCTTCTTTCTTGGCTATTCGAAGTGCGTTTTATAATCCGCGCAGATTCAACGTTTCCTATAACCGCCTGTACGGTTTTAAGAAACGTGGGCCTTCTTGAACTCATTCCGGCCAGGGATGACCGACAGTCGCACTTGGGGAACATTAGAGCACGATATCTGAGACTTGTGACTTGATGACTGCCGTAGTTACAGCTTGTAAAAATAAAAAATAAAAACGCTTTTGCTCACTTAGGCAGGCGGGAATATATCTCGTCAAGAAAACAAGTGTCATATGGGTTTTATGATGGCTTCACCGCGGTACAGTTGGGTAATGCCACGAAGAATACACTTAGTATTGCGGTGAAGGTAGGTGAGAATTTGCATAAATACTAAATGTAAACGACGTGTCGGTATAATTTGTTGGCGCTCCCCGAACACCTAAGGGGCAGCGGTGACTTCAAAGCTTAAACCTGGGCTGGTCCATGGGTTGTGTGCTCACCGAAGCGTACGTGTGCCCACATTCGTAGCTCGTTGCTTCTCTGATCGGTGACTATGAAGAGTGCCTATGACATTCTTTCTATGATCACTAGATGGTGTGTTCAATCCTCGGCCACGGCTCCGGAATTTACGGTGGTGGCAGAATGGAAAAACACTCGTGTTCTGGACACTGGGTGTGAAGAACGCCGTGGCTAATAGAAATTAAACTGAAGTCATTCACTACGGTGTTTCTCAGTTTCCGTGTTGCTTTTGGGTATCAATCAATCGATCGATCGATCAGTCAATAAATAAATAAATAAATAAATAAATAAATAAATAAATCTCTATTTTGATTCTTCATATATATGGTCGCCTGCGCCGTGCCTTTTGTTTCCTTCCCATGTAGTGGAGAATTCGCACAGCAGCGCATACGTATTATCGGTGAGCCAACACGCGCTAACGCGAGCAGCAAGGCTGTCCGAATGCAGGATGGCTAAGCACGCGCTCGACGGCCCCGGAGCCGGCGCAGACCAGCGGCCCGCTGACGGGCGTGTGGGCGCAGCTGAAGGACGCGGTGACCACTTACCGGCTGCTGTTCGACGAGTCCGGCCTGCCGGGGCTGCGTTTCGTGCTGGGCTTTCGGCACCCGCTGAGGCGACTCGCTTGGCTTGCCGTGTACGCCGTGCTCTTCGTCCTCACCATGCGGGACACGCACAAGCTGCTGACCGAGTACTACGCCTACGACGACCGCGTCAACCAGGAGATCCTGGAGGCACGCACGTCGTGTAACGTCCTGTGTGTGTGTGCTGGCGCGCTGTGTTGTCGCAACCTGTGCTTGACCTTGTATATAGCGCTGCCCACTTCTGACTCACGCGTGCCATCACATTGCCATGCCAGTGCAGACGTGTAAATGGGCTTAACAGAAGGGGGCAATAGAAATGACGAGACACACGTATCGCATTATGTGCGCCGCCCTTGCTATTGTCCACATCTGTTAAGCGCATTTATACGTTCGTAATGACCAACCAACTCGCCCAACTAGCTCTGTCGTGCAAAGTGGCGCACCGACTATGCCTCGGCTTGAGCCTCCACATTGGTGTGCGCCTGTTTTCTTTTTCATTTTTCATTTTGGTGAAGGCATATTGTTTTACGTATACTTATGACAGTGGGGTGCCTGTTGTATTCGAGTTACCTAAGTGTTTTAACGCACTTGTGCACCAACTAGCGGATGCATGTCAACTGGCTTTAGCAAAGGAGTGTGCTCCGCCCTGTGCGCGGTATGAATTAAATCTTCCTGTAAGATGAGCTTATAGCGTATCCTACGAGAATTTTGCTGTTCCTGAGCGCATGAGAACTCAACACTAAACGAATAATGGAAAATGCTGTTTTGGCTAGGTGGTCTGTGTTTTGTGTGGGCGAAGTGCGGCACTTTCAAGAACAATTTCTCGTCTGTTTACAGCCTATTTCCTGAACAGTAGTTCTAAGGAATATCATAGCACGCATTGAATTATGTCTGCTAACAATGACTTAATTCCTGAGCTCGCTAACGATGCGTTCTGTACAGTCAAATGTTTAGAGCCTCAAACCACGCAGTCAGGTAGCACTTGCAAAAAAGCGTGATGAACCAACGGTGCTGTTGCAAGGTACACTACGTGCAGAGTATTTCACTGCTTAACACTTATCGGATCGTACGACGGGGTGCACTGGATCAGAACTGATTAACTTCCAAAAAGAAACAAAACAAAGGTCCGTGAAGAAGTTTTTCTCCAATACGGCGCTTGCTATTCTGTTTTTTGAATACAGGCGCTTTCTTGGTGAGTTACTCCCGCTTTTCCGTGTTATGTTTCTATAGCCTTTTTCATTGGCCAATCTTTGAGATAAAGCAGTCCAAAAATGTGGGGCGATATGTGCTACTGGATATGTGACGATGTGCCCGTGGGGCCACTGGTCGCCATGATGTTACGTATATATATATATATATATATATATATATATATATATATATATATATTGTCGCAGCGTTGGCTTTCCTTGTTCACTAAATGTTGGTCGAGAATACATTATCCATTGATCCTTTGGCCTTGCATGAATCTTGTGGCTTTTTCAGTCAAATGATGCCCCTCCGCTTTGTGACACAGCAAAAACAAGTCCAGTTCCCAGCGATCACTGTGTGCAACATGAACCCCTGGAGGAAGTCGGTGCTGTGCAGCGAAGAGAGCTTCCAGGGGAAGATTGAGAAGGCGCTGCAAGCCAAGCTCTGCTCGATGCCAAACAGGAACGTTACTGTAAGGACTTAAATGGAACCTCTTTATTATGTTCATTGGGTGCAGAGATCACTTTATAGAGCCGATCTATTGTGGGGCGCTGAAGGTTTTGTTTGCAATTATGAAACCTCTTATCGTTTCTAAATAAAGATGCTCACTTATCACAAGATATATGACGCACAAAAGTTTTGACCGCTGGCATTGAATTTTTTTCGCAATATGTTTCAAAATCAGCGTACTCTCGCCGGAGCAAACAATATTGTGTGAGAACTGTAACGCGCGGATAAACCTGCGCAATCACGGGTGCTCTTACATTATATTAATAAGCGAAGGTTGTCAAAACAAACCAACATTTTTTGTTTAGGCACGACAAAACTGCAGGCACCAAATTTTTGCGGGAGGGGGGGGGGGGTGCTCTGTTAGAAGGCTGAATTATCGTGTAGCTTGGGCACGCACAAGGCTCGAAAGCGCGGAGACAGCCATGTCGGGAGCACCGTGTTGATCGAACGTCGAGGTCGAGTGCCGAATGCCACACATGCAGCGCGCCCAGGTTTCGCTGAAATTTCGGATATATTTTTAAAGGATCTCCGCGGTCAGCAAACTTTTCGCACCATTTTGGCTGGAAGTTGCATGGAAGTAAGTGTTCGGCTAACTTTGCGCCCCGTGTTGTGTGAAGCTGACCGATGAGGACATCGCCTTGTCCAACCGGCTGAAGCAGTGGATCTCGGAGGAGCAGCGGCGAAACCTGAGCCGTGCCGAGAAACTGGGCCACCAGCTCGAAGACATGATCCAGGTGTGTCGCGTCCACGAAGGGGACTGTCTCAGCACCAAGTGAGCAGCACTCGTCTCCGTTTGATTTCGATTGGGCGGTGAATGTGTTGAAACGTGTCGGTTAGTTAGGTCGGATTAGATCGTGCAATCGCTGGTATCCCATTCTGTTGGTGTTATCATGAGAAGCCAACAAACAAATACACCAAGGAAAACATAGGGGAAATTACTTGCACTTACTAGTTGAATTACATAAGTACCCAAGAAAGTGGATGGGGAAACCGCGCCCCGGTAGCTCAATTGGTTAGAGCATCGCACGCGTAATGCGAAGACGTGGGATCGTTCCCCACCTGCGGCAAGTTGTTTTTTCATCCACTTTCATTGCCATTAATTTATCATTTTCTTTAATTCAATTAGTGAGTACAAGCAATTTCACTTTCGTTTTCCTTGGTGTCTTTGTTTGTTGGCTTCTCATGATACGATTAATAAAGATCGGGCCCCTTGGTTAACCCCCTTTCTTCTCATCATGTTAGCGTGCTACACCTATTGTAGACTGTGTCATCAACGACTTACTTAACTCATCTAGAGCTGCAATGGCTTTTCTTTTCGCTCGCTCCGATGCATATAACTAATTCTGCTCTGACACGTGCGTGCTGTTTACACCGCAGCAGCGATGCCGTACGGTGATCTTCTCTTGTTCATGATGTGTCTCCTGTTTGATCTGTTCCACATTGTCATAGGATCCTAGAAATACGAATGGTGCCCCGTTACGGAAACTGTTACTGCCTCGGCTGCAACAGCAGTCGCTTCAGCTGGCAGGCGATGCAGATGTCGGATCCCGAAAATGGCAAGTATACCAGCCCCTCTTCCATCGCAACGTCGTTGTGCACTTTGTGTGTCACGGATACGAGTTATGGGACTCCATGTCGCGAAAGTGGTTCAAAAAAGTTAGTTTTTCAAGTATTCGTCGTCAGTTTGAGATGTCTTAGCCCTTTTTGGTGATCACATTTCGAAAGGTCTACGCATGTCCCTGAACATGGAACCCGAGGAGTTCCTTCCTCTCACTGTGGATGCTGGCTTCTACATCATGGTCCACCAGGCTGGGGCCCAGGAGGAGGTCTTTGACAACGCCGTGTACGCTCCGCCTGGAGCCACAACTTACATAGGCGTATCAAAGGTGAGAGGCATATGTGGTGCCTGTATGATTTTAACGCTTATCACTTTGCTAGGTTACATATTTATGTACAGTGTTTGTGTAAAAAACAACAATAATGATAATAACCTTTATTGTGTATCTCCTTGTACATTCAGTGAAGTCTATGCCACATAAGCACTGTTGCCATTCTATGTAGCACTGGCAGTAATTCCATGCACCTTAACATAATCATTCACACTTAAACGTAGTTGGTACAACATCTTGCCATTAGTCTGCGTTTTCAGTTGCTAACAATAATAATACAATATCATACAATACAGTAATACTATTCATCTCAGATAACACAACATTTTATTATGTACACATTCACTCATTCAATAACTCAATTCACAGAATAAATAATTCCCCGATATGCCACGCTCGTCTTTTCGTGCAATGGAACGCTGCGTAATGAAAGAGGTACAATGCGCAAAAAAAAAAGAACTCTACGGTTTTTCTTAACCTACTTGTGCTTGATTTGAACAACCTTACCGCCGAACACACGTACACATGGTAACTTACCGCTGCCCACACGTACTCCATGAAGCTGCGGTTCAGTAGTCCTGACTTGCGCCTTCAGTTCGTGAACAATAAAGGTGATGAGTAATCAGTACATTTCGTATCGGGTCAGGAAAATATTTTTTTTGCCATACCTGCAACTGCAGATGAACCAACTGCTTGAGCATTTTAAGATGCTTGAGCTTACCTGGCCAGCGAAATAGATGGAATATGTTTCTTTTTCAGATGATTTCTAAAAATCTCAAGGAACCCTATAAAAATCCCTGCCAGGATCACTGGCCTCCGGAGTTAGAAAAATATGTTGTCAAAGGCATAGTGTACACAAAGCGGGTACGTATGTATATACGAATATTTGCGTGTATTTAGGAGCACTGCTGTGGAGGTAATTAGCTCCACCGCGGCTGGCTGAAATTTGCGTCGTTAGAAGTGTAACAGCACGAATACAGCCGTTTTCATGTCGCTAAGACCGCAAAGTAATTTTAACGCTCAAATCGCCTGCTGCGTCGACGATGAGTTATATCGGCTGGACGAGTTCATACGTGTGCCGTGCGAGCGCGCAGTTTCGTGCGTTCGTTGTGCAGGCCTGCGACGAGTACTGCTACCAAGTGCACATCTTCGAGAAATGCGGATGCCGGTCCTTCAACCACATCAGGGTGTTTGCACCGCAACTTATGGAGTCGCCAGTCTGTGTGGACGTCCTGCGAGGTATACATACGGTAACGGCATATGCTGACGGGAGGCATGTTCCGGCATATAGATAGGGTAGCTCGAACAATGTTCTAAGTATGACTGCTGCTTACTATATATGTTCAAGTTGATGTCGTCTGCATAAGCGAGATTCACCAAGCTTGAACTTTGTTGTTTCGAGAAGATGCATGATTCCGTCACTGTGAGCCGTTTCAACAACGCACCCAGTCGCTGCTTATCGCCGAATAATGGTGGGCCACATTCGTTCTTCTTGGCAGTGCGCACGTCGCGGAATTTATGCGTGTTTTGTCGCCACGGCAGCCCGATATGAAACCGCACACACATGTGCCTCCAAGAACGTTAATTGTCGTGCTTTTTTTTTTTTCGTGTGCAATTCCGCACGTTACCATGAGACAGATTCAACAACGAGAGAACTACAATTATTACGTAAAAGCATGCGAGTTTAAGTCCACTATTCTCTAAATTGTTGTTTCATTTTATTTGACACCTGTTCTTCTTATCTTATCTTACCTTATTTCTTATCTGGTTAGTACACAAAATCTGCGCCCGAGTCCCGCCGAGCTTGCATGCTAAATGCATACGCAGCTCGCGTCTTGCGTCTGCGTAACACATGACTTTTAGAGTGTTGGCAGTCATATACGATACCGCGTGCAACCATTTACCACGCAAGTTTCACTGGCGACAGGTACTGCCAAAACATTGCTGGCTAAATGAAGCCATTCAACAATAATTTATTTTATCTTTGTTTTTTTCAGGGGACTGCGAAAGGTCCGTTGAAGCGAAAATAGACCGGAAAATAATCACATGCAAGTGTCTGACGGCTTGTGAGTAAGTCGATCGCTCCTCGCGTTGTAATGATGGTTTCATCGCGCCAAAATTATGCGTCTGCCCATTCATAACAAATGACCGCACTGTTTGAACCCATTGCCGGAGTGGCTCACGACAACTCGTGTTATTTATCCGCAGGGTTCAGTATTACCAGACGACGTCAAGCGCACTTACGTGGACCAGCCGAGTGGTAGGAGCATACTTTTTGTGTGTACCTGATTTAAAGTAAATGTGCGAAATAAACGAGTAGTTTGGTCAAATCTTCGTTTACCCGCAAGTGCCATTCAGCACTCAGTCGTAAGCTTCTTGTACTGTGGCTGAATGCTCCTTTCTAGGTGTGTAGCCAGATTCCTTTTTTTTTTAATTGGGGAATGCATCGTCGCTTCGTTCATGCGAGTTTTCTGATGATCGTAAACATAGTAGCGTAGCCATCACCAGGAAATGGCTTCCGCGCTTCGATGGACGTTGGCAGAAGGCAGCTTGTTGTACGGCGTCCTTCAGCACAGCTGACGCATCGCATACGCATGCATGTGGTCATTACTTTAGTCCTGCGCACTCTTATGTCGCTTCAGTAAACACGATTCATAGACAGACACCACATGACGGATTTCTCAAAAGATAGCACGCTCGTGTGTCGAAGCTTCAATGTGCGGCAGATAGGCAAGCGTAAAAGAAGAATTGCTGTTTAAGCTCCTTAATGCATTGAAGCGGAAGAGCCGGCTCAAAACCGTGTAATAATATCGTCGCTGCCCTAATACACTCTAGGCCACGAGGATGAGCGGGCTCTCGTGTTAAGCGCGATGATAAAGCCGACATCTTTCCGGCGCTTTCTTCGCTATCTCGGACTCCGCATACAGAGATGACCCCTCTTCCATCCAACTCGCCCGTTTTATCTTACATTTACTTCCATTCTGTTTCTCCCTTTCAGATGAATCCTGAAGGCAGTGAACTGTCTTTGTCACCAAGAGAAGGAAAGGGGTGAGGTTGAGCATTTGCTAATAATAGTAGCGACATCGTGATCATACACATGTATATTATAATTCATGCAGTTTATCTTTTCGAAGCTACACTGTTGACCACCGTGGACACCATAGTTGAGAGCTACGGGTTAATTTTGATTTAGGTGCTTGAGCTTTTTCTCATTCCTATATTGTACGTATCCGGTCACGAATGGTCGGAATTCTAAGGTTATAAATTTAATGATACTGTCACTGTCATATGCAGTAAACAAGTGCCGAATAGTTTGCTTGTGGTTCAGCTCTCCGCAAAAACTGCCGTCCGCATTTGGTTGACTTTTTCGCAGTCTTTTGGGTCGGAAATGTGGCTTCAAGAAATAAGGGCAAGTGATCTACATTGCAGCGAAGAATAGTTGAAGAAACGCAGTCTGATGCACTGATCGGCTGCAGTTTTTCCTTCCTTCTGCTAGTAACGCATGTAGAACAAGTGAATGCACCATTTCCACAGCCATGCTTCCACCGGAGAGACACCGGTACATGCACGACTACCAGCCCAGTGGGTTTAAGTTGAGTTGGAATGTAGGAAATAGTTGTGTTCTCTATATTAACTCCGCTATTCTGGTTCTGTATGCTGTCAGAACCATGCGATCGATATGAAAGATATATTGCGTCAACGTTTGGTTGTTTCTGATCCGCGTAGCTGAGCTGTGTCCATGCAGCATGCTTCATTACAGGCTATCTTTAGGTCTTTTTGCTCTATGTCAATCGGTGCTTGTTATTGCGTACATCTCATGCGTAAGGCAGTCTCTTATTTAACTCGCACCTACATAAACTCAGTCTCTGGGCGTCCCATAGACTGGCGGTCTATGCTCTATGCTCGCGGTGATCGACAAACCTCTTGCAGGATTCACGTCAGGGTGGTGGTTTTCATGAGAAGCACGAAGGTCCTCTACAAGAGTAAAGAGCCGAAGCTAACGGTAAGAACGAAATGACAAATTACAAACGTTATTGCACGTGAGAATTCGTGCTGGAAGTTCTGTTTTGTATCGCGTTAGCTTTCGCTTGTCCCTAACTCCTTTACAGCAGTGTTTCCTTCGCATTATAAGGCTGCTGTCTTGAATAAAAATGTGGTATTCCCGTCAACTCATTTCTTTTTTCTAACCAGAGAGCTATCCGCACAAACGACAATCTTAATATAAGGTGCCATAAAAAATGCATACTCGGTTGTGAATTAAGATAGGTATCATACAAAGTTTATTTCAGAAAAACAAGAGCGAACAAAAAAACTTAGGCACTATACTCACGATATCAAGATGCTTTCACTGTCTCAAGGTTATCGATTTCAGTAAATTTACACGTGTATACGCGGTGAGTTCTGTGCAGGCAATGTGTCTGTTTCGTCTAGTTGGTGATCCGTTATCGTGAGGATACAGAGAAGACAAGGACAAGCGCCCTTGTACTTGTTAGTTCTACGTTCTCGTACAATCGTTGCGCTGTACGTTCACGACCGGTACCCGGACACTGCTAGACATAGAGATACGTTGCTATTTGTATACCGCGATTTGTACTTCGTCGCACTTTCGTGTTTAATGTCCCCCACATGGCCGGACCCTATAGTATAATCGAAACCAAGGGAAGTAAGGTCACTAGACCAATCACGTGGTCGTAGTGAGCGCGCACCAAACATTAATCTTTGTCTCTCGTGCGCTCCCAGGAATGAGGGAAGCACCGAAATACTTTTTTGAGCTCCTGAATTTCACGTTAAATTTCAATTATCTTTTTGCAAGCGACGGTTCTTATCGGGTGAGTAACTTACGGACATACAAGAGAAGTTAATAGCATATCGCCACAAGGGACACTACGTTTGTGAACGAACGCTGACAGCATATCATGGAGCGCTGTGGCGCGAGCCTTCTCGGAGGACTTTGAGTAAATCAAAGAAGACGGTTGCGAAGATAAACAAGGGAGGTGCATTGAGCCTTTAGGTAGAAAACGTTCGCTCTGGTGGAGGCATAATGCATACCCGGGTTGTAATTTCTGTATAGGTACGTCTCCATTCTACAACCAACCACCAGACTATAAGCGCAGGCGAGATCAGATAAGGAGGATATACTTCTTATCCAAATAAGAAGGATATATACTCGCCTCTCAACCCGTGCTTTTTTCGGGAGTCCGTGGCTTCTCGTTCGCCTTCCTTTAATTTTTATGTGATATTACGCCGCAATGTGAACTGACTTAAAGTAAAAAAATTAAACCATCTTCCGACCACGCCCAGAAAAAAGTCCTGCATATCTGCCTGCGCTATGCAGCTGTCGAACCTGTTCCGGAACATCGGCGGCTTGATGGGCGTCTACCTGGGTTACTCGTCGCTGCAGATCTTCCACGTGCTCGACGTGCTCGTAGACGGCGCTTACTCGTCGCTGTCGGGCATCTGGGGCCGCTACACGAGGAACCGCCAGCGCAGACGCGGCCAGGCTCCGTCGCGCCGTCGCACCTACCCGCTGCCCGAAGAGGCAGTGCCGCGGTATCCCGTCACTACACAGCCACCCTTGTACGCACTCTGAAGTCGAACCTCGCACGCCCTCGACTGAACACTGCTGCCCGAAGAGATGCCGCGCTACAACGTGACGGCACAACCGCCCCTGTACGTAGTGTGGAGTGAAACGCTATATTCCCGCTTCATCATACAGTCTCGCTTCTTTCTCTTATGCCTGATGAAGACAAGCATAGTGAACGTGTCACTACCCTCTGCACACTTTCTGATGAGCATCCGTAAAGGCCACCGAAAATGGCGATGAAAGCACGCCGAGTTGTGTATTCCTTCAGTGCTCGGTGAACTCGAGCCCCAGCTAATCGTTGGTGTGCTATAGTGAAAGCTGCTTTAGGGGCTCCTGAGCTGCATGCGTGGCGTGGTTGTCGTAGTATCTTTATGATATCCACCAAGCTGTCGTGCCAAATTAGAACGAAAAGGTAAGAAAAGGATACACCTCCGCCAGAACTTAAGGTGACCTTCACTTTTAAGCGTTACGTCCCAACACCTCTCTCTTTCTTTAACGCGTTAGCATTGTTAGTGTCAAAGTGTAAAAAAAAAAAATCATCGATGTTTACGATACTCCTCAATACAAAATTTGAGCGCAGTGTACGTGTTTTCATTTGGCGATTGACACGAACAGTCTGTCTCGCACCTTACGGCGATGTCTTTTTTTTAAATAATATCACAGATGTTTCAGCGGGAGCAGTAGCGACTGTAGTAGAGTCCGGGCCGCATGCATCTATATTTATGCTATCATGTTTTTCTACCAATTGTAACAGCGTGTCATCATTTCGCATTATTGGCGGCGCCTGCAGGACACCAAAGCGGCAACGGGGACACCAAAGCTAGAACCTGGACTGGTCCGTGGGTTGGGGTTGGCCGAGGCCCCAACCCACTGGCCGCCCTGCTTGCAGCTTTGATCCTGGAGATCCTGCGCCGCCTGCTTTATTATAACCTCAGGTGCTCTCCTGAGGCCTCCGTTTGCCGGTTACATGTGCCCTGCTGGAGCAGTGCTTGTAAAAATCCAATCTATCGTCGCAACGAAAAAAGCGACCTGCGACTTACATAACACCACTCAGAACCTTGCCGCTTCAGGCACAGCGGTCACCCAATGGGGCGTCCGTGTCCGCTGCCTCAACGCGCGGGCAGCCAACGGCGGAGCGTAAACTCGACCGCACTCCGCAATGCCGGAATGCCTAGGGGACAAACGCATACAACACGCGCTAAGAAACTTCCTCCGTAGGGCCTAGGCCGATTCATATATTCAAGAAGCAAAAGCCCCCAGATTTTCTCTCTCGCGCCCGCTCTTACTCGCGCCTGCGTACAAATGGCTGGCGTTCCCTCAAATGAACGTCTCGTCCTAAGAGCTGCGCGTTCTACAGTCGTGTGTGTGTGTGTGTGTGTGTGTGTGTGTGCGTGTGTGTGTGTGTGTGTGTGTGTGTGTTTGTGTGTGTGTGTCTGTGTGCGTGCGTGCGTGCGTGCGCGCGCGCGCACTCCTGAACAACAATTTGCAATTTGAAGAACGGGATATCGATCATAGTTCCGGGAACTCAAGAAGATGCGATGTAATGCTAACGTATTTCTTCCGCATTTACCGCTAAATTGCCATTGTATTTTGTTTTGTATTTTTTGCCTGCTTGACACGGCACGGTACTTTGGTTTATTATTAATTTTAGTGACATACGTAACTTCACTGATCGCACAAGGAGCTCCCCTAGCGGCGATTTTAAATCACCTGCCCCACAAAGACATCTTTCTTACTTCTATAGTGCATGGGAATATACACAACTGCATGCTGCGGCGGCCGTATTTTGATGGGGGTGAAATGCAATAACGCCCGTGTCATGCGTCTCGTGTCGTGCAAAGACGCCTCATTATATCGTCGTGGTTTCAGCCCTTAAAACGCCATATAATACTACACATGTGACATATCTAGAATTTCCAGCGCTTAAATACATTGCCGCACAATGCGGCGGTTGTGGTGCAAAAACCGAGTTGAAAGATGCTAAGCGATACCAGCGGCAAGGATAGAAAGACAGGGTAGAAAAAAAAGAAACAGTCGTGGTTTTTTAAAATGGATTAGTTTTTACCTTTTCGTTCCCACTTACCGACGACTTCAATCCACGTTTAGCGCGTATCGTTATTACTGAGGGGCACGCAATCCTTGCGCGTCACTGCAAATATCATCTGAAACTGACATAGTGCAAAATATTGTGAAGGCTTGCCAAATACGCTAGAGACGGCTGTCACTGCTTCACGCTTTAAGTGACGGGTGTGGACTGGCTGCCGCATAGAGTTTCGTACAATTGCTATAGGGAACTGTGGCGCTAGGGCCTACAGGGGCTGGAAGAAGGGCAGTTCAGCCAATGTGGGAATGATGGGTATAGTAGATGGATTTGCCTAAACATCGTTCTTCTGGCTTTAAATGGCTCAGTGACTTTGCAAAGTTACCATTTTAAAGAAAATACTGCGTTTAAAATCATTCAATAAACCTTATTAAAATTGTCCGACACCAGGATTCGAACACAGGACCTTACCACAGAAGCCCGATATCGAAAATATTACGCCACGAACGTTTTTTTTTTTCTTCATCGCCTCGCATAACACAGACTTTACGAGCTCGGAAGAACAGAATAACGGGATCATAGTACGGAGAACCGTCATCTGTTCGCCGACTACAAGTCATCAGTATTTCGGCATGTTCATCAAAATTTTCAATCTTAGAAGCTGCTCCGGTACATACGTCTGCACCTTCTGCACTTCGACGATATAGGACACAGATTCGCAAAAATGTTCGCGAACGGGTCTAACATCAACACATGCATTGTGTACAGCCGTCCGAGTTCGCCATAGGCTGTGCAGGTGCCGGAGCGCGCACGGACGCACGGAGAAGCGAAACCACAGCAATTAGCAACGATCAGGCGTGCCTGTAGGGTCTTACTACCTTCTGCATAAAAAGGTATCAATTGCCTTGAAATGTATTACGATTTGGGCCCAGATAACGCGCAATAAACGAAGCCACAAGAACGTCTGAAGCACGAAGACAAATCCATGTACTGTATACGCATCGTATCCCATGGTGGCTGAACAATCGCAGCGTCAGAGTTCCCTCTAGTAATTATTGTACGAGAGTCTTTAGACACAGCTGGACACGGCCCATAACCATATACCCTGCGCTGTGAACAGCGTCATTCTCTCTCTCAGGTCGAGCACTTTCTGCGGGAAAGCAGCAGTCGTCAGCACTCGGCGTGCAAAGATGGTCTCTGTTGACCAGGCCGAATACTGATTCGACTCGGTGATCCGACCAGAAAGGGCGCTGATTCAGAAGGACCTAGTCATTGGCTGCGGTGTGCCCGTACCTATTGTTTATTTATTTATTTCATTTTTGGCCCAATTTGCGTGCGCGGATGCGACTGATCTTGCTTCCCAGCCCGCGCAAACGTCCGCTTGATGCGCCAGTCACAGCGTGTCCCCTGGTTTACCCCCAGTTGGTAAGTCGGAAATCCCCCTTTTCGAAGCGCATTCACTTTGGTTAGTCCGTCATGTTGCACGGTACTGGCGTAGCCAGAGTGTTTGTCGAATGTAGTAACGTCTATTCCGAGCTTACGCTTGTTTTTGCTGTTTCCTCAAGCACGAGCCAAGTCATGGTTTTCAGGAAACACCTAGCGGCGGAGAGAATGCCGGCGAGTCATCTTTAACACCCCGCTTTCGTTCATCGCCGCAGTATATCTCAGTAAACTCAGGGAGGTTGAGCCTTTTCACTTTAATACTCTTTGTATCGATATTTATCGATTACCACAATGCTTCAGCGTATCTGCGAGCTTTTTCAGCTTTCACCACACTGTACACTATTGCGCAAGGTAATTCTTCTAATTGCACTTCTCACGTTAGCCTGCTCAAAGCGCATTCATGGATCGTGTAGATGCATGAAAGTAATCTGACACATTTACGTCATTCGTCCGCCTACAATTTACGTGCAAATACCAAACAACCAAGAAGCATTCCGTGAATCCTGCTCTTCTTTTAGTGCAGTAGCGGTTAATAATAATAATAATAATAATAATAATAATAATAATAATAATAATAATAATAATAATAATAATAATAATAATAATAATAATAATAATAATAATAATAATAATAATAATAATAATAATCCCTTTATGTACCCTGCAGGACGAAGGCGATCTCCTGCGATCTCCAATTATCCCTGTCCTGCGCCAACTGATTCCAACTTGCGCTATGGATTTCATAATTTCATCACCCCACCTAGTTTTCTGCCGTCATCGACTGCGCTTCTCTTCTCTTGGCATGCATACAATATGCATGCCAAGATGCAAGTATGCATGGTCCACCGGTTATCTAACCTATGCATTACATGCCCTGCCCAACTCCATTTTTTTGTCTCTTAATGTTAATAAGAATATCGGCTATCGCCATTTGCTCTCTGGTCCACACCGATCTCTTCCTGTCTCTTAACGTTACGCCTAACATTCTTCGTTCCATCGCTCTTTGCGTGGTCCTTAAATTGTTCTCGAGCTTCTTTGTCAATTTCCAAGTCTCTGCCCCGTATGTTAGCACCGGTAGAATGCATTGATTGTAGACTTTGCTTTTCAACGACAGAGGTAAGCTTCCAGTCAGAATCCGACAATGTCGGCATATACATTCCAACCCATTTTTTTCTTCTTTAAATTTCCTTCTCTAGAATAGATTGCTTACCCATTACTTTCATTCATACTTTTCATTACACTGCTGCTTCAGGTGATTTCACACTACATTGCTCATGTTACTAGTGTATCTTGTACGCCGCGTAGGTCAGTAATGTGCAGTGTAGCTTTGTGTATAGCATAACACGACAGTTCTTGTTCAACAGATAATTTAAGAGTAAACGCCAATTACGTCATCGAAATATGATTAAGTTACAAAGAACACTCTTCACAGGAATCACGTTGTATGTATGCTTGCGTGAACGAGTACGGATCATTTGCCTCTGCTGGTGGGAACGACGCGCTAAAGTCAAAACAATAAGTTAGTCGAAGCTAGCTCTGTATGCAATATGCCACAGACGGTTAAATTTCTCATAGATTACGTGCATGGCCATGGAAAGAGTTTAGCTCCGGGTCCCAAAATACTACCGAGATCGTAGGAAGGATGGGAGAAAACTGCGTATGTTGCACTCTCGACATGGAGGATAACGTTGATCTGTAATTCGCCATAGAATAACTATGAAATGTTGTATCTAGGAATATGAGAGCAACTGTCACGGTTGAATTAAATAGCGTAAGAAATGTATATAACAGAGCTGTAGGACACATGTATTCTGATCTGTCGGTCTGAATCAACGGTGCGCTACACTTTAGCAAAAACAAACGGCGCAAGACAGATGGAGAAACAGGGCGGGGGCCACTGTCCTCCGTCCGCGTCTGTTTAGCGCCGTTCATTAATCCGGAAGTATGGCACACCGACTAGCCATGATTCTGCTGATACCATGCTAGTCTTCTGGGGCCGAATTGACAAAGCTTCTCGTTCCAAAGCGGTCATCGCCATTGGCCGGACGCTTTGGCTAATAATATCTCCAGCATCGGCATTGGCAGAACTTTTATCTTGCGCAATATTTTAGCGTGAGAGTTTTTTGTGAATACGGCCTTGATTCGTGTGGTGCGATCACTCGTATGCGCTCGTATGTAAACGCGGTGATATAGAAATGATGAGTCCGCGCTGCGTTTACTCGGCACGCCCACCTCCGTCTACCCCCAGCCCACCCACGCGTTCAGCGAGGGAGCACAGACTCGTCACTGCTTGGCAGAAGTCAGTCGCCTCGCGGGTAGTTTAGAGCGCGGAATGCGCGACCTTCTCAGCTCGGCAAGGGTCGCCCTGGCGGCCCCGGGCAGCAGCTTCTGCGGGCGCCGAGCGAGAGAGTGCGGGTGCAGCACTAGCTCCACCAGGAAGGCCACCGCGGCAGCCGCCACGACCAGCGCCCAGAGCACGAAGCTGGCCAGGGTGTCGGTGAAGCTGAGGTCGGCCGCGGCGTGGCCTCCCGCCTGCCGCACGCAGCGTTGCCAGTCGCCCAGGCTGTCGGCCATCCATTTGCTCACCAGGCCGCTTTCGTACATCCACGTAATCCTGCACCGAGCCGCGGTAAGCGCGCGGAGGCTATGTACGCGACCAGCGGGTTAACAAATGAAGCAATGTTCGCCAGCTGGCGCGAGGAAAACAGACTGTAATTCGCGCTGCTTCGCTGCGCGTTACGCGTCGAGGAGTGCTCTGGACGACGCAGAAGAACCGGCACCGGACAAGTTCAAACTCATGTGTTCAAACTCATGTCATGGCAAGTTCTAGCCGCCTGAGCCTACTAGTGCCTCTTCCGAACAAATAAATTCGAAGCGCATTATCACAGTCAAGCAATACCGTCCGGCCACATTAAGCAGATTTAGATTATACCTAAATATATGCGACCCTCCAGATAGCTCATGATCCCCTGCAGTAACATCAGCTCGTGTTGTACCGGTGCCACGGACTGAGCGTTCAGTTCAGTTCTTCAGAGCGCAGCGTTTCTACTTCCGGTTGTGACTGCCATGTTTTGAAGGTGACGGATTACGCTGAAGAACTCCTAATTTTCTAAATACATGTCTAGTCTTGCAATATATATATATATATATATCTCCTCACAATCCCTCACAGCCAATTGTGCAGCAGCTTTGGAACATATGCGAAGCTGCATCCTTTATATCGCCCAATTAGCTCGTCTGTTCTCTGGTTTTCCTGCAACTTGCCTCTGTCGAAATGATGCTGCTGCAGCGGATGTAGATCCTGCTGTTTCTTGTTCTACCGCCGAGCGCCATCGTTCGCGAGCCACCGCAGCTGGTCATCTGATCTTTTTTTGTGTGTGTGTTTGTGAGGGGGCGGGGGAGGGGGAGGCTTACACATTTTGGTCGTTATTTTATCGCTGGTTTCTCCTCAGGAAAAAAATGTTTAAATTATTCAACAACTTGCGGATGCATAACATTTCCCCGGCAATAAAACAATTATTGCAAATGTTTGTGGACAATCAACTGCACAGAAAAATAAAATGAAAACACCGAAACAAACCAGTATGTTCCGCACTTTCTGCGATTGTGAAATGTGCCAATAAGTCACCGCAACTAGACATTCAAGTGCTAGTAACAAACACATTGGGTAAGTCCGAGGGAATCAACGGCGTAAGCGACATATATATAGACGAGGAACACGGCACATCCACTATTTTGCCGCTATTGAACACACCTCACCAGAGGCATTAATTAAGCGATGTCGGTTCGTGTGTATGCACTGCACGCAAGCACGCACCTCGAGTAAATGCGCCGGTGCAGGTCCCTGCGCATGTTGCGCGACATGAGGAAGGAGAGCGGGTTCTCGTCGACGTGCTCGCGCGCGAAGTGGAAGCTGGGCACCTGCAGGGTGCGGCGGCAGTAGGCGGCCGTGCGCCACTGCAGCGAGATGTGGTCCACCATGAGCACGGCGCGCCGCTCCACCACCTGGCGCATGTGCTCGTCGCGGAACATGTCGCGCCCCAGCTGGGAGCCGTTGGTGCGCGCCACCATGCGCCACAGCGAACTCAGCACCGGGGAGCGGGCAGTCTGCGCATGCGGTCCAACACGACGCGGCTAACGTGTACGCTGGCGGGCTGCTTAATAAGAAGCATTGGATAAATCAAGTCTACGTTTTGTGGCTTTGAAGAAGAACGCTTAAAGCTTTGACCAGTTTTCTGCTGATATTATTACCCCTGGCAGTCGTTTAGAGCAATTGAAAGTGCGTGTATTTTTACTAGTGTAAAATTCTGTCTTCATTACGCGGCGGTTTGCGACATTATTTCGAGCACGCCTCTCAGGCGTGCTCTCAGGGTTACTGCTTCTGTGTGTTCTTCTCGAAAGACAATGCGCACCCGCAAGAATTTGCATTTTGGAACTGACCGATAGGAAAGCCTCGTAATGTGATCCTTTCCAGACGATGGGCCTGAGGCCGCGCTGAGATACCACGTCGTGGACGGTGTCCACTTGCGCCGGCTCGTTCTTGATGGCCATGCTGGACTTGAGATGTCCCGCGAAGGAGTTGGCGATCACCAGCACGGCCAGCAGCCACGCCGTCAGGACGACGCGCGCAGACGGCTGTGTGGGAATGCGCGGTGAACCTGGAATTAAGGAGGACGGCGGGAGGTGGTTTAGCGCTCGAGCGCGTGCCTGCGTAAAGTTGCACTGCACACGCGCACCTCGCAGATGCAACCGTTTCTATAGTTTCCTTCGGGCACGTTATTGCCTCTCTCCTTTCCTCATTGGAAACGTGCTCGGTCAAGCCCAGTCTATATAGCCTGTAGAAGAGCATTGCTAATAGCTAGAAAAAAAATCGCAGTTTCTCGCGGCATGTGAAGCATCGATTACGATAGCATATTAGTGGACAGCTAGGTATACGAAATGAAGATATTAGTTTTGTCGACCGTATCAACTTGTAAACATAGGCATACTAACCAAATTAACAAGCATGGTGTCACGCCCGCGTAATGACCGCGGAAACTCGCTGTAAAAAAACGCTGGAGTGAGGAGCCCGGCAGCAGCAGCGAGTGAATTGAACTTCGTGTTGCGTCTCGCATCAACACGAATTAAGCCGCGAAAACACAGCGCGCGACGGACTCCGTCCCCGGCGCAGGTGGCTTTCAAGATACAGCATCCCGGAGTAGAACGCGCCTTCACCCCCGCCTCCCTATCCTTCCCTCCGAGCCTTACGCGCGACGGAACACGGCGCGCTTCCTCCTCGCTTTCCTCGCTTGCATGCGCGAGATTGAGCCGCCATCGCCGGCTCCCCCTTCCACGATTTCTCTCGCACATACTGCATACGGCGCACGGCGACGATTTTGTCACCCTTGGGCAACTCACGGTAACGCCGACGGCGACGGTAGCAATGCACTTGGAGTGTCCATATAATTGCTATCGCATTAAAAAAGAAGAAAACCAGCCGATAGTGAACTTCAAATTGAGTGAGGCGGCTAGCGCCATCCTGGCACCGGATGCGCCGTAATACTGTGGACCGCTGGTATAATACGGACGCGATAGATTAGAAGGCGGAATCAGCGTGCTTGGATTTTCGACTTATGCGACTCAAAAGTGAAACTACCATGGTCATTTGACCCCTCGAATGACATGTATATAGTCAAGCAGGTGTATGTTTCTTAATCTGCTTGCCTTTACTTTCAAAGAAACTAGAATAAGGTAACTGTGTATACACCAGTGCTACTGCGTTCCTTGCCTGCAACTGTGCAACGTGTGCGCGAGTGATGCCAAAATGTAAAAAAAAGCAGAGCCCGCCATTACGCACTTTCGTAGAGCAGGTTCCTGAAGAGTTCCCAACCCCATTCGTGCACTCTCTGTGGTATCTTCCTCCACGACGTCTTGTGAACGATGGTTTCAGACAGGCTTATCAGCAGTGCGAGCACGGGCATGGCGCTGAGAAGGAGAGCCCAAACCTGCGCGGGCGATTGTAAGTTATCAGCGATGAGGGCGGGCGTTCCTGGAAACAACCGCTAGCTGCCTTAAGTGAGTTAACAAGCTACACGATGGCGAATGTGAGGTAGCGCTTTCCTTAAACCTGCGTATACATCGAAAGGAACCTTGCTAAGCACGAGATGGGAGACCACTCCATGGGGTCAACTTTCTGTCAGCGACGAGGGTTCAATTGAATTTGTAGAGCCGAGTAAGCTTTGGGAAGATACGTGCGTTGCGAGATTGTTTCAAGTTAAAAACGAAAGACAAGGCATGTTATGTATTTTCTCTTGTATATTCCCTCGCTTGCGAGGCGTGAACTTTTTGTTCTCTGGCAATTTTTTGTCTTTTTTTAATGTGTTATAGCGGGACACCTGGTTCTGTGACATGGCGGAGCACTGCGCTACGAAGCAATGTTTTCAACACGGACCTAAAGAGCTAGGACATTAGACACGCCTGAAGCGCAGGCTAACAATATTTTAATGACTGCGACGAGAAAAAAAAAAGGCATATATAGCGAGAGTAAGCAAGATCCATGGTCACATGATTTTTGTCTCTTCTTTATCTTTTTTGTTTTTGCACGTGCGTTAACACACCTGTGATCAAACGGCACGTGTATTAGCGCACACTCCGCAGTGGTACAAATGACGAATAAATCCAACTTCAGAAAAAAAATTACTTGAATACGGCTTGTGGGGTCTTAAGGTCTGTGGCGCTGACAACTGGTTCGGAGCGAAGAGACCGTGTAGCTTAAGGATTGCAGAACAAAGGTGAAATGCGCCCGCGCAATGGCACGTCGAATTCCCCAAATCCACACAGACTTGGTGCTATATTAAAAACGCGTGCGCGCACGCACGCACGCACACACGCACACACACACACACACACACAAACACACACACACACACACACACACACACACACACACACACACACACACACACACACACACACACACACACACACACACACACACACGTAACCGTACCCGTACTTCTTGCTTACCCTGACTACGCCGAGTGTTTTACTTGAACGTTAATGTGATTTTCTTTAATCGACTGTGGTCGCCTTGAATACATGCAGATCCTGACATTACTTAGAGTGGAAGTCAAAATGCATAACTAACTAATTAACACAATTTCATTATTCAACTAATTCCTTTAGCGCACATACTGTGGTACACGAACTAAAGACAGTGATCTGACAAGACACATCCACTTGGAACGAATTTCGAAACTTGCACCAGGGGCGCTATCGGAGATCGTTGGTCGGAGGGCGCGTTGTTTCACCGCGCCCGATTTACCTAGGGCACTTTTCAGAAGCGCAATCCCACTTGCGGTAAATATGCACTCTTGTTCCACTTACTTTTTAACAAAGTGACTTTTTATGCATTGCAGCTCAAAAGTTACTGGAACACATTACATCGCAAACTTTGGGAATGCATATCTCGGAACTGCTGTAATCGCAGAATTAATTCCGAGTGGACATCACAGTTAGATAAATTGAGGTTTTACCTGCCAAACCTCCAACCTTATTACGTGGCACGCCGTAAAAGGGGACTCCGGTTTAATTTTGACCAACAGGGATCTTTAACGAGCCCCAAATGCACGGGATACAGGCGTTTTTGCATTTCGCCCCATAGAAATACGGCCGCCGCGGGTGGGGTTCGATCCCGCGACCTCGTGTTTAGCAGCGCAACATCATAGCCATTAAGGCACCGCAGCGGGTCACACTATAGTTGCCTTTCTATATTGTTTAAGCGCTTCGCTTTGCCCAAAATGTCCCACCAACTAGCCCAGCAATTTACCATTGTGACGTGATTAGCGACAGCGCATAGTCATTCGATGAATGTCATAATGTTACTAGCCTGTGATGTTAATGACAAGGTCGAGTGCCCATTTTGTCTAAGTGCTCCTTGATCCTGTTAAATCTTATTTCATTGTTTCAATGTGCTAATGAATTCTCTGACTTTCTTTTTCTTTTGCCTATAGCTTTATGCATGTGTGATGGCGGTCGACTCTGTTTTAGCCTGTGAGGCTATGTTGCGAGCTGAAACAGCCGCAAATTACTCAACTAATATTCGACGTTTTTCTTTTTTCTTTCTGTGACATCGATGAAACTATTCCTTCGATTCTGGCCTCTGTCAGTGAGCTATAGAGTAAACAAACATCCGTTCCCTCGTATGCATATCGCGGGTCCGATTCCCGGCCGCGGCGGCCACATTACGAAAGAGACGAAATGCGAAAACGTTCGCCTATACTTAGCTTAAGGTTTAAAATTAAGGAGCCCTCCCGACTACGGTGTCCTCTTAACTCACTGAGCAGTTTCGGTAAGTTAGACCCAACAATTCAGGTTTTCATCGTCTTCAAGGCGGCAACGTTGGTTTGAATCAGGGTGTCGATCCCGAACCCAAACCCGAACCAGAACTGAAAACCGCACCCGAACCAGAATTATTGCCGGAGTTGAGCATGAACTGGGACCGATATTCTTAGAACGTGCCTGAACCCGAAACAAACCTGAACATAAAATAAGGTAGTAACGGTTAGCAGTTCGGTTCGAAACGGCTCATATATACTTGAGCCGTGTGCAAAGGAGTGCTCATACATAAGCGATTCTTCAGAATAATTACTTTTCAGTCGACGCACACCACGAGAACACGGTTTCGACTCTCGGCTTGCGTTTTGTCGCTCCTGCGCCACTGGAGATAGACGATAGGTACGTGGTGGTAACTATGCGGCCACCTCGGCACAGACGTCTGCATCGATGAACTGGGCGTGCCAATTGTGCTCTGCCGGCGAAACGTGTCAAGGGCACCGCCGCATTGCCGTTTCTGTTGAAGCTCCCACTTCAGCTGTTAGGCTAGCTCGCTGTTGGCTCGCAAAGCGAAAATGGGAGAGCCAACTGAACTATATGAACTATAGTTCAAAACTATAGTTAGATGAATTATAGTTCATCAGCACTTCTTGTAAGAATAACACTGCAGTCGCTAATGAAAGCAACCATGGTTGCTTTCATTACATTACTTTCATTCATGGTTGCTTCTCAGTACGTGGTCACAACGGCTTTAAAAAAGGCTCGCGTAATGTGCTTTTGTTGCTTGCCAAGTTTCACCTCACGTCTGGCGTCTCCTAGCAGAGTACAACCGCTCTTAGATTTCTACAAATCATATTCTCCCCACAATATGCGTGATTTTGACTTTTTTGTCTGCGCTTAGTCAGCGCAAGTCTCTGCGCTATGTGCAGTTGCGTGAGTAATATTGTCGTGGCGTTCAGCAAAAACTGTCCTTGTTCATGGTTCAGAAGCATCAAAGAGAAGCGGGAAACTGAGCGATATGTCACATGCTGGCTACTCTCTTCCTTAAGCACTAGAAGTTTGGAGTTGTAATCCATGTAATACGATGTGAATCCGCCACTTTGGCACAGTTGGCAAGCCACCATCCTATTAACTTGCTCGAAGCAAAAGAAAAATGAACTAAGTCGGCTGCTGTCAATAGGCATGGAAGCTCAGCCCACCCCATCGAAGACGCATACATTCTCACTAATTACCTCTCTATTTGATACGTGCATAAATATTTCTTCGTATCTGCGTAATTCGTTCGTAAACTGCACGTTGTTCAGAAAAAAAAAAAGAAACTGTCATACTCATTCTTATCAAGGTGCGCTGCTTCTGCTGCTTTCCGAGAAAGCTTATTTTCGATAACGCTATTGATAGAATCGGAGCGATGACGGTAACGAGAAAAGTTTATCTGAGTGGCGCGCATCGTGTTTCGAACGAGCCTACAAAAAAAAAAAAAGTAGGGCCCAGCACGGCACCGTGCTGCTGCTGTTCGTATGTCGGCATCTCGCGCCCGGATCTGCGCTGGATGCTCACACCCTGGTTTAAATACTTGCGCTCCAAAACAGGCTTCTCATTTCTTATTTATTATCTGTATATACTGGCTTTTGCAGGAGTGGGAATAACGTCACGCATCAAATGCAGAGAAAAAGTTGGGCAATGGAAACGAACGACCATCTCCAGGTAAAGCATTCCAATGTTCAATTGTTAAGGTAAAAAAAAATTCATTGACAATTTAACGGCAAATGCGAGATAAATTCATTAACATGAGGTCACACCTCGTTTAGGTGACCATATATATATATATATATATATATATATATATATACTCTTTTACTGTATGAGTGGCTTCTCACATTTCAGACACATACTTATATGCTCTGTTCTATCACAAAACGGTTGCTGTGGAGCGATTGAAGCGCAGGGTACCTCGACTACTCAATTTCACCGTGTCATCAATCAATCAATCAATCAATCAATCAATCAATCAATCAATCAATCAATCAATCAATCAATCAATCAATCAATCAATCAATCAATCAAGTGAATAAATAAATAAATAAACGACAATGAAGCTATCGTAATGTTGAAAACGCGGTAACGACACAGTTCATGCGGTTAGGGGCTACACACTCATTTGCGGAAACACGTGCACCACTCGACACGTGCTGCAAGTGAGTCGCACGCGTGCTCACCTTCCAGTCGAAGGTGAGTATGTACCCGAAGACGTTGGAGGTGCTCACGCCGCTGCCCGAGAGGATGCCGAACTGCACGTACATGATGGGAGGTCCGTACTCGCCCACCGTCATGCGGCTGTGAGACTGGATCATGGGCACGATGGTCATGTCCACCTCCTGCGTACGCGGGCAGTCGGTGTAAGGATCGGATGTCTGCAAGGTACTTGAATGAGCATGCCGCAGCTGTAGATTTGCTGCGTCGAGGCTAGAACGGCAGCTGTTTAAAAGGTTCTCGCAACTGATTGTGTACGAAGAATTTTCATCCCCAAATGTGTGTTAAAATAGAAGCCTGAATGCACAAACTAAATAATAGCTCTTGGTGTGTGAAGCGAGAAACGTTGAAATCAATCTTCTCACATCCCATATATAGGCGAGCGAACAGGAATCGTTTTATTTAGCGCGAAAAAATGGCGACACACGGATACACAAGAACATATTGCACACGACATGCGCATCATCCTGCAGGGTCTGTTCTTCTTCCTTGTGTGTGTGTGCGTGCGTGCGTTGCGTGTTTCGTCGTTTTTCGCACTAAATAACATGAGTCTCGGCAAGCACGAACTGGCTTAAGCCAAGATACTGTTGCCAGCAAACGGGTTCTGTTTGGCTTCGGGGTGCCATGGGGCTTACCGGCAGCAAACATCACTGCGGGACAGCTTATCTGTACGCTTTGGTAACCCACTAACCGTGTTCTACTTGTAAGCTAGATAAGCATGTCCGGCTTGCGATGTCGCCACCGTGGTGACGCAGTGTTTTCTCTAACGCGTCATCCAGAGACTAAATACGCGCGTAATTGTAGTACTCCGTAATACAAGTCTTAAACATCTAATGGTTTGCTCGAAACTGTTGAGGAGAATGACATTGGATGCACAGAGGACTTCTGAATGTTTTCAAGTTCAATTTAGAGGTCGATTTTTCTTCCCCCCCCCTCTCTCTCTAGTTCTTTCAATGAGTTAATCCACAGAAGTTTCACGTTTACGGCGGTGTTTAGATTTTTTTTAATTATCGGGGATTCTTTCTTAACTATTGTTTCTCAACTTTCTTAACTGATTGTTGAAGAAGCTGTGTGCTTGATTTCACATTTCTCTCTGTAGATGAATGCTAGGCCAGCACGCATGCAAACTTTCCCCCCTTATATTAAAAACATATGTTTCGGAATAGCGTGGTGCACTAACTCATATTCATTTTGCTATTCGCTTACATCGACAATCATCTTCGATGGTATCTGCACATCTTCTTTTTTTTCTCTTTTTCTTCTGCGAACAATCGAGTAAGCGGTCGTACAAGTGTGCGGAAAGAGCAAGTTTATGTGCTTGTTACAATCTTCATCTAATAATATGTAAGACGTTAATCAGCGCTTTCAGACGTACATACCTTTCTCTGGACGTTGCCGACGACTCCTGTCCAAGACCCGTTTGGGAGCCGGATTCCCATCTGCCCATCCGACGGAAGTATTGCTTCAAACCTGCTTCGAGTGAAGAACATTTATTTGTACCACTTACTTGGTCTCACACTAAAATGGCTTAATTAAACAGCGACTCTGTATGACTGCAAAACATGAAACGTCAGTAGTCGACGCCGCGCTTGTCCTGTTATCGCGCAATTTTTGGTTCATGCAGCCATCTCCGCGCTGCGGCTCTTCGCGGTTCTTAGCAATAGACGGTTAAAGTAAAATGATTAAGCAGAATGCGACTGAAGCCAGATGGTTTACTTTTCAGTGTCATTTAAATCGCGTGAGAAAAAGCCGTATAGACTAGTGGGAAGCTTCTTTCCCTTCCTTCTATGCATATTGGAAGCAAGTGTATTGAGTTTCAGTATTTTGCGCACATAGCATACTTGAGTAGTAGTTCCAACCTTGAATGAAGTGCTCTAAATTATAAGTCAAGGCCGCGTCCGTCTTGACTTTTATATGAAGTTTACTTCGGGAAAATCGAAGGCAAGACAGAGGAACGGAAGTAACTGAACTCACGTCATGTTCAGGCTGGTGGTGAGGGCGTCCAGTATTTGACCCAAGGGCCCGCCCACTGCCAGCTTGTCACCGCGGTAAATGACGGTCGAGTACGGAGGCCACTGCGTTAGGGCCGTCCTCACTTGGCGTCAATACACTGCGCACGCGTGTTTTCTGCGCACTAAGAAAAGTGAGCGCTGGCGTACGAGTGACTGCATGCGAGACTGTTATTTCCTTAAGCCATGTCCGACATAATATCGTAATGCACCGTAGCATTAGTCGGGGTTGTGGCGCAAGTGCATAGGTGGGTGCCGATAGCTTTCTTTGCCAAATGAGCTTGGTTAGTTTGAATGACTGATGGCGCTTTAACGTCTCAATTATGAGCTATGAAAGACGCCATAGTGCATGGCTATGGTTATTTTTGATTGCAGGTGTATATAAGCGCATGGACATTTTCTTCTTTCTTTATTTCGCCATATCGCCAGTGAAAAAAAAAACACTGTAGCCAGTAAGTCACCGTGGCGGTTGACGAATTATGTCGAGGATAACGAAAGGACAGTTTGAGTTTCATCACTCAGCGTACTATATCTGGGGTGCGGAGCTTGAATATATAGTGCTTGCGTGAGCCGGTTCTGTTAGCTCACAATGAAAGCGTGGAAAATTCAAGAATGAAGACAAGAGCAATACAACGTTCTGAACACAAAATGTAGACGTACATTTACTGCTCGCTCATGTTCAAAACAGCGCAACATGCTGCGCAGGCGGGCAAATAGTTTCTTGCGAGATTATATGCACTTGTGAAAACTGCTTGACTCACTGGTATGAAGGAAACTTTCAACACCTCTTGAGTGGTGTTCATCTGCGGCAAGAGATCATAACGAAGTGCGACACTGTGAGGAATGAGGAAGTAACAATTAAAAAAAAAACTTCCTTCATACTTGTACGTTTCAGCCCTGAATGACAGAATATAGGCGTAGTTTTTTGCCTATTGCCTCTCTAGTTCGGGCACATTTGGAGTTGGTCATGATCAGGCTAAATTTTGAGTTCGTCTGTGTTTTTTGTTCGAGAGTTTGATTGCTTAGCATTTATGCACCTCACTGAATTTCGCCGAAGGCATGCGACTAGCCTCGTTCACCCAAAAATAAAACACACACACAGAGAGAGAGAGGGAGAAGTGAAAACAGTGGAGCCACGGCGGCCAGCAACTTGGTACGAATTTATGAAAGAGCAGTGAGTGAAACAAAAACATCACTACTATATTCTCACCATCAACAATTTAACCACACATATAAAAAAATAGTAAAACTGCGCACCATCTTTGTTTTGCACTACCGGTAATCGAGTATACACAATAAACCCAGATGGCGATTACTTGCCTATAGAAAGCAAAACCTAAACGTCGTTAGCTCGTTCCATCGTATCTTCATCCTACACGCGTTAATGTATTCATGGATGTTGCCGAGCTGTCAGCTAATCTTAACTGTTAAGTTAGAAATCAATGCCCCATAGGTCTGACGCCCCCTTCAAAACACTTACCGCTTTAACTGAAAGCAGTCCGAGTTGGAAGTCCTATAGCTGAACTGCCACGAAGGGAGCTATATCCTTGGCTTTTTGTGTTTCGCAACGCTGTGACCTAAATGAATTTCGCTGTTCCTGCTCGGGCACGTGTCCATGTGCTTCCTCATGAACATAAACCTATGAATGGTCGAGCGTAAAGCGATCCTTGCGGACTCCGGTACGTAATGGCAAAAGCGCCATTTTTGCTTCGGCTCTCATACAAGCATGTTTATTTGATCTTCCTTCCGTGATAGACACGCATATTGGTCGTCAGCAGAAATATGCAGTTCGTTCTTCTTGAAATGACATACATCAATCAGATGTCGCAGGGCACTCCGAGTAGTTGACCCTGATACCTCAATGCAAATCTTACTGACCATCTTAGCTTCTTATGCCGTTTTCATATGAGCACGTGACGGAAGCGAGAAATGGTCCCACTTGCCTTCTTTTCATTACTTTTCTTTTATACGACAGACGAATTTGGTACAAGGCACGTCACTGGCCTTTTGTATTTATTGTGTGTCTTAGCTTGCGCAAAAATACTGCAATGTGCATACGGCGCCATTTCCGCGGGGGTGGACGTGTACCACTTTGGTCAGTACACGACGAACAGCAAGGTGTCTTGAGATGTTTGCACGGGGACAAGGTTTTCTCCATTCAGGCATACTTCTCTCATTTCGCCATCACATTTCCGTCATCAATAATACGTCAACCGTGCTCAGCCTTTAGGCACGTAAAAGAAGAAATGTGTTCTCGCAAGGGATACGCAGAGCGGATTGTTTGGAATATCGCTGGTGACTTCGTAAATGACATTTATTGAACTGTTTCTCGTCGAATCGCCTCTCAATAGATCGATACGTTTTGTTCCTTCTTTAAATGATGTCCGCATCTGGGGCACCTCCCTCCGCGACTGAATAGGCAGACCGTTCTCCGACGCTTAATGTTCGTTGGTTCCCGAACAAGGGGCCGACGACCCTTGTCCAGCCTGGTCATTGAATGAATTGTAGGGGGACGCTTACGACGACGTACCAACGGGCACGGCCATTACTAATAAATCCAAAACAACACGCCAATCTTTGGAACGCTCTAGGGTATACAGACGCGACACACAAATATTTTGTTTGCGGGGTGCTTATGTGTAATGCAGACGATGACATTCTCCACAATGGTTTTACAGTTAATATAAAGATGAAGCACGTTGCAACGATGGTTCGACGACAGTTTTTCTCAGACGTTCGGCCTTGACGTCCGGGCGGCCTCAGCAGGGGTTCGCATCGCATCCTCCCGCTGAGCTATGCGAACTATGCGCCGAAGTCCGAGGACTCGCCCAATTTGCGCAAGCAAAGAGAAGAAGCTGCATACTCGCGTAATTTTATGTTTCTGAATGAGCACTTTTTCCACGCTGCCATCAGGATGGTTCTGCCGTTTAGAAGTTTCCCCATGTTTGTTTCAGGAAGCATTTCTTGTTAAACTCAGTGTTAAATTTATTTTCTATTTTCCTTCAATTTTCTGCCCAATCTCTTCTTTTATTTACATAGTTTTTTGTCATGTCCTAATGTCACATACAATACAACATGGACAATCTTCCATAGCACATTTGAATCATTCATTCATAGTCGTAAGTCAAATCAGGTATGCATATTAGAGGGGGGGGGGGCAGTGTGTACCGACGAGAGGGCTTCTTTCTGTCCCACGCATTTTGTCCTCTTTTAAAAGAAGGAAAATAACTACTTAAACGTTAGAGCTCGTAATTCAATCTTTCACAAATTTGATTTGATTAGAGTTTATTACCTTCAGATTTGGTATCCTTTCATAAAGCACAGGTTTCTCTTTAATGAAAGAATATGTCTCCAACTTTAGTTTATCCACTTGGAGTGCCTGCACAATTTCAACCTTACCCTGACTTCTATCAAGTTTTTTCTCCCCCCACCCGTATAAACGCCGACTTCTTGGCCACTTGCCCGTAGTGGGCACGCACCATAATACAGGAAGAAAGCAAGCAAACTTACCGCCCCTAAATTTGGACATGCGCCGATCTGGTTTAAAGATTTCTCTTTTGTGCAATTTCTGCAACGAATTAGAAACAATTGAGTATTGTCTAGTGGACTTCCGGCGTTTTTCCTCCCTGAGGAAAAGGACATAGCACAATACAATGGGACAGCCCGGCCTGCCATTCAACTTTCCGGGGCTGCTGTCCTTGGAGGTTCTATGCTTGGAGAAAAATGCTAGGCAATTATAGCTTACCATCTTGCTCCAGTTCTGTGCCACTTTTTCGACCATTTTCTTGTCGTTAAGTGCCGCCCGATAATTGTGTGACGCGCATGAATTTTTCATTATTGTGTTGTTCTCTCCCCTCCTGCTCCATTAAAAAAAACGTCTTCTCCCTCTGAATAGCTATCCCGTTCTTCTTTTCACGATTATTTATGTACCTTTTCTCTTCTAGAGCCGGCAGACGTTGTGCCCCTCCTAGTGGCAGTTGCCAGCTAGCTCTATTCCTGTTATCTGTGATTGTTTCTATATGTCCAAACCCAATAAATAAGGAAATTTTATCGGACATTCACAGAGGGATGTATGCATCGCCATCAAGATCTTCATTTGTGAGTCTAATCGATATGATTAGTCAACGCATTAACTGTTGCTGCTGTTATTCTCCTGAGTGGCTGTGGTGCATACTCACAGTGGGGGATTGTCATGAATCGGGTGGTTAAATAAGATGTATAAAAACACGGGAGTTAACAATTTGAACGTTGGAACTGAAAAAGTTAAATTCTTCTGTGTGAGAAAGAAAGCAATCAGAAGAAAACCGCGCATTTAAATAATTATTTATATATTTTTAATTATAATGCCTAAATTATATATAGATAAATAATAAAAGAAAGCTATGATGGGGAGGGGGGACGCTCAGTCTAACATGGCGATCGATTGCTTTCAATTAGGAAATTTAGGACTGCCAAGCAAACATTTCTGTGACTGAGCCCAATAATGGAGGCTCCAAAAGATAGGATCACAGGCACCGATATATTCAGCAGGATTTCTAGTAAACGTTTTCTTGTAACAGAAAAACGCCTGCAAGACAAGAAGAAATTATCTGTAGTCTCTGCTTCGCAACAGAATGAGCGTGATGGCGAGCGGCCAGACCAGACCTGTGTAGATAGAAGTTCAACGTTGGTATACGGCAGCGCAGCCTCGTGATGGACACTTCAGTTTTTCGTGTTTGGAAAAAAATATCTGGGCCAAGAGTATAGAAGATGTCGTTAATCCAAAGAGTTGGTAATTGCGAAGCCTAATATACTGCCTGCATAATGACATCCTGAGAAATCTAGCAGCAGTGGCATGAACAGTCAAAAGGAGTATGAGGGAGAATCGGGTCACTTATCGATGTCTTGGCAAGATAATCTGCAATTTCATTTATAATTATACCTTTATTGCAAGGCACTCAAATTAAACGCGTGCTTCTCATGTACCCAGCTACCATGAATGAAACGTCCTCATTACACGACAATACCGAGAAGCAGTAAGGATTGAGCTCAATGATAATGAATCAGTGATTATCACGGCTGACGTAATTCATGGTCCTAATTTGCGTAATGCCAGCATGACTGCCATGAATTCGGCTAAAAAGGTCGGGATGAAATCTGGCAGCCGAAGAGAAAATGTCCAATCGAGAATCGGGGAAAATATTCGTATACACCTGACTTTTCTTCACATTGCGAAGCATCTGTCGCAATTACGATGCTTGTTTGAAGGTTCTGCAGATGATCTTGTAATATACCGTCTTGAATACGATGTGGAAGTAATTTTGCGTTATTAGAAAAAAAATTCATCGAATTGAATATCCGTTGTAACAGCTCTGTCGGGAATTGGAGGTATATCGCATATGCGCACGTCCAAAGAATCAAGTAACTATTGCACGAACGTAATTTGCAGAGTATGTAATCGCGGTCACATGACACCAAAATATAGCGCAGGCTGTGAAATATTGTTTATGAATGTCGCAGCGGTAATTCATAATTTCTCAAGAACGTCTGCAATGTCAAAAGACGGAACCTATGCGAAAGAAGAGGAAAACTGGATTCTAGATAAAGAACAACATTTGCAACAAATTTAGGAAGACCCAAACACAAACGTAATGCTTCTCTTTTTAAGAGTATTCGAGGACGGGACTTGTACGCTGGAGCTCCAGAGGAGAGCACGCAACCAAATTCTAATATACAGCGAACGTACATACGATATATCATTAGGAGTGTATCTCTTCTCAATCCTATTCTACGATTGCTCAGCCTAGGCAACATGCCAATTGCACGGGTACATTTTCCAGTCACATGATCTGTATGTGCGGGCACCAGTTGAGATAGGCGTATTAAATAATTCCAAAGTATTTAACAGACTGTACCTATGCCTTGAAAGAGGCAAGACAATGATATGTGCACTGCGTCATGTATCGGGAAAACGAGAATAGAACACTTGCTGGCACTGAGTAAAAACGAATTAACATCTAACCACTTCTCGAGAGCGCAAAGGTAAGTTTGCAGCCGTTGTTATACCGTGTGGATGTCGTTTGCAGATGCGCAAAACGCAATATCGCCGGCATAGACATGAGTAGTTACTTCTTGATGACAGGGAAGTGTGCTCATGAGAATATTAAAAAGCACGGGGGAAAGGACTGAGCCTTACGGTACGCCTCTCGTTTGTTTGTACCTAGAAGAATAAAGCCGCTTTTAGAGCAATATAGTTCTCTTTCACCTAAAAATGAGTGAATCGACGCTACTATATAACCAGGAACACCACAGGATGTTAACTGATTTATCAGTATAGTGTGCTCTACGGTATCGCATGCTTTAGCGATATCGAGCGTCATTAAGGCCGCGTATTGCTTATGACATCGAGCGAGTTGCATTCGGCTTTCCAAGTCGACGTGGGCATGCCCGATGGAGCAGCCGACCCTGAAACCGATCTGACAGTGACTAAGAATGGAATTATCATAAAAAATTTCGTGACTTGGAGGTGTAGAAGCCTCTCAATTTACTTTACTACGTTTGACGTAAGCGCAATGGGCCTAATGGTCTCCATACATACCCTCCCCCTTGTTTATTAAACAAATTAATAAATTTGGCAAGCTTCCATTGCAACGGAATGCAAGCATCTTCAATTAAATAGTTTACGAGGTCTAAAAGAACGTTAGGCGATTCCTCTAACAATAATTTTAACATCGCATTTGTGACTCCGTCAGGGCCAGGGGTTGTATTCGGCAGGCATAGTGCAGTCACATTTAGCTCAGATAGAAAAAATGGAGTGAAGCCATTCGAAGGATCTAACGTAATATGAATAGCCGGAAGCCGGGCCGTAAATCGATTTTCTCAGCCTTTGGCAATCTCTTCTAGGGGGGCGCTCAATCTTCGCGGGGTCAAAACGATCGAGTCTAATGCTAAGTGCGTTGCTAGCACCTTCTTAGCACGAATAAATGCGAGTAAAGCACGCGTACTTTTTTTAATTTGATAGATAATCGTAATGCCTAATATCGTATCCATCTTTGGCTGATTAACAGTACGCTTAAATACACCAGCGTGCAACTGTTAATTTCTCCAATTCGTCTGGCACTGATTATGCGGAAGCATCTTCCAAGTGGCTTTTCTTTTTCTATAGTCTCGCGTACACTCATTCCGCCAACGACAAGCGGTGCCTTTAGCCGAAGGGATGACAAATTCAGCTTTCTCCCGGGAACCCTTCAGAAAAGAGCAAATGGTTGAAGCGATTTCCTTATCATTGGCATTGGCAAGCTTCAAAACGGTTGAACGCATGGAAGTCTTAAATTTATTGTGGTTCACAAATGTGCATGCCTGGTATTCTAAAGATGTTATTGGACAAATTATTTCGAATGACACAGGAAGATTATCACTGTTGGTTGCTGAGTCAACCGCTAACCACGGCGAAACATTGATGCCAGCGCTACAAAATGTTAAATCTAACGCCGAACGAAAGTGACCTCTAGCAAACGTTACTTGTCCTGTGTTCTGACATGAAAGGTGACTATCACTATTCCACGCCCATAGTCGCTTACCACAGAAATCTGTTTTTAGCCCCCACGACACGTGATACGAATTAAAATCCCCTGCGAACAAAATTTCTTTTCTACAGGCAGCCACAGCCCTATCAAGTTCACGCGTACTTTGCACACCGGCGGGGAAATAATTTATAATTGAAGATGGGTGATACACTGGGAGACATAAATCTATTGCCAAAATTTCGCAATGGGAGTCCATGATATGAAAAGAAATTTTTGCCTTGTGACAAATTTTACTGGAGACTAGTATCAGTAATCCTCCACCTCGGGAGTGTCGATCTAATCGAAAAGGCCAAAAACCTCTCAAATGAAAATGTTTCTCTCGTAAAAGCCAAGTTTTTTGAACATGTATGACATCTGGGTTAAGTTGATTAGATAGGCAAAATAAATCTGTTAAATCTGGGAATATAGAGCGACAGTTACTCTGCAGTACTTTCAACTGTCCAATGGTGTTGATCGCACTGCAGCGGAAACTGCCGCCTTTCGAATACTTTCTTTTATCGTTGGAGACGGCTGATATTTTTTTTTCATTATCGTAGAAATCGGGATCTCATGCGTTTGGGAGCACGAGTGTCAAGCTCCATATCTGTGACACTAATGGTGTCTGAATAAGAGAGCTCATCGTCGCCTGGTTGGACTAGCGGAGTAGTGTCAGTCGACTGATCTACAAATGTTGAAAGCATCTTTGTCTCGTTGCTAGGCATTCTAGGTGTGGCGTTAGATAGAGAGGACTGCAGCGGTGCCTTAGTGGCCTGCATTGATAATTTCATTCTTCGGTCATTGTCCTTTTTATTAATATATGTGTGTATATATTTCTTTCTTTTCGTGCGCACTACCAGAATTAGTGTTTACTAAATCGTCTTGTATTGTACTCACTCCATCTAATTCGTCAAAATTATAGATTTTTGTTTTTATTCACTTAACACGCATCCAAATTCTGCCCGATTCCTGGTCAATCCTCCTTAGTGGGCATCAGTGCTGTCAACCTCCGAAGTCAGTTTTCCCCCATTATGGATAAAAATAAACCCTAGAATTCCCTAGATTTATGAAAACTATTGTTGTCAGTTTGTCAGTATGGTTTCTGTAAAGATAATTTTTTTGTTTTGTATTAGGAAAATAGACTACAAACGTTATAGTTTAAACTTATTTCTGTAATGAAGTCATTGACTCCAAGCTGAAATGACGCCGAGTTCAAGTTCTTATGCTAATAAAAATGATTCCTGCTTAGGATATTCACAGAAGATGTGAGCGGGTTTATACTTTGTTGTCGTCCAAATTTGTTTTTTAGATAAAGCGTAGTGTCAAAATTACAGGGACTTTTATTCGAATTACAAGGAAGTTGGGCACCGTACCTCCGTTGCAGAATATAACAGTTTCAGAAATGTGTGCCCCTTCATGACACCAGTCTAAGATATGTTAATAGTCTTCTTTTGGGGCGCCCTGTACTAACGTAGCACCACAACACTTACGTGGTTACACGTCATTTGCGATGAAGCACACAGTTATGGGGGCAATTTCTGCATTTATTCTATGGCCAAACTCGCCCAAACACATGGCAACTCTGCCCAAGCTTGCTCTGCCTATGGGCGGTTATGGGAAAATTTTAGTACACGTGTGCGTAGTCAGGTGTCCAACGCTACGACTGCATTGTCGCGCCCGGCGATATGTGACCGCTAACGCCCAGGTTCGCCTATGCTGCCTTGTTTGGTGTTGCAGCTTACATTTGTTTCGCTGGTTACAGCGAGGTAAATATTTCATTCAGATTGTATACAGAGACATCGGTAGCACGGCTAGAGGTACGAACAGCGAAATCTCAGTAGTAGTGCTGATCCTTACAAACTCCAGGGCACCTGCAGCCTGACGCGTTTACTTGGCGAGATGCGTTCACTGCACTGGCAGTGCGATCAAAGTTATACTTCGCATGCTGATGCCCAGGTGATGTGTGCTGACTGAAATACAAACTTGCCGCCACGTCAGTCTTTCAACACTTTCAATGCCTCAGTGCAATATTTCGTTATATCTTGACAAATTTCCCCTACCTCACTAAACAAGACCTAAACACCCTATTTTTAGGGAAATTTTCCTAGTGTTGGCAGCATTCAGGTAGGTGCCAGTGACTTTATGGTCATCATCAGCTTACCTAGCAGGAGAAGAGAAGGAAGAAGCAAGGAAGAAGCTTGGGCGTCGCCATGCAGACTACATCAGGTGCGTATTCTCACTAAAGACGTTGGCGTTATTGTATTGTTTTTTCAAGTAATTTCGTAAAACCCTTTTCACACTGCGTCTATAGGTCGCGATATATACTGTTACCAAAAAGTGCCAGCGTATGTTTTTTTCTTTGAGAGGGTTCAGCGCACTGTTGCTGACGCGGAGCTGTGTCGGCAAGCTCGGCAACACGGATATTGTCCCGCATCAGTAACATATAGCGCTGATGTGCTGTTGTGGTTGGTAAAACTTCATCAGTTGCATCAACCTTATTGGATTTCGTGGGGCTGGTCTCGGGGCTTACGCTGGTAGTTTCTTTTTCTTCTTTTTTTGATGGTGGCTATCTTACCTGGCAAGAATGTGTGTCTGTCAAACATTAAAAAGTAATAGTAATAAAAACAAGACTTGCACTAAAATATTTGTGTGGGAAATGCGAGTGTTTCTAATTCTGAACAAGAAACAAACCACACCTCGTAGAGCACTAACTCTTAACATGTGTAACATATAAAAAAGAGGAAAGAATAAAAATAATGCTTAGTTGAATATATGTTGGACCAATCATTCAAACAATGCTAACGGAGCGACATTTGTTTCTTTTATCTCTAGACATCAGTCATTTTTGTACTCAACGCACGCGATATGAATTGTCAGCGCTTCCTCTTCCTTGGTTTTGAGCAAGTGCGTTTCTCTTGCAAGGAGATGACAGTGCATTGTTTGTACAGTGCATTGTTTTCGCCTTCAGGATTTTTTAAAACTCCGTGCTATGACATTACTTTGTTATGGTCTAAATACTGACTTTCCCATAAGAAATTGAAAAAAAAATGTTCGACGATTACCATACTTCCTAATACAGAATTTGAGCGCAGCTTTACGCGTATTTTCATTTCGCGATACACTGAAGCAAAGAACTTGTGACAGAAATCACCGCGCCGACTAGCAGCGGGCCAGTGCTGCCAGGATCGAAACACGGCGGCAAGTAACGCATGACATTGCACAGGTATACATGTATATAGAACATTATTATGCGAAATGTGCGCTTTCATATAGTCTTCGCTCATTCTTCTGCTGATATCTTTATCCCGCCAACTTCTATACAGCTGGTGATTAACGACTGGCCGCAGGTTATTTTTGCAATTTTTAACTATATCAAAAACGTATGCTTTATACCTTTGTTGTATTATACTCTTTTCAGCGTAATCTGCCGTGTTGCGATTTACTTATCCGTTTTTTTTTCTTCTTTCTTTTTCGTTCCTGGCGAGTATTCGTTGTCCCATTAGCACGTCGCTAGTTTTCTCGAGCGTTCAACGCACTTGTAATTTGGGAGCACCTATCGGCGCAGCATGCGACGAGATTAGTTTCCACTGCCGCAATCCTAATTAAATTAATTCATCCACTTATTGTTTCAGATGAAGAGCCGCTGCAAAACACAGAGACGACGTACGTTGGTGAGCGCTGAGCAGTCATTGAACGAATGCGCGAAGAGAAGTTGTGCGTACAACAGCGCGATAGTTTGGCTGCATGAAACGGGAAGCTTGCCTAAATGCGTGCACGCACGCACGCACTGTAAACAATAAAAACGAAGTCGATAACTATTTGTGTATGTGATATTTGATCTCGAAATCTTCGATGGCACCATTGTGTTAGCAATTAAAAAGGCAGACTCACTAATAGGCTTGCTTCTCACACAGAAGATCTCTGTGCCGCAGGTCAAAAAATAATTTTTTATACTTCGCGGCTTGCTTGAAATAGAATTAGTGCAGAGAACATTAGCATTTATTTATTTATTTATTTATTTATTTATTTATTTATTTATTTATTTATTTATTTATTTATTTATTTATCTACTTACTTACTTAGTGACTGCATGCTGGGTTTAGCATAAAGCTTTTAGCAGGAGTGGGCAATGAGTCATACACGTTGCTGTGAAATAACTGCACAAATTGAGAGTATACCAATTGCAGTTACAAACGTCTCGCACAAGTACTGATATGTTATACAGAAATAGACAAGCAAGCATGAAACGCGAGCCGCATGAAAAAAGCTCGCCCGCTTTTCAGAGACACTTGAACTGACGTCTGGGAGTCGTAAGTATATGCATATAGTAACAAACCACGCTAGCTGGTTTGGTGCTCGTAATACTTGAGAGTCTTGAACCTCGATGCTATTTTCCTCTTTGTCTTCCTGTCTTATTGTTATCGCTCAGCGAAAACGTAAGTGTCTCATGGCATCCTTTTTTGCTAATTCATTGTTAAGAGGCTGATCTTCACTAAGTTCATATATGGCAGCCGCACATGGTGCACTACCTCCCCCCCCCCCCGCCCCCCTCCTTGCTTCTCTGTCAATTTTCGCAGGACTTTGACGAAATGGTGTGTTGCTGCGCTTGGAACTTCGGCTGTCGTTGTCGTGTTATACGTGGGAGTGATAATTGGAATAGCGACATGTGAGTTTTAGCGATCGCCGTGTCCATGTACGCATATGTTAAATTTAGTTATGGAAATGCCTATTCGTAATGCAGAAAACACACGGACAGTAGATGTCCATTGTGCACTTTCAAACGTGCAGAATAGTGTACTTACGACAAAGAGCCATCAGGAGAGAGAAACCAGATGCAGTTGTAGTGATTAGGCAGCTCTTTTTGTTTTCTATTCTTGCTTCTTTCGTTTTAGCACTTCTATTAACGTACGAGAGCAAATAATTAAATATTTATGCATGTCTTTATTACATCATTGTACGCTTTGCATTTATTTATTTGTTGCATTCGTTTATTTATATACAAAATTATCACAACGAGTGACGCAAATAGCTCGTTGGGCATATTAGATAGAACTTTTTTTTAGATGTTCGGTTCAACTGTCTTATATATCTAGGAAAAAAAAGAATTCTTGAATGAACCTGTTTTACAAGAGATTTCCTCATTTTTAAACGTGGGATCCATGCGGATTGACACATAATTCGGTTGAAACAAGTATAAGTCACGATTTACGACAGTGTTACAATGAAATTTGTTATCTATAGAAACCTAAGTCTGTGCATGTACGATATCTACGCTTTGCCAGTAGCTCTCAGCCTTACAGTGCTTTCTTGCACACTTAGAACGAGACTTGCTGAAATTTCTTGAATAATTACTAAAAGAAACAGCGGACACCTAAAAGGGACATTTTAGTGCGTGTCCTGCGGTAGCCTTGCTGATCTGTAAATATATACAACTCGTTATCATGAAAATCGCAACAATGCGCAAGCGTTAAAGACATGGAACGCGAAGTCTACTCAGACGGGTAGAATCTTTTCAGGGCTCTGCTGTTATTTTTGCCGGTAAAAGGGTTGATTGCAATCGGTTAAATGAAGGGCCGGAAAATAGTGCCGACGACGTCAGAGTGCGGACGCGAATATTATGATATTTATTCCCTTGTATATTTGGTCCGTTCTACAGCCGAATCACGATACGGCGACTCTCAAGGGACCGTTAAAAATTTTTCGTTATTTTGAAAAATCGTACTATTGAATAACGGTCTTATTCTCACGGAAAATCGTAAATGCAACAAAAGCAGTCAGCTACCTTTGCTGGGAACACATCCGCAAAAGCGCTAATGTCCAGAAGCACGGAAAAAAAAAAACACTGAGTATTCGGAAATGAACTCACGTTTATTTGAAGAAATGGTGCAATCCCCCACATTTTTGCAATGTCAATTTGCTTTTTTTTCAGCGTCACTTGAGAAAGAATATCCACCTTTTCTTGCAAAGAGAAATGCCCCCGCTCTTTTTCTTTCGTGCTGCTTCCAGAGCTCATCGCGAACGTAGAAACGAGCGTCTAACGTTTAAAGCAAGCAAAACACCCCTCCGACAAACGTGCCGAGGTACCGGTTGACGGAACAAAGACGGCGTGGGCCGGCGAGGCGCGATCATAGAATAAAGCAGCGCGATTCCAAGTGCAGGCGATGCCGATAGGGCAAAAGCGCGTTTAAAAAAGGGCAGGAGCATAGAGAAATATAGGCAGGCATATTGACGATGATGGTAGTGGTACATACGGAGCATTTGTCGTTGTTTGTGCCGTAGCGAGCTGATTCTTACGTCCAAAATACGTTATTGTGAAATTTTATTAAGATACGATGACGATGAAATTCGGTGCGTTATTCTGAAAATTTGGTATTCTGAAATTCGTTGTAGGGAAAGATGTTTACATTCAACCAATAGGAACTGGTGGGGATTTTCGAAATGTTCGTTAATTTGAAAAAGAAATCGTTAATGTGAGCTTCGCTCTAACGGGATTTCACTTATTGCGGTAGCAATCATGTGGACGCTCCGTGCATATTTCTACCGCCATCGCGGTGTTACCGCGCGGTTCCGTATAAAATCCAAAATACGATAACATCGCGGTCGCGCCCATTGTGCCGTAGGTGCGAGGGAAAGCATGCGAGCCCGAGCCCAGACCCAGAGGGATGGTGGCTGGGTGCGGCAACGTCCTCGGGCGCGCAAGGGGGGAGGGGAGGTGTTGAGCGAGGAGACTTGCGCGCGTCTTCGCTTCTGGGCCGGCCACCAGTGCGCGTGGCGCGGGCTCAGCGTATAGTCGCGCTCATATCGGAGGTAGTACGCGGTGGGTTCCGTGGCTGGCCGACTCCCGACAGCTGATGGCTTCGTGTGGGCTCTGTTCTCGCGCACCTAGTTCGCGTTGGAGCGAGAGGCAGTACGAAGGGAAATTCGCTCGCTGCTGCTGCCGCTCTTCATCGCGCCCAGCGTTCTGACAGCGAGTGTCCGCGCTCGTCGAGTGAGAGGTATTCGTCTGCCTATGCGCCCGTGGCACCACGCTCGTTAATTTAGTTAGTAAGAGAATGTTTACAGCGGTTTATGCAGCTAATAAAACTGCTAACCTTACTGCGGATAGCGGTCTAATAATGTGCTATCGCAATCAATGCTTCGCCTTTCGAGTGAAACTGCAGCTATTTATATGCATGGGACGTTCTAAAAATTTTGCAGCATACATTTTGCTTACATCCGAGCGCAATGGAATATTCTTTTATTGATAGAGTAACGACTATAGCCCGTACGGAGGATTAAAAAATTTGTGACGTCATCAGGTCTAGTGCGAGACGTTTGTAACTGCAATTGGTACACTCAATTTGTGCAGTTATTTTATAACAACGTGTATGACTCATTGCCCACTCCTGCTAAAAACTTTATGTTAAACCCAGCATGAAGTCACACGGTAAATAAATAAATAAATAAATAAATAAATAAATAAATAAATAAATAAATAAATAAATAAATGCTGCTGGGAATGTTCTCTGCACTAATTCTATTTCAAGCAAGCCGCGAAGTATAATAAATTATCTTTTGACCTGCGGCAGTCAACACAGAGATCTTCTGTGTGAGAAGCAAGCCTATTAGTGAGTCTGCCTTTTTAATTGCTAACACAACGGTGTCATCGAAGATCTCGAGATCAAATATCACATACACAAATAGTTATCGAGTTTGTTTTTATTGCTTACAGTGCGTGCGTGCGTACACGCACTTAGGCAAGCTTCCCGTTTCATGCAGCCAAACTATCGCGCTGTTGTACGCACAACTTCTCTTCGCGCATTCGTTCAATGACTGCTCAGCGCTCACCAACGTACGTCGTCTCTGTGTTTCGCAGCGGCTCTTCATCTGAAACAATAAGTGGATGAATTAATTTAATTAGGATTGCGGCAGTGGAAACTAATCTCGTAGCAAGCTGCACCGATAGGTGCTCCCAAATTACAAGGCTCGCATTCTTTCCCTCGCACCTACAGCATAATTGGCGCGACCGCGATGTTATCCTATTTGTATTTTATACGCAACCGCATGGCAACACCGCAATGGCGGTAGAAATATGCACGGAGTGTCCGTATGATTGCTACCGCAATAAGTGAAATCCCTTTAGCGACTTCAGCGTGACATCGCCACCCACCTTGGTCTAGTTGGTATTCTGAAAGCTTATTGTGTCAATCTAGCTTAACAAGGTATAACTCTAAAGTGTGCCGTTAACTATAACACACCGACAATGATTATGAGTTAAATATTATTTCATAGACGTGGCAGGCACATCCTGTTCTGGTATCGCAGCACACAATTGCAAAACTCAATGAAAGTGTCATATAGGCACATGGCGCTATGAAACTACTGTAACTTGCTACATTCGAACTGAGAATTTTGGGGAAAAACGAGTTTCACACACACACACACACACACACACACACACACACACACACACACACACACACACACACACACACACACACACACACACACACACACACACACACACACACACACACACACACACACACACACACACACACGCGCGCGCACACACACACAAACACACACACACACACACACACACGCACGCACGCACGCGCGCGCACACACACACACACACGCACGCACGCACGCACGCACACACACACCTCGCGCAATGCCTGCGCCAAACATTTACGGTTAGCGACCGAGACTAAAATTCACGGCGAATACTGTGCAAACGCTTTTCTATTAGGTTACGTAAATAGTTGAAAATGTTTTGCAGCCGTCGCTGCTTTGAGCGTGGTGTAAACAGGTATTCCCGGAATCTCGTTTTTTTTTTGTAAATGTAGTATTCTGTCAAGAATAAAAGAAACAAATATTGTTTTATAGGTTAAAATTGACTGCTCAAAAATGAAACTGCGAATAAAGGTCGAAGTTATGGTGTCACGTGACGCTTTAGCAACCTAAGATTCTCCCTCTGTGTCAGGTCGTCATAGCTCCTTGTATTGTTCTTTTTTTTTCATCAGGGTCCGACAGCCACCAAGTCACCGAGGTCATCGTAGACGAAGCCGACTCGAACGCTGCTGAGGACCTCGCGGCCGGATCACAGGAAAATCAGGGCGGAGGCGTCCGAGCTTCCTTACCACCGAAATCACCAGGCGACACGCTGGCGAACGACGAGGAGCGCGAAATCGCCGCGACTATGATAACCCTGCGTACCACCAAGCGTAAGAAAGTGGTCTCCACGCAGGGCAACGATGACGACGTGCCTCACTCAACGGCAGCGGTTGATGACACGACGGGTTTTGAAAGCAGAGAAGGACCGAGGAAGCGCTACAAGGCGAAACGGAAGCGCACACTGTCAACGAGATGGAAGACGTCGCCGACCGATGACTTGGCCATAGAGTCCACTGGAACAGAGAGATACGAGCGGAAGAGATATGTTCCGAGACGGAAAAGGACCACCACCAGTGCTGGCACGATGGGTGACATTAACTTCGAAACAAGCTCTAGCGACGAAACGGCCTCTACGTTGAAACGGCGTCCATCAACGCATCAAGGTGCCGGAGATGACGTCACTACGCATGACGAGTTGACAGTGTCAGAAACGGCTGACCTTTCGCCGGAGACTGCTTCAGGGAAAGCAAGGGCCAGCGGCTCAGGAGGGCGCTTTCGAAAGACTGCCGCTACCACTTCTGAACACGCTGGTACTGTTATCGTGGGCGGCGAAACGACGTCATCACCGAAAGCTAAAAACGGAGGTCCGGCCGACCTAACTGGCCACGACACCAACGCTGCCGACATCCTTGTGGACAAAATGATCAAAGGTTTGGGAAAGGAGAAGATTGTCAGCAATGTAGGGACAACAACAGTGCCGCCTGGCGGCACCAAGTCCGAGGCAAAGGAAGACTACACTGAAGTGACCGCAAACGCACAGTCTATAGGATCCGGACAACGCAAATGGACTCCGAAAGTCGTAGGCATTACCGTACAGGGGCGTAAAATACACGGTGCCAGCAAAAGAGAAAACTCGACTCCGGTAGTCACGGGTCGTACCGTACAAGGACGCAGAATACTCACTGTCACCAAAGGTCAAGCTTCGACGCCGGTGGTCACAGGCCGAACCATACACGGACACAAGATACTCGGTGCCAGCAAAAGGCAGAACTCGACCTCCGCAAACGCAGGCCCCACCGTAAAGGGACACAGAATACTCGGCGCCCGCAAGAACACCTCAGGGGGAGCACGCAGACGCCAGAACAGTCAAAGCTCTTCGCATTAACCGAAAGGGAACTTCCCAGACGGCTGTGTCAGCGGTTTTCAACGCGTTCTGACGTCATCTGTGGTGCAGAACAATTGCCGCTCTCCAGACAGATTCATAGAAGGTAGCTTTAGAAGATGCAAATAAAAGACGCCCGATAGACACGCACGCGAACATATACCGAGTGTTTCAGTGAACATTTGAACTCATAATTGCTCAGCGAACTCAGTATTGCCGAATTAGACCTCCAGATCCAAAAGTACGCCGCACAACTGGTTTGCCAGCAGTGGAGCCAGGTATGCGAAAGCTCGTATGGCAACCTCGACAACAAGCGCACACGGCAACTCTTGCGGCATTTATTAGACCTTTCCACATCGCGCACACACCACAACCACAGCATCAACAAACTGCCATAAACCTCTGCCATAAACACCTACCTCCCACTCAGCAGCATGACATCCCAAGTTACACTGGGGAACCCAAGAAGCGGCTACAAAGCGCCACTATCACGGAAGCAGAGGTACGCTATGCCATGTCAGCAGCAGGACCCAACCCTATTAACAACAAATTACTCCTCAGTCTAGACAACTCTGCCACAGCCATCACGGCGTACCTCAATCACTGCTTTGCCACTGGCTTCCTCCCTAGTTCGTGGAAAGATGCCAGAGTAATTTTCATCCCAAAGCCAAACAAACCATTGAGCACTTCTAATATCAGGCCTATATATCACTAACCTCTTGTCTCGGCAAAACACTTGAACACGTCATCCTCAACCGACCCAGTATAAAGACATGGAAGGCAACAATCTCTATCCACCAGAAACGGTGGGTTTTCGAAAATCTCTCTCATGCCAAGACGTCATTACACCCAGTAAAGTCTAGATACTCAATTATGAGTCTGGACCTCCACGACGCCTTCAATAACGTTTCACATTTCGCCATCCTCTGAGAGCGTAATCTTATTGGGGTTGAGGGAAAGACCTATGACTACATAGGTACCTTGTTAGCCAACCGCACCGCAACATATAGGCACAGAGCAATCCCCCTCATACTCTTTGGGCAGCTACGTACGGCACGCCCCCATGCTTCAATGTTCTCCCCACTTTAATGTCTCTGCGATGCCGATGGTGCGAGCATTGCAATCTATTGCTGATTTCATGTTTTCGCTCTATGCTGACGACATCACTCTTTGGACGACTGGACACTCTGCGAGCTGAAGCAAACACGGTCGTAGCTCATGCAGGGGCTATGAATCTCATATGTTTCCGTCAAAAATCCTAGCTACTTCTCCGGCCATCCCACTGAGGGGCCGAAAAACACGTATCTAATATACAGGTCATCCTAAACTACAACCCTGTTACAAGAGTGGACAGGCTCCGGGTGCTTGGTTTACATATTCGATGCAAGCGGCTCAACACATCTACCCTACATACACTCATCAGAGTTGATTACACCCTGCGCCTTCTAGGGTGAGTTTGCAATAAACATGGCGGACTAAAAGAGGTCGAACTCCTCCGCTTGGTACATGCCTTCGTTATCAGTAAGATTAAATTCGCAACATCACGCTACCTACATTTTCTTAAATCAGAATCAGCTAAGATGCACACTTTTTTACGCAAGATATACAGGGTGTCTCAGCTAACTTTAGCCAGTGTGAAGATAGTGAATGCCACGTCGCAGGGCAGAATCAAGGTAATGTTCTTTGCCGCCGTTTGGAAATACTAAATTTTTTTTTTCATTCAGCCTAACCAGATAATTGGTCTTAATTCTCAAATCAGATTAAAAGTGTCAATGAGAAAATTGTCGAGCGACATGAAAAACTCCCGAGACAGCTTAGTTTCTGTTGCTCAATCCGTGCTACATAAAAGTGCTTTTCCAAGCGTGAAAGTGGTGAAGCTCGGCACTTTTTTACCGTCTATGTAGCAGGGCCCGTATTCACAAAGCGTTCTTACGCTTAAAGCGTTCGTGCCAGCCAATAATGATGTAAGACATATTATTAGCGAAGGCGATCAGCCAATGAAAAACAGCACTTATGTACAAAAAGCTTTGTGAAGTCGGCCCCAGGTTATTTCTTGGAAATAAATTTGGGATTTTCTAATAGTCCAATCATACGGGACACTTACCATCGCAATCTAATTGCTCAACCACGATGCTCCCTTCCGCACCTCGCGCGAAAGAGCCATTCGCGACCGAGAATTTCGATCGTATAGAGGGTGGGTCCCACCAGTGGCGTAGCCAGAAATTTCGTTCGAGGGGGGGGGGGGGTGCTCACTTTGTAGCTCGGTCTCCTCCTTATATAATTTTTCGAGGGATAAAATACGTTAAACATTAATAATAACTGCGTTGCCATTGCCAAAGATGCTGAACAAATTCTTGAACGCTGCGCACTGCCAAGACAAGTATAATATATATTTTTAAATAAAAAAAATGTACTCGTATGCCTAAAAAATTCTGCCCAAAATAACTGATATCAATGCTTCCATGTTTTTTTTATATTTAACAAGTAAAGGAAGTAGCACACGAACTTTAGAACTATATCAGTTTGAAACCAACAAAGAAGTGCATGCGGCAGATGTGAAATATGTAAAGGCCATGAAATGAACAAGTTGAGGATAAATATTTTATGAAAACTTTGTTAGTCTCCCTGCCTTTCTCTCAATTGCATCTCTCTCTCTCTCTCTCTCTCTGTCATTGAAGAACCTTGTCTACAGTTTCGTACACATGCAACAGCCAAAGAAAAGTCTCAATGACGCTGTCCGTTGTTGGGATGTATCGACCAGGAGCAGCTGTCACCGGTCGTGTATTGTGAGTAAATGCTCCGAAATTATAGTCGTAATAGAAAGCACCTATAAAAAGCAGGAGTTCTGCAAAATATACAAGGGTGAGTCAAATGAAAGTGAGCCAATGTGAATATATGACAAACTGGGTACTTTATTTAAAAGTAGTCTCCATGAGCATTTAGACATTTGTCCCACTTACTATCGAGTCACGTGATTCCCGTCTCATAAAACTCCTTGGGTTGCTGCTTCAAAAAGTCGCTGACTCTTTCACGTCATCGCCTGACACGAACCTGATTCCCTTAGTATGTTTCTTCAAATACTCCAAAATGTGGAAGTCGCAAGGCGACAAGTCTGGGCTCTATGGAGGCTGTTACAGCGTTTCCCACTTGAACTTCGCCAGTTTTGTATTAACCACATCAGCGACTTGGGGACGGGCATGGTCGTGTGGCAAGATGACCCCATTCCTGAATTTTTCATGTCGTTTGTTCTTGATTGCGACACGCAGCCGATCCGGCGTTCCACACTATCGGAAACGATTGATAGCCTCTGTAGGTTTAGCAAATTAGATCAATAATGGCACCTGACGATCGAAAAAAAAAGTCAACACCTTCCCGGCAGAACTGACGGCCTTTGCTTTTCTTGGGGGTGGTGAATTCAAGTGTTTCCATTGTAAGCTTTGCTGTCGTGTTTCAGGCTCGTAGTAGTGCAACCATGATTCGTACCCGTCACCCTCATTGTGATACCGGATTAGATTAGTCAGGGCAACGTCGAAACTTTCCGTCTTCTGGCGGCGGTTCAAAATTTTGGACATCCATTGCGCACACAAGAGCCAAAAACCAAGATGCTCATGAATTATGGTGTGGCCCGAACCATGACTCATGTTCACGTGTTGTTGCGTACTCCAGGGTAGCGTATCGTACTGCTGCCGAGAAGTAGAGGCGCCTGCCTATCGAAGCTCGACCGACGTTACTTATTGGGTAGCGTGGCGTTGTCGGCGGGCTGCAGGCATCCGGTAGACCATGGCGACCAAGCAAGGGCGAGACGATTGCTAGTGCGAAACTTGCATGATTTATTCAAAGGTAGATGAAAGAAAATGAGAAGAGCATGAAGTGTTTCAAAAGTACATTTCGAAGCCCCTTAAATAGGTTCTCTACAATCGTGGGCGGGATCTTGCTTCCGTCGATGTCACGTGACCGGTACAGAAAGAGGGCCCCTCCTCCTCTGGTTATACCGAGCCTGCTGAAAGGAAGAAGTCGTCCCTGTTATGATTGGGGGTTCAATCCCATCGCTCGTGATCCATCGTCAAGATTGGAGTCGGGCATGAATTAGAAGGTAGCTGGCCCATGCCGTTGTCCAACTTATCTACGCTGAGAACGCTGATGAAGGGAAGGACTGTTTCTCATCGAGAACGAGGAATATGGGTTTATTTACAGTATTTATATCAGTCTAACATGACTGCTTGAGAAAGTACATCAGTCTAACATGACTGCTTGAGAGAGAGTGTCAGTATAACATGACTGCTTAAGAAAGTGTCTCGGGCATCCGCACAACAGCCGTTTATAAACACTCGGTCCTCCCCCGATTCTAAGGAGGCGAAAACGTTCGTCCAGTCATCGTAAACACGCCGCTTCTCTCCGGGAAGGCTTACACACACACAAGCACACATACACACACATGTGCATAGTCCGGAGCCGACGTCAGAGGGGTTTCGTAAAACTCGGAGCCGACCCGCGCAGTCTGCCCGGGTAGCCTCTGTCTTGCGTCTTGGTCGGCGCGTGGGAAGGGGTGTCCGACGACGTTCCCGCGGCAGCTCCCCCACTCATAGCAGTTCAGGTCCGCGTTGGGGAGTTCGGTAACAATAGTTGGCCCGCCGAACTCATTCAGTCACAACGGCGACGAAGCTAGAGCGTAACGGTGGCGGTTGCAGCACAAAGCCTGCTTCGTCAAACGCATCCTAGCTGACGCGACGGAGAGTGGAGGACGCGCGTATTGTTACCGACACAAAGTCAACTTAGTCACGCCGTGGCTAGAGGTTGGCGGCGGCGTTCCAGGAAAGTTGCGGCCACTGTTGCAACTGGCCGGCAAAACTTGCACTGCAGCTGGCCGTTCTTAACACCCCGCCTCCTGGAATTGTAGACGCCTGTCCGCCTCTTCTGCGCGTTGCGGGTTTTGGAAGTTCTCTTCCAGGTCCAATTCGTGGAAAGGGCCTCTCTAAACTCGCGCGCGCACACACACACACACACACACACAAAAGAGGCCTGTACACTGCGGGGCTTCCGACAGACAGGCAGACACTCAAAACGGTCATGGCGAATTAGGAAGTCACGCTTCATTTCGACGAGGCCTGGTGGAAGAAGGTTGGGTGAGAGAAAGTTCTTTGTGCACGAGGTGCGGGACGCCAACCATCGCAGGAGAAGTCACGCCTCATTTCGACGAAGATGTTCGGATGAAATTCCTTTCGCCACGTAGTGTCAGATGCCAACCCTAACAACGCCCTGCCAATTCATCGATGCTTATACTCCGTTCTTGTCTAACCAGCCTTTGGAATTGTGTTGGGGGTGACTGCACGGTGGCTTTGGCCTCGTCTTTCATCGTTTTTGTAACTTTCACGTCCTTCTTTGAGCCGTTTGCTCGAACACTTCACAGTGGCGAATGAAATGCAATGTTCACCGTACACGGCAGCCATATACGGCGACATTTCTTTTTGGGAAACATCTTCATCTGTTAAAAACCTCACGACACCACGCTGTTCAACTTTTGGAGTGTCCATTATGTCACAGAACCATGTTCACCCCAGTGTATGATTGCATTAAACAACCTTGATCCTCACACCTACGTGTCACTTTGGTGTATGAGAGATGCCTCTGTGCCACATGCATGCCTCGCAGATAATGAACAGAACCATTATTGCGCATGATTTGTTGGCTCACTTTAATTTGACTCGCCTTCGTACATTAGACATGCGAAGACACAGTAGAATATACAAATGCGAAGATACAGCTTGATTAAGGGCACAAAGTGTCACTGAAAACAAAGTTCACTGCACATATACACAAAACCTCAGCACAAGATATTTAAATATACGTATAAGTCTCCAATAAATTTACGTATCTAAGAAAAAGTCACTATATATGATACGTCAAACAAGGCAAATAAACATGTTGCGCAGCCACAGATTCACAGATCACAGGCCTCACTCCCTTCACTCCCCCGATGTATCGCGCGCGACGAAAGGTGGCGCGCTTCCTCCCCACTTTTCTCCCTTGCGCACACATGACTAGGCCTCCTTCGTAGGCTTAACCATGCGCCCCCCCCCCCCCCTTACAGTTTCACCTGCACGTACAGCATGCGGCGCGCGGTCAAGATCTTACCACCTCTGGATTTTATACGGAACATGCGGACAGCGACGGCTAAAGTGCGCCTGGAGTGTCCATAAAACTTCTATCGCAATAATATACTAAGAATATTCGGCAATTGAAGCGCCCCGTGGCCCATTACTTTCCGCTAAAAAGAAGTAATAAAATCGAACTTTCACCATGCGACAATTAGTCACGCCGCAACAATGTCTTTTTCTTTTGTTGGGCGGTGGGCGCTGAAGATGAAATAACGCAAAGGAAAGCATGTTGGCTACAATCGAATGCCTACTTTGGGCACCTAGTATGGCTACCGCAGGAATATCGAAGAAAACATGAGACGCATGGTCAGAACCATACGCATACTGCTCGATATTCTACACCGGGGAGATAAAATTTTCCGGAGAAGTTACGCTCAAGTGAACGCGTTGCTATCCGTCCAGTTCCCGTAGTGATGGAGGCGAACGACCGTGCATTGTTTCTTTTTCTCGTCTGCTAGCCAGAAAGCGTCCAAAACTCTGCCAGGCGAAAATCCACTCGGCCAGCGAAAAACGAACGCGCATCGAAGTGCGCCGCGCGATGGTCGATGCAGCACGAGTAAAACGCATGCGATCTGGCTGGTTCGGCAGCCCGCGGGTACCGAGAACAAAAAAAGAAAAGGAAGAGGCACAATGTGTCCTCGCGAATAGAAGTCCAAGTAGAACAATAAATAAGAACGTAGTTACCTTTGCTGGCTTTAGCGTCTTGACATGGATGCTTTGGCGCAGGTGAAAAAAAAGTTGATATTTGTTTCTGTGACATGACCGCACAAATAAACCACCACAACGCTTCGTCTCATCGGACCTCGCTGCGTACTTTGTCAACTTGTCTGACAGTGTGTTGATTTGACTTGGCTCTTTGTATGGTCCGATGTGCGACATTAGAAAAGTCAATGCACCTTTGGCGTCAAATGTTTGTAACAACATTGAGCCCACATAGTTCCGGAATTGAAAATCTAATGCACGACTTTCGAAATGTCAATGCACCTTTCGCATCAAAAGTTTGAGAATTTTATACCCGTAAAGTTTTAGAATTGAAATCCAAGCGCTCCCTAGATTCCGCGGCCTCCGCGAGGTGCAGCGACGTGCCCGCTCGCCATCCAAACGCCTTTGAAACTTTGTGCTCGGATGGAGCTCCTTGTCGTTACGATATCTGACTCCCGGTGCATTGGCGTTGCCGCGAAATCCAGCCCGATTTCGCAATGTTCGCGCTGAAGTGTCTTTTCGAGCGTGAAAAGGACATTCTAGACAAAATCGAGCATGATTTCCGGCGCCGGGGGTTGTTTTGGTCGGCGGCGCATGACAGCAGGAAAAATTTCGGGGGGGGGGGGCGCTGAAGCCCCATAAGACCCCTCCCCCTCCCCCCCTCTGGCTACGCCCCTGGGTCCCACGGCACACTTTTGATTACGATCGAGCACGGTCGGGATCGAATTTCTCGGTCGCGATTGACTTCTTCGCGCGAGCAAGAGGGAGCCAATTGCGGACGAGAATTTAAATAGTAGAAAGCAGACCGTTATATCACAGAACACTTCAGTATGTAGACCTTCAGGATGGCTTCAGAATAGGTAGGCGTTTGGATGATATTCTTACTCAGTGTAATGGAATATCAAAAGTAGAAAGCATACCGTTATATGTGGCCTTTTTAGACATTACAGGAGCGTATGACAACGTAGACCGCAAAATTTTGGGGATATTCTGGAAGGGGAAGGCTTAGGCGACGATTGTCTACAGCTTTTGAGAAAAATTAAACAATTTCAATCTATCGTTTATCAATTTTCATTAAAGAAGGAGCACTTAAGTTCAATAAGAAGTATGAAATAGCGGTAGCATTTGAGTTCTTGCTAAATATAGTATTATTAAATGCTTGCGAAAACCAGACAGCTGAATACGTGCTGCCATCTATATGCTGCCAGCATGCGTGCTATGAATATGGTGTACTAGGATATGGCAGTGTGTCGTCCGTACAGCGAAACAATGGTAGAACCGGGGGCGCTTCTGCGATGGCGCCACCTAAAGCCCCTTGATAATTTGAAAGTAGCGACACCATCCTCCTCACGGCGCTTTCCTCCTCAATTCTCCTCACCCGCCGGTTACGCACGGTGCGCTTTTCCTCCTGGACTCCCGCGAACGGGCCGCAGGATTCTATGGAGGCCTGTTATTTTGGGCCTGTTGCGCGCCCCACTGGAGTTGAAAACTTTGAGAAATGCTAATAACAGCATCGATAATGCTGGAGGCAACGTTTATGAGGAAAGCATATTTAGCGCCAGCAAACAAGGACGGAAGGGAGACGACAACACAATGCGCTTTTCCGCACCAGAAAAGCTGGCAAAAATATGTCGATTGACAGACCCGTACCGTAAGCCAGCTGCCGGGTGCTCTACGAATCATCGGAAAGCGCCAGTGGGATGCGCAGAGAGTGTTGTATATGAGCTTCCGCTGTCCTGTGGGAAGAAATACATCGGACAGACAGGGAGATGTCTTAATGACCGATTACGGGAACATAGCCAAACTGTGAAAAATAGCGCATTGTGTTGTCGTCTCCCTTCCGTCCTTGTTTGCTGGCGCTAAATATGCTTTCAATTTACCAACACGCCCAACAAATGGCAATGCTACAGTTTATGAGGAGGTTGTTTTTTTCTTAAAGCCGTATGAACGGGGTATACCGATGTAAAGGGAGCTTTGGAGCGAGTTCTATACACCAGACAATTTTTCTGCCACATGATCAGATGCTATACTTCGTGCGTCTGATGTAGTATTGCTTGTGACACATCCCTTTGTGTGTGGCTTATTAAACGAAAGCCTTAGACCTCTGTTTCAAGGTCCCGTTGTGAGCTACAGAAAATATCACGTGACCGAAAAAAGGCGGGAAGCGAACCAAAGCATGTGCAGCCGCGTATAAGAGATGATTAATGATTAGCAAAGGAATGATTGATTAGTGATTGGAATAATATGAATTCGGGTTTACAAAAGACGGTTAAGGTGGATTAAAGTTGATGAAAGTGGATTAAGGTGCATAAAGAAGGAGAAGGTTGGATTAAGTTCGATGAAGGTGGAATAGGGTGGATGAAGGTGCGTTGAGGTGCATTAAGGACGATTACAGTGGATTAAAGTGTATGAAGAAGGACGAGGGTGGATTAAGAAGGATAAAGGTGCATGAAGGAGGATTACGGTGGGCTAAAGTGAATTAAAGTGAATGAAGGAGGGTAAGGGTGGATTAAGGAGGATTAGGGTGGACTAAGGTAGTATAATGTGGATTAAGGTGAATTAAGGACGATTATAGTGAATTAGGGTGTATTAAAGGGAATGATGAAGCAGTAGGGTTGATTAAGGAGGATTAGAGTGCATTAAGGAGGATTAGATTAGATTAGATTAGATAAGCAGTGGCGGTTGGCGTGGTTGACGGAATCGCGTCTAAAATCACAACTGAAATTTTTGTAGTGTGATCATCCCTTCAAGTTGGCCGCTGTCCGATAAGGTTCATCTGAAGAACAAGCTGCCTTTACTAAGGATCGCTGGGACACGTGATCCTTGACCCTTGCCACTGCCAGATACTACACAAGGAGTGACGCTCGGCCAACGCATTCCTTCTTTGGGCGGCAGCAGTGGTGGTTGGCGTGGTTGACGGAATCGAGTCTAAAATCACAACTGAAATTGTTGCAGTGTGATCATCCCTTCAAGTTGGCCGCTGTCCGATAAGGTTCATCTGAAGAACAAGCTGCCTTTACTACGGATCGCTGGGACACGTGACCCTTGACCCTTGCCACTGCCAGATACTACATAAGGAGCGACGCTCGGCCGACGCATTCCTTCTTTGGGCGGCAGCAGTGGCGGTTGGCGTGGTTGACGGAATCGCGTCTAAAATCACAACTGAAATTTTTGCAGTGTGATCATCCCTTCAAGTTGGCCGCTGTCCGATAAGGTTCATCTGAAGAACAAGCTGCCTTTACTTCGGATCGCTGGGACACGCGACCCTTCACCCTTGCCACTGCCAGATACTACATAAGGAGCGACGCACGGCCGACGCATTCCTGCTTTGGGCGGCTGCAGTGGCGGTTGGCGTGGTTGACGGAATCGCGTCTAAAATCACAACTGAAATTTTTGCAGTGTGATCATCCCTCCAAGTTGGCCGCTGTCCGATAAGGTTCATCTGAAGAACAAGCTGCCATTACTACGGATCGCTGGGACGCGCGACCCTTGACCCTTGCCACTGCCAGATACTACATAAGGAGCGACGCTCGGCCAACGCATTCCTTCTTTGGGCGGCAGCAGTGGCGGTTGGCGTGGTTGACGGAATCGCGCCTAAAATCACAACTGAAATTTTTGCAGGTTAGTGGAACTCGTTTGAAATATTGTATTGTATTCATTTTTTTTTCTGCCTCTTCCGCTGCTGCTGCTGCTTTGAGTGCTGTTTTGACTATTGTCACATGTATAGTTTTGCCCTCGAGTAATAATGACTGCAGAGGCATGTTCGTTCTGTCACTCCGTGTTTAGTCATGATGATGTCGTCATACAATGTGTCGATTGCACTGGTCGCTTTCACGTCGGGAAATGTAGCGGCATCACTGTTAGGTCCTTTAGGATGATGAAAGACGCCACGAAGAAGTCACTTAGCTGCCCTACATGTAAACTTGCTGTAGTGAACACCGACACAGCGGGCCAATCTACGAGCCTTCAAGCTGATCTTGCTGAAATAAACAAAAAACTGTCGCACGTGCAATCCCTAGAAGCAAAATTAGATAAGTTGATAGGCTTACAAGACACTGTGCAGAGCATAGAAAGGTCAGTACAACATTTGTCTGATACTTACGATAACTTAAAAGAAGCTCTAAAGCGGCAGGAACATGGTATCAGTGAATTGCGCCACCGAATGGAGACCGTTGAGCAGTCGCAAGACACAACAATGCTCTCAAAGTTAAAGGAAGAAATAAATGCTCTAGAACAGTACAGCCGAAAACAGAACATGGACATTCATGGCTTGCCTCAACAAGAAGGCGAGAATCTGTTAACTGAAATAAATAAGATTGCTACACAGCTTGACCTTGGACCTCCCGCCATTATCTGAAAAAGATATTGCCGGAATGCACCGTCTACGTGCAAAAGAAAACAGGGACCCTGTCGTTCTCTTTCGTTTTGCTAGCAGAACACTGAAGACTACATGGTTCGAAAAGAAAAAAATCCTCAGGAACAAAACGCAGGGCATTAAATTTTTTGACAACTTGACTGCAACAAACAAGCGGTTGCCTTGGCTTGCAAAAAACAAGGCAAGAGAATTGAACTATCAATTCGTTTGGAGTTCACAAGGAACTATCTTTGTACGCAAGCAGCCGAATGCTCGAGTGATAAGGCTCGCCATAGAAAGCGATCTAAGCAAAATCGTGTAAGGATCAAAGACCGCAAACTACCACAAACATGGAACCATATCACAGTGTTACGTCCTTCAACAGTTTAGTAACGAAAAATACTTGCTTCCATGAAAACGGGCTTACACTGTTTCATATGAATGCACAAAGTTTAAGAAACAAACAGGTTGATATTGAGACATACCTATCTCAGCTGAACTGCTGTTTTGATTTCTTAGCTTTTTCAGAAACTTGGTATGCGAGCGAGTATGACGTCATACATTTCCAGGGCTACAGGCACGTTTCAATTTATCGTTCAAGAAAACGAGGTGGTGGCGTATCTCTTTACATTCGTGAATGTCATTGTTGCGAAATCTTGGCTGAATTTACATGTGTGACTGACGATTTTGAATGTGTTGCAGTAGTTTCTCGAAATATTATGATTGTTGCTGTCTACCGCCCACCTCAAGGTGCTCTAACGAAACTGCTTCATTATATGGATTCGGTACTTGAACTTGCTAGCGTGAAGAAATTGCAATCGGTAATTGTTGGTGACTTCAACGTTGACTTATTTTCAAAAAATAATGACAGGATCCAACTTACTGAAGCTATGCTAGCAAATGGCTGTGAAAACCTTATTGAACTTCCTACGCGGATAACTTTGAACTTAAGAACATTGATTGATTTATGTTTTACTTCTATCGCAAAAGATGAGACATGTTCTGGAGTGCTCAGTTCGGGCATAAGTGATCATCTGCCGTTTTTTGTCGCATTGCTATTTCGTGTGCGCACAGATAACAAACATCACTTCAAGCGGGTCATAAATAATCGCATTATAGGGATATTTCAAACGTTACTTTCCAGTGTAAATTGGTCTGATGTTTATGCTGAAGAAAATCCTACAGCATCTTATGATGCATTTGTATCCAAAGTGAAACAAGTATACAATGTAGCATTTCCCTCCGTGCCTGTCGTCAAGCATAAAAAAGCTAGAAAGGAATGGGTAAATCAACAACTATACAAGCGCATACAACACAAAGACAAATTATTCAATAACTTCTTAAAGACTCACGACCCTGACATGCTTAAAGAGTTTAAACAAGTTAGAAACAAGCTGAGCAGTGATCTCAAGAAAGCTAAATTGCAGTATTACGCGCATAGATTTGAAGCCTCTATGAGTCATGGTCATAAAACGTGGAACATATACCGCGAACTAATAGGGTCATCTTCACCGAATGTGCCCCACGAAATTGTTGTAAATGGAGACACGTACTATGGTAACGATGCAGCTAATTTATTTAATAATCATTTTGTTAATGCTGGTGCTTCAACTTCTACGTCTGCTTTTTGCACTGAATGTAATATTCGAACTTATATAAAACATCGCGTCAAAGAGACCATATTTCTTACTCCTACGTCTGAAACTTAGATTTTTTCTGTTCTTAATTCCTTGAGTAACAAATCGGCTGCTGGCGAGGATGACATTAAAGCCCAGCCTATTAAAGCAGTTGCTCACATAATCTGTGGCCCCATATGGTACACATTTGTAACGGTATATTATCAAGTGGAATTTTTCCTAAGACAATGAAAATAGCTCGTGTCGCTGTAATCTTTAAGGGTGGAAAACACAATGACTTGAATAATTATAGACCAATTTCGGTATTGCCGGTATTTTCCAAAGTGGCTGAACGTATTATATATAAGCGTCTAAATAGTTTTTTTTCTGGATAAATGCGTTATCTCGGATAAGCAGTATGTTTTTCAGAAGAATAAATCGACCGAAATGGCATTATTAAAAGTCCGAGATACAATAATAAATAACATCGAAGAAAGAAACTTTACCATTGGTATATTCCTAGACTTTCGCAAGGCTTTTGATAGCATAAAACATAATATATTACTAGAGAAACTCCAAGTTTATGGCATTAGAGGCATAGCATTAGAACTTATGCATAGCTACCTTGAATCTAGATTTCAGTACACTTCCTTGAAAGGTTACATTTCTGAAAAGAGCATGGTTAAATATGGGGTACCACAAGGCTCCATTTTAGGGCCATTATTATTTATTATTTACATAAATGACCTAACTAACATTCCTTTGACAGAGGAAATCATACTGTATGCTGATGACACTAATGTCTTTTTTTCCGGAGCAGACCTTCACGAACTAGAAGTTACCGCAACCCATTGGTTACAAGAACTTAGCGAGTGGCTCTATCTAAATAAACTTGACTTAAATGCAAAAAAAAAAACGGAATTCAGTTTTTTATTCCAAGAATAAGCAAACAGATTACGACGTAAAGCTTTTTTATTCTGGATCGCAACTTGAACATGTCTCAAGCCATTCGTTTCTGGGAGTTCCATTTCACAAAAACCTAAGCTGGACAGAACACATAAATAAGGTACGCATTAAGGTTGCACGATCTGTTGGCTTGCTACAACGGATCCGATGCATTGTGCCTATCGGGCTTCTCATACAATTGTACTTTTCGTTTGTGCACTCGCATCTTAGCTACTGCCTCTTAGCACGGGGAAACGGTGATAAAACAGATATAGAAAAATTGGCAGTTTTGCAACGGCGAGCTGTCCGGTTGCTGAACTTCTCGAAACAATACATAGGATCTTCTATACTAATGATGCGCTACAACATTCCTAATACTAGAGACTTTTACAAAATAAAGATCTGCATACGGCTATTTAAGCAGATCTCCAGCAACAGGGAGAGAGAGAGAGAAGAAACTTTATTAACGAATGACCGGCAGTTTCGTCAGAACTATGTTCAACTCTTTACCTGAGTAGAGACACAGGATACAACCTACGTCACACATCAATAGTAATAAAGAAACCAAGGACAAAATATGGCATGCAAACGATCGAATATGAAACCATTTCTTTATGTAATATGTCTGCCTGGTTCCATCCGTTCTTTAACACATAGAGAATTTGGGGATGCCATTGAATGCTCCCCTTAGTCATGTTACTCACGTATGCTTCTTTTGTATAGTGATTTTCTTTCTCGCATTTGTATTCACTCACTCCTACAATAGCCCTTCTGGGCTGCAGTATTTGTAAATAAATAAAATAAATAAAAAATGTACCCTAACATTGTTGACGAAGCTATAAATTCTAGACCAATTCACAAATTTAAACATGCAATACAAAACATAATATTTTCTGATCACTGTGTGTTTAACGAATGTTAATAAAGTTTCTTTGTTTAATATCAATAGTAATGTTATTAATGTTCTATTCTGAATGTATAATTTTTGTTAACAGAATGTTCTTATTTTTCCTGTGCTGTATTTATTCAGTTACTTGTTATTTGGTAAACGGTTTATACTTTTCATTGTGTTTAAAATTTTGCTGTAAATAGTTTTGAAGTTTTGTGTCATATTAGTTGTACTTTGTTATCAGTTGACTGCTACTTCTGCTGCTCCAGCGAGGTAAAGGCCTTAGTCAGGTGGATTACGCCCTCCTTTTGCCTTACCTTGCGGGCAAACCTTGTATTTATGTTGCCCAAATAAAAAACTTTGTACTCGTTGTACTCTTAAGGTCGATGAAGGTGGATTATAGTGCATTGAGGAGGACTCTCGTGGATTCGGTGGATTAATGTGCATTAGGAGGATTATGGTAGACTTATCGGTCCAAATACTGAATGAACCCTTATTTACCTTAGTCCACCCTAATCCACCTTAATACTCCTTCATCCACCTTAGTACTCCCAATCCACCCTAATCAACCTATATCGCCCCTAATGCACCTTAGCCTACCATATACGATCTTAATCCTCCTTTATCAACCCTAATCCATCATAATCCTCCATTATCCACCTTAATCCTTATTCATGCACTTTAATCTAGCTTAATCCTGCTTAATAGTCCTAATCTACCTTAATACACCCTAATCCACCTCTATCAGACCTAATCCAGCTCCATGGTCCCTAATCCATCTTAATCTATCCTAATCCATCATTATTCCTCCTGTAGCAAACCTAATTTACCTTAATCCACATTAGTCGACCTTAATCTTACTTTATCCACCTTAATCCTCCCTAATCCTAGTTCATGCACCCTAATCGGTCTTAATACCCTTTCATCAACCCTTCACCTTAATCCACCTTAATCCGCATCCACCCACCTTAATCTTTAATCATGCATCTTAATCCTTCTTAAGGCACTCTAATCCACCTTAATCTTCTTTAATACAGTCTAATCAACATTATACAATCCTCCTTAATACACCTTATGTCAATCACTAATGATTCATAAATTAACTTGGGTAATCATTCTCTTATACAGGGGTGGACATGATTTGGGTCACCTCTGGCCTTCCTTGGGTCACGTGATACTTCCAGTTTACAACGCCGCCTTGAAACATAGAGATCTAAAGGCTTTCGCCTTAAAACTTAAAAAAAAATGTTGACTAGCTAACGCTCATGACCTGCAATACCACGGGTATACTTGGCACTAATTTTTTCAGGGCGCAAAGCAGAATCTACAATGCTGCACTTCCGACTGAATAACAACAGTTAGCGACGTGCGAGGGGAATATTAAGCATACTGAGGACAACCGCAACAAAAACGCTGGTGAGGATGCCGGAAGAATAAAAAAAAAATGCAGCATTACGGGATGCTTTGATAGGAGCTATAAAAAACGCCTCAGCTCGCAAACAACACTGTTCTTTGTCGGAACAAAGTTCTTACGGCCAATGTCATGCAGCCACTGCTTCCTGCGCAAGCCGTCACGCTTTCCTTGTGGTGTCATAAAAACGGCATAACCATCTTCAGGCTTCTTGCTGCAGTTATATGCGCAACAGCCCGGCATAGCGCTAGCACATAGAGCAGGAAACACGGCGTACAACGTTCGCTACGCCGAGCTAAAGCGCCAAGCCAACCGTGCTCAGAGGAAAATGGCGCGAACGAAAAAGAAAAACACAAGCAAAACTCAACATCCGCGCGTTTCCAAGGGCAACGGCAGGGAGACCAATCGTAGTGCAGAAAAACCGCGGGGGAACGCGCAAGGGGCGAGGAGGAGGCAAGGAGGTCGCGCGGCGGCGGCAGAGTTCAAACAGTGTCGCTACTTTCAAATTATCAAGGGATTTTAGCGCCACCAGCAGGACGCTGCAATCGACCGGCGTGCCTAGCGCGAAATTTAAACATGCTCTGTAAAACTTCCAGCATTTATGGATTAAAACCCTCTCAAAACAATTGAAGTTTGCATAATTCACAAAATATAAACACTACAAACTGTTAGGATATATCAAAACGGCACCTAAGCTTGCACGTCTCCAACGACAGATCATGCAGTGTTCCTGATCGTCTGCTCAGCATTTCGGTTGCAGAAGACAAACAAACGTCTACTCGTTCCGTTCGGTAAGCACGCACACGTTTTTAGTATTTTGAACCACACGACGATAAGAAGTCTGGAAGGAGCACCTGCACTGTGCCTGGTAGGTTGCATATGATTCCTTAATCTCATGTTGCATCAGCCAGAAAAGCGGTTACCAGGTTTGACAGAAGAAACGCACATACACACACAGAGATATTTAGAAAGGCAGCGCTTCCAGTGCACATAAAGAATGCGCAAGCGTGGCAGGAAAAGCCACAACAAGCAATCAGGAAGCTCTGTACGTAGATGCATGATTTCCGCGACGACCATAACTGCCAGTGCCGGAAGCCCTGTGTTGCACCATTATTTTCCCTCTTGCCAGCAATGACTCCAAGCTGCAGCGGCAGGTGGCGCTGCAGTAGACTGGCGTGCTCTAGCACCCTCGGCCGCCATCGCAACAAGAGGCACGTTTTCGCTGTGAGAACTGCGAGAAACAGCTTGCCTCCAAGATTAAACGACGGAGTGGTTCTTTCTCGCTTTTTAATATCGAAGGCCACGTACTAGTAGTCATTGGCGATTTACTTTGTAGTTCTGTAGTTCTCGCAAGTTTGTTAAAAGTGCGTCTAATTTTTCAAGTTTTACCTACTATTTTACATTTCGCTATGCACTTTACGATGTGCCGTCATCTCGTGTGTGCCATCTGCTTCTGACCTCCAAGATATCTACAATAAATGAAACGAATCTTGGAGGCCATTTTCATCCATATCCCGACGCCTTTTCTTGCCGCAAGGGAGCGGAAGGTGGCGGAAGCGTCTTCTTATGGGCCTGTTTTTTGACTTCCGCTGGAAGCAGCAAGTGGCAGCCGCAACAGGGCCCCAGGGCCCCTTCGGCCGCTTTCGCAATGTTGTGGACGTTCCGTTCCTGTGACGTTTCTTGGCATTTGACGGCGTTCGTCCGTACGATTTATGCCGCGAAGCCTGTCGCGACAGCTGGTGGGCTGAACTTCACGCTCGAGGGCTCGACGTCCGAGCGGCATTGTTTAGTCGGCTCGAAAAACTGGGCATCGTGAGAAAGGTCACAACAGCCACCGGAGTTTGTGGAAGCAAAGTTGCGACTATGGTCGATTCTACCATACGTTGATCCGCAAAGGTATGTCTCCAGAAAACACCCGCAGTTTTCTGTGGCCGACAAGCCCTGCTGCCGGTTTTGTGACTTGACAGTACACCTTCAGTCGTGTTGTTTGCTGTCACGTCATTTTGGTTTCGTTCAGTTAGCAAAGCGCATTGACGTATGTCTCAAACTAGATGGCTATCTCATTTAATTTAGCATATCATTGGTATATCATGTCGCGTACATCGCTGTTATTTTTCGCTCTTATTTATAAGTATTAGTCTGAAATACAACGGTCACTTTTCGAAGATGATTTATCACGGCCAAAGTCCTTGGCTAGCGCAGCTGTGTGTTCTCTGTTTAATAAAGAGAGTGAGAATTGCGGGCCACCGCCCCACTGCCTTGTTCGTATGAGCATCTTTTACTCGTATTTAATTCTCGTATGAGCATCTTTTACGAGTGATTAGGAGCGATCAAACGGAGCGTCACCCAGTTACGCGATTGATATCGCTTAAAGGAGTGTATATAAGAACGTCTTGATCTATTTGGAAGTTTTTCTCCTTTCGTTGTGAGTCACGCTGCTCAGCTGATTTGAGAAAGGAAGGGAGTCTGTGGCCTGCACCGAAAGCGCATGACAACTACTGGGTGAGAGTCGTCGTCCCGCCGAGTGCTTGTTGCGTTTTATAGGCTGCGGCAAAAACAGGAAGTTTGTGCAAGCAGCAGAATTCCTGTGGAACCACATTGTACAATCTGCATAATTTGATCTGCATAACATTTGCATCAAGTTAACGCGCTTGCCAACTTATCTGTCCGTCAGGCAGCTGTGCTGAAGCATAAGTTTACAAAAAAAAAAAAAACCGTTCATGACAGCAGTGTTTTCCTTCCGAAACTATAGTTAGAAAAATGTTTTGCAAGCATTGCTTTGTGTTTGAAAGTATAGTAAAATGAAGGAATATATTTTTCTGACCGCGGTATTTGGAGCCGATTTTCTGTAGGCGATGTGCATTTTAACATTCCTCTTTTTTCCCACTGTCTGACCAGAATTAGACGTTGCAATTCGTATATAGGGCCAGTTGCTTTATAGGCTGTCAAAACCAAAATGCTGGATACCATAGCACAATGAATGTAAAGAAGATCAAATTTTCCCTACATCCTGGAATTTCTGTTGCAATTGTACTATAAACAAAAATACACTCTTAGTATGTGTGGTTCAGAGCTGCAGCAAATCCATACTGCAAAAAAAAAAAATTTTTTTTTTTCACAGGGTCCGCCGTATTGCTTTTTCTGCAGACTGTACATGAAGGGATGTAGCCATTCTGGCTGGAGGTGTGTGAATTTGTGTTTGTTCAGTACTAATGTTATCTGCTCAACTTGTCTATATACAATGTGTCTATACTTGTTTGCATAGCACTTTTCACCATGACAGTACTATGGGCAGGTTGCGGACGTAGTTCCCGCGCCTACAAGGGCGCCCCTCGCGGCGGCGAGCGCGGAACCGGCGGGATAAGACCGGCCCGCCTGCGTTCGGAAAGCCTGTCTGCGCACTGTTTCGTGCGTAGCTGTTGCCTTTTCTGAGCAATGGCGAAGTGCAACACGAGCTGTTGCGTAGCGGGCTGCAACAGCACGTACACCAAATCACGAGGAACAAAGTTTTACAGGTTTCCAAGCCGACCGTGTGAAGCAGAATGGCGTCAACACTGGACAGCGCTCGTCCGACGGCATAAGCCGTTTTATGTTCCGGCGTTATGCCAAGCGCGTTAACGCTGAATTCTTTGCTTTTACAGCAATGATGGCAGCAACGGGACACCTGCAGTGCGTACCAGGATATACAGCAAACAAAGTAGTTTGTTCCCATACTGTACCGCAGTAAAGCAGTGGAACTTTTTCCCAATCCTCTCCCATTCATAGAGCGCTAGGGCTTGCTGAGGTTTGAGGAGTGGTTGCAGCTGTTTGAGCTGACATAGCACCCTTCTGCGCCCAGCATATCAACTAAGGGGCAGTTGAGATCACCAAAATTTTTGACGGCGTGGTTTATTGGAACCTCCTTTGCACGCACTGGAAAATCTCAACATAAAGGTATCGCACTTCCAGTAACTTGGGCGAAAATATTTGCACAACGTAGTCTAACACAACTGGTAAGGTGCTCCCCTTTTTTTGTGTTTGGGGAGAGCAACGTTAGAATACCTCGGGTAGGTCTTGCGAGTCGTCCGTACGCCCCACGTTCTTGGATGAGATGTTTTGGATTCGTATTTGCCGTCCTGTATGTACAGAGAAACTGCCGCGGCGTCCTTGCACTTCCCTGCGATGCCAGCACGGCAATCGCAGCTCCCCGCTAGGATTTGTCTGCTGTCGCCGATCTTGAAGAATCAATGTCGCCTTTAATTTCATGCGTCCACACCACAGAAAACGAAGTAACTTACGCTGAGCTTCACGCATCTCGCTGGTGCGGTATTTTTCGTTTGCTGAATACACCTAGCAGTCACTTCCGATCAGTGCGAGTTTAACGCTTCACTCACGTCGTACAAGTGCCCCACTTCAAATAGACGACTTCCTTTCTCTAAATTCTTTTCACGAAAAAAGCTGTGGAGATCTTGTAAATCCCAAAACCCGGTTAAAATTAATATCGGCACGCTGTTTCTCACCATCGCTACCGTTTGACAGGGCACCAAACACGCAGCGCGGGCTGCTGACGCCACGAGTAATCCTACCACATTCGCGCAACTATTCGTCAGATGGTGCTAGGTGTCGGAAAGACAGGGCGCCGCCTAGCACTTGCAACGAGCCCATAGTTATTAGTTGGGTGGCATGGTTCTGATATTTATTATACACGCTTATGTTATATTTTGCAAAGAAAATGCCTGCGATGCCTTACATCTGTTCATAATATCCTTTCTTTAGCAATCTGTCATCTTCACTTTGTGTTAGTAATTGCACTACTAGTGTGTGTGCTATGTTTCCTAAATTTTGATGTGTCCATGGCAAATTTTCGGAACACTTCTAACATGCCTTTTACTAGGAAATCATTACTTATCTGTGGCTATGGCATTTTGAAGTTGCAAGTTCGATTCCTGGCTGCGGCGGTCGCATTTCCATAGGGCACAAAATGCAAAAAACACTTGTGTACTTATATTTTGGTGCACATTAAAGGAACCCATGAGGTAAAAAATTAATCTGAAGCCCACCACTATGGCTTACTTCATATTCATATTGGGGTTTAAAACTCCAGAATTAAAAAAATAATTTCCTATTCAATTTTTTTTTTGCACTTGCAGATGTGGTAGCTTGAAGTTTTCTCATAGCATTCATACCACTAACTTAGAAAAAATGTGAAGTCATGTTTATAAACTTGTCTTTTGCGACACACTTAATGCAAAGACGGGACACCACAAGTGACGTGTGATGCAGTAGTTGTGTAAAAAGTGATTTCATGTTATAACCAGTGATCTTTTAAAGGCAGCATTGGATATATGCATGTGCAGCTTAATGGTTAATGAGACCTCATTCATGCTCGTTAATCAGGTATGCATACCAGCTAGATTGAACCCTGTGACCCAGCTGATGGTTACAGGCAGTACGGAGCTGCATGTATCGATGCTGAATAAGTGCGCTGGGAAACATCAGAAGTATTCTCTTGGTTTGTTTCTCACCAAAGCATTATACATCTGTGAAAGAAGTCTGCTTGCCAACTATCTCTGCTATCATGCTATCCACTTATACTTGCTTCTGATATTTCTTTTGGAAAGATAAGACACTTGAGTTTTGGGACTCTCGAGAAAGGTGATATAAGTTACTTTCTAGGAGCACGCGAAAAGCACTGGTTGCTGTACCCACATTTAATATCTGTATAGTCTGCAGAATGCAGTCATATATCATCATGAAGAATGTTTTTACCTTGGTCAAGTTATCTGCATCGTCATGTACTGCGATGATGATTAGGGAGCCAGAATAGGCAATGCTGTCGCTCTCTGTTAGCTTTTAGTATAATATCTCTGCCATAAAGGCTTCTCTGCAGTATTCTTACATTAACAAAGTTTTGAAAATTTGTGTTTATCATGTCGAGCTTGTAGATTTGCCAGGGTTGACATCTAGGCAAGGTTGCAATGCTCAAAAGGCTTGGACATCAGCATTGCTAATGTTGTGTTTGACATTGTTCTCTATGTGTTTTTTTCTTGCGTCCCATTTACACATGAACTCTATGAGGCCAAAGTCTGGTTGAGGTTTAGTTCAGTGGCCCACATGTGCAGATGACACAACACATGTAGATGACATAATGTTCAGGTAGACAACATCATTGGCATGTTTATAAAACACTTGTGCAATATTGTGTAACTGAGAGGGAGCAACAGTGGAAAGAAATCTGGTGTTTGTGTGCAGGTCGAGTCTACAGGTCAAACTGGCTGCATTGCAATAAAAGCCAGCCTGGCATCTTCCAACAAAATGGAGTCGAATATATAAGCCATTACCTTCTATATTGAAGGTATGACTGATCAGTCAAGTGCTAGGACCATTCAAGGTGCGCTAGCCAGTCTTGAAGGAGTTAATACTGTCAGGGTATGTGGCTTACTCTCTTTTAAAGTTATGGATTTCACTTGTGGGGCCGTGTGCATGCAAGTGCGCATAAGCACCTATGTATGTGTACAGATGTATTACCTGCACATGTGTAGCCTACAGCAGATTGGTTTTTGAGACACTAGCATAATAAAAGCATGCACACTTTAAAAGCACCTTCAATTACACACTGTTAGTGCTATTTTATGCTATCGTAAAGAGGCAACATCCCAAGAACATCAAAGGCTGAACTGTTGCCTGATCTGTACTTTTAAAAACTAACAATAATATTTAATAAAAAGGGAAGCTGTTTAGCTAACCCTACTAAACCAATCATGTCTCTCTCTTTACTAACTTGCCACTTTGGTCATTTGGAGAGGTGCAGTGATGCAAATTAATTCATGTTAATATTTCGAGTGTATAATTTGCCATTTCAACTACTACTATGTAAATTGTCCCTTTGCTGTGTACCTCCTTCAGTGTTTGAGTTGTGCTGTTTGTGAGATTCGATAAGGGGAACATGTAAATTCACATTATTATTCTGTCCTTTCCTTCTTTTTTTTTGTCAGCTACTGAAACGTAAAGAAGACAATGCCTGGTTTCTTTTTCTGCATGTGACTCTGAATTCTGCACTACATTGTGATATTGTATATATGACTTCATCTTTTTCTTTCTTCTTTCACCTTTTGTATTGTTCTAGCTTTATGGCAAAAAGAAAAAACATATTCTCATGCTATAGCTTCTGACAAAAAGGCCTTTTCAGGTTACTTTGTAGTAGTATAGGATGTTTGAAACACAATCTTAGCATCTACAAACCTGGCCACAAATCTTCATAAAAGAAAATAAAGAAAGTATACAGTAGGTGTTCAGTTGTTTACATCTGCTTCATTTCTGACCTCCCAGCTGGCTCCATTTCATCAATCATGCGCATCTGTGCGCTCTACTTTCTTTAGACCAGCTGTTCACGCACTGAGGAGACCTTAGGTTATTGCCACGTTTTACGAGCACAGCTGCCGTCTGTACTTTGCACTCTGCAAACAACTTTTGTCATATATGGTGCAGGTGGAACCCACAGCAGGAATGGCTGTTGTGACGTACAAACTTGATGTGACATCTGAAACAAGCATCAGGAGGAAAATTGAAGACGCCGGCTACAGTATCAAGCCTGGAGACTTTCTGCAGCTTCAGGGCCCAGGCGGCGTTGCAGACTCTGCGCATTCCACATCTGTCTTCCAAGCAGAGAATGAAATACCATGCGACGTCTTTAAAAAACAATTGGAGACAAAGCTCTGCCATCTTGTTTCCGGTGCCGTCGCAATCTTTGTGGTTCCTGGTATCAACGGGCCCCCCTTGGGTATTGTCAGCTTTAATCCCAGGAATATCTCAATGGAAATCCTTGATCAAGAAGTTGGGATGACACGCCTGAGGCTGTCAACAACTCTCCTGAGTGTAAAGGGCATGACTTGCCAGTCATGTGTTCGTAACATCGAGTCTCATGTGGGGCAGGAGCCTGGTGTGAAAGGTGTGAAGGTTTCACTCAAGGAGGAAAATGCGAGGTTTGTTTATGATGGTGAACTGCTGACTGCGGAGGCACTTGCTGAGAAGATAGAAGACATGGGTTTTGAGTGCAGTGTTCTGAACTCTGTGGCTCTCGATGCTGGCGGCCCAGAAGGGGCTATCAGGGAGGCATTGCAGCCCAAACCAGGTATGTCTCATCTAGTTGTGTATGCTTGTTTTTGCTGAACACTTGGAAGCAGCATGGACAGTTTGCCGCTTGTTGACACTTTAAGGAGGGTAAATAAGTGCTCAAAGCCATTCAGGGTTTCACCATTTTTCATCTCTGTAGCCCCCGCACATTTTACATTCAAGTTGAGTCCCATGGTTGCAAATTTCTTTATTTTTTTCCCCATGCAGTTTTTACCTTATCTGTGTTCTCTGGGGCTTGAGTTCAAAGTTAAGATTTTGTAGGAGCAGTGCTTAGACAAAGCACATGAAAAACACACTTTACCTGTGCTCCATTGAAGTTCTGGTTCTACTAAATCTGAACTATGCTACACCAATGCTCCAAAGTTTTTACCCTACTGAGCTCAGAGCGCTACTCCAGCTGATTTCGTGGTACAACTGGTTTAAAATAGTCATTAATGCAGTTATGCAGTTCGGAGAAGCAGCTTTGTTGCCTTCATCCTAAGTCTATTATTGTCACAAACAATGTGGTGCACTTTTAAAGGGAACATCTAATCAGTATTCAATCTAGTCTAACTTTAACCTGTTATCAACTTCATCAAAAACAGTGTTTATGTGATACGTAGTCATCTAATTAGTATTCATTATAGCATAACTACATATCAACTTCACTGGAAAAAGTGTTTAATGACCTATATTTCTAAAAAAATAGGAGTTTTGAAATAATGCAATTTTTATGTTTTATTGACTCTGAATAGTTCAGAAAAATGACCTATGAATAGAATATTTCCAATTTCTTAACAAAGTGTAATATTAAAGGCTTAGTGAAGTCTGTTTGACAGGCTTATTTACATTATTTACATTAAATGATACATGTGATGATGTGAGCCGTTGGATGTGAGGCCAACTGAGGAGTTTGTAAATAATAAACGACTTTCAATTGTATGAGGAACTATTACAATGACAGTAGTGGAACAAAGAAACAGCATGTCACCTTATGCACATAGTCAAATGCTGTGTTTGTTGAAGGAGCTGAATGTAATACCACACTACCAATACATATTAACGATGAATGCGAACATGGTGAGATGTACCAAATAATAAGTTGCTTTACTCAAATCAAGACAATGAATTTGTAGGCTGCCAAAGGCAAGGTATGCCTCTTTAATGGCTGGGAACTACTGTTTCAGTCAAAATAGGTCTTGGAGTCTAATTGTGTTTTTTAGTGGGTCTCAGTAGGTTCCGATTGGACTTCATTGGAGGTTCAATTGGTTCCATTTGGTATTACGACAGTTCCAATGGGACATCGTTGGGGTTTGATATGCCAACTAGTCCGGATTGGACCCACTTGGAAGTCACTGGACGAGTAATCCTCTGAAACAATAATATAGTTGATAAAATTATAGCATAATTATAATGTTAGTAGAGAAAATTGAAAAATAGATACAAATACACCTGTACTCACTAGTGCAAGGAGGACAGGTAAGTATCATGGATAAGGGGTCAGTTTAAACACAAGACCACCAACTGTCATTAAGTAATTGCGCAAATAACCTCTCAAACATCTTTAGAGTCTAGTTGCAAACAATGTTCCCATAGATGAATAACTGCTGTGTGAGTAGCTTCCCAAAAACTCAAAATAAATGGTTGGCAAAAAAGAAAGATCAGAAGAAGGAAAAGAAAAGAAAAGCTACTGAAGAACTTGTGTGCCATAGACACATGTCACGGGGTCATTGCAAAGAAAATATCCCAAGTAGTAGCATAATGTAGTAGTGCTACATGACCACGCTGCCAAAAACACTATATGACAGACTACAACCAAACATCACAAATTTTCATGTAGGCCTTTGGCGAAAAACCGAAAGCAAAGCTTGCATTATCAATTTTGTTTATGCATTGCTCCAAAAACTTCCTTTACTTCTGATAATTAGCTATACTTTGTTTAGCAGATGGAGAACAATAACCAAACTTTAACAGTAGGTTGCTGTGAAATTGTTTGGTTAGTTTCGATTATTCAGTGATACCAAATACAGTGGGCTCTCATAAACGGAACCTCAAGGGACCAGGGAAATTGGTTCTGTTCATCAGGAGTTCCATTTACTGAGAGACATTGCAGAGAGCACTGCATGAATACAAAACCAACCAACCATGAGGAGGGTGTTTTATTTCAGTAGCAGTTCCGTCTAAGTTATTTCTGTTTATCGAGATTCCACTGTGGTTACTTTTCGAATATGGATAGTGTGTAATATTTGATTTGTATATATTATGTTCACCTGTCCCCAAATGTGAGTCTTCAAATTATATATATTTGTATTTCGGTGTGATCATTGAAGAGAAGCATTTAGCTTTACGTGTAGTTAAACATCTGCCTTGGAGCTTTACCAATTTTTCTTGCACCACTTCACGAGCCAAATTTTCCTTGCATGAATAGCACCTGACAGAGATCTCTTATAGTAAAGTTATGAATGGTAGGTGTCAGTGAAGAAAATTGCCATAGTATGTTCATACATGAGTAAGCTTCTCAAATGTAGTTTCTAGTTGTGTCCGTGTCGTAGTAAGGTTGTTATAAAATAGATACAATTACTCCAAACACCCTTCTAGACCCTTCTAGAGTTTTTGTTTTCTCTGCCTTCTTTTTTCATGTTGGTACCAATGAGTCCAATTGAAAGATCAATTTAGTCCAACTGTGATAAAGAAACCAATCGGTCCAATTAGAAATTCCAATGGTAGTTTTATCTTGCTGGAGTGCAGAACTGGCCTTGTCCTTCTCAACAGAGCGATAAATTGGGCTAGTTGGTTCATTGGGATCTCTGTTAAGAACATGCGGTTTTAAAAGTACTACATGAAGAAAAAAGACGGAAACATAAGTTGACAGGACAAAAGTACGCCCATGTGTTTGCTCACGAACTGCTTAATCGTGATGAGACTCCATTTGCATCTGTATTTCGCCTGTTTGTGTGCGAGGACCTTTTTTATACGTGATATTTGAACTGAAACAAATATTTGACAACTTTGAATTCGGATTGAATAGCAAGGACTATCTGATTCGTATTTGAAATTTTGAATATTCTTAAACCCCAAGCAAAAAACAATTGCCAAGGCCTTTTTGTCACAGGTCAGCTATAATCAGTCCCACCATACTAATCTGGTGTTTCTTTTAACAGTGGAGCACACTTAGGGTACTTTGTTCTCGGGTTTTATATATAGTGAAATTCGGAAGAGGGAGGGGCGTAAAAATGTGGTTGTTTTTTTAAAGAGAGGACACTGGGAAAAAATTGTGACTTCTGCTGTCCGGCAGCCTGAAATTTAGGATTTTTCTGGTAAATGTCGCAAACGATTAATACTAACCATAGTCTCCATTTCAACACGAACCTTGTACTTAAAAATGCAAAATCACTCATAGGAACTTGTATTGGCAACGAGAGCTGCTAGCAAGTCATGTAACGAGCTCATCTTTCTTTCTTTCTCTTTCTTATTATTTCTATAAAACCTAATACATTCATCAGGCCTGCCAAAGCCACATTGGGCTTGACTGGCAGAGCGTGACAGGCAGCGTACAAACTGTTACAATATCAAGAAAGAAAGAGAAAAAAAAGAAATACAGGGAAGTGATGAATGTATATACATACACTGATACATTGTACGCATTTATAATAGGGGTACGTTTACGCACATATACAAGGTTGAGAAGACATCTGGCGCGTACAAGTATCACCATGTCGCATGATTACTTTGCGTGGCACAAGATGAGTAGATGATTATAAATAACAAAATGAGTCAAAACCACAAATGCTTCAATGAAAGCTGTGCAGGAACAAACTTTCTGATCACATTTTTAATCAAAGCCACCCTCTAGACGTAATACAGGAGGAGGTAAGCGAGGCCTATTTCTTTACATGTTATAGCCGCTTAAATCCGCACGTTTTAGTGCTTTCTTGAGCTTGTATTTTGATGTTGACTGCAGCACGTTACGGGGTAAATAATTAAACAATGCAGGAACATAGTATTCGCGCATTCTCTTGCGGTATTTTGTTGCACAATGAGGTATTTGATAACGCCATTTTGGTCTAAGGCTACAGGGAGTTACATATGGTACTTTATAACGATTGTCCCAGAAATGTCTCAGGGCTATTGTGTGCAGTAGAACTGAAGAAAAATCTGGCATGGATAATGCCTTAAAAATGTCGGTGTTGCCTTCAAGACACAAATCATAACCTATAACTTTTAAAAGCAAAGGCGTTAGTGAGTTAATTCTTTTTTGATAACGAAGAGCACAATGTCCATAGGCAATAATTATGTATCGGACAGCACTGTAGCACAACGCATGCGCGGTGGTTTTCCTGACTGATATGGGCATGAGGTGACGGATTTTATAAAGTAAGCAAAGCACTGAGCGAATCCTCTGACAGACATAAGAAACATGAGAATTCCATGACAGATCGCTGTCAAAACGCAAACCGACATATTTTACGGCTGATGTGTATTCGATAGGATCGCAAGAACATGGATTGCAATGTGAATTATGTAATGTTATTTCCCTAGTCAAGTGTACTCTCTTTAATGGACTTCGAAAGCAGACAAGTTGTGTTTTTAATACGTTAATGTCGATTAAATTTGTGGTGAACCAGTCCATTGCCTTCGTTGCTGCTTCTTGTAAATGAGAAGCGGCATCAGAATATTGATTTCCATGAGAAACTAACACTGTATCGTCTGCATACTGAATATCTTAATGGGGACTGCCTTAGACAGATCATTAACGTAAATGTTAAATAGGAGAGGGCTTAATACTGAACCTTGTGGAACACCGGCTTTGATTGGAGAAGGGCTGCTGTGAAAGTTTTGAACTGAGACGTACTGAAACTGGTCCCGGAGAAAATTATCGAGAAGTGACAGAAACAAAGCACAAAATCCCATCATAGAAAGCTTCGTTAACAACAAGTCATGGCAGACACTGTCAAATGCCTTGCTTACGTCAAGAAACAATGCGCACGCTACCTGGTTAGTTTCGAAACAGAAGTTTAGGAAATCGGAAAAATCATCCAAAAGTGCCTGAGTGCCTTTGCCTTTTATAAAGCCATATTGCTGCGGTGATAACATGTTGTTAGTATCAAGGAAGCTATTCATAGTGAGCAGCATATGTTTCTCTAAAATTTGTGCTATGCAAGGTAAAACTGATATGAGGCGGTAGTTTTCAACATTGCCTCGAGATCTTTTCTTATAGAGTGGTATAATGATTGCCGTTTTCAGTCTGATTGGAATAAGGAAACCACATTAACGGAAACAGCAAATAGAGGTGGTTTTGGCGATCCCTTTACTTTGCTCTCTGCTCTTCTTTTACAAAGGGATGAAGTGCAAAAAGTAGTGCGCATGAGCATGCCTTGCAGGAGGTTCTGTGCTTTCTCTTATCTTAAAAGCCCTTGTTGACATGCATTATCATACATAGGGAGAATTTCTGTCGCCATCCTAAACCTTTCCTACTTTTCGTCTTTGTCTGTTTTCATGGTTTTCATGTTTTCATGGTGTTTTACTGGTTCCAATTATATCATCTTGCAACAGGATTAATAGAATGCCATCTAGAGGAAGCAGTCATCCCTTTTTTCGATGTAACGCAGTTACGTAAACATTCTCTCAATGGCACGGCTAAACGTTGGCACTGTGTTGATTCGTTTTCTAGCATATTCCCACCACTTATATGCATGCGGCATGTGATAAATGTGATGCAATGTGCCATTGTTGTATTCGTGCAAACATGACTATTAAATAAGACAACAAGCTTTCATTCATTCAAGGCCGGCACATATCATATTCAGGTACAATCATACCTCTTTATAACGAAAGTGAATATAATCAAATCATAGATATAACAAGGTACGTTAAAGTGCTCTTGAAATCTTTAAAGGATTTCATATTGCAATGTACAGGAATTCATGCAGTAATGTATATAATGAAGCAGTGTATATAACAAATCAGTTCTGGCTCCCCCTTCCACATTGTTATAGCGAGGTTTTACTGTACTAATACTGTTTACAGTACTAATACTGTACTACTGAGGTTTTGCTGTAAAGTTCACATACAGATTTTTGTCAATTAAAAACAAAAGTCTGTTTGTGTCTAGTTATTTCTTTTACATTTGCACTTATACAGTAAAATCTCGTTACTGTGAACACCACAGTAACATACTTTTCAGATTTACGATCTTTTTTTAAATATTGGAAAATATCTACAGAGGTTGTATAGCTACCTTAATTCTTCACAAGAAAAGCAGGAAGATACCTTTAAAGAACGGGGTCAGACAGGGAGACACAATCTCTCCAATGCTATTCACTGCGTGCTTGGAAGACGTATTTAAGCTATTAAACTAGGAAGGCTTAGGAGTAAAGATTGATGGCGAATATCTCAGCAACCTTCGGTTTGCCGAAGACATTGTTCTATTCAGCAACAATGCGGACGAGTTACAACAAATGATTGAGGACCTTAACAGAGAGAGTGTAAGAGTGGGGTTGAAGATTAATATGCAGAAGACAAAGATAATGATGAATAGTTGGGCAAAGGAACAAGAGTTCAGGATCGCCGGTTGGCCTCTAGAGTCTGTGAAAGAGTATGTTTACCTAGGTCACTTAATCACAGGCAACCCTGATCATGAGAAGGAAATTCATACAAGAATAAAAATGGGTTGGATCGCATACGGCAGACATTGTCAGCTCCTGACGGGAAGCTTACCATTATCATTGAAAAGGAAAGTGTACAATCAGTGAATTTCACCAGTGCTGACATATGGGGCAGAGACTTGGAGACTGACAAAAAAAGCTTGAGAACAAGTTAAGGACCGCGCAAGAAGTGATGGAACGAAGAATGCTAGGCATAATGTTAAGAGACAGAAAGAGAGCGGTTTGGATAGGTGAGCAAATGGGTATAGATGATACTCTAGTTGACATCAAGAGAAAAAAATGGAGCTCGGCAGGTCATGTAATGCGCCGGTTAGATAACCATTGGACCATTAGGGTGACAGAATGGGTACCAAGAGAAGGGAAATGCAGTCGAGGACAGCAGAAGACTAGGCGGAGGGATGAAAATAGGATATTCGCGGGTGCCAGTTGGAATCGGTTGGTGCAGGACAGGGATAATTGGAGATCGCAAGAGGGGCCTTCGTCCTGCGGTGGACATAAAACAGGCTGCTGCCGCCGCCGCCGCCGGTGCTGCTGCTGCTGCTGCTGCTGGACCGTACTAATAATAACATTAATACTGGTACTGTCTATCTTGACCATGTGCTTACAAAAGTTTAGCAGTGTTCATTAGATTTGGTAAGACCTGCATTTATTATTATTTTTTATGAAAGGGCGAACTTTGGGGAGAAATCGGATTTAACACGATTTTCATAAGTTTAGTTTGGGGTGTAAAAATTGGGAATCATCAAGTTCTACCTGGAAACGAAGTGCCTTAGCCATACCATACTTTGTTGGCTTGTTTTCTAGTTTTAGTTGCAAAGCAAGACTCATAGGCTACTTTATCAGGGCTCTCTTGTGTCTCTTGACACAACACTCTTGTGTTACTTCATATGTGCAGCTCCTGTTCCTGAACAGCCAGTGGCATCTCATGAGCCTTCTGGGAATAACAGAGAAGACCAGAGCAGTTTTGAAGATGGAGAGAAGTGCTTCCTGAGAGTGACCGGCATGACGTGTTCATCTTGTGTTGCTGCCATAGAGAAGCAGCTATTCAAAGTGAAAGGTCAGCCATTCAATTACTTGGGAAGATGTTGCAGTATCCCATTTGTTTTATTTCAACAGATTATTTAAACTTTATTGCACTTCAAACAGAAGTAACGGTTGTGTATTTTTCATCTGGCAGGTCATGGTTATTTATAGTTTATAGTCCATGTTCATGGTGAGACAACACTTGGTTAAGAAAGTAAAGCCTTTTGACCTCAGCCAGAGTTTTATACATAATTAGTCGGTCTGATTTACTTTTAATGTTCCCAAGTGATCCTGCTAAAGGAAAAGGTTTCTTAGCTTTATACAAATCTCTATATCAGCATTGTGACAATACAAACCACCTGTGACATCGCACAAATTATTTTGAACAATAGGCTCGGTATGTTGTCATCAGTTGCCAAAAAAAGAAAAGGAGGGAGTAGGGGTTGGGTGCGAGCTTCTTAAATTCATGTTTAAGTTAACCCCTTATTGCATGTTGTGTCATGTATGATACACATAGAACTTCTAGCATAACAGAATCGAAAAGAAAGAAAATCTTGCATATTCACTCAGAATCTGTCCACTCTAGCATGGAATACATAGTGACTTTAGTACTGGAAATTATGTCTTAGTTAGTTTTTCTTTAAATGTGGTAAACATTCTGCATGTGTCAATATTGCGTGCACATTGTAATACAGTAGTACCAGAACATAAAATACTGTCTCCATTTTTCAATAACTGCAAAATGTTTGAGACAATTGAAAAGATCACACTTGGTTTGTGTTTTTTTCAATCAATCAATCAATCAATCAATCAATCAATCAATCAATCAATCAGTCAGTCAATCAATCAATCAAATGAACTTTTATTTATTCATGAGAAATATGGGGGTGACGGAAAGGAAGCCACTATCTGCAGCTTGGCAACGCTCTGGCCCCCTACAAAGTCCAGTAGAAAGTGAGCTGCAGTACACTTCTAAATAAATGTGAATGGTAAACAGCTAAACATACTTATTGAAAAAAAGGTACACTTTGACCAAAGATGTACAAATAACCTATAATTTACGCAAACAAAGAGCAGAATGGGTTTTAATTTGTCATACAATGTGGGAATATCTGAAATACAGGGATCAAAATGAACTACAAAACTGTGAAAGAAGAATAAACAATCATAATAAATAAAAAAGGTTTAAAAAAGACATCTCGCAATATATAAGGTTGAAAAATCGGTGTCGTATCGAGCATGTGAAATCTGAAACGGAAAGGGGCAACGAAAACAGTTTACCATTTTTTCTCCCCATCGAAACTATATATATATTAGAAAGAAAAAAAAAAAAACCAGCCTTCGAGCTAGAAGGAATAAGACAGTCATTGACAAATACATGCGCTACAAGTACAATTGACAGCGTTCTGTGACTGCTGCAATAAATAATACACAGTGTTGCTGAAACTAAGCAAGCAGCAGGTGGCAAAATGGCTTGATGGGTATGTGAACTAAATCATATCTTGACCTGGTAAGAACAAATCCTGTCTCATACTTAAAATTCAGATGGTAGGTAATGCCTAGCATTGATAAAGCATAAAAAAGCTTTTCAATTTAGTTCTGACAAATACAACTTATAACCAGAAATTGATTTCATACTCGGAAAGTGGGTCATATTTTGTGCACTGTCAAACATAATTATAGTTTTAACCTCTAAGGAGCAGTTTTTTTTTACCTTTCAGTGGCATTCGGTGTGGTTGCTCGGTGGCTGTGGTGTTGTGCTGCTCAGCATGAGGTTGCAGGGTTAATTCCTGGCCATGGTGGCCACATTCAAATTGTGTCGAATGCAGAAAAAAACCATTTTTTTGTACCTTTATTTAGCTGAATTTCTACAAAAAAATATTATAGCTGTTAAAATTACTGCGAAACCCTTTACTCCTGTCACTACCCAGCATTGGGACATTAGGCTTCTAAAACAGATACCCTCCTGGCATGAGGGCCTTCAGTTAGGCAAAGTTGCAGAATGTGACCATAGGGAAGCATGTGCCTTGCACTTAAAGCTATTACAAGGAGAAGTGGGGTGTCGGTCATGTGTGCCATTATAGGCATAGACACTTTGTCCTCTGCTGATGCAATTGTGGACATTGCCACCGCTCATTTAGTATAAATTGCAAGCAAGATAGAACTGGAAGGAGAGAAAGCAGCAATGCTTTTTTGGTCACAGCACATGCCGAGCGTTTAATATTTTCGATGACCTTTCTCATGTAAGCTAAATTTTTTTTCTTAACATTTTAAAGCCATTTGTCGACTCTTGGCCAACGTCGTGCTGCATTAAACTGTTGGTTGCCGGCATTTAAAAATAGTTATACCTATCCTATCCTAGAGCTATTTGTCTGGCCCAGATCATAACTCACTGCATCTAAGTTTGTTGTGAGTGGTTGTCACTGTTTGCAAGATCGCCACCACAGATTTCTAGCCCTAAAAAAAAGTGTTTCTCTGCTTCCTTCTAGTAACATCAAAATAGTGATGTGATTGATCATTTTTGCTTAGTTTGGAAGTAGATCTGTGCTCCTAAGTTAGGTAATGCTGCTTGTGCCTGGTGGGTTGGTAATGTAAAACAGAACGTTGTTTATTAAAAGGTTTCTAGGCTGCTGGTTCTTCAAGACCCTAGCATGTTGTCATATTTTGTGCTGAAGTTTATGTGCAGTCACTCAGGAAAGCAATTTGCTGTTGCTGTGATTGAATATCATACCCTAAAGCTTGTGCTGCAAAATGTAGGTAGCTGCACTGGCTTTCTTGCTATTGTTGCTGTCTTTGTTGTGTGTCTGTGTACATTGCATGGGATTTGTAGCCGAAAGCCGCGCAACATACTGATTTTCACAGAGAGACTTATGTCGACCGCTTGCACATGGTGGGACTAAATTGTGTTACACAACCCTGTTGGCTATACTGATTTGCGGATTGTCTTCTGGTATCAAACACTGTCTGCATTGTCTTTCAGGAGTAAAATTTGCTCTGGTGGCCCTGTTGGCTCAGAAGGCAGAAGTCAGGTTTGACCCAGCACTAGTCCAACCTAATCAACTGGCAGAGCTGATCAATGACTTGGGATTTGAAGCATCTGTCCTTGAGGAATTGCACACTCTGCATGGTGAAGCTGAATTTGTGGTGTGTACTTTTGTGCCATTTCATCCTTGAAGATGTGCCACAATTAATGGGGCTGTCTCTCATGCCAGCTACTATGGCCAGAGTGGTAATGTGCTCTGGCTTAGGTGTAGCATACCACTTGAGATTGTGCAAAGGCTTGAGCACCCTCATACCCACCTTTCCACATTCTGGGTTTTCTGTTGTTGCATACCCATGTGATGCAATATTGGAATGAATGAACACAAACTGGGGGTCTTGACTAGATGCCAGGTACACCAGGTAGATGCCAGGTACACTGCTTGGATGTAAGGAAAAAATGAATACTATTATAAATTAGGCCGTTTACAAATCATCGCTGTTGCCTGTAGAAACAAACAAGGACTAAGAGGAAAAAATGCAGATGAGGTGAAGACTTAGTTTCATCTGCCTTCTTTCACTGGTGCTTGCTTGTTAAAACTGCTTGCCATAATGAAAATGTCCCTTTATCAAGTAATATGAAACAGATTTAAGGGCCTCCCTTTGTCATTTGCACTATTCTTGGAGGGCAGACCTAGTAAAAGGGCAACTGAAATTATTTTAATGCTTAATCTCATGTAAATGCCACAGTAGGTTGGAATTCAACATCAGAAGTGAGAATCAAAGTGCTTCTTCGGCACGATGAGAGATGAGTTGACTCTCCTTTCAGGAGCAATATATTTGAATGTCTTTGTGAAATTATTAGCTTTCACCGTAACCTTGAAAAAGAAGCTTAGATGCCTAAAGAATTGTCATTATATTGTACAGTGGGTATTTTGTTATCTGTCTTCTGAATCTGTGCCTGAAGGTTTTTCCCCCCCTCATAAAGCACCTTTGTTCCTCTTTTTTTTTTGCATTCTATCAGGGTTTTCTTGACGAAATAACTTGTGCAAATACGCAGATGGAAAGAGCTAGCAAACTGCGCGGCTACGATCTTCGCCAACGTGCTCCCGCACAGTAGCACTCTCCCCATCCATGATGGCACGGGTTTCGAATTATCGGTGGCGGTGCGGATATCAGTGTGAATTGGCGGGATGTGCCACATATTTCTTTCAATGCATTGTTGAACGGACCACGGCAGCTACATCGAATTATCCGAAATTTCTAATTAACGAGTTGTGAATTAACAAGCTTTTACTGTAAATAATACAGAGTTTTAGAACAGGGGCCCCAAAGAGCTTTGCGAGTGTTATCGTTGGGGCACAAAGGAGTGCAAAGTTTCAGAATAGGGCTTTGCATTCGCGAATAGCGTCTGGCACTGACAGCGCCACTATAGCATCAAAGAAAAAGTATTAGAAATAATTAATTAAAATATACCATTTTTTATAAGAATAGTAGTTTTGACTTCTGTGTATTTGCGTTTAAATACAATTTTGAGGTTATTCTGAAAGCAGCAAACAATTAGTGGCGCTCAGTTTTGAGTAACCAATGTGCCTTCACCAGCCAAGCTAAGCCATGTTAGGCCTACGAGTCATAAAATCCAAAATCAAATTTGGAATCAGCAGCGTCTTATGAATTAATCTTCATAACACAAGCTAGTTGAGAGAAAGCGATAACTGCAGTCACTTCTCCTAGCTTGCGAACTTCCCGCGTTACCACGAATTGAACCCACTTTGGTGCTAGGTTAGAGCCGTCGTTTTGATGGGTGCCGCCATGTTTGTTTACGCAAATCTTTTAGGGGAACTGTTGGGGCTCCCGCTAAATCAGTGAAATAGCATGCCCAATGCAAAACCCAAATGCAGTTTGCGTCTCGCGCATGCGCAGTGGCTTTGACGCTATTTCTTTGGGGCGCCAAAACGTTTGGGGCCCATATTCTAAAACTCTCCAATATAGGCATCGAATGTGTAAGTAACACTAAAATGGCACAATGTGGTTAAAACACAAACTTTTAACTGCACTACACAAGACATATGCAGTATAACATCTCTGTGCAAACATTGCTTGACAGCTGTTTCATTGAACATGCTGTGTTGCTAGTCTTGAAGCAGCAATATTTGCGAACATGAAACATTCCTCAAATTTTGGGTGGGCAGCTTTGGTACTTGTTTTCAAAAATCAGTAACTTAATAAGCTAATTAACATTATAGTCATCTGTTTTCATATGGCTAAATGGCAAAACTCCAAATGGCAACGCAGCTCGTTTATAGCTCTCCTGTTCTCTCAATCTTCTTCTCTTAAAACAAGTGTTACAGTTGTCAGTGGCATTTGCCTTGGAAGCTGGAGTGTTGTATTGTTTGACTGTGCCCACTTATGATAAAATTTACATGTTGGTGAAAGTTGTTCAATGTCTTTACCACGTCTTAACTGTTCAATAAACTGACAAAGTTTTTCTAAGCGAAGACAAAGAAATGTCACTTAGTAGTTCATCTGTAATGGCTTCTCCATGTTCTCTCAGATACGTGGCATGACCTGTGCCTCATGCGTTCACGCCATTGAGACCAACGTGTGCAAGCTTCCCGGTGTCGCCAGCGCATCGGTCAGTCTGGCGACGCAGAAGGGAAGGTTCTTTTTTGATCCTGAGCGGACAGGGCCACGCCAAATCTTGGAACGAATCAAGGTGAGCGAAGGAATGCGTCGACATGGCTAGAGTAATCTTTTTGACTGGTGTTTTCCTGCTGTGTCTTACTGCCCACCCCTTTTTCCGCAGGATTTGGGTTTCGATGCATATCCATTTACTGACCACAAGATGGATGCAAGCTACTTGAGTCAAAAGGAAGAAGTTAAAAAGTGAGATTTTCTTCAGCTCTCACATTCTCCGATGCTTTTCCTGCTGATAATGATGAGAGAGAAAGACTCTCAATAAGTCATGGAGAGGTTTGCATGCTACTCCAGATAGGTATGATAAAAAAAAATTGGTCTCCAATCCACGCTGTGAGGCTGATTGGACAGCGAAGCTGTAAACGACAACTGTAACTATTACCCATTGCGACGTAGCTTGAAATTATTCACATGGCGACATTTACATGCACTTGACCTATTGATTAAATAATCCTAAGACATTTCAACGGCCTGCGACTTAGCTTGTACTGCTACTTCATGCACCCACGAAGAGTCAGCTAGAGAGAAGAGACATGCATTTAACCACACATTCGTCACACCTCGTTTGCACTCTACTCTTCAGGAGTCCTCGCTATATGTGGCCTTCCCATAGCACTGTCACAACACAAATCAGTTGCAAGGTGGGTTCTTCTATTAGATACGAAAGCGTAGTTATGTCACTCCCTGCTTTGTATGCTACAGTTGCTGCTACCTGGCAACTGCGGCTTATGCAACCATAATCTCTACCAGGAATCGCTTACGATGAAATCCATGCATTAAGGCGAGCTTTTTGGTTCGTTTTTTTTTTCTTTCTTCCCCACGGCCGGCACCGCCACTGCCATGGATACGTGGAGGTGAGTACCAATTGCTGGTGCTGCAAGGAACCACGCGGCGCATGCCTTCTGTGTTTTTCCCTATGACCATGACAGACCCATCGAGAGGTAGCACTATGCACGTTCGCTGTAAAATTGGAATGATATGTGCAGTGCATGACATACATACACGGCACACACAAAACACATTACAACACCTAACCAAAGTATCTCATAGAGACCAGTGTCCCTGAGGAACTTCAAAAGTGCCTTTGCTGCACGAAATGCACAGGACGTGCGGACATCAAGCCTGTTTCTTATAGTTTAAATAGCCTTCAAGCGCAGATTAAGAGGGCTATATCTTCCCGTAAATTATATGCAGGGCACAGTTGTGACTTCATCAATCTAAGAATAAATAGGAAATGTTTAGTATTTGCAACATTTAGCTGGATTCAGTGTAAACATGCCCAATTGCACCTTTTAAGGCCACACGGAGCGGGAAACTCTCACATAGGAATATAAGTGCAAATATGTCCGTACCGCTATTCTGAGTCGGTCCAGACAGATAAAAAAACGTCACAAGAGTGGAGTTGATCCGTCACTCCTAGATGGAGGTATTGGCTGTAGCACTGTAGAATTATGTGCTGAATCAGGAGGACAGTCTGCATCCACATTGGCCACTACTCTGCAGTTAGAAGGTAGCCACTACAGAGAAACGCTGCACTGCATACCACAGGCTTCGGTGTGGAAGCATATGGTGTCGTTGGCACGTGGCAATTTTAGCGATAACAGGGCAGCTCGTGAGTCTGTAAAGGTGACACAGGAGCTCACTGGCTGCATTAGGATATAAGCGAAAGCTGCTCGCAGCGTGGTGAGCTCTCTGGCAATGGAAGGTGTCCTGTGGCTGAGGTCTGCGGTAGTAGCACCTGTTGATGGAATCCACACTGCTATGGTAGGTGAATCAGTTGTCACAGAGCCATCATTGCATATACGAGGACATTGTTCGTAGCAGCATGAGATGTGTAATAGTGTAAAATATACTTTCATGCTGGCATGTTTTTTGTTTGCATTATATATGCGTGGCACGGTTGTAGTGATAGACCGAGCAGAGAACTTTCAAGGAGGCGGTAAAGGCGGAAAGGGACTCTGGTAGAGAGGCAAAAGCAGGTCAATGACTTCAGAAATATATGTGCCAGAGAGAAGGGGTTCGGTGCCTCTGGCAACATATTGCGCACGAGCACGATTTAACTCATGCATTTGGAGAATTGGTAATGAGAGTCATCTAGCCTCTGGCTTCTGTTCATTGACCTGTTATTGATGTGTTCCGTGGGAGGCCAAGACATATCCTTAATATTTTCACTTGCATTGTTTCCAAGATCATTATGTTCATTCGGGAGAGGCTGTGTATATAGTAATGATTATACAGATAAGTAGTCCAATGCATTGCATACTAAATATATGACAACTGTCAACTACATTTTGTGATATTTATTCCTAATGAGTTACAGTTGCTTGATTGGCACTGGAGTGTTCTCAAAGCATGCTGCTGAAATGGTATTTAAATGAAATATTTTACCATAAGCAGGGTAATAGCATCAGAAATCTCGAAGATATAGTAAAAGCTGTGGAAGAATTTTGAACTGACCTGTGCAGTACCCAGAGGGGCCACGATACCTCCATTCAAAGCAGAAATGAACAGGTTACAGAGACTCCTACTATAACTAATGATGAGGTCAGAAAGGCCTTGCAAGACATAAAAAGTTGAAAATTGGCAAGAGAAGCTGGAATAACAGTAGATTTAATCAAAGAAGGAGGAGATATAATGCTTAGAAAACTGGCAGCTCTCTATACGAAGTGTCTATCGACTGCTAGGGTCCCAGAAAACTGGAAGAATGCAAACATTATACTAATCCACAAAAAGGGAGACGTTAAAGAATTGAAAAACTATAGGCCCATTAGCTTACTCCCACTATTATATAAAATATTCACCAAAATAATCTCGAATAGAATAAGGGCAATACTGATTTTTAGTCAACCAAGGAAACACGCTGGCTTCAGGAAGGAATACTACAGGGATATTACAGTAAACCTCTCTATATGGCTTTCATAGATTAGGAAAAGGCATTTGATTCAGTAGAGATACCAGCAGTCATAGAGGCATTGCGTAATCAAGGAGTATAGACTGCTTACATAAATACCTTGGAAAATATCTATGGAGATTCCACAGCCACCTTAATTCTCCACAAGAAAAGTAGGAAGATACCTATAAAGAAAGGGGTCAGAGAAGGAGACATAATCTCTGCAATGCTATTCACTGCATGCTTGGGAGAAGTATTCAAGCTATTAAACTAGGAAGGCTTAGGTGTAAGGATCGACGGCGAATATCTCAGCAACCTTTGATTTGCCGATGAAATTGTTCTATTCAGCAATTCTGCCGGTGAGTTGCAACAAATTATACAGGACCTTAACAGAAAGAGCGTAAGAGTGGGGTGGAAGATTAATGTGCAGAAGACAAAGATAATGATGAATAGCCGGGCAAGAGAACAAGAATTCAGGATTGCCAGTCAGCCTCTGGGGTCCGTGAAGGAGTACATTTACCTAGGTCAATTAATCTCGGCAAACCTTGATCATGAGAAGGAAATTCATAGAAGAATAAAAATGGGTTGGATCGCATACGACAGACATTGTCAGCTCCTGACTGGAAGCTTGCCATTATTAATCAAAAGGAAGGTGTACAATCAGTGCATTTTACCAGTGCTGACATGGGGCAGAGACTTGGAGACTGACAAAGAAGCTTGAGAACATGTTAAGGACCACGCAAGGAGCGATGGAACGAAGAATGCTAGACATTATGTTAAGAGACAGAAAGAGAGCGGTTTGGATCGGAGAGCAAATGTGTATAGACGATATTCTAGTTGACATCAAGAAAAAAAAAATAGAGCTGGGCAGGTCATGTAATGCGCAGGTTAGACAACTGTTGGACCACTAGGATTGCAGAATGGATACCAAGAGAAGGGAAACGCACTCGTGAACAGCAGAAGACTTAGGTGGAGCGATGAAATGAGGAAATTCATGAGTGCTTGTTCGAATCAGTTGACACAAGAGAGGGCTAATTGGAGATCGCAGGGAAAGGCCTTAGTTCTGCACTGGGCATAAAATAGGCTGATGATGATGAATATGAAGTGCAACATATTGCATTAGTCTCGAGCTGTCAACTTGGAGATCTACTTGTAATCTAACGGTATACCTATATCAAAATTATTTCCTCCCAAGTGCCTACTGCAATGAGTCAGTGATTACTGTTGCTGATTGCAAGGTAATCAGCAACAGGTTTGATTCCTACTAGACTCAGTTGGCATGTTGGTTGTGGTGCTATTGAAAATCCTCATGTACTTAGATTAAAGTGAACATTGAAGAAAACTATCTATTTATCGGAAAGTGGTTTTGGCACGTAAAACCCCATAATTTAGTTTAATGGAAGAAAACTATGTACTCAAAATAAATCTAGAGCTCTCCACTTTGATGTCCCTCATAATCCATTCCCCAGTGCACAAGTTTGGGAAATTAAACTTTATCAGTTAGTATACCTTTTTTACTCTCTTAAACAGGTGGAGAAATTCGTTCCTGCTCTCTCTGATGTTTGGTGTACCATCCATGCTGCTGATGATGTACTACATGATCCGGCGCATGGTTTACAAGCATGACAATGACTGCTGCATATTTCCAGGGCTTTCAGCTGAGAACTTCATTCTTTTTCTATTAGCTACCCCAGTCCAGGTCTGTATCACCAAACACTTGCTGGTTTTCGTCCATTCTTTTATGCACAAAAAACAGTGGTGGAATGTTGTACATGGTCACAGCATATATGCGTAATGTAATATGAATAAATAAAAGACTGCAAGTAAAATGTTTCTCCAATTCTTTATATTGTAGTAATGCACTTTCTTGGCTAACAGCTGAATTTATTGTTATGTGCATATGCTATTACAACATCTGTAATGTAGGTTTTGATTTTGTTACTTGCGTTGTATTGCTGTGTAATGTAAGGGATTAGCACCTTATGTTTGCTGTAACCTTGCAATTTTGGCTGTTTTCGTGTTGGTGCTCTGAAGCTCGTATTTTTTTATTTTTTTTCACAAGCCTAATGGTGGCAATACGGTGTGTTGCTACATTGCTTCAGTGCTAATCGCTTCAGTGCTAATCGCATTAATGTCGACATTAATCATGAGATGGGTTCTGCTGGAACATTTTAGACTAGCTACTGGCCATAGATGGCCTTGAAAAAAACAAGTCCACTTGCTGAAATGTGGGCTCCCGCTTTCACCTTGTTCCTGTTTTGCTCATCGTCTTGAATTTCCATCTCCAGCCTTCCCCCTGTTTTCCCTGGCCATAGATGTAGTATTTTATGAACAATCTCAAAATAATAGCTTCTGATGGAAAGCATTTTTTTCTGCTACTTTTATCACAGTTTGTTGGCGGCCGCTACTTTTACGTGCAAGCTTGGAAAGCTCTGTCCCATAGGGTTGCTAACATGGACGTGCTCATCATGCTGGCAACAAGCATCTCTTATTTCTACAGTGTCATGATTGTTGTGTACTTTATGATTGATGGTGCGGATCACAGCCCAAAGACTTTCTTCGAGACACCACCCATGCTGCTCATGTTCATATCACTGGGACGGTGGCTTGAGCATATTGCCAAGGTAAGAGTGTACCATTTGTCTCCCTTCCTCTCAGTTGTGTTGCACTTTTTCACCTGGCTACATTTTCTTCCGGGAATCTTAAAAGCAGAGCTAAATATCACCTTTAATATAATATTTAGTTTGTGTATAGCTAATGTTTTTAGAGATTTTCCATTGGTGGATTTAAACCAAAACAGTCTGAATGACAGCAAATGTACTACTAGGCAGAAAATGCAAACGCTTGAACAGGTATTACAACACACATCATACAAGAACTGTAGGTCAAAACTTCTTGATCACTTTTGCCTAGCATTGACAGGGCTTGGCAGGAAAGTGGCATTACAGTAAAACCTCGTTAAACCGTACCCGCTTAAACAGTAGTTTCATTATAAATGTAGTAAGGTCAAGTCCCCGACTCAGCGGCCGTTGAACACTATGTGTTAGTATCCACATAAACAGTACCAGCTCATGCGTACGTATTGGTTGACACGTAGTATTTCCACTTTTCATTGCGCAAACACGGTGGTGCGTCGTCTCCATCGGGTGGCCCGGCAGAACAACAAGCCTCAGAAATCAGCACAACGGCCTCCAAGCGCCCTCATGCTATTTCGGTTAAGCAGTACTACCATTTAGTACATACAGTCGAACCTCGATATATCGAACAGCGCGGTGATCGCAAAATAGTTCGATATAGCCAGAATTCGATATATAAAATCATGTGGAAAACGCATCAAAAACTAGCACAAATCAATCAATGAACCAATCGTGACGCGATAGATACTCACAAGAAGCTTCAAAGTATTTATTTCGTTCGCTAAAAGTACTGAAGCAGCATAGCCTGCTTCATATTGGCAACCACGTGCTTGACCACGGCAACCTCAACATAGTCCAACAGTCCACAAGAGGCAGTCCAGTGCCTTCTATTGCGCTGCAGTAGTGGCATACAACAGCCAAAGCAGCTACAGCCTCAGTTGCAGTCGGGAACGGGGCAACATCAGCTTTTGCTGGATCAGCCTCGGCAGTGTTAGGGTGGCTAGCCACCCTAGCAGCATCTTCGTTTGGCCGCTCAGCAGTCACTTCTGCCGCGATCTCCATGTCTGTTAACTCCGCCACTGTTTCGGTGCTGTTGTCACCGCCAACGAAGTCCTCAATGCACATGCCCGCCGTGCGCACGTGATCGAGGCGGCCGTGCCGGCTCAAAGCCGCTGCGTGTGTACGCCGCTACGTTCAAATGGCGCCCTCGGCGCAACCGATGTGGGCAGCTGTCGTACGCAGCAGTCTGGAATGCCCATCGCGCCGCCGCTATCTTTGAGAGTGTTGCGGGAAAGCTCGCCTCCTGTCAACAGAGCGCACTTAGTCTGGGGCGGCGAAGTTCGATATATCCATTTTACATCCGGCCCCATTCGAAATAAAAAATTTAAAATGCATGCGATTTTCCACGTGATATAGAAAGTATTCGATATACGCAATAATTCGATATATCCGTGTTTGATATATTGAGGTTTGACTACTTATTTCCAAGCTCCGGCCAACTACGGTTTAACAAGGTTTCACTGTATATGAGGAATGGCACTGCACGCTTCTTTGCCACCAGTTATTTGAAAATCATGTTTGAGAATGCCCTCAATAACATTGTTTAGTTAAAATGTAGTAGGCATTGCTTCTTTTCATCATACATGTAGACGGGCATGGCTTCTGAGGCTTGCAGAAGTTATCAAAGGCTACCTATCAACCTTTTGCCTGTGGGGCAATTGCAAGATTACTTGCAGTTTCTTGGTTACCTTCCACTTGCTTGCTCACTGAAGAGATCTGTCAGTTCAGCTGAGCTGTGTGGTGAAAATGTAGCTGTATATCTGCTTGTAGGGAAAGACATCGGCTGCACTTGCCAGGCTGATTTCACTGCAAGCTACGGAGGCAGTTCTTGTGGATGTGGATGCCCAGATGAATGTTACTGCTGAGCGAAACATCAGTGTAGAATTGGTCCAAAGAGGAGACGTGTTAAAGGCAAGCAATTTCTTTCTGCATGTTGCACTCATGTTTGTGCTAGCAGCATGCATTTGCATGCCAAGCAAATGAATGTGAGACAGAAATGTCTAGCCGGTTGCTTCGCTGTGCTGAATTTTTAGCCCTTGTTGCAGGAGACTTGTTTTTTACTGAATTTTTTTATGATTTGCTTGTTTCAGGGTAGAATTATATTGCCTCTTGCACTCCTTGCAGGAATGTAGATCTTTAGCAGAATGACAGGCTTGCTTACACACATGGTAGGCATAGGAGAACCTGATTGTTGCAAGCAACTGTGTATATATCTGGTTTCTTAGAAAGGACATCATAATTTGAAAGGTTGCTCATGAATTCACTTTATTGGGGTTGTAGGTTGTGCCTGGAGCAAAGATACCAGTGGATGGGAGAGTGTGCATGGGTCACTCTGTTGTTGATGAGGCACTTATCACAGGCGAATCCATGCCTGTGCCCAAGAAAGTTGGTGACCAGGTTATTGGCGGTTCTATCAACGGCAAGGGTGTCCTTCTGATCATCGCCACCCATGTTGGGAAGGACACCGCACTCTCACAGATTGTGCGGCTTGTTGAGGAGGCCCAGACATCCAAGGTAAGTCCTGAATCATCTGCTAGAACTGGGTACGTATGTAGCATGCTGCGAAAAAGACTCCCAGAACACGCTTTCTGTGCCCTTTATACTGTCTCCTCTTTTTGTACATGCATGGTGTAGGCAGAGGCATATTTATTTATGCTATATTCAGGACCATGCAATTACATTACCTTTTTTGTCTGTGCCTTCTGAGTGGGAAAAGTCCACACTGTCCAGAGAGCCTTCTCTGAATTCTATACTGAGTGTGGCATCTATGTTTGAGTCAGAGTAAAATGGTTCTTCTGCCTAATCTGCGGGGTCACGTACACCAAGCTCTTGTAATATATTCCTTAAATGCTTTATCTTATGCATCTTTATGTTATTGTTTCTATGCAGGCTCCAATTCAACAGCTAGCAGACAAAATAGCTGGCTACTTTGTTCCCGGTGTGGTACTGGTTTCGCTGCTGACATTGTTTTGTTGGGTCCTAATTGGATTTCACAATGTTGAGTACATCACACGGTTCTTCAAGAGACAGGTGACAGTTGTTTCGGATTTGTATTGCTTTACTGAATGACTTATCATGACAGAACAATGCATGATTTTTTTAGGTTATACAGTTAACTGCCTGCAAGGCTCTTGAACACTTTCTTGGTTATATACATTTGTGTGTTGCAATAGTGATAATATCGTGCTCTCTTGGGTTAGTTCATTTCCTAAGGTTCTGCTTGAACTCAGTCTGCTTTTCTAGCAGTGATATTTAAGAACTTCAACCTTGCTTTGCGAAGGGACGATCAATATTCAATGGGATGCTGATTCTCCTGGATTGCTTTCTAAATGGTCCTTCACATGGTTGTCAGCCGCTCGAACTGATGCTGAATGTCTCTAAGCTGTAATTTTATTACTGTATTTACTCGAATCTAACGTGCACTTTTTTTCTTATAAAACAGGTCCGAAATTGCGTGTGCGTTAGAATCGAGTACAACCCTAAATCTGTGTTACCGTATCACCATCGCCATTTCAAGAGGGCCACCTTATACGTGCTAGAGCCTAACTACCATAGCTTCCTCCATGTTCTGTAGTATGTGTGCTTAGGTTAGTCCATCATCAGTCTTCCCGTTTTCTGCATTTGCTCTATCAGCATGGAAGTGCTGACTGTGGAGACACGCGGAGTGTTCATCTTGTTCATCACGATGCCGCAATTAAAAGGAAAATGATCACATGTGCAGAGACGGGCGAAAATCGGGCCGCATCACTGGCGTTTGGTGTTCTCGAAACTTCCGTGCGGGACTGGCACAAACAGAAAAAGAGCATTCTACTGTGGTAGCTGCTGCGTAGGCACGGCTGCATGGTGCCTATCTTGAAAGCAAAGCAATCTGCGATGAAGACAGTCTACACGTCTAGGCGGACTGTGCTGGGTTCACGTTGAAGCGAGGGACTGCACAGAGGTCAATTCGCTCGCTCCTACTACCGCACTTTCTCACTCCAGCGTTCTGATAAAAAGTGTCCACAGTCATTGAGTGAGATGTGTTCATGTGTGCTTGTGTACATGTGACACCATGCTTGTTAATTTAGTCAGTAAGCGAACGTATAAAAGTTTATAGTGCCGGTAAAACTACTATCCTTACTTTTCGTATAGCTGTCTACTGCTTTGCAATTGCAATAAAGGCTTTGCCTTTCAGGTGAAACTGCGACTTTCTTTATTTATCGCAACTCTAGTGCATTGGGAGTAAATCCTTGTTTTTCCAAATGAGAAAAGTTGTATTTCTGTATGAAATAATGAGGCACGCGGTACTGTAAAGGACTTTTTTTAGGTGATGGCGAACAGGTGCACGTTACAATCGAGGGAGCTTTTTCTTCTCCTTTTTTTTGGTGATGGAAAACGGGTGCATGTTAAAATCAAGTAAATACAGTAGTTATTTCTTAAATGATCTTGAAACGTTGGTATAACTATTGCAACAGTACTACACCTTGCGCCACAAGCATGTTTCAATGGCACTGCAGTGGTGTCAGGTGTAAAGAAGGAATGCTTTTCTTATACAATTAATGTCTTCCATTGTTGACGCAGAGTCTCTTAACTATTGTGCAGCGATATCATGACACGGACAGTGAGCTCATCTTCCAATTTGCGTTCCAATGCGCACTGACTGTGCTGTCCATCGCGTGCCCTTGCTCGTTGGGTCTGGCAACACCCACTGCCGTCATGGTTGGCACGGGCGTTGGGGCATCCAATGGAATTCTAATCAAAGGAGGAGAGCCACTTGAAATTCTCCATAAGGTGAGCTTGATTGCACAGCTTTCATGGGACTTAACCTGAACGCGCATGGCATGTCTTTAGTCTTGGCATTACACTCAACGTCCAATTTTTCGGACTTCCTAGGGGCCGCAAGAACGTCTGCCAAATCCGGCAGTCCAAAAAAAAAAAAATTAATGTGTGCCTTTTACTGTCCCCAAGGGCTCAAATCGCCCCAAGCACATCCGAAATAGCTCTGAAGGCCTGCCAGTACACATATTAGGCATATCGGGGCTCTTACTTTGAGCCAGGGTGTCTACCAACCGAGAAAAACTGGGATAACGAGGAATTCTCAGGAATTTTGAATAGGCTGGAAATACTCAAGGAAATTTCAGGAAACTTGTGCTTCTGTCAGGGAAAATTAGCTGTAGTTCTGACGTAGTAGTTCTCCGGAAACCCGCAAGGTGGAGAGAAGTAATGAATAAAGGGAAAATCAGACATCCACCCGTTCGTAGCAATTGCTACAGAGGAAACCCAAACAGTTTCCTCGAACGAAAAGCCTCAGGGTTGAAGAAAAATTCATCCTGGTCCGGGACTCGAACCCGGGACCACCGCCTTTCCAGGGCAGCCGCTCTACCATCTGAGCTTACCAGGCGGCTAGCAGATGGCAGGGCGAAGTCGAATTTGTCGACAACACGAAGCAAAGACAAGTGTTTGACGTAGTAGTTCTGCGGAAACCCGCAAGGTGGAGAGAAGTAATGAATAAAGGGAAAATCAGACATCCACCCGTTCGTAGCAATTGCTACAAAGGTCCCGGTCTGATTTTCCTTAAGTCCCGGTCTGATTTTCCCTTTATTCATTACTTCTCTCTACCATGCGGGTTTCCGCAGAACTACATCAAACACTTGTTTTTGCTTCGTGTTGTCGACAAATTCGACTTCGCCCTGCCATCTGCTAGCCGCCTGGTTAGCTCAGACGGTAGAGTGGCTGCCCCGGAAAGGCGGTGGTCCCGGGTTCGAGTCCCGGACCAGGACGAATTTTTCTTCAACCCTGAGGCTTTTCGTTAGAGGAACCCGTATGGGTTTCCTCTGTAGCAATTGCTACGAAGGGGTGGATGTCTGATTTTTCCTTTATTCAGCTGTAGTTTTATTGAAAGGGAACGAAAGTCGTGCTAATGCTGGCTTCGAGTAACAGAGAGGGTTCGTAACAAATCATGTTTGATGCCGTGCCGTCTGCTGTAGGAGTGCCAGTGTCAATGACAGATTTTCCGGATGCCCGATTTTGGGGAAATGCCCGATAATTCGGATGGCTTCGCGACCCGCTACACCCTATAGAGTCAATTCATATAAACGTCTGAAATTTGGGATGCAAAAATCCTTTGCCGTTTGATTTTCCAGACTTTTTGCCGTGACTGCACGTCCGAAACGACATCAATCAAAGCCACCACCACCGCCATTTTGATTATCTCGCCGCCCCAAACCGGCGCTCTCACACGCAGATCTGGTGGCAGCCAAAGCCACCACCACAACAACGCCAGGCCGAGCTGCTTCGACGTTCGCTATTAAGCATCTTGCGGTTCAATGCTATGGTTTTCATTGAAAGAATTCATGACTGTCTTCAGTGGCACCGACTCCGCCTTTGCAATCCTCGCGATTGGCTTTGAAGCACGGAAAGTACAACGCATTGCATAATGCAGGTTTCCGAAAGTCAGCTTCGCCTTAATACAGAAATGTGACGTGGTGAAGCATACTCAAAGTATTGCGGTGAAGCTTAACAACCGTGGGAAGGGGCAATTGCCACTGGACATATGTATTTCTTAATTATACACGCATGCACACGCCGTCTTCTGTCACACTACGAGCACCAATTTTTTTTGGACGGGCCTGTGGTGATTTGAGCCCCATGGGGGCAGTAAAAGGCATGCATTCGTTTTTATAGTGAAGCTGTATACCTCTACCGTCCAACAAATTTTCGTGTCGTTGGTGTGGCAAAAAAACTCCCCATACGTGGGCCGATCCCGAAGGTAGTGCAATGTCAGGCCGACCCATGGCTGAGGTGCAGTTCACCGTTAAGGGGCTCACATATACAGCTTCATTGATCATCCTTCTTCACAGAGTGAAAGGGCACTGAGTTCTTTCTGATTGTTCGATTTTTCGGACATTTTCACTGCCCCTAGGGAGCCAGAAAAATCGGCTGTTGACTGTACAACTGTCCAAGAGGATACTTCATATGGTCCGTGTGGTGAACTTGTGGTGGAAGGAGGGCGAGAATAGAGAGGACTGACACATTAAGGAATGAACGGGAAAGGAGGTGTGCTGCCGCTTCTTTGAAGGAGCTTGAGCTCAAAAAAACTAAGCGTTGGCTCACGCCGATAGGCAGGTGTCCCTCATCCCAAACAAAATAAACTCTTTAAATCAGTGAAATGCAACACTGAGGCGTTGTGCACAGGCTGACAGTATGCCAGGACAGTTGAGGTTGACTATCTAGCTGCTGAGAGAGATTCTCACTTGTGACATTGTTCAGGCCTCATACCAATGAGCTTGCTATCAGTTGATAGAAATAGCTCATATTCGAAAATATTTACTTCTGTATGTATCTCCTTTCATTCGTATTTGAAAATGTTTGACGTGATTTACAATGGGCTTTGCTATCTTTTCCAAAGGTATTTTATTAGCTGTGCATTTTACTAACCCTCCCTTCTGTTTTTTTTTTTTCGAAAGAAACACTACTCCTTACTATTCAAACTGGATTAAGTCATTTTTTATTTTTAACATGCTTACTAGAGAGTGACAGCATCAGGTGACATGGTGTCAGCCCGACTTGACATAATACAAACTTCTGTGCCACTCAGGAAATTTTGCAAAGGCACTTAGGGAAAACTTGGAAAACATGGGGAATTTGGAAATGTCAACTTGGTAGACACCCTGTTTTATAGGACACTGCGGATGCACGCGTCTGTGATTAAGGATTGCTGTACTAACCGTGTCTCGTGACAATTGCCCCTATCCATTCGTAGTATACTTCCCCGCGTTACTTTACACATGCTTTACTGTGTATACTTAGGCAAAGCTGACTTTTGGGAACCAACATTATGCAGCGCGTCATTCCTTCCAAGCTTCGGAAGCATTAGCAACAATTACAAAGGCACAATCTGTGCCATTGCTGACAGCAAAGAAAAACATGGCACTGAACAGCTTGAAGCTTTGTAGCGAATGTCGAAGCAGCTAGGCATACCATTGCAGTGATGGTGGTTACGGTTACCAGTAGATCTGTATGCGAGAGCGCTGTTTTGAGGGGAGAAATAATAAAAATGACACCGCAACAAGTCCAGAAAATCGGACAGCGAAGGCCTTTTGCGTCCGAATTTTCAGACAATCTTATACATTGACTCTGTGGGACAGGTGGCAGTGCCACAAAGACATCTGAATTATCTGGCATCGGGGAATTATCAGGCAGAAGCGGGGCATCTGGAAAATCAATCATTGACTGTACTTTAAGGTACGCCAGAAAGAGACATTAAGTTATACTAGATTGGTAGGTTGTAGATGTAGTATTGCAAAGACATCAATCTTATCTTTAGCAAAGTCATGGTGTGATACCAGAAATGGTCAAAAAATGCACGACAGATGGCACTGCCAAGTTTAGCTTCCCATGTTTACTCCCTGCTTTGTCACAGACTTTGGTAGTGCCTGCTCAAAGGATTATATTCCATCAGAATTGTGAAACAATAATGTGTCATAACCTGGTAACTTTTACGGATTTTGTGTTGACAGAATTTGCCGACAAATACATGAAAATGTCTCGGTGCAGACTATGCAAATGCATTACAGTGACACTTATGGCATAATATGATAAGTAATACTATTGGTTGCTAAATTCAGTATGTGTAATTTCTTTTGCATTCATTTTGCCGGCAAGCAATCAATATCCTTTTGATGAAAAATTGCAGATGAACTCTCAATAGAGTGACAATCTGCTACTTGAACCTGATTTAGTGTTACTGTGCACTGGGGGGGTCTCTTTAGATGACTTAGGTTATAAAAGGCAAAAAGGAAGTGATGACTTTAGGAAGAAAATGGAACAAGCCTGCATGTGTGAGACTTGCTGTGAAGAAATCTGGTCTCACCCATAGGAGTAACAAATACAACTATTTATGTATTGTTGATTCTTGAGGAATAAAACTCAGCTGCTATCTGAGCACTCGTGGCATCTGTTTAAATTTTTTATTTTTTTGCATGTATTTCTCATGCTGCTGTTTCAGTATGTTGAACCATTTCAGCTATTGCTGACTCAAGTGAATTTGTGTCAAATCTCACATTTACTGTATACACAATTCTAGCAAGCTTGTGCTTGTATTTCTTCATATACTATACACGTTTTCCATTTATCTGATTGTGCTTGACATTTATTTCTTTTTCATTTGGGTGGAGTTTTATAGTGTGAAAATATTTACAGGTTGGTTGCGTAGTGTTCGACAAGACAGGCACTCTCACAAACGGTATGCCAGTGCTGACGCGCATGACGCTGCTGGTTGGAACTAGAGTCTGTTCTTTCACTAAGCTACTGCTCCTGGCTGGAACAGCCGAGGCGAACAGTGAGCACCCCATAGGAACTGCCATCACTAAGTTTGTCAAAGAGGTGAGTGCTACCCCACTACTTTATCAAAATTGTCTCAAGGCTAGTCTGTTTAGAATTACACTCAACTGATGAGCTTACATAACAGTGAAGCTAGAGCAGAGAGGACCAGGAGAGTTGTGCTGGAGGCTGCTTTACCAGGGTCTTAGGTGGTGAAGCACTCCCATTGTGAAGGGGGCTGTTGTCCGCTGAAGGCTACTGTCTGAATAAACAGTTTCTTTTTCCTCAGAAATTTGATGTGAGGAAGTAACTGATATCCTATGTTTGACAGATACAGTAGAATTTTGTTGATACGATTCTGTTTAATACGTTTTCAGATAATTAGTTTTTCTTCTTTTTCTGGCCAACATCCCATAGGAGCAATATTTTTTCATACGATTTGTGCGATCATGTTTTAACCTGAAGTTGGATAATACAACTGCAGTGGTGGGCTTTTACTGGTTTTTCTAAAGCTAATAAATTTATGTTCGTGTGTACCAGCTTAAATAACATTCCAACGACCCACAAACAACGGGTTAAGCCTCTGCCACACTGGAGGAAAAAAGCATGCGGCACACTGCTGGTGATAAACACTGACTGTTGGTGTTCTGCTGCTCAGTTGAACGAGGAAATGGTGCGACTTCTTTTTTTAAGTTGCCGAAGAACTTTTTACGGACATTAAAAGAAGTTCAGTGCAAACTGACAAGCTATTTCACTGATGCTGAATAAAAGTGTATTGGCTGCGGTTCGCATGGTGTAGAGTGATGCTGCTCTGCATAACGTGTTATGCAGAGCGGTATCACTGGACACTACACGAACTTTCACTATTCAGTTTGTCACCGAGTACACCTATATTCATACATTTTGGTGCTTACTTTGGCTAATGCGACTGTCGGATAATATATTATATTTTCCAGTTTTTGTGAAGATTATATCAATGAGATTGTACTGTAGATGCATACTCAGAGGCGACTTTCTAAGAACAAATTTAATGCTACCATAAAATTGAGATTAGCATTCCAACATGGTAACTTACAGTAGCTGATGGATTTTTCGAACTCCAAAAATCTGTACTTGGTGGATATCCTGGACTTCATAAATGCACCGTCAGGGTTCCTATAGAGCTAATGCATTTTCACTACCGTTACCTGTGACAAATTTTGGCCGTAAAGTTCGATTTTCCAGACTAAATCACTCGTTCCGAGCCATGCTACCCGATCTTGGAGGCTGCCATATTGGATTTTCCCCTGCCTTGGCTTACAGTGGCTCGGTCTATAGCGTCCAAGATTGGAAGCTCATGCCATCCTCCTTGCACTTCCTTGGCTGACAAAATGCTCCAGGGGATGGCACTTTTCCTTTTTTCTTCTTTTGGTCAGCGCTATCAGCATTATCACTTAATGCAGGATGTTTTCATTCCCCCCCCCCCCCCCCCCCTAAGGTTTCGGTTGCTTTTGCACATGGTGCATCCACTGGGCAGGTGTGTCTTGGAGACACTGCATCCTTGTGTGTGTTTGTGTGGCTTTGCATTTGTGTGATCAGCGCCACCTCCTGTGCTTTTGTGACAGCCAAATGGTGTGAAGAAACATGGCTCGTATCTTCGATCTCTATGGCAAACTCCATTGGCAGATATCACCAACGCGGTGGCGCTCTTGTCGACTGTATATAGAGACGATGTCACTGTTGAGCAAATCCAAGCAAGCCTGATCGCTTCCAAGTGTAGTTTGAAGCAGGGCATTATTGGAGATTCTATTTTGAGTCCCCTCTAAACCTGATAAATGTTTTTGACTGATCAAATTTTTTTGGACTGTTTGATTTTTTGTACTATATTTTGCTCTCCATGGGATCCGAAAAATTGGTCGGCGCTATGTATAATACAGACACTTTGCACCTTCATATCTTGAGCAATGCCCTTTGTTTTTGTGCACACACTTTTATGTCATTTTCTTCCCTTCTCTTCACAAACTACACTGACCTATACACAACATCATATTGCGAAAATTGCCATAGCACACTAGACGTATATCACTTGCTCTGGCCGTGTGGTTGGACCCACGCAAACAAGACCCAAGACTCCGTCAGGCTACAACAAGCATTACGTAGCACGGACCTGCGGAGCAGCTCTGGGCCATCCAGTGAGCCCACAATGCGGCCAGGGAGTTAAAACTCCCGGTCCCAATGTGGGAGTAGCCCGCTTTATGGGGCCTTGCGCCCCGTAGCTCGCAGGACCTTTCAGTAAAGTTATTTCATCCATCCATCCGTCCGTCCGTCCGTCCGTCCGTCCGTCCGTCCGTCCATTATTACCAGTATTACTATTGGTCTACTACCACGAAGCTTACATGCTAATCATCTGTTGCATTGTTTATTTGGTGTCTTCACGTAAGCAATGCTGTCAGCAGTACTGCTGTCAGCCACCTTCAGGGCTGGCATATGTCAACAAGAGGGAACACGAGGGTAGCTGCTGTTGTAATTCAGTTAGTAGATTGCTGCAAATTCACATGTGAGGTTCCAGGGTGTCTACCAACCAGGAAAACTGCGAATTCTTGGGGATTTTGAGTAGTCTGGAAAAACTCAGGAAAAAGTCCGGGAATTTTTTTATTTCTTATTTATTCAGAATACCCCTAAAGGTTCTCTCGCAGAAGGGTATTACATAGGGGGGGGGGGATGCAGTAACGCATACAGATGCGAATACAGATGCGTTTAACAAATGAGTAATAAGTCTAGAAAAAAAAAAGAAAACTGGAATTGATAAACTATAATAACAAACAATTAAAATAATATAAGGCCAACAACATTGTCGTAGTGCTAATAATAATCAGAAGTGTGTATAAATAGAGAATATGAATCACAAGCACACAAATGGAGGGTAATCTGGTTCATAGAAAGCAGTCAGGCCATGAATGTATAACAAATCAGAAAACACAACATGTGAACTTAAAAGGAAAAGGCAAAACACTGCAATAAAAATAGGAACACCCAATAAAAATATGCATGTTACACAGAAGACAAGAACATTTTTTAATACCATTTGTAGTGTAGAAAAATGGGTGGGGGGACGTGACACAAGAAAGGTTTACGCACTTTCATTAATGATGCTTTAAATGGTCCGTGGGGCGAATGAGTGGCGGAAGGAGGACAAGAACAGGAAGGACCTACACACTGAAGAATGATGGGGAAAGGAAGCGTGCTGTCACCGTTTTGAAGGAGCTTGAGCTCAAAAAACAAAGTGTTGGCTGATGCCGAGATGCAGGTGTCCCTCATCCACACCAAAATAAACTTTTTAAAGCAGTGAAACACAACACTGAGCGTCCTGCGTGGGCTGAGAGTATGTCAGGACAGTTGAGGTTGACTTACGAGCTGTTGAGAGAGAATCTCAATTGTGACAAAGTTCGGGCCTCATACCAGTGAGCTTGCTATCAGTTGATAGAAATAGCTCATATTCGAAAATATTTGCTTCTGTATGCATCTCCTTTTTATTCGTATTTGAGAATGTCCAACTTTATTTGCAATTTTTTTTTAAGACATTGACGAAGCTTCGACAAGTACAATGATTCCACCGTGACTCGCGGCTGCAGCGGGACTCTACAACCACGAAATCCAAACCTGGGCCGTCCAGCAGGTCTCGGCGGCTCTTGAAAGACAAAGGCCGAGCGAAACCGGCAGAACGTTGCCCCCTTAAGGCGACTGACCGTGGAAGTAACACGCTGTTAGATACGGGGCCGTTTCCTGAGCCTACTTCGAGTTCCCCAGGCCACATCGAATCGCACCTCAGCTAATAAAGGAGAGCAGAAGCACGGATGCCACATTCCTGAGGCACGACACGTGCAAACAAGTTGGCGGACCCCACTTCGTGTGCAGCCGGGGAAGCTATTTATTTATTTATTTATTTATTCAAAATACCCCCAAAGGCCCTCATTACGAGGGTATTACATGGGGGGGGGGGTTCAATCACAAGCACTGGTTGTAGTTTGTACATACTAAAAACAAGAGAGGTTAACAGAAGTAATAATACAGTGAAACATAGTTAACATACAAGATAATTAGGTCACAATTATTACAGAGAAAACATTAGTACATATTAGGAGAACATAAGGCAACTGCACTAAAAACACCAACAAATATCGAAAAACACTGTAAAAGTCCCCAAAAAGAATAATAATACGATTAGTCGACAAGTCGTGAGCGAATTAAATGTTGAAACTTAGTCAAGTCTGGTTCCGTGGCAATGACTGATGGTAAGGCGTTCCATTCAGTTATTGTGCGTGGTAAGAACGAAGATGCATAATGGGATGACTGGCAGTTAATGCGTTTGACTTTGTATGGATGGTCACGGCGTGGAAAAATAACTGTTGGTGACTGAAAGAAATCATCGTGAAGTGATGGATGGTGATAAAGCTTATGGAAAAGTGTTAGGCGAGAAATTTTACGGCGAAGTGCTAAGTTGTCCAAGTCAGCTTTATTCTTTAACGCGGTGACGCTGGTGTAACGTGAATAATCTGAAAATATAAATCGCGCAGCACGGTTCTGCAAGGCTTCGATGTTACTTATGATATACGTTTGTTCGGGATCCCAGATGGCAGACGCGTATTCTAGTTTAGGACGGATTAATGTTGTGTATGCTAGTTTTTTAACATGCATTGGGGCTTCTTTTAAGTTATGTTTAATAAGTCCGAGAGTACAATTTGAAGAGGCAAGGGTAAGGTTAATATGATTATTCCATGATAAGTTTGATTGAAGATTGATGCCAAGGTACTTGTAAGTAGTTGCGAGTTCCACAGGGTTGTTATCAAGGGAGTAGGTGGTTAGAATTCGTGGCCTATTGGTGAAAGACATGAGTTTAGTTTTCGAAATATTTAATGGCATTAACCAATTAGAACACCATGCACTTATTGCGTCCAGGTCAGTTTGTAGTAAGTGGCTATCGGTGTTACTTGTTACACATCGGTAAACTACACAATCGTCTGCAAATAGTCTGATTTTAGATGAAACGCAACTGGGTAAATCATTAATATAAATTAGAAAGAGTAAAGGACCAAGTACGCTGCCTTGTGGAACTCCAGACGTAACATCAGCATAACATGAGTTAGAATTGTTAACTGATGTAAACTGAATTCTAGATGAGAGAAAATCGGTGATCCATGCAATTATAGTAGGGTGAATGTTAAGCTGTGAAAGTTTAAGTACTAACCTATGGTGTGGAACACGGTCAAATGCCTTAGAAAAATCTAAAAATATTGCGTCAACTTGGAACCCGGCGTCTATTAGTGCGTGTATGTCGTTAATAAATCCGGCAAGTTGTGTGTCACATGAGTAGCCCTTGCGAAAACCGCGCTGATGCTTAAAAATAATGTTATGGTCTTCAAGGAAGTTGATTACTTGACTGTGTATGATATGTTCGAGTAATTTACAAATAGTGCTGGTTAAGGAGATGGGACGATAATTAAGGGGAGAAGCGCGATCACCTGATTTGAAAATGGGTATTATTTTAGCAATGCGCCAGTCATTAGGAATACCACCAGTTGATAGTGACTGGGAAAATAGAGCTGTTAACAGAGGACAAATACTATGCGATGTATTCTTTAAAATTTTATTGTTGAAACCTAGATGGTCGGCACTAGATGACATTTTAAGATTGGTTAGTAGAGATAAAACACCAGCCTCACTGATGTCTACCTCATGCATTGTGATTCCCACTAATGTCTTTAAAGTTGGCAATGAGTTAATGTTTTCATGAGTGAAAATTGTTACAAACGTATCATTAAGAAGTTGAGCGCAATCTGATTCTTCGGGAAGAATTCGGGAAGAATCACTGCTTGATTCTTCCCGAAAGTGAAGGGAAGGGACTCTTCCGTCCTGGCACTGTTGTGGGTAAAGTGGGTCCCGAAGAAAGACGGCTGTAATGCGCCGTGAAAACCTGGCAGCGTCGCCCCCACTTGACTATTGTGACCGCGCATTGCAAGTCAGCAAGGCAAGACAGCAGGGAGAAGAAAGCCCTCGGACAAACAACCGAGCAGCGACTCTCTTCGCCAGATGTGACTCCATCGCACGGGCGCCTACCATTGGCTGAACATGACGTGTCTTATCGACACCGAAGGGCTTAAAAGACGCAGACCGAGAGCATTCCTAGAGCATTCCTTGATTCATCTCGCTGGAACTTCTTGCAACGGGCCACAGCGTCCGATTTGCTGCCGGCCCATAATGACTTTAAGACTGTTCATTGACTCTCACTGTAAATAATGTAAATAAACCTCCCAAGTGTTTCATCTTGACGTCCTCCTCAACTCGTACAACGCACTGGAGTTGAGTAGAGACCAACCGCTGAGAAGACGTCAGGGCCCGCGTTGCGGCACCATTTAGTCATGGTGTCGTTCTGCAGGCGACTGAATAAGGTTGTTTCCTCCTCCTTGAAGACATTTCATTTGCGGTGCATTTTACTAATCCCTCCCTTCTATTCTCTTTTTGAATAACATAAACACTACTCCTTAGTATTCAAATTAGATTAGGCTTTTTAAAATTTTTTCCTATGCTTACAGAGAGTGACAGCATCGGGTGATATGGTTTCAGCCGATCGTGACATAAAACATAGTTCTGCATCACTCAGGAAATTTTGCAAGGGCACTCAGGGAAAACCTGGAAAACTCGGGGAATTAGGAAATGTCAACTTGGTAGACACCCTGGGATCACAAATTTTCAGGTTCATTTGTTGCCGATTATGCTGGCTTTTGTCGCATTTTCTTTCCCTCTATTGTCCCTCCAATTCCAAACTTTAACCCAATGTCCTGTTACAGCTAAACAACTTCAACCCTCTATGCTTTGTTTTTGTTGTTTTTGTCTTACTTGATTTGCTGTTCATCTTCCATGGTCACTCAGTCGCTACTCTGAGCATGAGGTGGCTGTTTCAGTTCCTAGTAGTGGTGTACATATTCTAATGATGGTAGGTAACTTCTATTTATGTGCCTATTAAAGAGCACCAGTTGGTTAATATTGATCCAGAGCTCTTTAATGCAGTGTCTGTCACACTCCCAGTGCTGCTTTAGTGTGTTAAACTCAGTCAATCAGCCGGTCAATCATTTTACCTGATTGTTAGCTATGCTGTTGTGTGTTCTTGCCACCTGATTCTAAAAAATACTACTCAGATTTGAACTTAGTCTTTATTGCCACAAACTGTAGAAAATTGGTTATGTTTAAGAGAGGTATATATTTTTCCCAATGCAGACTCTGAAGATCGATTCCCTCGGGAAGTGTGAGGACTTTGGGGCCGTCCCTGGTTGTGGTCTGCGGTGCCGTGTGTCTGGTGTGGATGCTTTGCTGGGCAACATTGTGGATTTGGAGCACCTTGTCACTAACAGCAAACACCCTCGCAGCAGCTATGTGGCTCCTTCAGAGGATGTGATGATTGACCGGTGGATACTGCCAGCCCACATGCGGGGTGACACCTTACTCAGTCCGCCCCAAAACATCTTGGTTGATGTGCCAGCCACTCAAGGTGTGCCATTATTTCAGGGCTTTCACTCACTAGCTCAGTTACATTTAGCGAAAATTCATAGAGAGCTGCTTACTATATCATTCGTCATGGCCATTCTGTACCTGCCAACTCCCTTTAATTTCTTTATTTTACTAATGTTGCTTCAAGTGCTACAAAAGGTAAAGTCAGTTCATGAAGAAACCTTGCTTGTCGATTTCTGACCATACCATTCAAAGTCTTCTGATTGTGAAAGGACGCCAGAGGAGTACTTACAGACACATTCTTAAAGCAGGTGAAATCGGCAGCAGCAATGTTATGGAAAAGGTCCCTTTGTTTTAATAACAATGTGTTGCTTGTAAGGCTCTGCTGTTTCAAGTTTTCTGCTGTTTATGTGCATTGGATACAGGTACTAAATCATCATTAATAAAGTGAATATGTAACCCGTGAAAGGCACTTGCTCAAGGCAATCTTTACAAAATGTGTACTAGCCCGTCTTCCCCATCTTGCTCCTCGGTCGATCTGCTAGATTTTTACAAATTTCAAAGTTGGCAGGTGTACCAGGCTGTGTCCTTGTAACCTAAAATCTTATCAGTTGAGTATAGTCCTTGGCCAAAAGTGGTACAATTTCACCTTTCACAGCATACAGCATTGGCAAAATTACAGACATTGTGCCGTGTATACAGCAGAGCTACTATGGGCTCAAAACAAGTGCGGAGAGCCCACTGTGCATCTTTGGCATTGTGCATTTCATGGAGAGGTTTTTGTGATTAAATATTAGGGGCACAATATGTATGAAGACATTGAAATGGAATGGGCCAAGATGAGTTGTGCTGCTCCTAACTTTAAAGAATACAGTGAAAGTTTATTGATATTTGCTGCATCAACTGAATTGATTGTTCAAGCTGGTAACATCTTAATGAAGTTAGTGTGGTAATGTACTGTAGAACTGTTCTGAAGTGTCGCAAACATACCGTATTTACACGATTGTAAGTCGACCTATTTATTTAAAGTTTAAAATCTGAAGTAGGGGGGTCGACTTACAAACGAAACCAAAATGTGGCACCGCCAAAAAAGCAAGACCAACGAGATATCAGGGGAGTTACTACATAGTTACAATTTTATGTTTGCTTTATGGCCCTACCCATAGCTTTCACTATCCTGTGCATTTATTAGTTTTTCGGAAGGGTTTTTCAACATTTTTTTGAGTTTTACCGAGCACACAACACTCGTAGATGGGTGTCGATAGTTGATGGAAGTGCCGCTGTTCCATTCGCAGCGGCACCCCAGGATGTCAGCGCTTGCAGCGCTTGATAGTTCATGGAAGAGCAGACATCGCTCACGTGTTTCTATTTCCCCGTAGCTCTTAGTTTGACGCCTTCAACTCGACTGCCGGCTACATGCTACTTCCATGCATCCTAAGTCGTCATGAGTGCTCCAGGCCCAGTAAACAATCGGCACTCGTTCACAGCAGCATTCAAGAGGACTGCCATCCTTTACGCAAAAGAAACAAATCACTGTGCAGCGGGTCGCAAGTTTGATGTTTCTGAACGGGTAGTGCGAGAGTGGCGACTGCAGCATAGTAAAATTTTCACCTGTGACGGCAAGCGAAGAATTTCCCATGGGCCAAAGTCGGGACGCTTTCCGGAGCTGTAGGCCAAGCTTGCGGGGTACGTTGCTGAAATGCGTGATCGGTCCCTGCCAGTGAAGTGCGACATGGTCATGAAACAAGCCCGGATCTTCGCCTTTTAAGGAACTGCTCTGCCGTGAGTAAAACGAGTGGCTGGCATCGGAAGACCGTGAACTTATGCCAACCGGACCTGTCAAAAGAGCCTCCCTGACGGTCGCGTATGGTAGGGTGCTTTGGGCGTGGGCTGCTGTTCCACAAGATGTCGTAGTGGGGTCGTTTGCCAAATGTAGAATTTCGCTGGACGACGACGTGCTGTGGGACCGTAGCAGCGGTGATTATGGCACAAGTGAAGACGAGTAGTCCAGTGACAATGCCAGCTACTAATAAATTTGCATTATAGAATACGCCCTCGGGTATGCTCTTTTTTTTTCTTTTTTTCCTGTCACGTGATATGGGGGGGTCGACACAATCATGTAAATACGGTAACTGTACCTGTTTCAGTGTATATGTTCTTTCTGCTTGGTATCATTTTTATACTTTTATACGGGGTTGATGCATTTGATGTGTTTTGTTTACCTCACCCAATAAAATTGAGTTTTATCCTTCTCATCAATACCTGAGGTAACATTTCAGCAGTGAGTCTTATTAGTTCATGGGCAGGCATGGTCCTGATAGTCCTGATATTTTACTGCTTCAGGCCCGTGTTGGGGGAGTCATAAATGCAAGTAAACCGTATGGGTTTGGGTTCTGCAGAAAACTTGGCCCCCCATGATGGCAGCAGCGTGGTTCTAATTGGAAACCGAGAATGGATGCATCGCAATGGCATTGCGGTTGAAATTGAAGTGAGCCACCTCATGGAGCAGCACGAAGAGAAGGGCGAGACAGTGGTTCTCTGTGCCATTGATGGTAATCAATCTCTTGACGGCATACCTTATTAGTCATGCTGTCTTGTGCTCAATGAATTCTGTTACACCAAGAACAGTTGATGTGCCTTAAGGTGTGAAAATGTGAGCTGCGCTATGCACAGTCAAAATATTTGGGTTGTCGCGATTATGCAGAATGCATGCTACAACGATGTGTATATTGCCATCTATTCCCGTTGACTTAAGCTTATGTGGTTTTTGCATACACTGGTTGCCTTGACATCATTGATGTACTGTTGCTAATTCACTCTCTCCTGCATGCTTCCTCCACTCTGTCTCTTACCTCTGTTCTCCATGCCTTTATTTCTACATTGGCTCTGTTTTTGTCTTACCTCCACCCCTTCTTGAACACTGCTTGCCATTTTGACCATATTTTCAAGCATGCATAGCTGCTTTTTCTCTTTCACTGTTAACATTGTTGCCTCTTCTTTTCCTCGGTTTGCTTACTCAGATGCACGAAAATTCACTATATTGGCCTAGGAGAAGTTCTTATACCCTGCTTTGTGTCTAAGAAACAAAAGGCTTCATAGCATTGCTGATGTATACAATAAATTTCTCTGTTCTACGTTCGGTTTGACAGGAATGCTGGTCTGCATGTTGGCAGTTGCTGACACTGTCAAGCCTGAAGCCAACTTGACAGTTTACACATTAAAAAAAATGGGCCATGAAGTCATTCTTCTAACCGGAGACAACAAGCGCACCGCAGCTTCGATAGCTCGTCAGGTATGTGCGGCATTTCAGTTTCTTTAATCAGTTTCAGTTGCTGTTCTTGTGCGAGGGCTTCATCCTTCTGCGCTCCAGAAAGATGGTTTTCTAGCAGATCGCAGAGTTGTGAAGGGATTCATCAACCATGCTAACAAACCAGCTGTCCAAACAGCCATGATTGTCAGGTGTTGGGATTATAAAGACAGCTTGTAGTGTCTGGGCACCGATGCGCAGTAGTGAAGGATTAGAAAAGGGATTAGAAAAAGAATTATGCTGACCTCGGCGTCAAAAAACTGTGTTGTCTTTCTGAGTATACGAATAGTATTTTGTTGGGCCAGGCATGCACCCAGGATTTCAGGGCGGGGCGGGGCGGGGCGGGGGGGAGGGGAGAAGTGGCTGCATCAGGTGGTTAGACTGATAACGGGAGAAGTGTCATTCAAAACACATGGAATCCTTCTCCACTTCTGGCAGCGTTTTCTCTACTTCCTTTTTAAATAAAAAGATGTTGATTCATAAATAGTTTCACAAGCAATGGTTAAATTTGTTAATTTTCATTTTCCTTCCTGTTTGGTTGTTGCCTCGGCTCTCTCCTTTAGTAGATCACTTAATTTTTCAACTCCTTGCGTCTCTTGTTTCCAGTTGCCAATTTTGTATGAAAAGTGCTGTACAATTGGGGAAAAACCAGACGAGGTAGCGAGTGACATTAAAATTCCTAATGGGTTTAACGGTTATTGTGGGGTTTGATCATAGACACTGTTTCGCATGATTTTATTTTCCACCTTATCTAACCTATATAACGAGTATATGGTTCCGAGGATATGCCAACGTTGTGGTGAGCCATCACTCGAGGAAATAATGAAGCAAAAGGAAAAGTTAAATGCAACTGGCGTTCGTCTCCAGCTGCAACTCGTTTCACAAGCATACAGACCAGCTGACTTCAAACGGAATTTTTTTACTGGTCCCTGTATCAGTCTAAACAAAAAAGGTTGAACTAACGAAGCAACAGCAATGCGCGCGACCATTGCAATAGACGGTGACAACTTAACGTATCTCAAGCTAATCGCATTTGCACTGAATCGATGAGAAAACTGGCCTTCACACCGAAGCAGATGCCTAAAACTACTGCTATCCAAAAGGAGTGAAAAAGGCAGCAAAATGTTTATCGCTGAGTAGCTGTCAAGTCTCAATATTGTCTTAGTGGTGCTTTAGGAATGTGTGTCAGGAGTGGTCTAGGGGGGGGCATAATCTATATACCCAGGGGTATACTCCTGGGTATTTGCCTGATGTGGGCCATAGCCAAGAAGCAGTGAAAGCAAAGTTCATCTCTTCAGTCAGTGGCCCTGCTTGTACCTGACAAACAGGTTATCCTCCCCCTAAAGTGATGGTGTTCATGACAGCACAACAAATGTACATAGGCACAGGTAGGAATGTGGATAGCAAAAAGAAGGGAAGGGCAGGGAGAACTGGAAGTAATTTATTGTCATGTTTGCATTATTTCGCTTTTTTTTATGTGACCGTTTCTCACCATAATATCACTGCTATCAAATATTGTTCAGTGAAAGACTGTATCTGAAAATTCTTCAGCGTTGTCATATATTCTATAGCAAAATGGCCTTGTCTAATCAGATTACACCCACAACACGAATACTGTTGTACATTCTCGAATGTAGGTGAACACGAGAGATTATTCTGAAATGTTCGGTACACTCAAACATAGCGAACACATTTGATTCGTGAGCTAGGATTCGATGACCAATGCCCATGCTCATCGCAATAGTTGTGAGTTGAGTGTTGCATGCTCATCGCAATAGTTGTGAGTTGAGTGTTGCTTGCTTGAGTTTTCACCATCACTACAATGTGACATCTGTATGTACCACAGCATTTATCACAGATGCAATCTGATTAAAGGATGCCCTTTCGCTATGATATCCACAATAACATCCAAAAGCTTTCGGATAAATGGGCACCCACTGTATCTTGTGCCCAACGGTACATGATAACAGTAATAATCTGGCAAAAAACTAAATACCGGCAAAAAGTAAAATTATGAACACATGAAAATGTTTCCTTTTAAGTGTCATTTTGTCACACGTAAACAGCCATGTGCATGCCTGCCAACTTCTACAATTTAATCGTAAAATTTCAGACATTCAGAGCTTGTATGCGATTGTTGTAATCCTGCCGTTACTTTATAGTTTTGCATTTGCAGCCAGTTTATGGCAAAATTCATTTCAAAAGGAAACAAATACAGTTATCCACCGATAGTCTGGAGGCTGATTTTTTTGATCAGCTTGTTTATATAAACCCATCAGCAGCAGTGCCATACTCTCATAAAAGCAATGCATTATGGCGACTGAAATTTTGGTCACCGTTCTGTGTACTTTCAGTTTTTTGTGGCACAGATCATTCTTGCTGTGACTATAGAGGACAGTGCCTATTCATTGATTCTGTTCTGAACAGTCTACAATTTTCCTAATGCTGCACAGTTAATATCTCTAGCATTAAAACAAATTTTATTATTTTTTGTCACATTTTTGTAATTTTTTCCTTGGTCTGAATGTGTAATATAGCCAGGGGTGCATGCTTGTGGCGATAATTGGTGCTGCATTGCTGTAAGTCTTTGACATAGTTAAAAAGCACTAACTCTAGATCTGCATTAACGACACATTTTTTCAGTACTGTCTGATACCTTGTCGTGCCTTGAATATTTTAGATTCATTATAGAATATTTTATATAATGCATGGCTAAGTTTACTTGAGTTTTGCTTTGTTCACTCTAATAACATTGTGAATCAGACCGTATTACAACAAGCTGCTTTGCATTGGATATTGTTTACACAAGCATGTTGATGCCTTGCTTTATTTCTAGGTTGGCATCAAACATGTCTATTCGGAAGTGCTTCCATCACACAAGGTGATGATGATCCAAAGACTTCAAGAGCAGGGGCGGCGTGTTGCCATGGTGGGAGATGGCATCAATGACTCTCCAGCGCTAGCTCAGGCTGACATTGGCATCGCTATTGCTAATGGTACTGATGTTGCTGTTGAGGCTGCTGACGTTGTTCTTGTTCGCGTAAGTAGTGACCATGTCAAAACAGTCTTGCATATGCTCCTAAATATTATTTAGCAGCATGTACTTGCTAGATCAATGCATAGAATGAGGCAAACCATTTGTAATAGTGCACATTTAAATCTGCAGAGTATTAGGCATTGTTTATTGCTTTAATGGTACAGTAAAAATGAATGAGGCAGCCACTATAATAGCTTAATCACAATATGCTTGCAAAGCATGTAATCCTTAATTATACTGATGCATTCCTGGTTCACTTATTGCATTCGGTTTATCATGTAAGTTGTGATGCAAGTTTGACAGGTTCGTTCTGTCATCATTTTATTTCAGAATGACCTCCTTGATGTTGTTGGCGCCATAGCCCTCTCTAAGGCCACCGTGAGAAAGATACGCCTCAATTTTTTCTTTGCCACTGTCTACAACCTTGTTGGAATTCCACTGGCAGCTGGTAAGTACCTTTCTAAGTCTCTCTCATGTATTTGTGGTGGTTTTAGCTTATCACTTTGAGTTGGCAGCAACTACTTTCCTAATGTCAAGTACGTACACAGGCAGGGTGGTGTTGTCCAGTATTTGTATTAACACAGTTGACTTCTATTATTATGACCGTTTTAAGACCACAAAACAGTTTGTAATTCTCCATCAGTTTTACTTCGGGAAAATGTGGACATATTTGAGACTTTTGAACATGGCAGAAATAGCAGGTGTTTGAAATTATCTAATACCAGTTAACAAAGTCAGCCACTTTATCAGTTATTCATTGTTCAGTTATTCATAGCCAGTTCTAGCTCATGTGAAATTTGCTTATCTAGCTAAGTGTTGCCTCTTTGAATGTGTCAATACCTATAGTAACCAGGTCTTACGCAGAAAGGTAGGGCATTATATTTTGTTTATATATATATACACATACACAGTCAACGACCGATTTTTCGGACCCTCTAGGGAACGTAAAAACGTCCGAAAATTCAGGCAGTCTGAAAAAATGAATGCATGCAAAAAATGCATTTTTTTTTCTTTTTTTCTCGGATCTAGAGGTAAAGGGCGAAGTACCAGGTTTCCGAAACCCTGCCAAAGCATCAGTGAAGTGGTTATAAAAAAACGCATTCAAGAACTCTGTATGCAGCCGACTGCCGGTTTATTATGTACATGTGCATCGTCGGGCAGCCGGTTTTATTGTTGCAGTAGCTTGAAGAACTTGATTGTTGTTTGGACGGCGTTCCGGTTGCATGCGATCATATTCACCTCGATCTGAGCAAGGGTCATGTCAGCACTGTACACCGATGAAAGAGTCAACAGTGCTCGCGTCAACTCGGCGCTTGTAGGCGGCGCAGGCATTGGCTCTTTATTTTCAACATCGGAGTCTTCTGAATCCCCCACAACCTGACTCCTTGCTCCATGCCGAACTCCTTGCTCACATCAGCCGGCGATGGGCCGCTCACGACTTGCTTAGTAATTGCGGCTTTCGTCTCCATCGTTAACTGACGGTACTGCTTTCTGCGCTTTGACGCCATCGGCGAGGACGACGAAGACGGAGTAGGGGCCATCGAAGGCAAGCGAAATCCTCAAGTTGCAAACAGTGGAGTTCGCAGATGAGCGTCGAAGCACCTAGGCTTAGCGTCGCAGAGCACACTTGACACAACAGCACAACCACACAGCACGCTAGCCAAAACGTGGCCTACGCAAACAAACGAAATGGTGCCGCTCCGGAAGCTCCGCCGGAGGTGGAATGCGGAAGTGCGGCGATGAACAGGGCCAGCGTGGCCAGACCAAATCGGTGTGTGACTGCTAGATTTGGCTAGTTGTTCAAAGTGGTGATATGCTTCGGCTGCATGTCGATTTCCTGCGCAAGGGCGCTGCACGAGGAGCCAAAGGACCTTCCGTCGCGTCAAAAGGTCCGGAAAATTGGATGGGGGGGGAGGGGGCAGTTTCGAGCGTCCGAAGCTTCACATGTCCTTATACATTGATTCTATGGGGCTCATGGCGGTGCCACGAAGACGTCCGAAATATCAGGCATGTCTGAAAATTTGGGCGTCCGAAAATTCAGTCGTTGACTGTATATATATATATTGTCACAGTCGGTAAATGGGAAAAAAAGGACGCCGATGGTGGCCTTGAAGACGACGAAGCAGTGTTTAGTACTATCGCTGCTCTACGCTTGTTGGCTCAGCCATTAAAAGCCATCTGTGAATAGACGCACATTTCTTCCTTCCCGGGACATCATTGATGGAGTTGCTGGGTAATCACTTGCGCAAGACGGAGCTGCAGAATTACAAATGGGTCAGCGCACACAACAGGTGGGATAGCACGCTTATGCTGGCTAATATAATATTCTACCTCAAGAAAACAGCACGGGTCTGGTTCGAAACACACGAAGAAGAGATTACAAGTTGGGACCAGGGCAAACAGAAGCTTAGAGATTTGTTCGGCAAGCCCGTCGGCCACCAACGGGCTGCGAAGAAGGACCTTGGGACCCGTGCACAGACGTCCGCTGAATCTTATGTGACAAATATCCAGGACGTCCTCACTCTTCGCCGTGAAGTGGATAACAATATGGCAGAGGCAAACAAGGTCAGCCATGTTTTAAAAGGCATCGCGGACAACGCGTTTAACCTGCTTGTTTACAAGAACATAACAACGGTGAATGAGACCATTAACGAATGTCGCCGCTTTGAAGACGCGAAGAGTCGCCGCGTAGTTCAACAGTTTACTTGTCTACTCAATACCGCAGCTTCATCGACGTGTGAAGACATTTGTCCACTGCGTGAGCCCACCTCCTGCGAGAGCGCCGTACGTATCGTTCGACGAGAAATCAAAGCAGCGTCTCCTGCCACGCCACTGACGCAGTGCTTTGACGATTTCCGGCCGCTTGTGTCTCATTCAGTCAGTCATTCGCCAAGAACTTGCCAATGTGGGCCTTCCGTCCATCTGCTCCGCCAGCCGTCCAGACTTTGCCTCATCTGCTACCTCTGCCGCTGTTCACCGAAGCCAATACGGTCTATATCTGAGCTATCGCAACACGGCCGAATGGTAGAGTGTATAAGAGTGACTGAACGAGAACGTAGAAAGAAACAGATACACAGACACTTTCTACGTCCTTGTTCAGTCGCACTTATACACTCTACCATGGATTCTAACCAACCAGCCCGCCAACGTGTTTTAACCTCCATCCCCTCCTTACCGTCGCCACTCTCCAACGGGAAACTAACTGGGGCAGCACCTGAAAGTGACGCTGCTCTAGAACAACGGCCTGAAATTCCTCTGCTGACTCTGCCTACTGATCGGAACCTTCTGGACGTGCACATGGTTGGTTTGCCCATTACAGCACTCATCGACACTGGAGCCTAAATTTCCATCATGAGTGCGGAGCTTCGAACACGCTTGAAGAATTTACTTACAGCTGCTCCGACTCGACTGCTTCAGGTCGCCAACGGTGGAACTCCGGCTGTGCTTGCAATATGTACTGCTTGTGTCAGTGTCGCCGGCCACCACTCGTCCGTTTTGTTTAGTGTGCTCGAATGTTGCCCTCTCAGTGTGATCCTTGGACTCAACTTTTTGGCCGCCCATTCTTTTCTGATTGACAGTTCAGCTAGTGTTGTACAACTTAACCTACCCCTATCTGTTCCCATTGATTTTCCTGCTCAAGCTCCAACTCAGCTTTGTTCCGTGAATTTTATTCGCCTGCCATCTCAGCAATAACCTGCATCCCTGTTTTAGCCTGTCCACCTGTGCCTGACGGAGACTATGTCCTTACGCCCGCGACTTCAGTTCTGCTTTCTTACAATGTCTCCTTCCCACACACCATCGATTCTGTTGTGGACAATCGGACATGTCTATCCATCCTAAATTTCGGACAGTGCCCACAAGTACTTCCTCGAGGCATGTCTCTTGCCATGTTGTCACTTCATTTATTTCATTTATTTCATTTATTGTACCCTCAGGGCCGAAGCATTACAGAGGGGAGTGGCAAAAAGAAAAACATTTCTGTGAAAAGATACTTATACATGGAGTTATATAATGTACCAATGCAAATACAAATACTCTAATTAACAAAACAAATCAATGCAGATCACCAAACTAGAAAACAATGTAAAATGAGTAGATGATACAGGCAAGCACAAGCAAACAAGAGAAAAAAACGAGAAATAACATGAGGTAAAGAACTAATTAGTTACTGTTAAAGCATTTTTGAAATGTTGATGGTCTGTAATTTCTACAGTAGTGGTAGGTAGGTGGTTCCACTCTTCACAAGTCCTGGGAAAAAATGAATATTGAAAAGTAGAAGTTCTGCAAAAAGGAACGGCTACTTTATGTCGGTGATCAATGCGTGGTGATACGTACTGGGGAGGAAAAATGAAATCATCGTGTAGAGAACGATGCTGAAATATGCGGTGAAAAAGACACAAGCGATAAAACTTACGGCGAGATGCTAGTGATGGTAGTTCAAGGCTCGATTTCATATTAGTCACACTTGCGGTTCGAGCATAATTAGACATAATAAAACGTGCAGAGTTATTTTGAACCATTTCGAGTGAGTAGATTAGATTGTCATGGAAAGGGTCCCAAACAGAGGCGGCGTATTCCACCTTCGAACGAATCAGTGTTTTATAAAGTAAAAGTTTAAGAGCCTGAGGAGCGCGTGAGAAATTCCGGCGAAGATATGCAAGTGTTCTGTTGGCGCTGGCGATTATGGATTCAATGTGATCATTCCAGGTTAGTTTTGATGATATAGTGACGCCAAGATATCTATATGACGATACTACTTCTAAAGGAAAGTTATCAAGATGATATGAAACATTTGCATTAGTAGATCTAGTTACACGCATGACTTTGCATTTTTTAGTGTTTAATTCCATGCACCAAGTCTTACACCAAGCGGACACAGAATCAAGATCAGACTGTAGAATAGTAGTATCATTAGGACTAGTTATTTCTCGAAATATTACACAGTCATCTGCAAACAAGTTGATATGGGAAGAGACGCAGGAAGGTAAGTCGTTAATGTAGATTAGAAAGAGGAGAGGGCCAAGCACCGATCCTTGTGGTACTCCTGAGGAAACAGGACTCGAAGGAGAGTCAGTGTTATTAGTAGAGACAAACTGGGAACGATTTAGTAAGAAACATTCGAGCCATGCAAGCAGTTTGGAATCCAAATTTAGTAACTGCAACTTATATAAAAGAAGATTATGGCATACTTTATCGAAGGCTTTTGAAAAATCTAAAAATATACAGTCAGCTAAAGAAGAACGATCGAGGATGGCATGAAGACGATGAGTGAAACATACGAGTTGAGTATCACACGAGAATGTCTTGCGGAAACCATGTTGTGAAGGCGAAAAAAATGAATTCGATTCAAGAAAAGAAACAAGATTTGAAAATAGAATATGCTCGAAAATTTTACACGGGATGCTAGTTAGCGAAATGGGGCGATAATTTAGAGGCGAGCGTTTATTGCCAGACTTGTGAAGCGGAACCACCCTCCCGATCTTCCAGTCAGTGGGGAGGGAACTGTTCTCTAGAGACTGTCGAAAAATTTTTGTTAATATAATTGATGAATAACAGACTGTATTTATAAGAAACCTAGGATTAATAGAATCGTACCCAGGTGAGGAGGATGCTTTTAAACTTTTTATAGCTTTGACCACGCCATTGTAGTCAATTATAATGGGAGACATTACTATAAATCCTAAAGGCTTAACATGAGGTAGCATTGTTTGTGTTGTTGTAGAGAAGTTGCTGACAAAGACTTCATTTAACACACGGGCACATTGCGCATCAGGTATAGCATTCCCTGCAGAATCAACAAGGCTGATTGCGCTATCACTTTTGGGATGAAACACCTGCCAGAACTTTTTGGGATCGGATGTGAGCATTGACGGTAACGTGTCATTAAGAAAAATATCTTTAGCATTCTTTATGGCTGCTATGTACACGGCGGAAGCTTGTTCGTAGGCGGCCCAGCGGTCGTCATCTGGAGACCGTATTGCTGAGCGGTATGTGCGTTTTTTCTTATTCGACAAACGTTTTATATGGCGGTTGTACCAAGGTGCATCAGCGTTTACAATTATTGTACGAGTAGGTATGTATTTATTTGTTAATTCTTGAACCTTAAATAAAAATAAATCCCAGTTTGATTGTACCGTTCGCTCTTCAAAACCATCGAGAAAACCGTCAAGAAAAGTGCAAAGCTCCTGGTTGATTAGTTCGAAATTCGCATTTTTATAATCTTTTATAACTTTCTTTCTGTTTTTGCATTTTGGACGTGAAAGGTTAATGCGAAATGATAGAATAGAGTGGTCACTTATACCGGGCAGGTGAGTGACGTTAGAAATATATTCAGGGTGTGTGGCTAGTACGAGATCAAGAATGTTTGCTGTTGATTCAGCTATTCGAGTTGGTTTCGTTATCAATTGTGTTAAAGAAAATACAGCGCACATATCTAAAAAATCTCTTGCGAGTGAAGAAGGCGGATTTGGCGCAGGTGGCTCACAGTCCCACGATACATTAGGGATGTTAAAATCCCCCATTAAGAAAAGCGGTAACCTCGGGAATTGACACACCACAGAATTAATCACATCGTGTAGTTCGTTAACGAAAATGGAATTGTGAGAAGGGGGGCGGTAACAGACACCAATAATTATTTTTTGCTTGGGAAATTCTGCGACAACCCAAACGGTTTCCAACTCACTTTGAATGTGGATGCGGTACGATGGGAGTTCGTTTGAGATAGCGAGCAATACACCACCGCCTGTCCGCGACCCTCGATCACAGCGATATACAGAAAATTCGCACACTGTCGCACAAGGGCCACATTTTTGCTCTATCTGTGGTGCCGTCTTGGACCAATGCTCATTCTGCGCCTTCTGCATCTGCCTCGACTGACGACTTTACAAAGATGATTGCACCGGACCTTTCAACCCAACAAGCCGCAGAGCTCCGTGGCCTCCTCAAGTCCTACTCTGATATTTTCGACCTGAACGATCGCCCTATGTGTCAAACTACGGTTGTGAAGCATGGTATAAATACCAGCGATGCAGCACCTGTTCGCCAATGCCCATACTGGGTGTTGCCCTCTGAGCGACAAGTTATCCAGAGCGAGGTTGACAAAATGCTTGCCAAAGGGATTATTGAACACTCTTCCAACCCATGGGCTTCCCCTGGTGTTTTCGTCAAAAAGAAGGATAACAGTTGGCGATTCTGTGTTGACTATCATCATCTAAACACGATCACCAAGAAAGATGTATACATATCTACTTCCCCGCATTGACGATGCTCTTGATTGTCTCCACGGTGCACTTATTTTTCATATATATACCTTCGCTCTGGATATTGGCAAATTACCGTCTCTGAGATGGACCGTGAAAAGACCGCGTTCATCACACCAGACGGTCTATACCAGTTCCGGGTAATGCCTTTTGGCTTGTGCAATGCCCCAGCGATCTTTGTATGTATGATGGACATGCTCTTGCGTGGTTTGAAATGGTCCATCTATTTGTGCTACTTGGATGACGTCATCATATTCTCTTCAACTTTTGCGACTCATCTTGAAAGACTTTCATCTGTTCTTTCTGTTTTTCGCACCGCTGGCTTGCAGCTCAACTCGTCCAAGCGCCACTTCGGTCACCGCCAAATAACCATGCTCGGACATCTCGTCGATTTGTAAGGCATTCGCCCAGACCCCTCTAAAGTTCATGCTGTGCAGAATTTGCCCGTACTAACTTGTGCCAAAGATGTTCGCAGCTTTATTGGCCTTTGCTCTTACTTCCGCAGGTTTGTGGGAAATTTCACCCATGTTGCCCGTCCCCTGACTGACCTCCTGAAGAAAGATGTTCCTTTCTGTTGGGACTCTGAACAAGCGTCTGCTTTCTCGCAGCTCATCACGCTGCTCACCGCACCTCCTGTTCTCGCCCATTTTGACGCCTCCGCTTCGACAGAAATCCACACGGATGCCAGTGGCTACGGCATCGGCACAGTTTTAGCTCAACGTCAATGTGGGCACAACCGCGTTATTGCCTATGCCAGCTGCCTCCTCTCTCCCGCCGAGCGCAATTACTCAATTACTGAACACGAGTGTCTCGCCCTCATTTAGATGGTGGGCAAGTTCCAACCCTACATATATGGTCAACCATTTACAGTTACAACCGATTTCCACGCCCTTTGTTGGCTTTCCTTCCTCAAGGATCCCACCGGACGCCTCGGTCGCTGGGACCTACGGCTACAGGAATATGCATACACTGTGGTCTACAAGTCGGGTCGTCTACGTCAGGACGCCGACTGCCTGTCTCGTTATCCTGTCGATGTACCGGATGGTTTAGTGGATGTCACACCGATCTGCGTTCTTTTTCTCTCTGCCTTGCAAGACATTGGTGCTGAACAATGGCGCTATGAATTGTTACGGCCCATTATCGAACGCCTGCTCTCTGATCTGTCTGACCCATCCCTTCACATGTTCGTGCTACAAACTGGCATCCTGTATCGCCGCAACACGCATCCCAATGAGCCCGAGCTCCTAACTGTCATTCCGTCTCATCTTCGACAGATTGTACTGCAGCAACTGCACAACGTTCCCACCGCTGGACACCTTGGCATCACGCGAACCTATGACCGAATTCGATGATGGTTTTTCTGGCCCCGTCTCTACCGCTCCGTCCGGCGCTATGTTGCCGCGTGCGAGTCGTGTCAACGCCAGAAAAGACCAGCTGTGCCTCCTGCTGGTCTGATGCAGCCTTTGGATATACCGATTGACCCTTTTTTGCGCGTTGGCGTTGATCTTCTCGGACCATTCCCTATATCAAATGACAGAAATACGTGGATTGCCATCGCTACGGACTATATAACTCGCTATGCCATTACCAGAGCCCTACCGACCAGCTGCGCTACAGACGTCGCTGATTTCTTGCTTCAGGACGTTATCTTACACCACGGTGCACCTCGTCAACTTCTCTACGATCGCGGAAGATACTTTCTTGCCAAAGTCATAGACGACCTACTTCGATCATGTGCTACTAAACACAAACTTACTACTGCTTACCATCCTCAAACTAATGGTCTTACCAAACGCCTGAACCGCACATTAACTGACATGCTAGCAATGTATGTTTCCTTCTATCATCGCGACTGGGGCATTGCTCTACCATTTGTCACATTCGCCTACAATTTCTTGCACCACGACACTGCTGGCTATTCACCCTTCTATCTCCTCTTTGGCCGTGAGCCGACTTTGCCTTTCGAGACTCTCCTTTCGACCACGTTCGATTTGCCGACATAGTACACTCGGGATGTCATAGCCACAGCGACCCAAGCATTCCAAATGGCCCGCATTCGTCTTCCTGCTTCACAGACACGCCAGAAGTGCCGTTATGACCAGCGCCATCATGACGTGGACTACAAACCAGGTGCTCTTGTGCTAGTTTGGTATAACTCGGCATGTTGGTCTATTGGAGAAATTCCTCTTGCGATACTATGGCCCTTACTGCATCCTTTGCCAGGTGACCCTGCCACATATGAAGTGTCTCCGCTGGATGCCACCGTGCCTTCACCTCTCTCTGACATCATCCAGGCATCACGAGCGGCAGAAAGGACGTTTCACGTCCGCCGCTTAGGTCTGTGAGTGGCAGCACTGGCTAACACTTCCAGGGTTCTACTAGAAAACATAAATGCCCAAGAAAGTGGATGGGGAAACGGCGAAGCGGTAGCTCAATTGGTAGAGCATCACACGCGAAATGCGAAGGTTGTGGGTTCGGTACCCGCCTGCGGCAAGTTGTTTTTTCATCCACTTTCATTTCCCATCAATTTACCGTTTCTTCATTTCATTTATTAAGCACAAGTAATTTCCCCTATGTTGTCCTTGGTGTCAGTGTTTGTTGGCTTCTTATGACGTGACTATATATATATATATATGTATATTTGAAAAAAAAAATGAAAATAACGGAACAAAGGGGCCCCATTTTTATTAAGTGTATCATAAGAAGTCAACAAACATCGACACCAAGGTTCAAGTGAAGACCAGTTGCCTTCACCCAAAAAGATCACGTACTCGTGAAGCATGTGGCAAAAAGGATGTTCCACATGTATCGCCGAGTTTTGTGAGTGGTGGCACTGGCTAACACTTCCAGGGTTAGTTGTAGTAGATGAAACATAAATACCCAAGGAAGTGGATGGGGAAATGTGCTGCAGTAGCTCAATTGGTAGAGCATCGCATGCGTAATGCGAAGACATGGGATCATTCCCCACCTGCAGCAATTTGTTTTTATTATGTCTTTGGTGTGAGTGTTTGTTGGCTTCTTATGATATGCTTAATAAAAATTGGGCCCCTCGGTTAAGCCCCTTTCTTCTCGTTTATTACATAATGAGGGTCTCAAATCTGGTAGCATTGATGCCTTCAGGTAGCATGCATGGGTTTATTGACCAGTTGCATTCATCCAAAAAGATCATGTACTTGTGACGCCTTCATCAGAAAGGATGTTCCAGATCCGCTGCCAAAGTTTGTGAGTGGTGGCGCTGACTGACACTCCCAAGGTTCTAGTAGGAAACATAAATACCAAAGAAAGTGGATGGGGAAATGACTCCGCGGTAGCTCAATTTGTTGAGCATTGCACGTGTATTGTGAAGACTTGAATCATTACCCACCTGCAGCAATTTGTCTTTTCATCCACTTTCATTTCCATTCATTTATAATTTCTTTAATTTGTTTAGTAAAGTACAAGTAATTTCCCGTATGTTGTCTTTGGTGTGAATGTTTGTTGGCTTTTTATATATATATATATATATTATTACGATATCATTCAGCGATGTTGAAGGTTCAAGAGACGAGCCGCCACCAGAACGACGATGAAGTTGGTAGGTGAATAGGCATAGCATCGCCAGTAAGAATACGATGCTTGACTGCGAGCGTCCGGCCTAAAGGGCGATCGTCGATGTCGAAAATATCTCCATAGGACTATAAATACCTGGCAAAGCTCTTCAGCAGGCGCAGAGGACAGGTCCGTCGCAACCATTTTCTTTATATTGGGATCGGCACCCGAGGCTGGCGCAAGGGCCACGCTAAGCTTGCGAGAACCACCGGTCGATAACGCTGCCACGTATTGGTCGCCGAGACAATCAATGGTGGCAGGGTAAATACCTTGCGGTAGAATTTGCTTTGCCAATCCAAAGTTACAGACAGGCATGCGAGTACAGTTCCCAGTAATATTATGTATACTGTGAGGCACTGTAACGTCATACCTTATAGGAATGTCGGGCAGAGGAGTGACGAGGTACTCGCCATCAGGAACTGGTGGGAAAGACAACAGTTCAATGTAGGCTATTGGATTTGGCTGCAGGCGAAGAAAGCCGGTGCGACGTAAGCGGAAGTGGGGTGTGTCAGAAGGTTCTGCGAGCATCGGCAACTCAAGGCGAAGGGTACTGGAAGAGCAGTCAATAAGAGCAGAATGTGCGGAGAGAAAATCGTGGCCGAGAATGAAGTCATGGGGGCAATGAGCAATGACGGTGAAGAGGACAGGAGTGTGGCGGCCAGCGATGCTGACACGTGCCGTACACATGCCGATGATAGGAACAGTACCGCCATCTGCTACGCAGACGACGCGTGCCGACGCTGGGGTGTGGAGCTTGTTCAGTTGTTGTCGGAAGGCAGCACTCATAATGGAAAGATGTGCTCCTGTATCGATGAGTGCCGTGACAGCACCAGCACCTCCACCAGAATGTTGCGTGTGGAAAGACACAGACAGAAGAGGCTATTTACAGGCTATTTACACTGGATCCAGGCAGCCAGGCCGACATTCGCTCGCGCCAAGCGCACTGACCAATTTAATCGTCGTTCTCACGGTAGCGCGTCTCTTGACCATTGCTTGGTGATATCGTAATAATATATATATATATATATATATACCAAAGATATAATGCATCTGGCAAGTGTGGTTGGTTGTGCCAATATTGTTAGAGATAATATGTGTGGCTTGCTGTGCAGGTGTTTTCATGCCGTATGGTGTCGTCCTAAGGCCTTGGATGGGAGCTGCAGCCATGGCCATGTCAAGTGTCTCTGTAGTCTCGTTTTCACTCATGCTCAAGCTGTAAGTAGAGGTGGCATTGCATGGCTTTCCTTGCCATGGTCATTTTTGAAATCAACCATTGTATATGTGCGTTGTATGTGAGAAGTGTCAGAATTCGCTTAAGGGACACCAATGGCAGAAGTGATGATAGAGTAGTGTTTCAAGATGTCTATTAAGGTATGTCAGTTTAAAGATGTGCATTAAACTTTTGGCTTCATGAGTGAAAACATGGTTTTTACAAAAGTGTGCCCAGGTTCTAGTGTGGGCTTGTAATTAATCTCTCTTCTTTTTGTGAGCATTAAGCAATTTCTTTTCATTTTTTTCTAGTCAGGGTTTGAAGGTGCAGCTATTTACTGAAGTGCATCTTTTTTAAAACTTTGTCTTCCGAGAAAGTCATTTTTGTTTATCCAACTAATTGCAGCTTGTTTTACTGAATGCATTGCACCAAACTAATAGCTTGGTACAGTCATATTTGGTTGTAGTGGCAATATCAATGGGCTAAGACAGCGTCATTGTGAAGGAGTTCAAAGTTGGGAAGCTTGGATACCAATGGGTAAATTGCATGGCAAATTGAAAAATCAATAACTGTGAACACCACGTTATGAAATTAAGCCAGAATGTAAAAGTGGGTCTAATCTGCTAGGCTGGGAAGAGTGCTGTGTACTCCTAACAGTTTATTCCTTGTGTGGTTTCTCCTTAGGTTTAAGAAACCAAGACGGGCTGCCCTTGAAACCCAACAGTACCTTTCGGAACTTCAGCGGCAGGGCAACTCTAGTAGTTCCAACTATGATGACCTGTCACTCCACTGTGGTCTAGATGATGTGCCTGCCAAGACCGGTGCACAGTTCAAGTCATCCACTCGTGGCTCAACGTTCACCATACTGTTCAGCAGTCTGAGAGACAAAGCTGAAAAGACTAAGCAAGGGTACCTGCTCGGTCAGGATGAAGAAAACGCAGACATATGTTCCTAGATTGACCAGAACCTGCCTGCTACCAATTGCTGCTGCACTTGCTTCCCCATAACCATCTGTGTATGATGATGGTCGGATTGAAGCATCAGCTTTTGATTACAAGCTGGCACAACTTGACAACCAAGTACCTTGCAGCCACACATGAAATAGGTGCGTCATTGAGGGTACATGCTTATTCTGCTATCCTTAGTTGTGACACCTCGGTGGACTGAGTTACCTCCCTTTGCAAGTGGCACTGATGGTATTTTGCTGCTGCTCCTTTTGAGCTGCTGTTCGCACATTCCTGGCTGTCAGGTCGTTTGTAGAGAATAGCACATTTTTCAAGGCTGCTAATGATGCGCAGCATGTGAGAGTGAGCACTGAAATTTTTGTGGAGACCTTCAGAGCCAAATTGACTGAGCTTTGGAAATGAATGAGCCCAACTCTTGCTCTGTGGCAGTGTGATGGCCTGACTGCCTCTAGAATTGTCATGGGATGTTAGAGTACAGATGTATGTAGCCTGTACAGCAGGGAGCATTTAAGATGCTACTATACCAAAAGCAAGCTGTTTCCTAAAGGGAAATTCTGTGATGGTACGTTGCTTGGGTAGCTGGCAGGGTATTGTTTAGACTGAATGTTTATATGGAGGAGCTAGCAGGCATGATTACTTATGCATTTGAATCCATTTCTTGAGATTATGGCAACCTGTCCTTTGAAGGGTTAAGACATCTTGTTGTTTCTCTGCTCACTTTCAGTGTTGGAGATGTGAAAAATGGCAGGTTTGTATGAGAGTGGTGAGATGTATTTTGCCCATATATTGTAACACGGAAGGAGCAGTTGCCAAAACCACTGCTTTGTCGTGAATGATGCATTGTGCCAAAGTGAGATTAGACTTATCAAGTACAGTCAACTCGCGATAATTCAAACGCTGTTTAATTTGGTAGTTAATTCAAACACTATGATTTGAATGCATTTTGAAACCACTAAGTTTGAAGGAGGCTTTTGGGTAAAGGTACCCTGCAACATTATCTTGAGCATGGCAAATGAGCCCTTGCAGTCACCAAGTAGTGCTCTCACGATGACCTAGGCAAAATGTTACTCAGTGAAGGCAGCAGAAAAATCTGTAATATACTCAGAAGATTATTTGTACTTTTCTGTTTAATTAGCCCTCGACACCCTTCCTTTAGATCTATGACATGAAGGCATTGCCTGAAGGTTAATGGCTACATTTCTTTATTAAAGCTTACTGTTGGCTTGACTTCTTTAGTTGTCACAACCAATCAGCACCAGCCACTAAGATCAAGAGTAAAGTAGACCTTTTAAGAGTAAAGTAGCTGGAATGGCAAGTATTAAAAAAAGAAAAGAAAGGAATCACACAGCATGCTTCATTTTGGCTGCACTCAGTGTACGTAAAAGAGCATGGAAACACATGGGGGGTGAAAAATTCAAGTGAGTGCAACCTGGCACAACACTGGTGATTTATTTGCTGGTGCATAAAAGAAAAACGTAAATGAAATTTACTTGTGGCCAGGCGACATTGAGTTCAGCTCTACCTTCTGTGACAGTGCATCAAAGAAGGTGGCATTCTGGGAGAAAACAAAGAAAAAATTGGTATTTATGAAAGTAATAAAAGCTGTTATAAAGAATTGCTTGCAGGTTGCTGAAGCACTTCCCCCCAATGTGCAAAGCATTTTAGAAGTTTGTTAAATGATATTGCAGGGTCACATTAATTAAAAACATTGGTTTCCCAGTTCAGAGTAAGGCACCAAAAACAGCTCTCGAGAGGGCATTTATAAAGTGTCAGTCATCATAGTAATCCCACATTTGATATTCAGGCTGCTGTGGATCATGATGGGCACCACTGCAAATCGGTACCACCAGTCTCATCACATGTTACAGCTCTGATATTCAGAATTTGTGTGCACAAAAACTGTGGAACCTCACAGTGCCATCAGTCAGTCTTACATTTTGTGCACGCATTTGTTTATATAAAGTAAAGATTTGGTACTGTGCCCTATTTTGTTCGAGGTCCCCTAATTCAAATAAAGACCTCTGGTTTGTAGGAGCTTGAGTTAACGGGAGTTGACTGATTTTGTATGATATTAAGTCTGTGAGGCTGGAGGGGACATATGGTCTTCACATGACACTGACTGCACAACTGCCATGTCCCAAATATGAAATTGCTTCTATTTAATTTGTTCAGTGGACCACTATAACATTGCTTTGATGTGACTGATTTACAACATAGTATTTTTTAAACAATTTTATATCGGGCAACCGTATACATGCCTGGATAACTTACAGTTTGTACTTTTTGTGAGCTTGGAGATTGTTACTGCATTACACTTATTGCACAAAATGAGCGCAAATGCTGGAAGGTAATGTTTCCAACATTTCTGTGTGTTGTCACACTGTGGTTTAGTTGTTGAGTGTGATTTATACTTTTCATACTTGAAAGTGGTGTTATGTAAACTGGCCGCAGTGTTGCGCTTAAAAACAGGTCCCCGTGAAATCGGGCACCAATCAACAAAAGCGTTGCTTCTGAGGTGTCAGAATGATATGAATGTATGTATTTTTAATTTCGTTTATTTTTAGAATAGTGAATTGTACCTTAGTAGCTGCTCTGTATATGTAAGCTGTGCATCGTAGCTGCTGTAATGCATAAGCTTTTTATGCCATTATGTTGTCGCTGATTTTATTTTAGACTATTGTATTTTTCGATACTGATTCTGTTATTGGATTGTGTTCAATACAGTTCTTCATTCTCATTTGTAATCTGAAACTAACAACTGTCTGACGTAATTCAGTATTTAAGCTTATAATTGACTGACCCGTTAGTATGTCATATATATATATAATATGTGTGATTGTGTGTTGATGTGCTATGCAACATATAGAAATCATACCACGAAATCCACAAGAACCCAAAAGCTATGCAAAATGTTTAGCTTGTTTGTGCCCAAACTCTTGTAATGAGAGCGTCAGTGCAACTTCTTGTAACTCTCAGCTTACATGTTTGATTCTTCGTGCAGGAAAAGGGCTCTTCTTTGATGCACTTGGAGGTGAGATGTGTGTCTCCTAGATTAAATTGAAGCCAACTGCACTTGCTCTCCGAATATGATGTTGCATGTAAGCATTTGACAATTAACTTAGTCATAAAATCAAATGAACATGATCAGAAACTGAAGAACTTAAGAAGCCATTATTGCACACAGGATCCTGCCATAAATATAAGGCTTTTGAAATGACAATTTAATGCAGAATTTTTGCACACACAGTTTAGAAGGCCTAAATTAATCTCTCATATTTCAGACTCTGTACATAAAACCTATAATGAGCATGTCCATGTCAAACTTAGTTGTATTGAGCACATTTTCTGGTTAAAAGAAGTTTTCTAAGACCATATTGTTCTGGCTGCAATAGCACCGACTTTTTAGCTTAATGTGGTGCTGTATTTGAATGAAATGGCTGGAACCTGCATTGTGTTATGCTTGTTTCGTTGCCATTCTTGTGCTGATGCAGCGCAAGAATATTCTGGAAGGAAAATTGTGCTTTGTGGCACAATCTCCGAACTTGGGGACTCCTTGCATTCCACTTCATTGACATGAAGTGCTGTTTGGGCTTTTTTCAATGTGGTGAAGTTACCTGTATGCATGCCGAAGTGTGTTAATGCTAGAAAGGATCTTTTATTGTCATGACTTGTGAGGGCTCTCAATCCTGGTTCATATGATGATTTAAGGAGTTCTGCTAGCATCACACAAGCTGCTACAAAAAAGGAAAGAAAAATGATGAAATGAATTTTTTTTTGTGTGTGTGATTATATCCAATCTTGCAGATATGAGCTGATTTCTCTGCCTTAAGTAGGTACCTCTATAGGGTACCTACTCATTGAACCACTAATTATTTATGTCAAACTGCATAACCATATCGCTAAATGTACTTGTATTCTATCTCTGTCGAACTCAATAACATAGTGAGGAAGCATCATGATAAAGCCAAGCACCAAAAATTGAGACTCGTATCTCTTGTCAAAATTGCTGTCCTTCACAATTTGTTTACGTGAAGAATAGATCGTAAAGCATGTAAAATTATAAGTATTTAGGTGTTGCTAGGGTTTGTTCATGAAGAATGCATTGAACAGCACGGATGCCACAAATTCGGCAAGCAACCACTGAGATGCTGTACAAGGTTCACGCTTCCCCTGCATAAGGTTCAACTATTGTTGCAATAGCTTTTCAAGTTGCACCGCGCGCTTGTAGTTGTTTTGACTTGTCTATTTATGCTAGTCTCTAGGACACTATTTTCATAACTTAGAACATTCTGTGTCAAATAGTAAGTCTCTCTATCGTGTGCCTGAAAAATCATCTTAATTTTGATTATGTTAGATGTGCTAGAACCTTTCAGCTGTACAATGGGCCAAGACACTAATGAGGATTCTGTTGGGACTGGTTTGCAAAGCCAGTTTTTCTTTAATTGTGGTTTAATACAAACAGACCTCCAAAAGTTTTAACCAAGGCATCAAGCCTAGGATTTGTATCCAGCAGTGTGTATAATCCTCACTGTTTATATCAAAAGTATAATTCTCATAAAGTAACTGAAAACACACTTTGGGAAAGAGGGCCATTTTATGACAGCGCATCTTTTGTTAATGAACAAAAAGGTGTCTTTTTTTTCGTTATGAATGTTGTTTGCAACTCCAATCGCTTGTAACCCTGCAGCTGTTTATGGGAATTACACATAATTTGTGTTCACTTTCTGATTGTGTTTCATGTAATTGCTGCAATATTTCAGTGCAATTCATTCATTCTTACTGGTGCTACCTGATTTCCATGTTGTGTGCACTTTTCTGCATCGCCATGCAGCGTTTTGCATGTCCCTCAGTTTGTTATGAGCTGTGGCTCACAATAATTTTTTCTTTCCCTTCGTTCAGCTCTTGAAAACAAGCCATGTGAGCCAGGTAATGTGGCAAGATCGTATCTATATTACTAAAAAAAACTCGAAGAATGTAGACCATTAGCCATTACCCATATTCTGTCTTTCCAGTTGCAGTACCGTAAGGAACAAAGCTGTGTTAGGGCTGGGGAACTTGTACAAGTGTATTAAACCAACTTTCCCTGCACATGAAGCAATGCCCAAGAAATATTTTTCCTTGTGTGTGTATGTGTGTGTACCTACTGCAGTGTGCAGCTTCAACATGTCCTGTGATACAACCATTTGTACACATTCAGCTAATGAGTGTAACAGCACGCACAACGCTAGCTCAAAAGTTGCAAAGCATCACAGTGTTGCGATAATGTTTATTGCTGCATTAGTGTTTCCTTGTTGCAAGACTGTTTCCATTATTTCCATTTAATGTTTTTGGTGGGAAAGGAGCAGCTGAGGTGAGAAATGTTTTGTGTCATATAGTCTTGTCGTCAGTGTTTTGAAAGTGTTAAAGGGACACTAAAGGTAGGCTTAGGCCTGATTGCCTTATTAAGCCAATATGAAGTGATAGATTGGTGCTCCAAGACATTCAAAGTTAATTTTACAAAAAGTGTTTTCACCAAAAGCAAAGCTTTTGTAAATGAGAAAGTGATGTACAGTTAGGATAAGATTGGTGCTGCCTCTGTAAAAATGCAGTGATTGCTTGCATCACCCCCCCCCCCCCCACTATGGTTTGCCTCGTAATGAGATAGTGCTTTTGGCATGTAAAAGCCCACAATGAAAATTTTTGAATCGTTTAGTACTTGCACAATCTATAAAGCTAATTCCGTTGAATTGCATCATAAATGTAATGCAGTCTGGGCACCTTTTATAATATTTTTCTTAACTCCCTGGTGCAACCTCTTCATGATATTTTCTACATTATATTTGGAAGTATGGCACGCCTATATGTGTGGCCCTCTGACTCAAAGCAGGCCTTAATGCACTGCGCAGTAGGACACATAAGAGCAACAGTGCAAATAATTTACCTACTTAAGCCAACCCACCCATTGTGGATGATTTGAATAGTGCAAATACTATACTGTCTCTTTCAGTCATGTTTTCTTTGCAACAAAGTCATATCTTGGCATAAAACAGACATTGTCATGTTTCTAGAAGGCTTTTGCAACAACCTAAGTTTGTTCAATGTTTGCCTTTCTTGTCCCTTTAATGCTTGAAGCACATTCTGCCAGGGGTGATGTGCATTTTGGGACCAATACTGTGGATGAACGCTTGTGCTATTTCTGCTGAAAAACCGAAGAACACAACTGTCTATCCAGCTTTCTTGACAGCTGTTTGTGGTGGAGATGTAAGAACACCACGTCATGTTTTTTTTTTTCCATACCTTGTCTTGGATTTAGCAGCAGCAAAACAATGTGCTCTCTTTGCAGAGAAATGGTACTGCATACAGCATACTGCATTTATATTCTATGCTTATAGCAACACTTCTATTTGTATGTGCTGTTTTCAAGTCTTAATAAAAGATGTATAACTGTATATGTTTGGAGTTGACTGAACATTGTGGTCATTCGGCAAAGCTAGAAAGCTGTTTCACCTTCTGAGCTGACGTATGTGTTGGTGCTCCTGAGCCTGTTATCGTTCTTGTGCTTGCAGCAGGGAGCTTACAGTTTCTTGCAAAAGATCACCTGCTTTTTCTTTCCACTTCCTGTAATGTCTGCCGCATTTCGTGTACATTAATTCCCACACAATTATAAGTACGGTAGCCTTAGGCCGGATTTTTTTTATAGACGTCGTGAGTAAGCAGTGCCACTGGCAATAGTAAAATGAAATCTTCCAGAGATCAGCACTTCTGTACTGCAGTGTTCAAGTGGGGGAGAGCGATACAGCCACTACCACTAAGCCGATAGCGTGAGATCGAGCGGCTCGCAGAAAGCGGTGCTGCTTCTCAATGTACGTGACTACTGCCTCTCTGCTTAGCTACTCTCTCTGATGGTCCTGTGGTGTTATATGGAGAAAGGAAAAAAAAACAAAAAACTGGGAGGGAGCATCACATGAAAATTTCTAAGCCTATATATTTAAGTCTCATACATTCGCAATATGCATGTAATGGAAATAAGCCCTCGCCGCTTTAACCATGTGATAGGCAAGCGGTAATTGGCGTAGAACCAATCCTTGGAGGGTGGGGGGAGGTGGAGCAGAGCGAAGTGCAGGTGGTGAGGACCAACCGGGTTGAGGGTGTCACTAAAATCTCGCTAGCCAAACAATGCCTTGTAAGCCCTAACACGTAAGAGCCAACACGCAGATGTAGGCCCTAAAGGGTGGAGAGGGTGGTGCCAAGCAAGGTTCGCTTGCCGAGGCAGGTGCAGTCTGCATCGGCCGAGGCTTTTTTTTTTCCCCTCTATGTATGAGTATTCTGGACAATTCGGCCATATTGTTGACTTGGCTGTTACGGCCTTTCAACTTGGCTCTAAACGCCAACATCGAAGAATTCTACTTGTCGGAATTTCATTGGCAGCATGGAGGAAGAGGTTTGACAGTGTCCAGAACGGAACTTCAAGGGGGTATTCTGTAAAAGTTCACATGGTCGACTATCCATTGATACTGTCAACCTCACTTTCTCATTTTTACTCTTACAGCTCCAGCCAATCAGCAGCGCCCGAAAACAGTCAACTAGCTAAACTCTTAATCCACCCCCCCACCCCCCCGGCTACAGAAAACCGTATGTTCCTTCCTCCATGTCTGTTGCTGCGACTACAGTGAACTAGAATACATTATATTCTAGTTCACTGTACTGCGACGGCAGGCGCCACTAAATGTTACCAGAACCAAACACTCCTTCGAATGGTACAGTCTGTACGTGCAACAAACGTGCAACAATTTTCTTTAGTCCTACAGTGTCATGATTTATATAAAGAAAGGTGCAGATAAAGCTAAGTACTGTGAATGGTTCCACGCCTGCCACATAACTATAACGGCCACCAAAAAAAAAAAAAAAACGGATGTTTATATGACAATGCAACGGAGCTGTCGGGCATTATACTAAAGAAGTCTAGTTTATTTTTATCCAGTATAAAACAAATGGCTCGTTTGGCCACATAAGCGGCCACTGGCCACTACATAGGGGGGGGGGGGGCAGGCTCGGGGACCCGAAGTCTCCCCCCTTCCCGTCCGCGCCCCAATTTCATCGCCTGAGTTCTATCGCCCACCATCTGAGGTCACTTTTAAGTTGTCATTAACTTTTCAATTGCCTAAAAATTCACCGACTATTACGATACTCTCTAAGGCGAAATTTGAGCGCAGCTCGGTACGTGTTATTTCGCGATATATTATTGACACATCGCACCGGTCACCGCACCGACTGGTAGTGCCCCAGGGGTGAATCTCCCCATGGCTGCCATTGGCTGTTTTTAAACAGACGCTCTTTCGACGCTAGCGCGAAGACGACCTTCATAGCCCCTATTGGCGGCGAGGAGTTACGGAGTCGCCATCTATCGGAAGCGCCTCGCTGGCGTAGTATGAGGAATCGCGCGGCGCGCTCCTCATAGGTTTTGCTGGCAGCGCTCACTGAAAACACCACGCGGGAGCTCTCCCGGACATTTATGTAAGTACTTTCGAAACAAGAGAAATTTTTTATTGTCTAAATAATAATCTTGGGCAAACTGAAAGCACAGAATCGTTTACGTACTCTGTCTCTTTACCGAATACGTACAGTGAAGGTCACTGCGCGCGGTCGCCGCAATGGAGTCTCCTGAACCGGCTTCTTGCGTGAAAGGTAGGTAAACGCTCAGAGCAAACTATGTGAAATATGTTCTTATAGTGTTTGTATAACTAAATGAAGCCTAATAGAATGAAGCCTCAATGCAGCGATTGCACAGATTCGCAGCCACCGACTGCGCGTCTGCGCGATTGTCCGCGCACTCTTTCGCTTTCGCCGCGTGCACGTTTTCGCACCATGCCATAGCTTTAGGCCGCAGAATATGAGCATTTGACAGTATACAAGCAACCATTGTTGCGTTGGTGCTATCAGAGCTGTTCAAAAATAATTTCATTGTAGAGACTTCGACGCCTACCGGTCGGGACTGTGATGTGCCGTAGCGACGATTCAATCTTTTTTTTTTTCTAAATTCTTGGACGTTTCAGTATTATTTCTCGAGTTGCGTCGCATTGTATGTTTATCGGTGTTCTCGGCGTGCGATTTCCCGCTGCTTCTATTTGTAATCCAGTGCATTAATTCAAAACACAAACATGACCATATGTCATGCTTCTTTTTAATGTGCTTCTTACCGCTTCCTTTCCACTCCAGTGAACTTGCCAGTATCTATAGCATCGACAAGTTCATAGATCAAACCGTCACGACATTAGTCGGGCGGCGGACTCGGGCGAGCGCCTCAGTGCGCGTTTTCGAACATCGTAGACCCAGCGCCGTAGCAGAAACCTTCCTCGCGTCTGTGCTTGCTGCATACCCGAGTTGTAGCCGATGACTGTTTGTCGGTTTTATGTTTCGCGAGCCAAGATTCACGCAGCTTCTTATTCTGCGGCTACGTGTGAATAAGGCTGACAGCGGCCTCCGTTGCGTACGTTCGGCACTGCGGCACCGAGCAGTAGTAGCCTACCATGTTGCGCACCTTCAAAGGCCTGCAATGCAGTTTGCCTGTACGTGTCGCGCCACCTGGCAGCGGCGGTGAGCACCCGCGGGTAGGCCCTCGCCACTCAGGCCCGCCTGCAAGCCTGCTTTTCCAATTTTCCAATGGATTCTCCGCGGCCTCTTGGTAGCTCCTTCGTGAGAAGTGTGAACAAAAAGAACAAGCGCAGATACTGCTGCGTTAAGGACTGTCATAACCGCGAAGGGGATGTCGGCATCAAGTTGTACCGCTTCCCTTTAAAACCGGGGGAAGCAACCCGGCGGCTGAAGTGGATCGTCGCGGTTCGTGTCGGTCTTGCGAATTGCTGTTAAACAAGTAAGACGTAAGTGCAAAAACAAGAAGAAAATGTGAGAAAGAGCCAGCAGCGGCATCTGTAAAAACACACAATGAAGCGTCAACTGCATAAAAACGCGTGAACTGATTCCGGCTGTTGTAAATCAGTTTTGATAGTTTAGCTCGTCTTGCTCCAAAACAAACGCGCAGTGGTTGTTAGGTGTCAAATCTAGCTTCGTAAGCGCTCCGTGCTGGAGCTTTGTATGCGCTGTGCTTCTTCCTGCGCCAAGATCAAGACGTGAATGCTGGAACCAAGCTCATTCGTGCCGATGTTTTCTCGGGCTTAGAACAACAGAACTAAGGTTGGAATACACTGCAGAACACGTCGAGTATTCGAAAATTAGCATTTCCCTCGCGCACACAAGCGCATATTTGTTCAGTCTTCACGTTGTTTAGTCTCAGCTGATTGCTCTCTATGAGTCTTCAGCGGGAATGCCCTCTCACATTCGAGCCCGAACGGCAATACCAGAATATGCTCGAGGCACTTTGTCAACGGAGAAAAAAGCACTTACCTGCCAATTCGCCAAAACCTCCACAATGTGAGGTGCAAGGCACGCTCCAATCAAGGAAACAACAAATGACAGTTCAAAGACGTCCACGGCCGTATTTGCTCACTTAAGTGGCATAAAATAATGATTTGTTAACAGACTTTGAGATCGACGTCGTAAGCATACTCTGTTGTGACAAATACTTCGAGACCTGCGGTGGTTGCTTAGTGGCTACGGTGTTGGGCTGCTGAGCGCGAGGTCGCGGGAATAAATCCCGGCCATGGCGGCCGAATTTCGATGGGGTCGAAATACCAAAACACCCGTGTAATTAAATTTATGTCCACGTTAAAGAACCCCAGGTGGTCCAAATTATCCCGTAGTCTTCCACCACGGCGTGCCTCCTAATCAGATCGTGGTTTTGGGCACCTAACACACCACAATTTATGTTAAGCATCTCACTGTGATGTCCGTGCTGTTTACTTCTTTGACACGGTATACGTGGTTGTAGTCGTAAATTTGATGTCCTTTCTCAAGCTTCGGTGGTCAAAAATGGGCCTCGACGTTTTCGATTGCCTCAAAACCGGAATTTAGAACGTCCGAAAGGTTTCAAACGAGCGCCGCAAACGCATGCCTCCGCAGCAGTGGCCGCCTCGGTGTTTCGCGCAACTGACACGGTGGCGCTGACGGCTGAGCCGATCGCCGCGCCGCCTGACCATTGCAGAGAGCGCTTTCAAGCGTTGAAAAGTAGACACTCGAAGCGGAAAAATCTCGTCACTAAACGAGGACTGCAGCGTACGAGGGAATTTAAGCTCTCGTTTTCAGCTCGCTTCGGCGCTCCCGAAGTAGTCGACGCGGCCGCTATGTCCACGTTATCCCTCTTAGCACGCCGACGGTGGTGCCAGCTTTTCCAGTGATGGAGCTCGAGGCCAATAGTTACGGCCCTAGCAGGAGGGCGATACTTTGGCAAAATGGCGGCGCACACTATTGTTGGCGCTGTCATGGCAACAGGAAAAGCAGCCGCGCGGCGCCTCCTCACACTAGCGCTTTTTTTCTTTTTATGATGACTCCTCTCCACCCTTCCCCATACCCCGCGCACCTTCACTTTTTTTTTATCGCGCGCACGCGACATTGTTTGTGAACTGGCGCGTGGTGCGCCGTGGGTTCATTATGCGTTTGCACGCACGCAGTCTTGTCCATACTTTGTGGGGTCTGATGTGGGATTCTCACACCGTACTCTTGGGACAAAGGAACGACAACACAGTAGTGCAAACAATCACAAGGGCATTTATTGCACCTTTCATAGATCACTGCCTGCTAGCCGAGTTGCTATCCACAAAACATGCCGATGGGCTCGCGACAAGTCTAGAAGTCCGACTTACCGCGACCGGAAGCGAGCGAATATGTTCGCCCCATGCTGGATCCCAACGCCTGGTCGTTCGCGTGTATAGTCACGCGAATCGTGGCGCGTTTGAAGGCGGCCACGCGAGACGGTCTCGCCGAAGCATCGGTCAGCGCGCGGCACGGCACGTCCGTCCCGCTTGCTTCCCGAACCCCCAAGAGAGCAAGCGCCTTCCTTTCGGCGCCCAAGTAACCTCGCGGCGTTAGCAGCGCGGTTGATGTAGTTGAAGCGCTCTGCGCTTCAACTACATCAACCGCGCGGGCGTCACGCAGGCCACGCGGCGAAGCGGGAGTACAGGAGACGCGCTATGCGGGAAAAACATCAGGGGAGGCGCGAGGGTCGCGCATCCCCACAACTTTTAGCAGCTTTGAGTGTACTAGCATCTGCCAGAACATGTATAAATTCCACTTCCAACACAACGGATCCTTGGCCTCGTTTCATTGACTTCCATTTCCGAAAACAAATATTTTCGCATAACTTGGTATAATACACGCTCAGAAAATGAACAAAAGTGAAAAATGCATGACATGCACATGACTACTGAACAGCACAAAAGTTCACAGACAGTGAAATAACAACAAAATAAAACTCAAGAAAACGCGAAAGCCGTTTCATGTACACAATTTTTATATAGTGCCCTATAGACCAAAGTGTAGAAGAGTTTAGCCGCATCACATACGCCCTTCCGTATCAGGCCTTGACAAACCAAGAGATCCTACAGGCAACCACAATAATAAGAAAAGCCTTCAAAGCCGCCCTTGGTCTCCCCGAATGCGCTAACACAGAGAGGTTCGAGGGACTGGGTCCGCACAACACTTCTGACAAGTATGCAGTCGCGACGTTATATGCACAGAAAGAACGACATTGTTCTTCAACTCAGAGCAGGGAAGTATTGGCGAGGTTAGGCTTTCCCCTGAGACCCCGGGATTGGGGAGAGGAAACGGCACACATAGACCGCAACGTTCGATCGCACAACGCGGTGGCCCCAATTCCCAAAAGCATGCACCCCAATTAAGAACCATCCCGGACGACGCAGAGCAAGAGTAAAGGCTCTTCACAAACGTTTTGGCATGGGACCGGGAGTATATTGTACGGATGCCAGTCGAACCAGCTTGACACCTTCACCATAGTATCTACATGTGAGAACAGCATAACAACGGCAGCCTTCAAAACCATCTCGGCATGCGTGGCAGAAGTTGCAGCCATCGCCTTGGCCATTCAGGACGGCGAGCGCCAAACAAATTTGGCTGTCATATTATCCGACTAGCAAGTGGCTTGCCGCCTGTTTCTAAATGTAACGGCACCCCAATCAATTCTCAAAATTTTAGGCAATCAACTAGAAGGGCACCACACTATCATATGGTGTCCGGCACACGAGGGACTTGCAGAAAACACGAGGGCAGACCGTATTGCTCGAGGATTAAACGTCTGAGCAACGGTATGGCCTAGCGACGACCTTCCACCGAATTCTCGTGACATCCTCCTACAGCAAAGGCAGGAGCGGAGACGTTTTGGACATCCTCACTCCGATTTAGCAGCCAAGAGGAGAGGGGCTGGCGTCGTATTCAGACGAATACAATACCCCAACCTGAACCACCTACACAGAGTACACCCCACGAGGTTCACTGACGAGTGCCCGTGGTGCACAGACACACACACACACTAACACATCACATGGGAGTGCCCCAGGAAGCCTCCGCACAGAGACAGCCCCATATTACACCAACATCCACTAATGAGGAATAGGCAGTGGGAGGCATGGCCTGTGTACGAGGGTCGGGAGAGCCGATTCGCTCTTCTGGACCAAGCCCAGCGAGCCGCTCGTGCCAGTGAGGCTCTAGGATATGGGCCACAACCATCGTGCCTTAATTTATTTATTTTCAATAAACTGTTTACTCACTCACTCATTCTGATATGCGCACTGAGAGCTTATGATATACTCACTGATATATTGCACATATCTGGACGACGTGTATGACGTAGTCATGACAACTGAAGGAAGGGAAAATTCACTGATAATGGCAAAAACAATGACACGCAAAATACCTAAAAATAGAGTAAAATGCTAAGATTGTTTTATTACAGCCATAAAAAAAATGAAAACAAGAACATAAACCTGCACAGAAGTGTATAAAATGCGTGACATGTTAATTACTACTGAACAAAATGAAAAAAGAAAAGACATGGCAGAACAAAATAACATTGCACTGAAAACGGAAATACACATCACATTATTTTGCACTTGGCCACTGCTTGAGTGACGGTTGCAAGGGGGAGCATAACGTAGTCAGCTTTTGCAGCAGCACACATAGAAAACATTCGCAGAAAGGCATATTCTTCAATCAAAGACCAGGGGAAATAAGCGAACAACACGACTTTTCTTTCACCACGAATGCAAGGCTTATCACTAAAATTACGTCACTTAACGCACTAAGTCATACGTACCGGGCCCTCCTTTGTGTAATGAACACGAACTGCATACATATGCATATAGGACACTTGCAATGTTCATGCTTTCCAGAAGAAAAAAAAAAAAGCGTATCATGTCTACACATGAAGGTTCTTCGCGCGGTTTTCCCAGTGACAATCACTGAGATAATACATGAACACGAACAGTAATTTTTCAGCTGTTAGTACGTTGGTAGAAGAGTGACGCACAGAAAAAGCACTGAAGGCGGAATGGAAAGCTGGGCGAGTTATTGAAGTTGCAGAATGAGACTTGGCACAGAAAAACAAGTACTAGACCATGTGACAATAAGGAGGAACATCTATTTGTCAGCTTTCTCTGCCGGTAAGTGTAGCCAATCAAGGCGCAACGACGTTCGGAGACTCATGGAGCGCACACATGCAAAGAGCCATGTTCGAGCACAGTAGCGAAGGCTCGGAGCAGGGGCATCAGCGGCAGTGGGTTCATGGCGGGTGGCATAGAGAACAGAAGGTCCAAAGGTGCGGGAATAGTCCTTTCCCCGATGCTTTTTATTATTCTCATGAGCACACTACCTTGTCATCAAGAAGTAACTACTTATGTTTATGCAGACGATATTGCGTTTTTTGCATCTGCACACGACATCCACACGCTATACCAACGACTGCAAACTTACCTTTATGCTCTGGAGAGGTGGTTAGATGTTAGTCCCTTTACACTAAATGCCTGCAAATGTGCTGTTCTCGTTTTTCCGATACGTGACATAGTGCACATTTCATTGTCTTACCACCTTCAGGACATACCACAGGTGAAATCTGTTAAATACCTCGGAATTATTTACAACGCCTCTCTCAACTGGCGCTCACACATAGATCATGTGACTGGAAAAGGTACCCGTGTAATTGGCATACTACGTAGGCTGAGCAGTCGTCGAATAGGATTGAGAAGAGATACACTCCTAATGATATATCGTATGTACGTTCGCCCTGTATTAGAATTTGGTTGCGTGCTCTTCTCTGAAGCTCCAGCCTACATTCCCGTCCTCTAATCCTCTTAGAAAGAGAAGCATTACGTCTGTGTTTAGGTCTTCCTAAATTTGTTGCAAATTCTATTCTTTATCTAGAATCCCGTGTTCCTCCCCTTTCGTGCAGGTTCCGGCTTTTGACAGTGCAGACGTTCTTAAGGATTTATGAATCACTGCTGAGTCATCCCCAAACAATCTTTATTTCACAACCTGTATTGTTTTTCGTTGTCATCTGGTCGCGACTACATACCCCGCAAATTATATTCGTGCAAAAATTGCTTGACTCTTTGGGCGTGCGCATATGCGATGTGCTTCCTATTCCCGACAGAGCTGTTGCAACGGTTATTCAATTCGATGACATTTTTCCTAATAATACAAAATTACTTCCACACCGTATTCTAGACGGTATATTACAAGATCATCTGAAATACCTTCAAACAAACATTGTAATTGCGACAGATGCTTCACAATGTGAAGAAAAGTCAGGTGTAGAAATATTTTCTCCGATTCTCGATTGTAGATTTTCTCTTCGGCTGCCAGATTTCATACCTCTCTTTTTAGCCGAATTCATGACCGTGGTGCTGGCATTACGCAAATTAGGACCATCAATTACGTCAGCCGTGATAGTCACTGATTCGTTATCATTGTGCTCATCCCTAACTGCTTCCAGTGATTCTCGTGTGATGAGGACGTTTATATCATTGGTATCTGGGTACTTGAGAAGCGTGCGTTTGATTTGGGTGCCTGGCCATAAAGGACTAATCATAAATGAAATTGCAGACTCTTTAGCCAAAGCATCGATAAGTGGCCCGATTCTCCCTTGCTGCCCCTTTGACTGCTCATGTTACAGCTGCTAGATTTCGCAGGAGGGTCATTATACAGGCAGTATCAGGCTCCGCAATTACCAACTCTGTGGATTGCGGACATTTCCTACACCCTTGACACAGAGATTTTTGCCGAACACGGAAAATTGAAGTGTCCATAACGAGGCTGCGCTGCCGTATACCTGCATTGAACTTCTACCTCCACAGGTCTGGTCTGGTCCCCTCACCATTATGCTCATTCTGTGGCGAAGCGGAGACAATAGATAATTTCTTGTTGTCTTGCAGACGTTTTTTCTATTATGAGAAAACGACTACTCGAAATCCCGCTTCACTCTCTTGGTCTAACTTTATCAGTGCCTGTGATCCTATCTTTGGAGCCTCCATTATTGGGTTCAGTCACAGAAATGTTTGCTTCTACCCAGTACAGGGATACATGTCCGTGGTGTGGAACAACCCCCACGTTATATACCACATCACGTGGGAATGCAAGCGTAATTTCGCATTCCATAAAGTAAATAACCCAAGTGCGGAACAATGGGAGGGTCTGCTCACCAGCAGCAAGCTCGCAGCCCAACGGGCAATTGTGCACCACGCCTGCGAGGCAGCAAGACTCAGCGGTGCCCTGGAATAGGGGCGCCGACCTTGTGAATCGGCCAGGACTCAAAACATGAAGACACCGGCCCACCGCCAATCTCTCTGAGATATAGAGAATTAAAGTTTTTCCATTCCATTCCATTGCTTGGCAATCCAAAATTACGTCATTAAAACCAATCGATTTCCATGTTAGACTACTCACCTGTTCACTCGGAGCGGTGACCCGATACCCAGAGTCGTCACCATCAGAGTCCTGGGTATGTTTATAGAATCACGCGGCGGCAACGGCACTGCGTTACGCAAGATAATTGCGAAAACCGACAATGCTTTTCACCTTGTCCGAAGGGTCACGAACAGACATCGTGGCCTCAAGGAGGACAACCTGCTTCGGCTCATCAACGCCTTTGTGCTGTGTCACTTCACCTACACGGTGGCCATGCACAACTGGCTCAGAGCCGAGCGGGAAAAGCTTAATGCTCTCATTAGAAAATTCTTCAAGAGAGCCCTCGGGCTGCCCGTCAGAACGCATACAGAGGACCTCCTTCGGCTCGGCATACACAACACCATGGAGGAGATAGCCGAGGCTCAGGAACGGGCCCAGCTAACTCGGCTGTCCACCACGCCGGCCGGCAGGCGTATCCTCGAGGAGATCGGACTCGCACCAACCAAGAACTTGGCTGAAGACACCCAAATCCCCAGAGAAATATGGGAGAAGATCGTGGTCGCCCCTTTGCCCCGCAACGTTCATCCCGTTCACAACGCAGGTCGTCGCAAGGCAAGAGCATTGAATATGCTAAAGCAAGTAAACAGGGACAGAACGACAGAAAGCTGAGCTAGTTGGTAAGGATTCATTATGCAAACTAGAAGTGAGGCGTGCAGACAGGACACAAGAGTAGAGAAGTGGACAACACGAACGCCGACTATCAACTGAAGGGAGCACTGAGGCGAAAAATGAAAGAAGACACAAAACTCATCTGCGCATGCTCAGGAATGGTAACACCACGTGTCGATCGGGTACACGTGCTGGTCTACGTGAGAGATAACTGTTAAGGCACTTAATCTCTTCCTTATGTAAAGTAATCGAAGGCTGACTCACGCACGCACTTCCACCATTATAGATATGCCAAGCCTCTACCATAAGACGCGTATCTTCATTCTTATGCCTGTACAGTATCGCGCATTCATCTAACTTTGGCTTGCAGTTACAATCTCGGCAATGTAGCGAAAGATTAGAAGGCGATCCACCGGTTAACGACCTTTTATGCTCCATTAGCCTCTGATTGATACACCGTCCCGTTTGCCCTACGTAGAACTGGCCACAGCTAAGGGGAATTTGATATACCACACCCATACGACATTCTGTAAAACTGTTGTTCTTATTGTGCTTCACTGGACAAATATCTGTTCGTTTTTTGCCTTTAACCCGCTCCTTTTTATTCTGTACGGCAGCGCATATCTTACCTAGCTTATTGGGAGCAGTGAAAGCAACATTAACATCATATCTACTAGCAACTTTTTTAAGCCTGTGCGACACTGAATGAATATACGGAATAGCCACTACTCTTTTTTTGCGATTACTGCTTTCTGTGATTACGTCCGTCCCCCTGGAAACAGACTTCTTTAGGCGCTCAGCTACAGTGGCCACCGCTACATTAGGATAACCTGCTTCTAATAGGCGCCGGACCTGCGCATTAAAACTGGCGCTCATTTTGTGCATGCAGGATCTTGTGAGGGAAGACTTAAGGCACGACATGGCGATTCCGTTTTTTACTAATTTAGAATGCTTGGATTGAAAGTTTAGCAACGGCTTCGAAGATCTTGGGGAGTACTGCCAACAAACATGATTTTGTTCGAAGATCAAGAAAATGTCAAGAAACTGAATTACGGGTCGCTGAGGTAATTCCTTGGTAAACTTTAATCCTCCCCCATAAAGTTTAAATTGCTCACTTACTGAGGTAGCAGCCGAGTCTAATTCTTCCCTATTGCAGAAAATCAGGTAATCATCAACGTAACGAAATATCCTGATAACGCTATCACCTAAGGCTTTCTCTAAGCAGTTGTCTCCAAGCAGTTGTCTTCTCTAAGCTGTAGCTGAGCGCCTAAAGAAGTCTGTTTCCAGGGGGACGGACGTAATCACAGAAAGCAGTAATCGCAAAAAAAGAGTAGTGGCTATTCCGTATATTCATTCAGTGTCGCACAGGCTTAAAAAAGTTGCTAGTAGATATGATGTTAATGTTGCTTTCACTGCTCCCAATAAGCTAGGTAAGATATGCGCTGCCGTACAGAATAAAAAGGAGCGGGTTAAAGGCAAAAAACGAACAGATATTTGTCCAGTGAAGCACAATAAGAACAACAGTTTTACAGAATGTCGTATGGGTGTGGTATATCAAATTCCCCTTAGCTGTGGCCAGTTCTACGTAGGGAAAACGGGACGGTGTATCAATCAGAGGCTAATGGAGCATAAAAGGTCGTTAACCGGTGGATCGCCTTCTAATCTTTCGCTACATTGCCGAGATTGTAACTGCAAGCCAAAGTTAGATGAATGAGCGATACTGTACAGGCATAAGAATGAAGATACGCGTCTTATGGTAGAGGCTTGGCATATCTATAATGGTGGAAGTGCGTGCGTGAGTCAGCCTTCGATTACTTTACATAAGGAAGAGATTAAGTGCCTTAACAGTTATCTCTCACGTAGACCAGCACGTGTACCCGATTGACACGTGGTGTTACCATTCCTGAGCATGCGCAGATGAGTTTTGTGTCTTCTTTCATTTTTCGCCTCAGTGCTCCCTTCAGTTGATAGTCGGCGTTCGTGTTGTCCACTTCTCTACTCTTGTGTCCTGTCTGCACGCCTCACTTCTAGTTTGCATAATAAACAGGGACAAAATCGCAGCAAGCTTCGTGGACGCAGCTGCATACCGAGACGGCAAGGCTTTTGCGGTTTCCGTCGTTGACACGCTGGGCAAAGTTATCAACTGTGCTTCGGTCCGGCCGACGAACCCAGAGGTGGCCGAGCAAGTGGCCTGTCTCTCCACTCGCCCTGTCTCTCCACTCGCCATGCAAGACGGTCGGAGAGACAGGGTGTATAGCGATTCGAAAGCCGCCATCAGGGCATTCCAGAAAGGCCGGGTAGCTCTGCAGGTAGTTCAAATTCTGAAAGGCGCCAAACACGGCAACACCTCCATGCACTCGATCCTTTGGTTCCCTGCACACGTCGGGGCGATTGAGGGGGTTCCTCTGAACGTCAACGAGTCTGCCCACGAGGCTGCGCGTAGCTTTACCGACCGCGCTGCCCTCGGGTCGGGCGACTCTCTCCCCGGACACCGAGACGCTCCTCTCACACACAATGAAATAACTAAATTCTTCTACTTAGAGAGAAGGGTTTTCCCCCCGCCTCACTTCAAGTTAAAGGGACCCTGAAACGATTTTGGCGATTTTCTACAAACGTACTGAGTCGTTAGAGTAGGTTCTTCTGATCATTAATTGATGCATCTAAGTGCTCTGCGTAAAGCGTGTAATTTATTATAAGGTTTTAAAAATACCCATCGCTGCCGATCGCAGCGCACTGCTCGGCGGAATTTTAAGCCGCCCCTACCCATATGATGCAAATAACCCATATTACGTCACATGGGCGAGCTATCTGATTGGCTGACCAGGACGCGTGGTCGATAATTTTTCCAACTTTATGGTGAACAAATGATGCTCGTAATAGTTGGAATGTTAGTTACTTTGTTTTTGTAAAAAGAAAATAACTTAAAGAGAATAAACAAGAATAGTTTTTTAGTACACTTCAGCACTTCCGGCACACAGCAAAAGTGTCGTCTGCTTGTGTTACAACGTACTCCATTTTGACGAGAGCTCCGCGGTCAGAGTTGGTCTCAGTCTTTTCGCGAGCACTATGATTCGACTTTGTTGCTTTGTGGACTGCAAACCTAGCGACCTGCAAACCGCGAGTCCAGTATTAGGGCAAACGCAAGCGCAAGGGGACAGGGTCTGGCCGCTTGACTGTGCCGGGATGAGCCACGAGATGAGCAGAAGGGCAAATGTGAATGGTCTGCACGGTGCAGCCACCTGGTGGCACAGAGCTCAACCATACACAGTAGCAGCAACGAAGTGTATTCTTTGCTGCTGGTGTGTATTTTTCGCAGGAGTGTAATCATCAACACGTTGATTTATAAATGTTTATAATGTTTTACACTTGGTTAGAGCAATATTAGCGCTTTGTTTGACTGGTTAAGCGCTGCGCCAGCAAGTATCTGGACCGTGCAGACCGATCAGGCTGCTCACGTACGTCTACGCTAAAGTTCCTTCATCAGCTTGAGTTTATGCCTCCAGTCATTTGCCGAAATGACCAGCTTGCCTTGCCTGTTTTTAGCGGAGTACCGGACACGTTCGGCGCTACGACAGAATGCTCGCAACGCACGCTGCTTCGATAGCTCTCGGTCGACGGCCAAGCAATGGCCAAGCGGCTAGCGGAGAGGTCTCGCGCGGGATGGGGCGTGCTCCTAAACAACCGGAAGTGAGCGATGTGACGTCGCATCGTGACGCTGAACCAGTGAAGGCGGAGCTTAGCGCCACTCGCTCGGCGAGCTAGTTGAGGAGGAAAAGCATAGCTAGGGAGGAGGGTAACTTCTAATCGCTTGCAGCTCCATTAATACGTAACGCTTCACTTAAATTGTGGTGCGAATGTTCTACTTAAGCTGTACCCTACGCGCCTACAAAATTTGTCCGAACCGTTTCAGGGGCCCTTTAAAGGGACCCTGAAACGATTTTGGCGATTTTCTACAAACGTACTGAGTCGTTAGAGTAGGTTCTTCTGATCATTAATTGATGCATCTAAGTGCTCTGCGTAAAGCGTGTAATTTATTATAAGGTTTTAAAAATACACATCGCTGCCGATCGCAGCGCACTGCTCGGCGGAATTTTAAGCCGCCCCTACCCATATGATGCAAATAACCCATATTACGTCACATGGGCGAGCTATCTGATTGGCTGACCAGGGCGCGTGGTCGATAATTTTTCCAACTTTATGGTGAACAAATGATGCTCGTAATAGTTGGAATGTTAGTTACTTTGTTTTTGTAAAAAGAAAATAACTTAAAGAGAATACACAAGAATAGTTTTTTAGTACACTTCAGCACTTCCGGCGCACAGCAAGTGTCGTCTGCTTGTGTTACAACGTACTCCATTTTGACGAGAGCTCCGCGGTCAGAGTCGGTCTCAGTCTTTTCGCGAGCACTATGATTCGACTTTGTTGCCTTGTGGACTGCAAACCTAGCGACCTGCAAACCGCGAGTCCAGTATTAGGGCTGTGAAGAAGAAGACGCGCCTCGCGGCACAGCCGCATCGCCAACGCGCGGCTCGTCTCGGCTCGCGCTGTTGATTGCTGGCGTCCGTTTGGACAGTGCTTCGGGTTGCTTCGCCGTTCCCGGTTGCTGTGCCGTTACATTAGGAGCCGCCAATAAACCTTTTCTCAATTGGTGGAGGTGCTGGGACTCAAACCCCGTCGCTTGAAACCCTGGAGCTGAGATCACGAACGCTACCACCCGCCATGACCGACAGCTCCTCCCAAACGGCACCGACGCCACAGTCCGTCACCTGCACCGGCGTTCCACGCCAACGGGACCCCAAAGTCTTCAGCGGTGCAGACGACGAAGACGTAGAAGACTGGTTTGCGTCGTATGAACGGGTGAGCGCACACAACAAGTGGGATGATCCCGCAAAGTTAACTCACGTCATCTTTTATCTGGCTGGTGTTGCCCAACTGTGGTTTCACAACCACGAAAGTGACGTGCCCACATGGTCAGTCTTCAAGACAACCTTTACGGAAGTGTTCGGCCGACCCGCTGTTCGCAAGCTCCGTGCCGAACAGCGCTTGCGCGCCCGAGCACAGCAGACGGCGGAAACGTTCACAAGCTACATAGAAGACGTCGTGGACCTTTGTAAACGAGTCAACGCTGCAATGCCCGAAGCTGAGCGAATTCGCCATATACTGAAAGGCATCGATGACGGCGCATTCCAGATGCTCCTAGCCAGGAATCCGCGCACTGTGTCTGAAGTTGTCAGCCTGTGCCAAAGTTACGATGAGTTGAGGAAGCAACGCGCTTCGACTCGGCGTCCTTTGGGAAGCGACGACTTGTTGGCGAGCCTTGACAACATGTACGACCCATCCTCATTCTTTCAGCGGGTCAAGGACTTTGTGCGTGAGGAAGTTGCCCGCCAACTTTCTTTAGTCCCCTTCACTCAGGAGCCCACCTCCCGTCTTCCAAACACGCTCCGCACCCTTATTTCCGAAGAGGTCGCCCAAGTTGTCCCTTCCGCACCACATCAGCCGCCTGCAGCCGTGAATCTCAACTCTACGCGGGCAGTGCAGCCTGTCGCCACGCCTCTCACCTATGCGCAGCCAGTCCTGCCTGTGGCCGCGCCTCTTACGTACGCCCAGGCAGTACGCAGGCCTCCACCGGCGTCTTTCACTGCCCAGTCCCAACCGCTGCCACCGGAAGCCCATGCTACCTCTTGGACCGCACCGCGAGCTAATCCTTGGCGGACACCTGACAACCGACCCATCTGTTATTCTTGCTGCACTCCCGGACACGTCGCCCGATATTGCCGCCGTCGTCCTCAAGCGTTCGGCGACGCCTCGCAGCCCTTCCAATACGGCAGCCAGCCATTTCGCCAATACGCCGCTCCTTCCCCCCAACCGTACGCGCGTGCTGACATCCCAGCATTTCCTTCGCGTCGCTCGCCATCCCCTCGCCGACGCTCGCTCTCCCCAATGCGTCGGCGACCCGCACCACCTGACCAGGAAAACTGAACGTCGCAGTTCAAGAGGCAAGAACTGCGCCCCATTCGAACTGTCAAAGTCCTCGCGCCTCTCCTGCTAACGTGGTCGAAATTTGTGTAGAAGGTGTTCCTACATTCGCTCTTGTGGATACCGGCGCAGCCGTTTCTGTGATAGCCGCCAAACTGTGCCGTTCGCTGCGCAAGGTGACCACGCCGCTTTCTGGACTGTCACTTCGTACGGCAAGCGCGCAGCCCGTCACTCCGCACGCAGCCTGTACTGTACGTGTGCTTATTCACGGCATTGTTTACATCGTCGAGTGTATTGTTCTTCCCACCTGCTCGCATGACGTCATCCTCGGATGGGACTTCTTATCCAGTCATAAAGCCGTGATCGACTGCGCACGCGCCGAAGTTGAATTTTCCCCTTGTGACGCACCCTTGGACGAAGATTGCGACCGCCCTTCTAAACTTACCGTGCGCGAGGACACAGATATTCCACCTGGCTCCTTCGCCCTCGTCCCTGTCTTTTGCGATGCCATCGCTGATGCAACGGTCCTCTTCACGCCGTCCGACGTCTTCATGAGCCGTAAATCTCTCCCACTACCCTTCGCGGCGCTTGACATTGCTGGCGGCTGCAGCAATATCTACTTTTACAATCCCCTCTGTGCGCCTCTTACGTTGCTCGTTGGTGAATGTCTTGGCTTCGTGGAACTGCTTGACTCTTCGTCTTTGGTTGACGTCCCTGGAGACTCTTTTGACGTCGACCCCAGCCAAGCATCTTCGATGTCCGCGCTTGAAGAAACGTCCAGGGTTGCGTTCTCGCATGCCATTGCCGATACCCTCACACCTGCCGAACGCGCCGACCTTCTTGATCTCCTGCACAAATTTAGAAGTTCATTCGACGTTTCACAACCTCACCTGGGCCGCACGTCGGAAGTGCAGCACTACATTGACACCGGTTCACATCAGCCGTTACGTCAACGACCATATCGCGTCTCTGCCGAAGAGCGTCGTGTCATTACCACCCAAGTCGAAGATATGCTGCGCCGTGATGTTATTCAACCTTCGCACAGTCCCTGGGCATCTCCTGTCGTTCTCGTTCGCAAGAAGGACGGGTCTATTCGCTTTTGCGTCGACTACCGTCGGTTAAATAAGGTAACACGCAAAGACGTCTATCCTTTGCCGCGCATCGATGACGCCCTCGACAGTCTTCAGGGCGCAGAATTTTTCTCGTCCCTTGACTTGCGTTCAGGGTACTGGCAGGTCCCCATGGCTGCGGCCGATCGCCAGAAAACCGCGTTCATTACACCTGACGGATTATATGAATTTAAGGTGATGCCTTTCGGGCTTTGTAACGCCCCTGCCACCTTTGAACGACTCATGGACAACACGCTGCGTGGCCTCAAGTGGTCTATATGTCTGTGTTATCTCGACGATGTCGTGGTTTTCTCGCCTGATTTTCCTACTCACCTGCTCCGCCTTAGACAAGTTTTGACCTGTCTAACGAACGCTGGCCTTCAACTCAACCTCAAGAAGTGCCGCTTCGCCGCGCGAGAGCTCACCATTTTAGGCCACGTTGTGTCCAAGCACGGCGTTCTACCCGATCCTGCAAAACTTCGAGCAGTCGCTGAGTTTCCGAAGCCTCAGACCATCAAAGAACTTCGAAGCTTCGTGGGCCTATGCTCATATTTCCGGCGCTTTGTTCGAAATTTCGCATCGATCATGGCGCCATTGACTCAGCTTCTCCGTGGTGACGCCGCCCTCTCCTGCTGGTCCCCTGCATGTGACTCCGCCTTTGCAACGCTGCGTCGTCTTCTCATCTCCCCACCTATTCTTCGCCATTTCGACCCGTCAGCTGCAACTGAAGTACATACAGATGCCAGCGGGGTCGGTCTCGGCGCCGTACTCGCCCAACGAAAGGCGGGCTACCCCGAATATGTAGTCGCCTATGCGAGTCGCACACTGACGAAGCCTGAGGCCAATTACAGCGTGACCGAAAAAGAGTGCTTGGCTTTAGTATGGGCACTTGGCAAGTTCCGACCATATCTGTACGGGCGCCCCTTCGACTTGGTCACAGATCACCATGCGCTTTGTTGGCTCGCCAACTTGAAAGATCCCACTGGCCGCCTAGCCCGTTGGGCACTACGCATCCAGGAGTACGATATTCGCGTCGTCTACCGCAGTGGACGCACACACTCCGACGCAGATGCCTTGTCTCGTTCACCTTTACCTCCAGACTCGGCCTGCGCAACAACTTCCGCACATTCCGTGTCATCTCTCGACATGGACTCCTTTGCAACCGCACAACGTCGTGACCCGTGGGTCGCTTCTCTTTTCGACTATCTTTCTGGATCGTCGACCACCCCTATATCCCGAACCCTCCGACGCCAAGCAGTTCATTTTGCCATTCGTGACCAGCTGCTGCACCGACGCAATTACACTCCTGATGGTCGTCGGTGGCTTCTGGTGGTTCCCCGCAGCTTAAGGTCTCAAATATGTGCCGCTTTCCACAACGATCCGCAGTGTGGCCATGCCGGAGTCTTCAAGACGTACGAACGAATTCGCCACCGCTACTACTGGCGCGGCATGTACAATTTTGTACACAAGTTTGTTCGGTGCTGTCTTGACTGTCAACGCCGCAAATCGCCGCCTTTACGCCTATCTGGTGCCTTGCAGCCGCTCCCGTGCCCTGCCACACCCTTCGATCGCGTCGGCATCGACCTATACGGCCCGCTTCCTATGACACCAGACGGCAATCGGTGGATCGTCGTTGCTATTGATCATTTGACACGCTACGCCGAAACTGCTGCTTTACCAAGTGCTACAGCGCGGGATGTAGCCTCTTTCGTCCTACATCGCTTCGTGCTTCGACACGGCGCACCTCGGGAACTCCTCAGCGATCGAGGTCGCGCCTTCCTCTCCGAAGTCGTCGAAAGTTTGCTTTCGGAATGCCATATTATTCATCGGACAAGCACGGCATACCATCCACAGACTAACGGGCTCACAGAGCGATTTAACCGCACACTTGGTGATATGCTCTCTATGTACGTGGCGTCTGATCATGGTAACTGGGACCGCATCCTTCCATTCATCACGTTCGCGTACAACACCGCGATCCAGGCCACTACGGGATTTTCACCTTTCTTCCTCCTGTATGGCCGCGAGCCTACGCATACCATCGACACGCTCCTTCCATACCGTCCTGACGCCTCCGAGTGTCTACCTGTTTCCGACGTCGCCCGACAAGCCGAAGAATGCCGCCAGCTAGCGCGCTCCTTTACGGTAGAGCAACAGCAGCGCCAGAAAGAAAACCGCCTCGACACGCATCCAAGCACGACCTACGCTCCAGGCGTTCTTGTGTGGTTGTCGGTCCCTTTCCAAACGCCGGGGCTTTCCTCGAAACTCGTCCCAAAATTCGAAGGGCCTTACCGAGTCTTGGAGCAAACATCCCCGGTGAATTTTCTCATTGAGCCCCTGTCACCACCTGAAGACTTGCGCCGGCGTGGACGCGACATTGTCCACGTCTCGCGTCTCAAGCCCTACCACGACCCTCTGCCTCCCGATTCTTAAGGCGCCAGGATGGCTCTTTTTGTCCGGGGGGAGATTGTGAAGAAGAAGACGCGCCTCGCGGCACAGCCGCATCGCCAACGCGCGGCTCGTCTCGGCTCGCGCTGTTGATTGCTGGCGTCCGTTTGGACAGTGCTTCGGGTTGCTTCGCCGTTCCCGGTTGCTGTGCCGTTACATTAGGAGCCGCCAATAAACCTTTTCTCAGGGCAAACGCAAGCGCAAGGGGACAGGGTCTGGCCGCTTGACTGTGCCGGGATGAGCCACGAGATGAGCAGAAGGGCAAATGTGAACGGTCTGCACGGTGCAGCCACCTGGTGGCACAGAGCTCAACCATACACAGTAGCAGCAACGAAGCGTATTCTTTGCTGCTGGTGTGTATTTTTCGCAGGAGTGTAATCATCAACACGTTGATTTATAAATGTTTAAAATGCTTTACACTTGGTTAGAGCAATATTAGCGCTTTGTGTGACTGGTTAAGCGCTGCGCCAGCAAGTGTCTGGACCGTGCAGACCGATCAGGCTGCTCACGTACGTCTACGCTAAAGTTCCTTCATCAGCTTGAGTTTATGCCTCCAGTCATTTGCCGAAATGACCAGCTTGCCTGTTCTTAGCGGAGTACCGGACACGTTCGGCGCTACGACAGAATGCTCGCAACGCACGCTGCTTCGATAGCTCTCGGTCGACGGCCAAGCGGCTAGCGGAGAGGTCTCGCGCGGGAGGGGGCGTGCTCCTAAACAACCGGAAGTGAGCGATGTGACGTCGCATCGTGACGCTGAACCAGCGAAGGCGGAGCTTAGCGCCGCTCGCTCGGCGAGCGAGTTGAGGAGGAAAAGCATAGCTAGGGAGGAGGGTAACTTCTAATCGCTTGCAGCTCCATTAATACGTAACGCTTCACTTAAATTGTGGTGCGAATGTTCTACTTAAGCTGTACCCTACGCGCCTACAAAATTTGTCCGAACCGTTTCAGGGGCCCTTTAAGCTGTACCCTACGCGCCTACAAAATTTGTCCGAACCGTTTCAGGGGCCCTTTAAGCAGGCCGCAGGCGGTCACACTAAGACTTCTGCAAACGAACTCGTACCCAAATCCGGCGTCCCTTAATAGCATATATCCAGAGATTTATACGAATTGTTCTTGCGTGGCCTGTGGTGAGGTAGCTACGTTGCCTCATATGCTCTGGGAGTGCGGGTCGCTGGGCCCGAAGTTCACCAAGGAAGAGTGGGACGCCCTCCTGCGAAGTCCCGTCTTTGAGGATCAAACCCTGGCCGTCCAGCGCGCCCGCGATCGGGCCGGTAGACTAGATCTGTCAGTCCCGTCGTGGGATTAGCCAGGTGCGCGTTTTATCGCGCTTTGCTGGACCAAATAAAAGTTTACTCACTCACTCACTCACTCACTCACTCACTCACTCACTCACTCACTCACTCACTCACTCACTCACTCACTCACTCACTCACTCACTCACTCACTCACTCACTCACTCACTCACTCACTCACTCACTCACTCACTCACTCACTCACTCACTCACTCACTTTAGACTGATCGTTCTCCCTCCCAACCATAGCTTTCTTTTATTTCTTATCTATTATTATTATTATTATTTTATCCCCGGTTTTCTTCTCATTATTTCCTTTTTTCTCCAAACACAAAACGTTTACTTTTAAACTCCAACGCTCAAATTGTTAACTCCCTAGTTATTATTATTATTATTATTATTATTATTATTATTATTATTATTATTATTATTATTATTATTATTATTATTATTATTATTATTATTATTATTATTATTATTATTATTATTATTATTATTATTATTATTATTATTATGCACCTAATTGAACCACCCGATTCATGGTCAATCCCCCACTGTGGGTATGTGGCACGATCACAACAAGTGGCGGCGTATGTCCGAGGAGGTGGTGGCCGATCGGTTGCGGCAGTGACGAGCGACGTGGCCGATGCCATAGAGTTTCTCACAATGTAGTGAGAAACTCTATGGCCGATGCGACAGCAGTGGAAGCAGGTCGGCCTGTCATCAGGGGTACGCCATTCGGACGGGTTGCGGCGAGATATGGCAGAAAAGGACTGTCGGGGACGGGGAGGGCCGGTAGAGAACTGGGGAACGTTGGGTTGAGACGTTGTACACACTGAGTTCAGACCCATGTTTTCAAATTCCTGTCTGACTACGGCCTGAATCATCGCAATCGTGGTTGCTGGCGGATCGGGAGGCGTCGCGGCGAAAGCTGGCGGACAGGCGGCCTCGGGCTCGCGGCGAACAATACGGGTGACGTCGTCACAGGTTGACCTTGGCGGCTCTTAGCCTGCTCAAAGCGACGGCATTCCTTAATGATGGCGTCGATTGTCGAGACGTTGCCGAAAACAAGCAAATTGAAAGCGTCGTCGGCGATGCCTTTTAGGACATGTGACACTTTATCAGCTTCAGACATAGCATAGTCAGCTTTTCGGCATAGAGCCAAGATGTCGAGGATGTATGAAACGTATGGCTCTGTAGATGTCTGAACACGAGACGCAACAGCCTTTCTCGCGGCAACCTTGTGGCCAATGGGGTCGCCGAACAGTTCCCTGAGCTTTTCTTTGAAATTGTCCCAACTGGTTATCTCGTCGTCATGCGTCTGGTGCCACACGCGTGGGGTGCCGCCGACATAAAAGATGACATTGGCGAGCATGATCGTTGGGTCCCACCTGTTATTAACGCTGGCATGTTCATATAGCTTGTTCCATTCGTCAACGTCCTGTCCTTCCAGGCCAGAGAGCACACCAGGGTCGCGATGTTGGGCAACCGTGACGATTGAAGCAGTTGGATAAGCCGAAGCCGTTGCAGAGGCGGTCTCGTCACCGGCAGGCATGGTGACAAGCTCGATGTATCGACTACTTCGGAATTCCCTGGTGAGGACGGCGATCGCTAACCTCCACCAGAAGTACATGCGTCTTCTTTTGTCCTTGAGTCTGCGCGCTCACCTGCTGTCCTTAGGCACCCGGAATAACCTTGCAGGACTTGTTTTTGAGGTATTCGGGCACCACTGCACGATGTACGAGCAATGCGAGTTGTGAAACGGGTGAAACATCGCGGAGCACTAGCACACAGCTATCGAGGACCACGACACTGACGAAAATTCCCACGCCGGTCAACGCACAGCAGCGCACGCTTCCCGATAACAGCAGAAGGCAGCATGGACTTGCCACACGTCCTTGTCTGCATAAACATTCGTGCACGTTCACGCAGCCAACCCTCAGCTTGAGTAGTTGTGCTCTAGCACGATGAGGCAAGCCTCGACCGCGAACACGGGGCGGGAACGTTCCATTTGCGACGCGCTGGTCTGGATGCTGCTTGTGTAGGTGGCGACGAATCGGCAGACGAGCGTCATCAATAGCTTGCATAACATTTCTGCACAGTCACAGTTGTTATGAGCGCAAGTTGGAGCGAGCCGATCAGCCTCTTCATTTCCGGCGATTCCTGCGTGTGAAGGTATCTATTGAGCAACGAGAGATACCCCACGTGATGAAATTTTGCTCGCAGAGTCAGTAATGCTGTGCGCAAGTGGACAATCAATTTCACTGCGTTGTAACCTGCTAAGGGCAGCGCGGGAGTCCGTAAAGATGACAATATTCGATGTAGTTAACTCCTCTTGCACGTATTTCAGTGCAACATTAATCGCTGCTAGCTGCGCAGTTGTTCACGAAGTTGGATGAAGTATTTGAAGGATACGCCTTACTTGAGTCAAAGGGCAGAAAAAAGCTGCCCTTCGACTATAATAATAATAATAATAATAATAATAATAATAATAATAATAATAATAATAATAATAATAATAATAATAATAATAATAATAATAATAATAATAATAATAATAATAATAATAGTAATAATAATATCCAGAGTTTTAATAATGCAGCTGCAAAAGCGGTAACAGGGAAATGGTTTGAAGAGCGGTTTTTTGTATAATGTATCTTTCCTTACGCGGAAACAATGTTCGCTCTTGCAGAAAAGAAAAAAATTACAACTTCGTCTGTTTTCCATTTTCAGGTATACTAAGGGCCAGCTCTTTGCACGCATCACTACAGCTTGGCACAGAGTGCCTTTCCTTTGACTACGCAATGCATAATGTTCGCGTGTGCTCGAAGGCACTAAGGCCCGAGTCCGGCTCGGGGCCGCCAGAGAAACGCTTCGGAAGACGCTGCTCGGGCTTTTCGGGTCGGCCCTTGCCCGTGCAGTGCTCTAGCGCAGGCTTTCGCCTTCATCCTCTTTAGCGTAGGCTAAAGTGACTGTCAACGTTTATTTTTGATTTTTTATAGATCACTTGCCTAGTAATATCAGTGCTCTTGTCAGACTTTCACAGCGTAAGCTGCTATGCGCTTATTCCAATAGCCGCTTCGGTTGGCGACGGTGTCCACCACAGCCGCCGGAGTACGGTGTCCGTTGCAGCTATCGCGGGGAATGAAAAAAAAAAAAAACAAACAGCTAGTTCCCTCCAGTATCACAACCAGACGCGCTGCGTGGGAGTCAGCTACTCTACCACTGAATTACGCCAGCTTTTTATTATTGCCGGCTTTGACATCACAAACAATACACAAAAGACAAAACATGTCAACAAGGATTTTGCTGGCACGACATATTAAAATGTTTTCAATGCTGCCAGTTTATCTAGCATGTCAATCCATGTTGGCTGTTTAGGGAGTGCCCGATGAACATCCCTTAACCGTACTACAGTTTCAATGAAGTGATCACGCGTAGGTCGCGAATTGACATCAGTGTTGTTGAACTGCGTTCTAGCTTTCCAAAAACTGTGGAGGCCCAGGAGCATTATAGCGTCATACGGAAAAGCCCCTTGTTTCTACCGGTAAGAATCTTATTCCATGTGGATATAAATGTAACTCTTTCTTTACCGTCCGTTGTAGCACATCCTAGAAAAAGATGGGATCCCAGATAGCTTGCTAGCATGTAGCGGAAAAATGACCTATCAATGTGTTCTATAGTACATAAGCAGACTCCGCAATAACGCGCGGTTAAGGGGCTTTACACGCGATGTGACATGAGCGCCGCGTAGCGTCGATACGTGCACATTTTGCATCCCAGTTGCGTATTACACAATGCAGAACGCCATGTTGCAGATCCACATGTAGCGGTGAGGAAGGAAAAGAAGTTTGCTAGACGAAAGAATGCTAGAAGAAAAACCGAAGAATGTTAGAAATAATAGATCTTGTGTACCTGATTAAAGCAAGCTGGCTAGGTAACTTTGTCACCGCAGCATTTCAAAAGGGATACCAATAAATCATCACCATCATTAGCATCGTACCGCGCCACTTATAAAATCAAGCTGGCTAGGTGACTACGTCACCGCCGCATTTCAAAGGGGATGCCGATAAATCATCATCGTTAGCATCGTATCGTGCCACTTAATTGCCTTGCGATGTGAGATGCGCGCCACGTAACTTTGCATTTTTGCAGTTGCGTATTATTACGCCAGGTGGCACGCCATGTAGCAGTTGCATAGGCAAAGATACAAGGTAGATACGGAAGTCTTGAGGAAGAAAAAGATGATTATAGAGATGTACAAACATCGATGTAATGAAAAACATGTATGGCATACCTGCTTAATTCAAGTAGGCTAGGAAGATTACGGAGATGTACAAACATCGATGTAATGAAAAATATGTATGGCACACCTGCTTCATTCAAGAAGTAGGCTAGGTGACTGTTCGTCACCGTCCCGTTTCAAAGGGAATACAATTAAATCATCATCATTAGCATCGCATTGTGCCATTAGACACGCGATGTGACATGCGTGCTGCGTAGCGTCAATACGTACAAACTGCATTGCAGTTCCGTTATATTCTATTAAGTGTCCCGGCATATAGCAGTTGCATATAGCAGTTGCATGCTGCATGTAGCTGGACCTGGTTAACTCAAGCGGGCTAGGAGACTATTTGTCACCGGCGCGTTTCGAAGGGGATGCCAATAAACCATAATTATCATCATCAACAACAGCAACATACCGTGCCACGGGTCAATGGATGTGACATGTGCGCCACGTAGTCGCCTGTGTTTACGCTTCCGTACACGTTATGGCACCTCCTCGCGAGAAACGAACCACTGCTAAAGAAGCGAATCGTAGAGCTACGCGCGTGACTGCAACCAGGCAACTCTCTGGCTCAGCAGACCGCTGTGCAGAGACCAGGTCAAGCCGCAGCTCGCCGTCAACAGTGGGCGGGTAGTTCAGCTCGTTCTCGTGAGAGCGGCGCGAGTAGACTTCGCCGCGAAGACCTTGTAGTGCGCGTTGCCGAAAATGGAGCGCCTATGTGGAGCCGCTCCTCTAGCTTGCGCTGTGACTGTGCTGCGTGTGCTGCGCAGGCCTGTGACTTTTTGCTGACGATTGTGTGTTGTGGAACAGAATTCGGTACATAAATGACAAGACCTATTTACAGTCTGGTCAGCATAAGATATAAAAAAATATATATGGTATGACGACTAGCAGAGGGAACCGAACGCGACTAAATCGGTTATGTCCATATCCAGAAAGCGAGAAGTTTTAGAGTATCTTTACAATGTGAATGGTGTAATCATAAGCAGAGTCGACAAACATAAGCACTCAGGAATAAAATTCGCCTCTGAACTTAGGTAGAATCAGCATATTGATATTGTGTGGTGTAAGGCTAGCAAATTAGGGCTCTGGGGCCTAAGGCAGAATATAAGTAGCTCACCACCTGAGGTAAAAATATAAATTTTGAATACGTCCTCTCATGGAATATGCAAAAACTGTAGGGAACCCTATACAATGAAACCAACAAGAACTTGATAGCGTCCAATGGTTAACACCAAAGTTTATATTCAACAAGTATCGTCACTGCCAATCCCCACTGAACTTGCTTGCCGAATTACCTCACCTAGATTTGCGAATTAGGCACGAGCAATAGAAATATGTTTACTAGATCGTGGGCACTTGGTTGTTTACAAACCCAATTAGGTCAATATCCTAACAAATTAAACACCTTGACATCGCCCTACATCCAACCACCTGAAATCAGAAATTACTGTTTTAGGTATACAGTGTTATTCCTAGAGGTGTTACTGAATGAAATGTTCTCCCTGACTCTGTCATGTTAGCTTTATGCGTTCAAGAATTTTTGCACCGTGTATACTAAATTATTTTTGCCGTTACCTGATATATAGATTCACTATGAAACCGCAGCGCGGAAACAAACGAGACACAAGGCAAAGGCAACACGCAAGCGCTGTATGTGTTAATTATAAACCAATAATTTTCCCGAACTATAGCTGTATATTTTTTTTAGTTTGCACAATGCTTGCAATTTAGACTGATTTGCTTCTCTGCTGAGAAGTCTGTGTTATCCTTCTAGCTATTTTATTTCATACTGTATCCATTGTACGTGTTAGCTTCTCCCACTTCTGTAACGGCGTTCGCACTTGCAATAAATAAATAAATAAATAAATAAATAAATAAATAAATAAATAAATAAATAAATATTAAGGATGCGTAAACACTAACAATATTGTGCCACAACATGCGAAGAAGACGAGGAAGAAATGGGGCCAGAAATGGTTCGCTGTCCAAACATTCCTTGCGGAATCTAAACGAATGCCCTGCTAACTTCCTTTCTTTTTGTTTTTACTTTTAAATTAAATATTACTCATTCAATATGACCTTCCTGATGTTATTTAACAGGTAATTCTGAGCTATTCAATGCTATTTCAATAGCTATTAGGAAATTTATGCTCCATAATAATTTCGAATGATCCACCCATTTCTTGTCCAATCCCCCATCGTGGGTAGGAGCCACACGCATCACAGGCTACAACAACAACAACAGCATCGCGGGTGAGTATCTGTCGCTTTTTGCGAAGAATCTAAGACTATTGATCATTTATTTTTTTATTCTGAGGCTTACAGAAGCAAAAATACTTCTCAGTGCTCCGTATGGCCAGCTTGGATTTTTCCTAACTTTACCAATTATCTGTAGAAGGATCGACATTTTGGGGGAGGGAGGGGCGAGTTGGTACTGGTTGAACATCTTGAAGGGGCAGCTCAATATGACGAAGATAGAAGGCAGGAACGCTGTCCTGTGTGTTCCTGCCTTCTGTCTTCGTCACATTGCACTGCCCCTTCAAGATGTTCAACCAATTATCTGTTGTCTAAAGGCCTCGGCTCAGTGGTTAAGCCGCAGGTGAATGTACGGTTTCCTATATGCAACACAAAGAAATCGCTGCGCAAATAGGACATGTTTATTTATTTATCTGAACTTCCTATGCAAATTCAGTGTTTATTTTCATTCATATTCAGGTGATCCTGGTTTCATTTTCTCCTTTTTTTCTTTTTTCTTTTATTCAGCTTCTCTATTTCTTATTTCCTTCTCTTCCTTCATTCTTAATATCCATGTACACTAGGCATTGATAGTCTAAATGCGAAGCATTTCTTTGCCTAGTCGGGGGCCAACTTCAGAGCAAACGTCATGCGCAAGTACGCGCTAATTCTGTCTCCCCCCAAAAATATGTGGGCCGTTCTTGGAGATAGTGGAGCTCTGAAATCCGCCGAACGAAGTGTAAACAAACACTGAATTTAGTGCGAATCAAGGCGGCCCGCGGCGGCAGGTGATGCGCGTGAGCTCCAACAACAACATGCCATCGTTGTCACTATATACGTCGTAATGTCACTGCCTTCATGGCATTGTGATCGTTATTTCGTTGCGATGTCATCTTCATCTTTTCGCCGTTTTTACTCTGTTGCTGTCACCGCGTTGTCACGTCGTTCATCACGCCCTCTTCGAGCTGTCGTCATAACTCAATCGTCGTCTTGCCATTGTCGACATCATCGTAAAGTCGCCGTCATGGTCGTTCCATCGCCTTTGTTTTGTCGTAGCGACTGCACTGTCGTCAACCCATGGTCGTCACTCCGTCTTAGTGATTTCACCTTCGTCATATCTTTGGCGTCATGCCATCATTGGCATGCCATCGTCGTCATACAATTACAATCATTTTAACACTGCCATCCCATTGGTATCGCTCCAGCATCATGATGTCATCACAGCGCCGTCGTCCCACCATCGCCTTCAATGCACGTACCGTCGTCGTCACCCGGTGGTCGTGTAGTCGTCGTCACACCATCGTCGCCATACCGACATCGCCGCTCTTTGCACACATTTGCGTTGTCTGCATACCTTTCAGTAACGCCTCGCATCACATAGATAATAAACAGCAAACTAGTGAACCACTTAAGACAGGTAGTGACTGCGGATCCGGATCATGAGCCTGAAATAATCCGAAGAATAAGAATGGACTGGGGCGCGTTTGGCAGGCATTCTCAGATCATGAACAGCAGGTTGCCATTATCCTTCAATTGAAAAAGTTTATAACAGCTGTGTCTCACCAGTACTCACGTACGGGGCAGAAACCTGGAGGCTTACGAAAAAGGTTCTACTTAAATTGAGGACGACGCAACGAGCTATGGAAAGAAGAATGATAGGTGTAACGTTAAGGGATAAGAAAAGAGCTGATTGGGTGAGGGAACAAGCGCGAGTTAATGATATCTTAGTTGAAATCAAGAAAAACAAATGGGCATGGGCAGGACACATAATGAGGAGGAAAGATAACCGATGATCATTAAGAGTTAGGTGGGCGGTGAGATTAAGAAGTTTGCAGGGACAACATGGCCACAATTAGTACATGACCGGGGTAGTTAGAGAAGTATGGGAGAGGCCTTTGCCCTGCAGTGGGCGTAACCCGGCTGATGACGGCGACGACGACGACGACGACGACGACGACGACGATGATGATGATGATGATGATGATGATGATGATGATGAGTGACACATGCGGATGTGCATACAGCGAAAGAAGTGGACTGGGCGTGTGATGGACTTACAGCTTTTCTTGTTATAAGTCGAACGCTCTTCTTGGCGCCTGCTTCTGCACGCATCTCGCTGGTTTCCATATCACAAACACAGGCACTGCGCGCTATAAGTACAAAAGAAATAAGGAGGGTCGTGGTATATTCACAACGGGTGTACTTGAGCATAACCTGAGCGCGCTGTTAGCCCGCGGTGAAATAAGCCTCATCTCCTTCTAACATGTAGCCAATGCATTCGCTATATGCATAAAAACCACACGCAGTAATGTTCCGACGAACATTTGACGCGTAAATTTAATACAGACACGTATATGTACGTATGAGAACCTTCCTAACTGAAGCAAACGTACGGACGACATCAGGTCGAGAGCAAACGACGAGACCTTATGTTAATGTCACGTATGGAACGTTATACGCAACTTCATATCGTTACGCGTTTGGTGCAGCCGTGACCTACTGAGGTGGCGTAATGCCGTTAGAAAGGCACGCCAACACCAGTTGAATGCTTTTACGACAGCGCACAATCAATAAGCACGACGAAGCCACTTCCACACGTTTATTAACGCGATAGCGTTAAGGAGCTCGTCCCGCAGAAAAATCCGGCGTTGGCGTCCGGCGGCAGACGCCGTTTCGTCAAAAAAGATTCTCCAACCACACATAATCATGTGTGGTTGGAGAATTGTCAGAATTGTCTTTGCGTCACATATCCATGTGACGCAAAGAACCTATTGAACTAATTAATTTTTCAAGCTAAAATACGTGGAAAAAATCGTAAACTACGACTTAAGCACAACCTAGAAATGATAGCTATCGGATTGTAATTTGACTATACGAGAAAAACAAAATTCTGTTACGCGAAAAACTCAAAGAAACCCCTCTTCCAGCGTTTCTACAATTCACCGACCGGTCGCGGCGTCCGCCATTTCCGCGCGGCGGCGCGCTGGCGTCTTGGGGGGCCACAGAGCGGCGCGCCCTGAGCCTTGGGTTCAGAGGGAGCAGTGGTAAAGCAAACATGTCCGCAATAGACATTAGTAAGAGGCGACTGGAGGATTGGTGGAAGAAAAGTAGGGAAACGACAAAAGACGGAGACGTACAAAAGCACAGTTCGCAATAGGGGATCAGAAAATGTGGGCGTGGTAGTTCATAGTGTTTTTTCTTCTTTTTTCATTGTTTAACCTAGGTAGAATATTAGGCAGTATAGTAGCAAGAGCTTGGTGGCGCAACCCACCGCCCCGTTCCAAAGGGGACGCTCATAACATCCATCCATCCATCCATCCATCCATCCATACCTCCAGCTGGCGCTCGCCTCCGCCGCATCGCGCCCCACGCACGAGGTCGCGTTTTTACCACAAAGCGCGCGCCTTCGAGTATAGCGTTCGCGGCCAGCGTTTCCCGGTAAACATTACGGTTACATACGCTCCAGTTGCCGGGAAGCGTGAGAAGCAGTCAGGGATCTTTGAATGCTATCGCATTCCACCTTAGCGTCCTCCATTTTTTTTTACAACGACGCTGTTTATCTCTAGCCCCTGTATGCATCCCCCCCATGCGTTCCCAAGGAGGTATCCTGGTCGGCTTGCGATAGGAATGTGTGCGCCGATTACGAAGATAGTGCAATACCGGACATACGTTTCCGGGGGGGGGGGGGGGGCGGATAGCCTGATCTGCTTACGTCCATATCACGGCGTGTGTACATGAATGCGTGGGCCGATCCCGGAGACGTATTTCCAATTGCTGGCACTTGCGGAGACGACGGACGTTTGCGTGCATGCGCGAGTAAGAGCGGGTGCGAGAGAGGAAATGTGGGGACTTTTGCTCCTTAAATATACGACTCTGCCTACGCACTACGGAGGAGTTTCTTAGCGCGTATTGTATGCGCTTGTCTGTAGGCGTGCCGGCAGAAGTCGCGGGGCGCGGTAGTGCTGAACTTAACATCGCAAGTTGGCGGCTCGAGGCTATTATACTTATTGAATCGTGGTTTTACTAATTAAAACAACGTGTCATTATTTCGCATTATTGGCGGTGCCTCCATGACACCAAAGCGGCAACGGGGACATCAAAGCTAGAACCCGGACTTGTACGGACTCCCTGGCACGCTTCGGCCTCCGCGGCCCCAACCCACGGGCCGCCCTGCTTCCAGCTTAGATCCCCCCGCTACCGCGTGGGTGCCCCAGAGATCTTGCACTGCCTGCTTTAGTATAACCGCAGGTGCTCTCCTGAGGCCTCCGTTTGCCGGTTACATGTGCCCTCCTGGAGCAGTGCTTGTAAAAAATGCAATCTATCGACGCGACTAAGAAAGCGACCTGCTACTTATACAACACCAGTCAGAACCTTGCCCCTTCATACACATCGATCACCGAATGGGGTACCGTGCCCACTGCCTCACCGCGCGGGCAGCCAGCGAAGCTTAGCGTAAACAAACTGGACCGCACTCCGCAATGCCGGCATGCCTAGGGGACAAACGCATACAACATGCGTTAAGAAACCTCCTCCGTTGTGCCTAGGCCACGGTGTAAGAAATATAGCGTGGCCTAGGCAGACTCACATATTCAAGAAGCAAAGGCCCCCATATTTTCTCTCTCGCACCCGCTCTTACTCGCGCCTGCGCAGAAACGTCGAGCGCCGTGAAAAACTCCACGCCGATCCGAGCGCCTATCCCCGATCAAGACTCCGTGAATTGCCACCTTCGGAGGCGGGCTGGTGAAAGCTCACCGCGCAGAACGGATACGCCGTCCATCCGCAACCGGACTCGGTGCCTGTAACGTGACATTGACGTGAGCAAGATCCCGCCTACGATTTTGTGGGCCTACTAAAAGGGCCCGCCCGCAATGTAACTTTTCACTTCCTTCATTCTATTCTTCTCGTCTTTCACCAACCCTTGAATAAACCGTGCAAGTTTCGCACTAGAAATCGTCTCATTCCTGCCTGATCGCCGTGGTCTACCGGACGCCTGCAGCCCGCCGACAACGCCACACTACCCAGTAGTAACGCCGGTCGAGCTGCGAGAAACAGGCGTTGCAACAACTAGTCGGTAGCGGTGGGATACGATACCCTGTAGAACGCAACAGTATGCAGCCCATATATGCAGCCTATACAGCTTCGCTGGTAATCCGTCCTCATGTGAATGTTGCGACCCCGCGAATATTTTCACACAACCACACAGAACCGGGAACTCAGCTCACCGGACGTTGTTTACTCGACACGCGTGTTTGAATCATGCATGCAGTGGCATTTCCATTCCCGTATACCTACAGGTCCGTACTCTTTCTGAATAAATTTCTAGCAGATTTCGCTTCTTTTCGTTCCTTTTGTGTCCGCATTTCTTACGCTTAATATTTCATATATTTCCCTCCATGCGCCAGGTTACGGAATCCTGCGACAAAACCGGAGTTCATACATGGCGTTGTCCTTTCGCAAAGTGCCAGCGGTGATTGCACGTTGGCAGCCTGAGTGCCAAATGATCGTCGTGGCGAACCCACAGGCGAAGCCACGACGGATCGCCGCCTTGCTCAAGTGGCTGGCCTTTGCCGTCACGTGCTCCATTCTGTCTTTCCAGTCTTGGCGGCCCAAGTTCACCTCGAACCTTCAAAGAGTAAGCGTAGGGGGCCCAAGGAACTGCGTGTCCGCAACTCCCCTGTGTGCAATAAAGTTATCACCACCACCTACTCTTACTAAAGTGCAGTACACGCTTCTGCACTTTTACGGTGGCTGGATAGTACTGTTGTGCTCGATTGAAAAGGGGCAAAGAGTGGACTACAACTGCATATGTTGTGGCCCTTGGTGACAACTTTAGTATAAGCTCCGCCCATTCAACTGCACTGCACGTGCCACTCAATGTGTCCTTCTGCTCCGCAAAACATAGCTCCCTATTGAGAGGCGCCGGTATTGAAAACATTCGCCAGTGCGGTGACGTCGCAGGAATGAGTGAACTTAGTTGGCCGTCGCATTTCTACAAGTTCTCTTGGAGCTGGACAGCGGTGTATTTACCACTGTATGTTTAGTTTGTTACAGAATTGTAATTCATTACCTCGTGGTCTCTTTCTATTACCGTGTGATAACGCGAGCTCTCTTTTGGTCTCTGTCAGGTGAGAATGCTGAAATAGTGTCGTTGTTGTCCTGTTCTTATCTATGACTGGTTAAAGCTGTCAGACAGAAGGAAATAATTTGCTGTTTGAGCTGGTTATATAGAGTGCAGATCTATTGACCAATTATTTTCCCGCCACAGTGGTATTTACGAGAGTAATATGCTTTGTACTCGTCGAAAGAATGGATTATATTCGTGCTTTTAAAAAAAAAATTTGCCTCGTTCTGTAAAGTGAACCGTAGCATTTTCTTCATTGCAGTGAACTCCACAGGGGTGTCTGAACTGTTGTAGCGATATCCACAAATTGGCCTCTGGCACATTAGGCATAAATACAGGGAGGTCATCTTTAAGTGTTATGGAATTTTTAAAAATTGTCTGTTGCAGCTAGCCCAATTCTAGTCCTTGAGCTGGATTATTCAGTGTGACGGACATTACATGCAAGAGAAATCGAAACACATATGCAACTAATTAACAAAAAACCACTATTTATCTTTTGAATTATTCATATTATGGTACATATCGCATATTACGAATTGTAGCCGGTGAGTTTGCAAGACGCACTTGAAATTAATTTCCAGAATGATACGAGTCTTGAGACATACGCCCTCAAACTACCCGTAAAAATGCTCTGTTGCTCCACTTAATTTTTTAACAAAACGCTCTTTTATGCATTGAAGCACAAAAGTAACTGGAACGCCCCAGTGTTCCGTTCCCCTGTTTGGGAAATAATATCTAAAAACTGGTGTAATCCTGGAAATTCATTTCAAGTGGATACGCCTTGCAAACTCACCGGCTGCAACTCGTAAATTGCAATATGCGCCGTAAAGCAACTAGCACATCAATTAGTTATTTTCGGTAATTTAATTGAATATGTCTTTAAAAAAATTAAATTTGGGGTTATAGCCACTGAGCAACCACGGCGGGTTAAATATGCGTTCCGATTTCTCGTGCTGGTAATGTCCGCTTCTTCGAATAAGCCAGCACAGGGCAAATAGTTATGCTATCCGCCGCAGGTGATATTTAAACATTCCGGAGAACTTAAAAGTGATCACCCCGTATATATGGGATACATGCCTCAGGTGTTCTGTAAAAAGGTGACTTCTCTCGCGTTCGATATGAAGAATAATTCGCTTCATCCGGTTTTGATTGTAATCCTGCAGCTAATGATATGTTAAGGCTATGCATTAATAATCCGAATGAAATCTGGTTGTTAACGTTGTATTTCGCGGTTAGTTAAGTAGATGTTTTATACAATCGTTTATCAATTCTGTTATCGTTTGTATTACTACTGCTTTCTGTGGCCTTTCTTTGTTTGTTTCTACTTAGTTGCATCTCGAGTTAAATCTTGAGCGCTTGTCATGCTTCCACACCGCATATTCTCGATCATCTCTGTAAACTTACGTCGGGCCGTCACAACCTCGCGCGTGCAGCCTCGGGGACAACCATCAATGTTCGCCATCGACTTCGAGAGCGGCTCGTTCACGCTAGCCGGCGAGTCCGTGCGGATCCTGTCCGGCTCCGTCCACTACTTCCGCACGCCGCGCGAGCTGTGGATGGAGCGCCTGACCTACGCGCGTGCCGCCGGCCTTAACACCATCGACACGTACGTCATTTACTACGAAAACCATGGTTTGAGCTGTAGTTGGTCACACAGGTAAGTAGTAGGGCCCCAAACCGTCGCATTAGCCGCGCTCAGGACACGGTCTTCCAAAAAGACAAGCGGTGCGACAGTAACGTGCGGCTGCTGCTCACGAACGTTGCAACTCGAATAGTAAATGTACGCGTTGCAATAGGAGGGGTAAGCTTCACAAGCATATCAGGCGAAAACGCGCACATGGATGTTGACAAAGCACTACAGGGAATCAAACACAGTGGGCTGAGTCCGCCTAAAGTGAAATATGTTGTCCATGATTTCCACTGCGGCACTCACTCACATGAAGCCTATATAGGACCGGGTGCGAATGAAGTGAGATAGTGCCCTGGCTGTGTTTTTAGTTATTCTAAAGGACATGCATGTACAGCTATACTTTCGCACTGAAAACACGCAGATTTGTCGAGTGGAGTAGCCACGAGCCGGAAGAAGGCCGCTTCGATTTCCACGGGCAGCGAGATCTCGTGGCCTTCCTGGAGATGGCCCACAACTTGAGCCTTATGGTCATCCTGCGACCGGGTCCTTACATCGGCGCCGAACGAGATATGGTGTGCACGCGCAACGTCACATTGTTTCTTCCAAAATTGGTCAAGTTTTCTCCCGTCCAGGGAGATTTGCTTGTCCAAGGATACATAGAAGTATAGGTGAAGACGAAGTTGGCGCGTTTACTCGCAAAATTTAGCAATGGCCTTTCTCGCACATGTGGTCCTGCCTCTGGTTTTATCGCCTTTCGACAATACCAATATACAGGAATATTCGGAAAGAATGTCAGCACCGATAATATTGATGTCTTTCGCCAAATGAGTTTAGTGAAATGTTCCAGCACTTCTATAATTCGCACATTTAATTCGCCATCGAGTCTGCAGGCTGCTTTGTTGCTTCGGCCAGGCGATCGCCCCAGCTGCGATCCCTGGACCATAGCTAATGATCCCTTTTAATTGCGAGGATTTGCTGGATGGGTTCCAATGGTTCTGCATGGGTTCTCTACGGAGGCCTTCTATTTTCACTGGCTTGTCTGCTAAAGCTAGAATGCTATTGAGTGTCCAGAAATGTTCGGCGTACCATGAGTTTACTGAATGTTATAGCGCTAAGCAATGAGGAATTTTATGTCTTGATAATGCCCACGCACTCAAAAATTTATCACCAGTCGAGAAAAAAAAATCCATATATGATTCGCCACCAGGCGCGTTTGAACAGTGACTGGGCTTGAAATCGGAGCAGCTATTTCGTTCTATAGTTTCTGACCCTTCTTTCTGACACTAACGATCAAAATGAATAACCAACGCCCATGACAGCTTGCGTCGCACCGTTTAAGGTTGTTTTTACTACCGGCCTTGATTGCTTGCGTTAACTTAACACAAAATTGATGGGTGTGGATTAAAGTACCAAGAAGACAATCACTCTAACAGCTCTTTCTTTTCTCAGCTCAGAAATGAGCCTGTAGAAACGGAATATTTAACCTCCTCACTGATGCGTTTCACATGCTTTCGGGAGTTTTGTGATCCTCTAGTAATAATGTGAACAAGAAAAATGGCGTGAACAGCAAAAACGACAATAATTCCAGTTTAGAGCGTACGTAGACCGAAGCGAAATGTTTCCTCAATTAAAAAGAACAGAAATAATTTCAACGCGAAAAGAGAGAGGGAAGATTTGTACAAAACATTGCAGAGAATGGGTAGATACAATAGCGTTGGCGTTACTTCTAGAGTGTGGCGAAACTTTTGCAGGGTGGCCTTCCGCACTGGCTTTTACGAACAAATTCCGGCATTCACCTGCGAACGATGGATACAAGTGAGTTCTTGCGGCGCATGTTTCGTTTCTTCGATGGCATGCCAACGGAAAGCGTCGTTTATCGTCCGGCGCACTTCTTCTATTAATATGTAGCTATAGTAATTTATGTCAACAGTTGAGTCTACATGAGCAAAATTTCATTTCTTTCTTTTTCTTTCCACCAGGAAGCCGTGAGAAGCCGATCTTAGAACATAGTTAGCTAATTAATTAATTAATTAATTGTGGTTTGGTGACGCAAGAGCGGCTGAGGCTATGCTGGTCCAAACACGATATACTAGAACATAATGAAATACACATTTAGCGTGACGGTCCCGCCAGTTTTCACGTAATGGTATCTTTCAAGACAGATCCTCAAAATACCAGTGACGCCGATTCCATTAATTTAAAGGCGGAATCCCATGTCACTAGAGTTCCGAACGAACCTCTTTGTGCGGGTATAGTTTGTGGGATTCTCCTCCCGTGCTCTTGGGACAAAGGAACGACAACACAGTAGTGCAAACAATCACAAGGGCATTTATTGCACCTTTCATAGATCAATGCCTGCTAGCCGAGTTGCTGTCCACAAAACATGCCGATGTGCGCGCGACAAATCTAGAAGTCCGACTCACCGCGACCGGAAGCGAGCGAATATGTTCGCCCCATGCTGGATCCCAACGCCTGGTCGTTCGCGTGTATGGTCACGCGAATCGTGGCGCGTTCGAAGGCGGCCACGCGAGGCGGTCTCGCAGATGCATCGGTCGCCGCGCGCGCGGAATGTCCGCGCTGTTCGCGGACCCGCCGGCAAAGAGACCCCGCGCCTTCTCCCGGCGCCCAAGTAGCCCCGCCTGTCGGCAGCGTTAGCAGCTAAAGCCCCTCAATTTTCCAAAAGTAGCGCCATTCTTAGATCTTTCCGCCACCCCGCTCACCCAGGCGCTTCCTCCTCCACTCCTCCTGTCGCCCCAGCCTCCTCCGCTCCCCCATTGGCCAATCTGTGTCACGTGAAAGCGGGCCCCGCGCTTTTGTATATTTTTTTCTTTCCGGCGCAGAGCAGGCGCCGCGCTTTTGTATATCTTTTCTTTCCAGCGCGCTGCGACCCCCAATCTTGGGCCTGCGACCCCCATTCTTGGGCCTGCGCGACGAAGTACGGCAGGCGGTTTGAAGGAGCGCGGTAGTTTTATACAATGTGTTAGGGCCGAGTGCTTAATTGCGATGCCGTGCTGCTGCGCCTACGGTTGCCACAACAGACCCAGTGACGGCAAAAAGCTTTTTGTTTTACCATCCGCCGGGCGCAACGCAAAACGAAGAAAAGTGTGGATTCACAAGATCGGGCGGGCTGACTTCGAGCAAGTGGCAAAGAACGCGCGGCTTTGTGAAGTGACACGGCTCCTCCAACCTCTTCTTTTGACGCCCGTGTCAAAACGGGCCCGTGTCCAGTGCATTGGGGGTGCGTTAAAGAACCCCAGCTGCAAAAAAAATTAATCCAGAGCCCCTATTATGGCGTGCCTTATGAGATCGTGGTGTTGGGATGTAAAACCCAAGAATCAACTTTTCTTCTGTCTTGTGTGCCTTGACTGTTCCAGTTAACGGAACACTGCTTCCTTGTGAAAACTTACAACACAAAAGAATACAGACACACGTAGTATACAGAGATAAAATTAGCACTTCAACAAAAGTGTTGCTGGTGCCAATGAGGGAGGGGGATAATTATTTTCTGAACCTCTTTCCAGTTGTCCCATCAAGTTCCTTCTTTCTTTTCTATCAAATTCTAAACATTTGCACTGTAATAAATAAATAACGATTTCATATGCTGGTACGTTGTTAAAATTATCTATGCCGCCTATGTGTGAAAACGTTGCTCATGGCCACCACAACCTGTGCATGAGCTACGTACATCTGTAAAAGGCGCGGAACAGAAACGGCCCTGCTGCCAGGCATTGCTGACCGCAGACAGAATGTGGATGAGGCTAAGAGTGCCTCACTGACCGCAGACAGTCGGAATCTCTCACGCGCCGGCCGAACAAAAGCATCCTGCCGGTACGTAAATTAACCTACGAAACCACGTGCACATACTTTCGCGCTGTCAAAACCTGAAACTCTGGTAATTACTCGCGTGTCTGAGCACACCGCGTGCTTGTGTCGTGTTTCAGCAACACGAACTTTCAACGTGCGCGCGCTTTACGCCTTAAATACGCCTTGAATAATGGTGCTTTTCTCTATTTCTTCCGCAAATCCGACACGACATTCTTAAGGCCAATTACCGACTGACAAAGCAAGATCTAGATTGAAAAAACTGCTCCGCAGGACTCGAACGAACTTTTCCGCGGATTTCCTCCCGTAGCGTGTTAGCCGTCGTCTGCTACGGCAGGCCCACCACCAGCGGCGCCACCGTCGAGGCCGCGCCGAGCGGAGGAGGAGGGAAGTGAATGGCGCTACTTTGGGAGATTGAGGGGCTTTATTAGCAGCGCAACACTCGCGCCATCTCTCGCACTGCGCTTCAACCACATCGACCGCCGCGGGCGTCACGCAGGCCACGCGGCGAAGCGGGATTACAGGAGACGCGCTATGCGGGAAAAACATCAGGGGACGCGCGAGAGTCGCGCATCCCCACAAGTTGCGACCATCAACTCATGTTGGCGCCGAATAAAACGGTAACCCAATCATAGAAACATCGCGTTGTTGTTCGTGTGTTGGTATAGTGGGAGCGCTTTCGTTCCGATCAGCTGACCTTTTGATCGGTTTCCATCGCGAGCCTCGCGGTTCCGGTGGGGCGTTTTATTTTTTGAACAATTGGTTAATTTTCAAAGAGGTGCGTTGAAGCAGGCGCAACAAACCGTGCTTTATCTCGCGTAGAGTTTGTCGTAATTATGAAGCAGGCGCGTTGAAATGAGCAAACGAAGCAAGTTTTAGCTTTAGTGTAATTGCTCGCCCCATCTGGATCCCTTCAAACATCCATCCTCCTGTGACCTCGTGGTTTTGGCGAGTTTTGGCGAGTATAGAGTTGCCTCAACATTAGTCAGTGTAATGTTACTTGTAACTCAGGTACAAGGATACTTACAAGATATGTTTACACTTTGTCCAAACATGACCAAGATGGCAATAGACTATAGCATGCAATCGGCATCCCTTCGTATTTTTCGCTATCTTCACTGCAGTCCCGTTAAGACGGTCTTTATGTCTGGCTGTTCCGTATCATGGCCCCCGGCCGTAAAGGCACCGTCCTGGTGCATCATCTACACATTGCTGATCAAAGGAAGGTGGTCTTGAGCCTTCCTTCATGAACGACGTCGCTGTAGATGTTGACGACGACGACGAGGGACCAGTAGGGATGGTCTCATCAGTCACTTTGTTGCACCACGCGGTATGGTTCGGTGTAACCTGCCAGCAGCTTCTGGGAGACACCCACGCGGCGTGTGGCCTTTGCCTGTGGCTGTTCCGTGTCAGCAGCACGATGGTTTACCATTTTGATTGGCCATGCTCAGCTAGTATGTTCTATGCGTTAAGCCGAGCAAGCTTTGTTTAAAGTTTAACATCGACGAGCACATTTCGTTATGACACCTAGTATGTGTGACTTCTTGTAGTTAATCGCGAAGCACAATTTTCTTCCAGGATACATCAAATTTGCGGACCGCTACCTCACCGAACTTTTCAAGCGGATAAAGCATCTGTTGGTGAGAAACGGCGGCCCGATAATTATGGTTCAGGTGAGCATACGCCAAATGGCAGCGGTTTTCGTTGCTGCCAGCAGTAACAAACGCTCATGAGAAAAGCGATGCTTGCTCATAATGACGGCCTATTTATTTAACGAAAAAGTGCAGTCTGTTGTCCCCGTGCCGGTGGCGTCATCTCGCATGAGGCTTATAGCGTGTGAAAAGACAAGGACGAAAGGAAGACGTGACACACACAGGCGAATTTCGCGATGCTGTGACAAATCACAATTACTAAAGGAACACTTGTGCTGCGCTAATGCCCACTTCAAAAAGAAAAGATAACATACGTTCTTGACGATTATGTTGATGCTGATGCATTATCCCAGCAGGTTGCTAGAAAATTTACTCTGACTCATCATATCCACGCACTGAAGCGAAAGCCAATGGGGGATGTTATTCTGGACATTTTCAGATTCCAGTAAATTGTCGATTTATGCAATGACGGAATTTTAGCCAATCAGAGAGGTCGTTGCAGTCCCCTGGGCCAATCAGAGCTGACTATATGATGGCCAATTCGACAGACTCAGGAAACCTGGCCTTTGCGTTCTCACCTAATAAGCGATCTTTTGCTCCTAAAAAAATGCCGATAGGAAAGAGATTCGAAAGTGTGACCTAACAATCTTTATTAGTATGCGTTTTTTCTGTGTTCGTTTGTCCTTGTCCTGTCCATTGTGGTCGTATTGCCATAGTCGACAGTGTCGCCTGCCTCGCATACCCCTGTGGCAAAGATCGGTAATACGTGCATCGCCGCAGGTGGAGAACAAGTACGGCTTGTCCACGAAGTGTAACCGCACCTATCTTCGCCACCTGCGGTACATGATGCGCCAAGAGCTCGGAAGCGACACTGTTCTTTTCACCACGGAACGTGTCGGCGTGGGCAGCATGTCTTGCGGAAGGGTAGAAGGAGTCTACCCGGCGGTCGCTTTCGGAGCTGGTACGTGTGATCACTATAGATGAAAACGAGTGTGCGAAAGAAATTGCTACCAGCGGATTATCAGCAAAGCAACATGCAAAGTCGGTACCGATATATGTGGCTTAGTTGTGTATGTCTAATATTTACCAGGGTTGCGAATTCTCCATAGGAGGGACGGTGTGTGTGTGTGTATATATATATATATATATATATATATATATATATATATATATATATATATATATATATATGATGTCACAGTCGGTAATGTGGAAAGAAGACGACGCTGATGGTGGTCTTGGAGACGACGAAGAAGTGTTTTAGCAGGATCGATGCTCTACGCTTGTTGGCTCAGCCATTAAAAGCTACCTGTAAATAGAAGAACGCTTCTTACTTCCCGTAACATCATTGGTGGAGGTGCGGGGTATCGATCCCCGTACCTCCGTACTTCCTTCCCGTAACAATATATATATATATATATATATATATAAATATATATATATATATATATATATATATATATATATATATATATATATATATATATATATATATATATATATATATATATATATATATATATATATATATTCGCTTGTATGGTACTCGGTGCTTGACAGAGCCGAAGACTTTGTAAAAGCCTGAGCGTTCAGTAACGCCTCCTTGGATTTAGCGAACGTTTGTCATTTGTAAGCGCATGCTGCCGCTCTAGATACGCTTGCATGGTGGTGATGTTGCTGCCAAGTTCGAGTGGTTTGGAATAATATTTATCCCTGTCACTACAGAGTCACGGACGAAGGAAGTGGAAAGAAAGAAAACATTAAAAACGCAATAAAGAAGACCACGACGAATGTCTCACCACCTCGACAGCGGGTAGCGCCAAGGACAGTTCACGTCTGTCGACTAAAACAAATCTTGTAGATAACAGATCGAAGGAAATTTGAGGTGCCGTACAATTTTTATATTATTTTTAAGAAAAACGGATCACGCGAAGTCGCGCAGTTGGTTCTTTTAATGTTTCTTTTAAGTGTGCATTTTTAACCAAAAGCCATCCTTTCTTTTAGCCTCTATGGCTGTAAATAATGCGTCTGAGCGTTACATTCTTTTTTACAATTTCTTTCTTGCCGAGTTGCCCCTACTTCTCCGTATCGGGTACTGTCTGTCTCTGGCCTCTTTTGTAGGGCGATCCCGGAGATAGACCAGTCTTAAAAGCATCGGCCGATCTGGAAGCTAGCGCAGTAAAAAAATTTAGGCAGTCCGACGCTCCTCCTACTACTCTCGCGCGAGGGTGGCGCGATAGAATGCCGTGCGCAGTCCCATTCTGGCCCCCAACTCGTTCAGGAAGACATTGTCGTTGCTCGACTTCGACTAGAGGTTCATCACCTTCCATTTTTTTTTTACTCGTGCAGCTTGTCCTGTAGCATAGATGTGGCATAGGACCGCTTGAGAATAGAGTGACAGCTGGTGTCAATGTCCGCTGTGTACACTTGCGAACGTTATTGGTCAAGTTAGCTGATGTTTGTTGAGGCATGGCTGTTGAGCAGTGCCAACGTTTCGTTTTTAATTTTGGATGCGCGCGTTCTCGCAGCGGCCAATGTGTCAGAGGCGTTCGCCACCCAGCGACTCTACCAGAAACGGGGGCCGCTATTCGTCTCAGAGCTGTATACGGGCTGGTACGACCGCTGGGCCATGCCCCACCGGCACGTGGACCCTGCCATGGTCGCCAGTGCGCTTCGCCAAATCCTGCTCGCCGGCGCTTCTGTAAACCTGTGAGTGTTCGCGCTGCAAAAGTTTCGCTTGTAAGCGAACGAAGCCTTTTAGGAGAATCCTCTGGAACTTTGCTGACCGTGGCGCAACCGTCGCCTTGTCGAGTAGCTCACACGTAGGAGAACACTCGCGTAACGAATTGGCTTAATATGTAGCCCCGCCTGTACAATACCCCTATACATAGGTGTCGGTGACCGGCTAGGTTTTCGACGCAATTACGTAATGAAACAACAAGTGGTACCTACATATCGCCAGTGCCACAAATATAGGTCTTCAAGCGCATAATTCCTTTATTAAAACGAAGCTTTCCGTGTCCCCTCACCCCCCACCTCCCCCGTGCACCCCACCCCAACCCGATTTTTGGCGCGTCTGCTCGGTCATCGTTCTGCCGACTAACGTGGGCCAGGCCTGGATAGGAGGAAGAGGAAAAATAAAACGTTTATTTATAGAAGTGTAATATGACGTAAGATATTGCGTCGTCTTCTCGTTGCTTCGAGCCTGCGCTACCAGGAAGGGTTGGAGGGTGGGGCTCAGTCCGGGACCTCTACGGACTCTGTTTACCGGGCCTGCTTTACCAGCTCGCGCAGGTCACGCGAGTCCGCGCTCCGCAGCGTTGCCTTGCACTCTTCAGACGTTGGGTTCGGAATGGGGATAGCGCAATTGTAAACCGGGCTGATCCCGCGCCCAGTGTAATCTGTGGTCGCGTGGATCCCGTGTTTCCCGTGGCGGGGGTTTCCTCGTCTTCCTGACTTGCCGGGCAGGTACGCAATCGCTGTACTGCAAAACGCGCTAAAGAAGATGAACAATTTTATAGTACTATGTAGTTAACACCTTCACAATAGCTTCGCTTCACATAGACCCCAAAATTTGCGTTGTATCTGCCTTTTTCAAGATAAATGTGCCAATTAACTAGCCCGCGAACAAATTCTTTTGCAACTTGCGAGAAGGCTGCCGCCTTTGCTCATCCGCCCACCATTGTAGAATTTGCTGCTCGGCCTGCTGGTGCGCGTAGTTGTATACAACAATGTCAAAAATAAAGAAAAAGAATGCTATTTCGCATAAAATACAATCACTCCGATCATCGACAATCACAAGTTCACTAGAAACGCATGCAAGACGGCGACGGCGTTATCACGGGTTCTACGTGTACACGAGTGCGCGCTCTTTCACTTCCTTTGCATGCGCTTCGGTGTATTATCGAGCAAGCTGTCCGCTTGCTCCTTCACTCAAGCTATTGATTGAGCCACCTGAGTGCGATCAAAATGTGAAATATCTGCACTCGTCGGGAAGAGCAGTGCAATCACGGAGCGCGATCACTGATGAAAATGCGAGTCATCCTTCGATCTTGTTTTCAAGCATCAGGACGGGACGGTTTTGCGCTACATTCCATTTAAACTTGACACCGCCGTGCTTATTCTATGCAAGAGGTGCGGCTCTTTACGCTCGGCGGTTTACGCGGGGCCCATACACAAAAACTTGAAGTGGTATACACACCTTGGTGTTTCGCATCTGGCGTATCACGCCTTTCAGTGCGATCAAGAACATTGTTGTGCTGCATGACACCCGCAGTAGGCTAAGCGGATCCCCGATATCACCCTCTCGAAAGCTAAGGGTGCGTTTTTGTCTGTTTCAGATCCGAGCACAGGAGTACTAAACACGTAGATTTTAATGATATTTTTGGGGAACATACCTGGTTCAACTAATAGGAAATTGGGGAAAAAAATAAATTTGGCTGCTGCGCCTTCGAGAGCATAGACTCACACAAAGTTCGCTCGTGAATTGGTTTGCGCACTGGCATCCTGCAATGCACTGTCATTGCGACCTAGCCGAATGCACCAGCAGCTTCGCGAGGCATATTCACTGCTAGCTCAGCGCCACGCGTTGGCTACCTGTGTGCAAACCATGTGCACGAATTGTCACTGTGGCTCACCGCACTGGCTCTGATTTCAGGTATATGTTTCACGGAGGAACATCTTTCGGGTTCAGCGCCGGAGGTGAGAATGTATATTATAAACCAACTGTACTGAAGTAACGTGTAGTATTATGGCGTTGTAGTATTGCAGTGTGGTATAAAGCAGGACGCTGGAGGTACTGCTACCACGGTTGAAATTAAAGTTCTGCTGTCGTTAGGCAGCGCAGACTGCAAGCACAGCATACTTTAGATAATACTTATGTGCTCAGTATGACGTCGAAAGCGCGAGCTTACGCGAGGCGGAAGGGCTGGCTTTGCAAATGATTATAGTCAAAATCGCTTGATAATGTATGTATATTTACGCGCTTAAGAATATATATATATATATATATATATATATATATATATATATATATATATATATATATATATATATATATATATATATATATATATATATATATATATATATATATATATATATGTCCAGATTTTTATATTTTGGTCTCGCCTGCTTGGCACGTAAGGTAGTCAGCAAATGTTTTCGTAAACATCTAGAGTATGAGTATTGCAGAAGCTCTATTCCTTATTTGACGTCCCCTACAAAAGTGCAGAAGGAATTTCAAGGTAAATTTTGTTATTAAGAGCAGTCGCATCGCCAGCTAGTCTGACAGAAAAGCTTATACGTAACCTGTTTCGGGGAAACTTAAAAGGCAAAAGTATCTGCAGCGCCGTTATTATTGTCATGTATGCCGATATAAGTTAGTAAAGGCGTGACGCTAAATTGCAGGCTCTCTTCGTTGACGTTCTGTGCGCATGTATTTATTTATTAAAAAAAAATTTTTTTTTGAATTCTCGAAATCTTTTTTCTTTCTAGACTCCCCTCATTCTCCAGCACATGAAAGAGACACTCTGCCGTGGGGCACGCAGACTTTCATATCTGCAGGGTTTGGATTCGCTGGTGTTTCAATTATATTTATAAACGCACACGTGACTTTTCCCAATGTTCATAGAATATTCACTGAAACGAGGTTTGAAATATGGGACGAGGTTTGAAATATGGGCACATCAGGTTAGCAGGTTAGGAAGAGTTTGCGAATGTTTAAACTTGACAGTTTTAATAAAAACGCGTTAAAGACGAAGACGAAAGGAACACATATATACGACAGGACTGGCGCGCACGTACGTGTTCCTTTCGTCTACGTATTTAGCGCATTTTTATGAAAACTGTCAAGACGAACCAACTCGGCCAAACCAAGGTATTGTTGGGAATGTGTGCTGAACAAGCACCCGGGCATAATTTTTCCAATTAAAGCTCACACGCCCTGACAATATTTACGCCCTCGGCCACGGAGATGTAGTGTATACACTGCGCAATTCGTATGGTGTTATACCGGAAAATCTTCTCACGAGTGCGAAGTTAGGCGAGTTGGTTGAGCGACATATTACTAAAGAAAGTGTGCAAGTTACGGGGCTGCAGAGAGACGAAAGAGCCCATGCGCTTATTGTCAACCAGTGGTTTATTGATAGGAAACACATACAGGTATAAAGGACATTTTAAAGTGACATCGAAAGGCGCAATAAAGATAGCCGATGTCATAGCTGCGTGTCATCGAGAATGGTATTTATGTTCTCTTCTTTTTCAGGCGTGACGTTGTCTATATCAGTTAATACTTTTGCACGTTATCATGTATGTCCGCGACAAATCGATGACAGTGACAGTACAGTGAAAGGTCAGTCAAGAAGCAAGACAATGTAAGCGTGATAATATGCGCTTCCTATATGAATAAACTACCAGCTGATAGTCAGCGCCTGCATTCTCTCATTTCCCTTCGGTCTTGTTGGTCGCAGCTTATTCTTCTTCTTCTTCTTCTTCTTCTTCTTCTTCTTCTTCTTCTTCTTCTTATTATTATTATTATTATTATTATTATTATTATTATTATTATTATTATTATTATTATTATTATTATTATTATTATCTGTTCGTTAGATTACCTGTGCGCCAGTATTAAAACATCCCAGTTTTTTTCTGGGCTCATAATCTACAGAATGGATTGATCAATTTACTTTTGTTGACTGTCATGACTAGTTCGTGTTTTTCTTCGTCTTTATGTTGCGAAATCACCTTCGCTTTTGTTGAATGTAAACTGTTGCTATTCATAATTTTCATTTTCTTTTTCATGCTTCTTCCTGTATTTATTTATATTTAAACATTTTCTGTTACCCGTGCGCCAGCACTCAGACATACGGTTGTTCCTGGGCACGGTAAATAAACAATTGATTGATTGATTGATTGATTGATTGATTGATTGATTGATTGATTGATTGATTGATTGATTGATTGATTGATTGATTGATTGATTGATTGATTGATTGATTGATTGATTGATTGATTGATTGATTGATTGACGCTCACTTTTCTCCCTGCACCCTTGAAAGCGTCCATGGTCGCAGCCACGGGAAACAAGGGCGCGCTCTTCTACCGGCCCCATGTGACGAGCTACGATTTCGGCGGCCTCCTGACGGAAGCTGGAGACGCGACCGACTTGTTCGTCGCCGTCCGTCGCGTCATTTCCGAGGCAAGCGGTCACGTTCCGGCTTCCTTGACGCTGTCGACCGGTGGCGTCAGCTGCAGAGAATCAGAGCCGTGACCAGGACGTCGCTGGAAATCTTGCTTACACACCTGAAGTTGTGAAGCGCCTTCCAGGAAGCGTTCTACGGCTAGAGCGTTTGAAGGAGCGCTAAACAGAAAAACTATAACTCTTTATAGCGATGAAACAGCCTTTCAACCCTATTTTCGTTGATATCGAGGTAGCACGTTGATTACACGGAGAGAAAATGAAAACTGAACGTTTATATATATATTTTTTTCGATTTCCCACCGACACCTCAGCGTTTTGCATGTTAGAGTGATGTACTTTTTTTTTGTATTCGGGCCATTGTAGCGCAGCAAATGCTCTCGAAAATATTTACGTCCAGCGCAGCTGTCTTCTTTAGAGAATAGTACGTCGTAGGCCTTCTTTCACGGTCAGACGGCCGGATCAGACGGCGCCGAAATCAGAGACGTCACGGCGAGCGCAGAAACGTGAAGGCGGCGTCGCCACCCGTTTTTCGTTTCTGCGGCTTTTTTTTTTTTGCCTAATCAAACTTTCTTTCACTGTAAGGTCGGTTTTCTGATAATGTAGAAACTGAATTTACTAATAATTCTCAACCTGTTTTCTTCTTTAGTGTCCCTTTAAAGAGGGTTTAGTAATAACGGAGATACAAGCAATAAAAGCGGTTCTTATTGTTGTATAAACTATATAGTAATTTATTTAAGAGGAAGCTTAAGCTCGGGTGCCCCTATCTAGATACATGTGAAAGGAGAATTCGTTTTTCTCGGCAACCACTGCACCGAATTTTACGAGGTTGGTTGCACTTAAAAGAAAATACTTAGAATCTAGCGACTGTTGGTTTCGAATTTCTCATCTAGCTCATTTTTTGTTTATTAAAAATTGGCAAAAATCGCAAATTTTCAGAAAACTAAACCATCCAGTTTACAACTCTATCTTTCGGCAATGAAAAACGATATCACAGTTCTGTGCATTGCATCTAACAGTACATCTAAAACGGACAAAATTGGTAGATTACACATGATCTTTTTTTTTAAATTAGTAATATGTAAATACAGCTTTTGCAGAACCTTTGTACACAAAGTAGCGAATTAACGTAAGATATAAATCGACATATTGAATTTGTCCGCTTTGAATGATCTAATGGATGCTGTTTACAAAACCGCGATATCTGTTCTTGATACGAAGATATTAATTTGTAAACTTCGTGCTTTTATCTTTTTCGCACTTTCGAATTTTTGAAAATTCTTTTAATAAAATTGAGGACTTAAATAGAAATTGCGCTTCCAACAGTCACTAGAATTTACCTCCTTTTCTCGAATCCAACAAATTTCAATAAATTTGGTCCAGGGGTTACCTCAAAAAAGCGTTTCTGCATTTTACATCTGTTTGAATAGGCCGCGTCGGAGCTAAAGCCTGATTACCCTATAGGTAGTGTATTATCTACGTATAGAATATTATAGCGGTTTTCTTTGTTGTATAACTGTATGTAGGGTTTGGTTTCACTGTTCTTTTATGGCTTGATCTTTATTTAAAACAATGTGTCACATTAAAAGAAAAGACAGTGTTGTGATATCGTGGTGTCTTTCAGCTGCTCTCATTGTTGACAAAGGGTGGCAGATGATTCCTCAAGCCCTCACTTAAACGGCTTTTCCCTCCGGCTCCTGTTTCGCTATACTGTGACGAAACAAATAAAGCAAGCAATCGAATGAAATGTTGCGTTCAAAGAACCTAGCTACACTATCCGCAACAGAGGCTATCTAACCATGACTCTGCGAGTGCCTTAAAGCGATGTTTGTGGACTTTCATTTGGCCCTTTTTAAAGCTTCTTGGGCTATATGGATGGCACAATTCATGAACGGTGTTTGAAAACTTCTAGTGTATAATCTAAATTTCATCGGTGGGGCCTGGTGAGAGGCCCTTCAACATGTATACGTGCATATCGGACCAGCTAGCTTCGCTTCCTAAGCCAGTTACTTACAAAATTCATTTGGGCAATCTATAACTTCTCAGTGTATAGGCTGTAGATTATCTATAGACGGCTTGCATACTTACGTCCTTGCACTTTTCGGCAACTAATGTCTGTATACTTTTTAGCAAACGACTCATGTGAAAGTCGATGAGCCATGATATAGATAAACGGAAATGGGCACTACCTTCATTTACCCTTATAAATTACTGTGTATGGGCTTTGTATAGCCAAAATAAGTCTTTAAGAAGAAAAGTAGATAATTTGTTAAAGCTTCCTGCTACCCCAAGAAGTGAAGCTTCTATTTGGTGGTGTTACGCCATCCTTCCGACATGGGCTAGCTCTCTGTCCTTTCCCGTATTCTTCTCACTCACTTACGCTATTCAAAACCTTTACTATGCCATACCAACAGGCAAAAATTGGCGCGATGGTGAATTCATAGACTCTCTGAATTAATTTTTATAGAGCGCGCTTGCATAAATTGTCAATTAACGGATACGCATGTCAACGCTTAGATAGCGCATTCTGCTGATACATCGTACGTAACTACATCGCAAAGTTTCAGCCAAGCCCGCGTCGCTTTAACACGAGTACACGTTGTATTGTTTGTCGGAGCTTCACCTTGGCAAACCCGCCCTGGTTGCTCAGTGGCTATGGTGTTGGGCTGCTGAGCACGAGGTCGCGGAATCGAATCCCGGCCACGGCGGCCGCATTTCGATGGGGGCGGAATGCGAAAACACCCGTGTAATTAGATTTAGGTGCGCGTTAAGGTACCCCAGGTGGTCAAAATTTCCGGAGTCCTCCACTAAGGCGTGCCTCATAATCAGACAGTGGTTTTGGCACGTAAGATCTCATAATTTAAATAATTCACCTTGGCAAAAGAGAATAGATAGATATAACCTATTCTGCATTTTCATTTTAGTTGTTCCCGAATAAAAGCCTACCGGAAATTCCGATACAAAAGCGCAAGATGAAATTCGGGCCTATCAAGATGATGCACGTAAGTAGCTGAAGATAGTCGGAGAGAGCATGCTTTCACGGCTGTGTGAAGTCCTGTTACTCGATTTTTAAGGAGTGGGGCGGAGGGTCGAAACAGCTTATAAAGAAGTCACTTAAAAGAATAGAAATCGTAAAGATCAATTTAGTAACTTTTTGGTACATATACATTAAATTTTCTTTTCGTTCATAATTATGACGGGTGGAAAAGGAAATGAAAGTGCCTTTGACGATTTGTGTGCCCTATACACACAGTATCTCTTCGACGAAAACAAAAGAAAAAAAAACAACTAGGCGGCAAGCAGCGTTATCCCGTTCCGCAAGAATTTTTCAAATGCTAATGAAGACATTTTAGTTTATTATTTTCACATTGTTGCCCTAATTTGGGGGGGGGGGGGAGGAGTGCGTCCACGAAGAAGCATAAATTATCTGTGCAGGCTGCATTTTACAAGACTGCATAGCGTCGCAAGTAAAATTAACGGAAATGTAACTTTGAAGGTGCTGCATACAGGGTCTTAGATCTAAGCTAACTTTAGCCTAGGTTTTACAATAAGCCAAAGCACTCTTATATGAGGAGGCGACTGAATTAATGTTGCTGGCTAATGGATAGAACAAGCAACACTATTTTTAACATTGTGTTTAATTGAATTATTAGTCCAAATTAATTTAGCAACTTCGGAAGCGTTAACAATAGCGAAATACTTCCAATAAGAAAGTTGTCGAAACTTCTAGGAAACATAATTCAGCAGATTTTAACTTTTTGTTATGCAACAATTTTTTCTGCGTCCTAAAGAAGGTCTCCGAATTATGAAAAAAAAAAAATTGGAGGACGCTTAAGCTTCGCCTTCAAGAGTGGGACGCGACAGCGTTCCCGTCGACCCGCCAAGGGGTATAAGACAATGCGCTACGGCACAGCAATCACTTACGATGCGCCCCGCATCGGACTTAGCGCCCACCTATCACGCGGTGAACGTCGAGCAACGCAGCGTTCGGCGCGACAACGAAACGTGCGCCTGAGCGAACGAAACGAACCAAAGAACTCGGTGTCTCGGAGGGGAAACGATCTACGCCAGCCAAACGTCGTGATCGGCACGGGCAGAGAGATAGATAGTAATCTAAACCGGGAGCCCGGCGAAGCGTCGTCAGGGGAGAGGGAGTCCCGCGACGCGCCTGGCAGCGGTCCCAATGCGCGCGCGGCGCGCCTCCTGTCGGGGCAGCGCCGTACATTGAGAGGAGGGGGTCTTCTGTGTTTGCCGCAAGATGGCTCTGCGTGTGCGGAAAGCGCAAAAGAAATGCAGCGGAAACGCACTTCGCAACTCGTGTAATTGTGACTTCTGTACGTTACATGTTCATAATTACCGATATACACCGCAGTATAACTTTCCACGGCTGGTTTCGAAGGCAACACCGCATTCACTAGAGGCGCGTTTGCACCGCTTGGAAGCATCGAACTCGTGGCTGAGTGGTAGCGTCTCCGTCTCACACTCCGGAGACCTGGGTTCGATTCCCGCCGGGCCAATCTTGGAAGTTGCTTTTTATTTATGAAGCGCCTGCCGTGATTTATCGCTCACGGTCAACGCCGCCGACGCCGACACCCGACGCCGACGACACCGGCTTTTCTGCGACACGAGCTCCTTAACGCTATCGCGTTAAAAGAATTAAGAAACTCCTTTTGCATGCCCGATTACGCACCGCGATTGCACTGCTCTCAGACGTGCCACGAACAGCTAGCTCCTTGTGTGCTGCCGCCTAAAAATTTGGAGGGCAGCGACGAAAGTGCTGGCTGCGCGGTTTACGACGGTGATGTGCTTGCTTCGCTCGAGGAGCGCGGAGCCGCAGCGTGCTGGCGGCCCGCCGCTGGGTGACGTAAGCAGAACGTAGCTTCGAGGGGCGTGGCATCACGCTCGTTGTAACCTCCAAATTTCGGTCTCGCGCGCTCTGATAGCCGAAATTCGTCGTGCCACAGTTCCCGCGGGTAACTCACTTTTCCCAGACACAAAATTTGATGTCGCTTTTATGGAGAGTTTGCTTCCATTTCCCCATTACGATGAGCCTGTTGAATATGAAAGTCGAAAATTTAATGAATATATTTTGTTAATCAGCGACTATTGCCACGTATCACCCGTCACCCCGTGGTCGTGCCACCACTTACGGCATGTCTCCGAAGAAACCCCACTTTTTTTTTTAAACGGCCATTATTATATATTACTCATTGTCTTCGTAGAGACACTCTATATATTTGTTCACTTTTGTATAGTCTCGCCCAACTATTTGTTCTCTCGCCAAAGATGTTCGGCTTCGCGGGACTTCGGTACCTCTCCCGTGGTCGCTCAGTGTCATCGCAATATCCTCTGACCTTCGAACAAGTCGGCCACGTAAGTACATTAGGGCTGTTCTCTGTAAACTGCAGTGTTTTGCCACTTTACAAAGGGGATTTCTTGGCCATGACGAAGGCAAGCCTGACCCGTCGTGGTTGCTTAGTGGCTATGGTGTTGGGCTGCTGAGCACGAGGTCGCGGGATTCAATCCCGGCCACAGCGGCCGCGTTTCGATGGGGGCGAAACCATCCGTGTACTTAGATTTAGGTGCACGTTAAAAAACCCCAGGTGGTCGAAATTTCTGAAGTCCTCCACTACGGCGTGTCTCATAATGAGAAAGAGGTTTTGGCACGTTAAAGCCAGTAATTAATTTTTTTGTATTGAAGGCAAGCCTCCTTGTCTAAAAGTTGGCTTCAACGACGTTCCCTGTCCGACCACCACACTAAGTCACTTCGTGGCTCTCCCCCTTCCCGTGAACTTGTGTCTTGTTTGTGTTCCACGCAGGCACATACCCAAGGGCGCCCCCCCCCCCCGGAACTAAGCGCCATCTATTGAAGTTATTGTTTATTTTCAGTAATCTGCATTTTGCTGCAAGATAGTGAGCTGTTTATGTTCTTGTTTTATGTATTGCCACATTTCGGTGGTAATACATTGGTTTTTATGCATTCCACTTCCTTCTTTAATGCCCACGTCCCTTGAGGGTATTTAAATGAAGTAATTAATTAATGAATTAATTAATCAACACATAATTAAGGAATGGTTAATCAACTAAGTGGCTAAAGCGTTATTAATGAATTGATCAATGCAGTAATTAACTAACTAATTAATCATTTAGTAATCAGCTAATTAAATGTTCATTTAATGAATACATTTAAGTGAATAATTAAGTAATTAAGAAAGAGTAATTAATTAGTTAAGCAATCAACACTGCATAATCAACGAATTAAGTAATTAACAATGGATTAGTTAGCTAATTGATTGAAGTAACAATTGCCGAGTTAATTAAGTGTTGTAATTTATTGCGTAATTATTGAATTAATCAGTAAATAATCAACCACTACTAATGAACTACTTAATTAACGGACTTACCGACAAAAGCTAATTAAGTAACCAATTACTGTGGTTAATTAATTAATCAATTAATTAGGCATTAGGTAGTTAATTAGTTAAGGAATGAATAATTAACGAAATGGTAAGTTAATTGCTAGATTTATCAATGAATTACTCAAGTAATTAATTAGTCAATTAGATAAGTAGTCACCTAGTCGATCACTAATTAGCAAGCTAGCTAATTAAATAATTAAATAATTATAATTACCTATATAGCGATTAATGAAATGCTAATCAATAATTATAACCAGTTTATTAAGTATCACGAATAACTATCTAATAAATGGCTAATTAAGTACCATTAACTAGCATTACTTATTAATTACTTGATCAGCATTAATTATCAAGTATAATTAAGTAATGAATTGATAAGCTAAGTAGCTAGGCAGATAAATAAATTAATTAATTACCTAACAATAATTACTAACTGCTTAATTTATCAATGTACCAATAATTAACTTTTTAGTTAATTAATTAGTAGTCAATCAATTGATTACTTACTTAATTAGCTAATACTCAATTTATGCATTATTTGTTTAAGCATTAATTAACCATTTATTTAATGAATTAATTAACTAAATGGGTCAGTTGATTAATAAATTAATTATTTAGCTGATAATTCATTAATCATTGCAATTAACTCATTAAATAGTCACTCCGTTAATTAACTAAATAATTATAATTAGTTGATTGACCTCACGACTAAGCAATCAGCTAACTAATTAGTTCATTAGCCAGCTACCTGTTAATTAACCAACTTGCTAGCTAACTGTGAATTAATCAACTAACAATTGACCAAACATCTAATCGAAAAATTACTATGGAATTAATTAATTAATCAATTGATTAGCAACGCTTGTAAATAATGAGATAATAATTATATAATAATTGGCAGCTAACTAACTAATAAATAAGTTAATTAAGTAGTAATTGTTTATTTAACATGCGTATTAATTATTTGAGTAATTAATTAGTTATTCAATTAAATAATGCATTGCTTTTATGACATGCATAATTATTTACCCTATTCCCTTGAGTGACGGCTCATCGCGACGCTGGGGTATCCTCGGAACCATACACCCGCGATATAGGTTAGATAAGGTAGAAAATAATATCACGCGAAACAGCGACCATGATCAAACCCTGCAATAACTGTTAAACCCATAAGGACTATGAATGTAAACCGTTACCTCACCTGGTTTTTCCCAAATTTTACAACACTTTTCATGCAAAGTTGGCAACTGAAAGAAAAAGTCGCAAGGAGTTGAGAAATCAAGCAATCTACTAATAAGGGAGAGAGCCGAAGCAACAGCCAAACAAGAACGAAAAACGAAAATTAACAAGTTTAACCTTTGCTTGTTTATTTTATGAATTTATGAATGAACTATTTATCAATGAACATCTTTTTTATTTTAAAAAAATGTAGAGAACACCGCCAGAAGTGGAGACAGATTCCATGTGTTTTGAATTACACTTCTACCGTTATCAGTCTAACTACCTGACGTAGCCCCTTCTCGGCTATGCTTATGTGGCTGTTTTGCTAACCCTCCGCGGTGGGCACAGTACGTCTAGAATCGCACCGTCCTGCGCTCTACGCCGTTGTATACGGGACTGGCAGCCACGCATCGTTACGTAACTTTTCCAAATAACGATACGAGTCGGTTTTGGCACTTGGTAGTGCAATAAACGAGGGATCCAAAAGAACCGTGATTGTCCTGCAAACATATATTTCTCTGCATTTCTCCGGAGCTAATTAAAAGAAAACGCTACTAGAAATCTTTATTTTACACTTTCGCTTGTGTACTTGTTTTTGGCAGTGTTCTTCCGGCGCTTCCTTCCCACGCGAGTCCATTTGATGTGGTTCCTTGTTTGTCAAGGAAAGGAGAAGTCTATCTCACAGGCGTATACCTGCGAAATACACCCTATTTCGTTTCTCTTTTGCGGGTTCACGCGTTTTTAATGGCGAACGGTGGGCATTATTCACATTTACACTAGTAAAGGTAGCCCCGCCCCCCTCCCCTCACTCATTTGCACAGAAAAGTTACCTTGGGTTTTTGACCAGTTGGAGAAATTAATCGAGGACGCAGCAAAACGTGATAATAAAGCATCCCAAGCTTTGGCCGATCCGAACCAGCGAGGCTCGTGTTCGCGTTATCACAAATGCAGATCCATGAGCGTGCATACTTCCGCTAGAGTTCGTATTCGATTAAAGGTTTAACGTTCCAGAGCAACACTGGGGGGCTATGATAAACAGCGAAAGGCTCCAGATTGGTCTCGACCCCCAGTGGTTATTTCACCTGCAGCTTAATCTAAAGACACGATTATTGATTAATTAATTGAATATTTATTTGTTAATTAATTAATTAATTTATACTGCATTTCGCCTCCATATAAATGTGATCTCTCTGGGATTCGAACTTGCGACCTCGAGCGCAGCAGCGGAGCAACATAGCCACTGTATCACTGCGGAATATCTAGATTATGTGGTATTATCTAAAACAGCACCTGTGCGTCTGGAATAACTCATATGCCTGTTTAAGGCGGCAATTTTTCAAGTAAAAGAAAGCCGCACCCATTAATGTATACAGTGGACGTTTCTGCATGGATGTTCAAGCAGGAGTTTGTTAGCACATCGCCCTTCTTTTTTTTTCGCGCACATTTTGACAATTTCTGTAGAATTACGCAGCTAAACCTTGCGTATGCGTTTGCAAGAAATCTCAGGCCGCGTATAGCAACATCGCCGCAGGCGTGATGTGCAACGAATTGTGTAGAGACTGTTTCTTGCACGGAATTCGTTGCCTCAGTTATTAGATGTTCGTGGAAAACGGCGTTTCAGCGCCTGTCTCGAATTCGTGGTTGATAAAGGCGCTTCTCATTCGTGTTCAAAAATGTCCACCAACGTATATGCACGGTATAAGCCGTTGTCCGTAACTTCGCTATATTTGTTCGAGCTGACTAGAAAGACCGGTGCTGTTCATTTCTACTGTCGCGCACTTTTACAGGATCATGGTTTGATGTTCTACGAAGTGACTATCACGTATCAGCCGCATGTTCCTGCCCTGCTCAGTGTGGATGGAATTCGAGACGGAGGGCACGTCTACCTTAATGGTGTAAGTACGGTATATTAGTAAGGGTACAGCCGTATTAGAAACGTGCACCAAAAGCACTACACTAAGATCCGTGCGCTGAATCATGACATGTATCTTTGTTCTATTTACCAGAACAGGAATTGCAGGCGACATATAACGGACGCAGCTTTTGCGAGGAGGCACATTATTATTTTTTTTTACGCCTTTGATGCGTGCACCATATATTCAAGCAGCTCGGATACACTGTGGTTATTAATTTTGTGGCGAAAGCGAATTTTTTTCGGTGTGTATACTTCGAGAGTGTAATGTGAAAATCTAGTTGTACCCAGTTTTTCCTCGAATAGATATAGGTTCCGTGGCTCTGCATAACGTTCTCCCACTTCTGAATGCCCGATAGGCATATCAGTGACACGGTTACTCAGCGACTGAAGAGGGCAAGACTTTGGAGCAAGACTTTGGAGCAGACTTTGGAGAAGCAAGACTTTGGAGGCGGGCTAGTTGCTATTCCACGACTAAAAAAACCCTTTAAACTCAAGGGAGACGATGTTTCTATTGAGCTTGGAGGTCTTCTTAGTACAGGAAATGGAAACACGGTAGCTAGGAAACGCTTCTTGCGGAAACCTTTTGTAGCATCTTTGCGAAAGAGAAGTTCATTTTACGTCTCCGTGACTGTTGCTAGCAGGCACAGAAGGTAGACACTCAAGCCATCCTGTAGAGCTGTCGAGCATGGTGCTCGCGCCCGCTTTCAATAGTCGAGCGCGGGCATCGGCGGCATCCAGGCAGTTCTCGTTCGCACAGACACGAGAAACTGCATAGGTGGCGAGCCTGAGGACACTTGAACAGGGCTAGACTATACCGCCTCGGCTAGAGAGGTGGTTGGTCCGAAACTTGCAGGCGGACGCCCTCCGGTTTTGTGAAACGGGTGTGCAGGCGTCCCTCAGCCTGGCACTTGGTTGTTACAAGGGTGCCTGAAGAGGCTGTGCGAGTCCCGCAGCGTCTGTCGGGGTGACTGAGTATCGAAGCATATCGCCGAAAGGCGCACGTGTACGCGTGTGTTGTTCGTTAGTTCGGTCTCGCACACATGTTGGCTGGCCAAGAGCGTGCCTGACTGCAGAGGTGCCACTCGCGTATGCGTGTTTACGCATCCTATGTCGCGAACGGCCAACATGAAATCGCACAAGAACAAGTCTGGTTTCACACTTCAAACACGTCATCGTAATCAACCGTGTCGTGTTCTTTCCTTCTCGCGATTCAATTGACGGCTTAGCATGGCTATAGTATATAAACAAGTGATAATATAGGCGGCCGAGATTCGGTCACCGCTGCATTAATTAGCACCATCGTTGTGTTTCACAACTTCCCATCGCAAAAAGAAAAAAAAAGGAAATGATACAGAAATGCCTGGAAATTTGGGGTGACTATGTCATTGCTGGCACCCTTAGCTAAGGTAAGGCACCAGCAGAGCCAAATACAGTACGGTTGCTCACTGTGCTGAGTGCAGTATAAGCTGTACGCTTTGCGATTGATCATGACGTCATCAAATATCGCCATCAGTGTCACTGTTCGTGTCTATACCTTTCGGTAATGCGTTGTTGGTGTAAAACAGTACGGTCAGCTTATTCTAAAGCTTTCTATGAATATATGTCTCCGCCTCGCGTTGTATCGGTGGTATTTTCCGACATAGAAGAGGAAACGTTACAGTTGGCTTGTTTGCTGATTATTTGTTTTAACAACTGACGACCATGTAGCTAAATTTCGGAATGCATCAAAGCACCGCGATGCTGTGTACTCTAGCTCTGAGCTTTATGCCATATTTTACGCCTTGTTTTACAGCCACGTTACTTCTGCTTGGAGTCGTAGAATAGTCTTTGCGTTTATATTTCTTTCGCCTTTATATATTTTTTTCTGCAGGTCTTTGTGGATTCCGTATCCCGTGCGGAGAACAATACCGCCCTGCTGATTAAAGCGAAACTACACCAAGTACTGACAGTTCTCGTTCATAACGAGGGCAGGATCTCATCGGGGAAAGGCCTAAGTGAAAGTAAGGTGCGTGTATTCTGTATTCCCAATGTTGTTCCTTTATTACTTCGACCCAGTGAACACTCGGTGGTAATTTTGTGCGGTGTCATTTCCGAAACCTATGGTAAATTCCGCAAGAACGTGAAAAGTATAATGGAGACACGTAAACCCAGATCACATTACGACACATGAAATCAAGTCTCAAATGACACTTAATCCGACGAAAGAGATTTTGCTCACGAAATTCGGTGAACAGAAGCGCACGAACCTTCTCTGCCATGAGAGACGACAAAAGTAAACACACAATAAGAAAGAAAGAAAGAAAGAGAGAGAGAGAGAGAGAGAGAGAGAGAGAGAGAGATTAGTTTGCCGATGGCTTGAGACCCACTTCGTGCGGCAAACATAGGAGCATGAATTTAACCAACAACAAGTATTTGAGAGTTGAACAGTAACGCCTGTGCTGCTCACTAAACTACCATTGCTCAATTTCGGCAGGGGATTGTCTCGAACGTGACGTTGGACAGACGCCTGCTGACCAAATGGACCATGCGGCCAGTTCCGCTCACCAACGCCATGTGGCTCACGAATTACGCCCAGATGCGCTATGTTCGAAAGCAGGCCTCTCTGAGAGCCGCCAGATCACCTTTCGAGTTGCGCGTTTTTGCTGCCAAGTTCGAGCTGCCTGCCTCCAAAGTCTACGACACGTTTTTGAGGCCTGACCAGGAGACGAAGGTAATGGCTGTAAGGACGCCACGCAACCATATATCGGATGTGCCCACAACATAGTTCAATTTACCGCGGACATCTCATTATGCTACGTACTCGGTGTCTTTAGAACTGCGTAACGTGGTTACACGCACGCAATGGTTCGTTCGAACCGCCAGTGCGCGCCCTGCAGAACCAACTCAGTTCGTGTAAGTATGTGCGTGTGGGTGTATGTATACGTCTAAGCGCAAGTCACTTAAAGCTCAACTTCGCGCTGGTTCCACGCTCGACAAATCGGTGCGAACATCGGATCATCATTAGAATTCTAGGCTGCCGAATCGCCGCATCCGGACCGACGGAAAGAGAGCAGAAACATCGCGCATTATGTCCAGTGATGTACAGTCGCGCAAATACATCGATTTCATATTGCTTCAGTATATCGACAGCCTCCCGGAGTGAATGTTCCTTCGTTTCGTGTCCTAACTGCGTTTGGTATCACGGGCTCTTTAGCAACGTACCGCGCAGAACAGAATCGTATCTAATGGTGCTCACTTGGATGTCTTTGACGAGGTAGTTGGTGCACTTCAGCTAGAATGATTGGCTTCGTGAATTAAGATAAAGCCTTACCTCGAAGCCGACTCCTATATTTACGTATTCAAATGCATATATGCTACTCAGAAATGTTGAAATACACAGTTTACAAGTTTTTCACTCAGCACCAATAGCAGATATCGCAGTTCTGCGAACACCATCTATTAGGGCATTTGAAACAAAAAGATTTAAGATACGAGTTAAAAGCTTAAGAGTGAGATTGTTGCAATGCCTACGATCGCTATGTACATGCCTTGTACCCACAAATCATTGGTACATTTAGCAGAATGCGATGTTGGGCCAGTTGGTTCATGCTTGAAATGTGGGTTCTGGCGCAGCTAAACTAAGTGGAAAGAAGAATGGACAGAGAGAGAACCACTTGCAACTGAACCTATCGCATAGAAAGACCCATATTCATACAAACAGGATTGACATGTGCACAACCATCCCGTGCACTACACGCGTGAAAAAAAAAATGCAGCATTATTGCTGTGCTTTCTCCGTGCTATCTCGGCTCTTTCTGTCCTTTCTTCCTTACACATAATTTTGCTGTGCCAGAACCCGCATTTCCGTAGTGCATTACTGAGTGGGGCGCAATACATCCATTTCGCACGTTTTGCATGATGTGTCAATGGGTGCAGTCTACTGAGCTGTCATATCAATTTTTATTGCTGAGTTACAGAGTTGTAAATTTATGCTGGTGCTTTTCTGAAGTTTTGCAATCATTACATTTTTTAAAAGTATATATATCCAAATGAAAAATGCACTTCCTACAGTCTGTAAATGATAACTTTTTATTTTCCTTTAAACAGCAATGTTGCGGCTAGGGTGGCGTTCAGGGCATGGAATCCACCAAGCCCATTAACAATTACGTCAAGTTGTAGAAAATGAAGGAAAGAGCGTTTATCAGCTTAGTTACACGGCTCCAGTGCGGAAGCCCACTCCATGCAGGAGCAAGTTAAACGTCTCAGTTCGCATCAGGCCCCTCTGTCCTCACTCTCGAAAAGTATCTGCTTTTAATCCCGTCGTATTCACTAAGCGAGTCGACTAGAATATCTGAAGACTGTCCAGCAACAAATCACCATCGTCAACTGCGTTGCAATATCACGCCTAGGCTATCCATAACCCGCAGTAACTCCGCCTCGAAGAAACTGGTTTGGAATTTGGGGCAAAAGAAATCATCCGGCGACACCTGGTTCGTTCGTCGTTACCCGCCCCGTTCTTCACTCAATCTGGTGAGTGAAGCACGGGCTGAGGACCTTTCGTAGAATCTTGCAACAGCCGGCTTACACGCTGTCTCGACGGCTGGATAAGTGCCGAGGGATGCGTGGTGATTTGACTCGCCTAATTAACTGCGCCTATCCATTCGTTATAATAGGAAACATTGGTTGCGCTTTCTAGACAATCACGTGTAAGAAGACAGGACAGGCGGTTCTTACATGTGATTGTCTAGAAAGCGCAACCAATTTTTCCTATTACAATGAACCAACTTGCCCAACAACGCATCCTGCTATCCATTCGTTGTCGTGGTTCCCTCCCGTTCATCATTTTCTCCGGTTTCCCAGTAATGGTGGAATGAGCACTTTTAGTCGTTGTCCACGCCGCGCTGACGTCTACTTAGGAGGTACGCGTGGTTTGACACGTGGCAAGCGTTCAGTTAACCCCCTTGGTGGTGTTGTGACATAACAGCAACAAACCTCATCCAATTCCCCGCCCTAATAGATGCCGAGCGAAACGATGTCTCAATTGCCATGCATTTATAGATACATGTAATCTGAGAACTTGCTTATCGTATCTGTAGACAGAAGCCTATTCTGAGGTGAATCTTCCTTTTATCGCACAAGGACGCATAGAGAGGACGAGCGCGGCCGAGGTTGGCGCTCATCGCTCAATCACATCAACTTATTACCCCGGTAGAAGCGCCGTGGTTGACCGATCTGCGCTAATAATTTACAGGCTCGAGCCTCCTGCGCAGCGCACAGATGAGAATACCAGAATCTGTTGGCTCTCGGGGCTGCACGGAGGGGTATCGATGTTTACCGATAGTTCGTGCGGCAAGCCTGCCTGCCCTTATCGACACTTGACGGTTACTTAGCGGTTAACAACGCGTTAATGTGTGACGCGTTATCTCCGGTTACCCTACGGAAGTCCCCGTGAGGTGGGCAACGTCCTACGTCACACAGATCAGCCGCTGCCGGAATTGACGATATAAAGAAAGATGAAATGGCGCACTTGGCCGGCGTGCTCTGCAAAAACGTATTCTGCGAGCCTCATTTTAACGACATAATTATTATCCGACGAATGTGTGGGGATAGTTTGTTCTTGCTTAAGGACATTATAGTAATGTATGATAAGGGCCCCAAAAAGGTGCACTTCTAGCAGTTATTAGAAATCGACTTTCTTCTCGTAAACGCAACACATTTCTTCAAGACGGGCACACAAGTATCATCATAAAGGCGCTGTCCCCCTCGTTTCACAATTATTTCAGTAAAGTAAGTAAGTCCAATTTTTATTTTGTGAGCGAATGATGAGAAGACTTTAGCTATACAATACACCACTTTCGCCTCAACTGTCTTCAGTCTATTGTGCTCAGTTTCGTTTCTTTTTTCTCAAGTGCTACATAGTATGTTCCACGAATACACAAATGGCCCGTTAACTATAATATTTGATTTGTGCATTAGCATGTGACTGTAAAGTGGAAGAGGGCAGCGACATGAAGAATGGAAGCCAAGTACTTTTGGAAGTAAAGATTTTGGCCTTTGGTTATTCACACGAAAGCCGGAGCCGTATACACTGGTAGATTGATCCGTGAGTTAATTTATTTAATTAATTTATTTAAATATAGTGCAGCCCTAATTTAGGGCTTTATCAGGAGTGTGAAACGTTACACAACATCAGTAAAAAGACAGCGAAGCAAATTGAATTGAACTAAGTGTCATTGAAAAGCAAACACATGTACAAAAAGAACAATAATACAGATGAAAAAATTTACATGTTAGAAAGGTGATCGCCACTGGCAAATAAAACTCGTTTAGTGGTAAGTAACGAGTGCTACCGGGCAAATAATTCCAAAGCTCTATCATGCGTGGAAGAAAACTATGTGAATGCGTTGGTACGTACGTGCAAAAAAAAAAAAAGGTCTTATGTTCAAAGCGTGGTAGCTATGGGGACAGCTTTCTTTTTTAAAAGCGGTGTGGTTACAGTCATAAAGGTCAGAAGTGTAGTGATTAATTGCATGTCAAAATTTGAGAGCTTCGATGTGGTAACGCAAAAGCAATGGTTTCATGTTCAGTTATTGCAAAGTCTGTGATGGTAAGAAGCTGTGGCTATAGTTTTGGCAAATGAAACGAATGAATTTTCTTTGAACGTTTTCGAGAGAGCTTATTTCACAGTATTTCGAGTGGTACAAAACCACGAACGCATAATCTAGAGCGGGGTGAATTAGTGTATTAAACAGGGTGTCCCAGCTATCATGCACCAAGATTTTAAAATATGCAAATACCAGGTAGCTGGACAGAACCAAAGTAATGTTGTTTGCCGTCGCTTGAAGATACTCAGATTAGTTTTCGCGTTCCACCGAATTGCATAATTATTCCTAATTAAGTAATTCTCAGATATTATAATTAAATGAAAAGTGTCAGGGAGGAAGTTATAGACCGACATGAAAAACTCCCGATACAGCTTTCTGCTGCTCAATACGTGCTATATACAAGTCATTTTCCGAACGTGAAAGAAGCCCCGCGACTGGCCGCTCGAGGCACTTTTTTCGCGCGCATTTTCTTGCTTCTTTCACGCTCTGAGAAACACTGTTATGTAGCACGTATTGAGCAACAGAAAGCTGTATCGGGAGTTTTTCACATTGCTCTACAATATTTTCATTGACAATTTTAATCTATTATAGGTATAATGTTTGGGAAGATGATTAATTAAGACTAATTATGTAATTTGACGGAACGCAAAAAATAACCCGAGTATCTGCAAGTGACGGAAAAGAACATTACCGTTGTTCTGTCCAGCTAAGTGGCATTTGCATACGTTTAACTCTTGGTGGATGATAGCTGGGACACCCTGTATAAAAGCACTTTAGTATCACGAGGGGTCTTAGTTAAAGGGTGGCGCAAATAGCCAAGTTTTTTTAGTACTCTTCCGTTTACATAGTCGATGTGGTTATACCAAGAAAAATTTTTCTGTTACGAACGCCTAAATATTTATATTTGGACACTAGCGCCATTCAAAGAATAAAAAAAAAAGCTCCGTCGGTTCGTAAATGACGTCACGACTATTTTACTCCACTTGACGTTCATTTGCCATGTGCTGTGTTTTACACCAAGCACAAAAAGACACAAGAGATTGGACAAGACGGTAACATTCATCAGTGGAATTAATGGTTTCATGTACACAGTCACTGCATGGATGGATGGATGGATGCGAAACTTTAATAAGGTCCTGAGGTACGCGACTCAGCGCGCTGCGGGCCGCTCCCACGTTGGGACAGTCAGGCCTTGCCCGACCGCCGCATCGTGGGCCCTCTGGACAGCCCATAGTTGTACCCCGGCATCAGGGCTCTTCATAGTGGAGAGCCACTTGTCTTCATTGATTTCTTCTGTGCCTCGTAACGAGGGGCAACGCCAGAGCATATGATCTAGGCTAGCGATGTCATTGCAATGCCTGCAAGAACTAGTGGCATAGCTGTCGGAATAAATTTTGTGGTATAAAGCCGGGCTGCGATATGAGCCTGTTTGCAGTAATCTGAGGGTCAATGCCTGCGCTCTATTTAACTTCTTGTGTGGAAGGGGAAACTCTCTCCTGCCGAGATAAAAGTGCTGCGCAATTTCGTTAAATGTGGTCGGTTGATCTCAATTCTCCACCGCTGCGGGCCGGCGTTACTGCATAAAGCCAAATTTTAGTTAAAGGACTATATATTAAAATAGTAAAGTCCGGATCCCCGAGGAACGCCGGACGTGACGTCAACAGGGGACGATTCTACTTAATTTAAGGAAACGAATTGTGAGCGACAATGAAGAAAACTCGCTATCCAGGAAGCAAGGCAGAGGTTATTAAGTATGGCGTTGAGTTTTACCAGTGGCTTAGAATGGAGTACAGAGTCAAAAGAAATTTAGATGGCTTGCACTCGCAGACGGTTCGTTTCTCGCGATTCAGAACCATACTCGTTTATTTCTACCTGGTGGCCGCGTCATTTTTTGCAGTGCCTGGTAAGACGACTCGCCTCCGTAAATGGCTGTCAGAAATATCGGTGCTCTCTAAGAGCTAGCCGCTTTGAACTCTTGCGTCTCTTCAAGGTCTGCGATCAGTGCCGTCAATGCAGCGCAGTACACTGCTTGCAAAAGTAATGTCGTATACAAAATACCCCTAAGTTGCCAACAGGTTTATATCGGTCAGACCAGACGGTGTTTTATTGAAAGGGCGCGTGGGCACAATTTGGCCGTAAATAACAATGCGGGGGGCCACCTGGCAGAACACTGTAAACGTCACAATTGCCGTCCGTATCTTCGCGACACCAGGTTTCTGGCATGGTCTAGAGATAGACTAGAACGGGAGATATTAGAAGCTTTTTACATTGCAAAGGCCGAGGGCACATGCATTAGTTGCCCTTCAGTGACGCTTACCGAAAAAGAGATAACTTTTCTGAAGAGATAGGGAGGTCATGATGTCACGATGGGCCATTCTTGGATGCATCTATTTAAAGTTCTGTTTCTTCAAAAAACATTTAGTTGGAAGTAGCGCCTTGTCTGTCGTACATGTTGTTCTTTCGTCCGCGTCTTCGTAGCGCTCTTTCCATCAAGCGTGTAATCCTGCTTCGCGCAACTTTTGCAGGGCATTGCGTTTCTGAACGGCTTCAACCTGGGTCGCTACTGGCCGGCGAGGGGACCGCAGAAAACTCTGTACGTGCCACGCACGCTGTTCAGGAAGGAGAACCTGCTCGTGCTCATCGAGCTCGAAGGGGGCTTCCACCGCGGCGGCGAACCCCCCATCGTCCAGTTCGTGGACACACCAGAGCTCCATGGCACGGTCCACAAGATGGACGAATAAGCGGGACTAAATTTGTCTTTTTGATACAGTAAAGAATCTATTTTACTACGGAAGTTTGTAACATGCACTAGTGTTTCTCAATGTGTAGTTCGTGGGCTCTCATGGTTTCTTGGTCGTTGTGAGAACCGAACGCAGCGTTTGCCAAGGGATACAATAAAACTATAGACAGCCATTCTTCTGCTACGTTTCTTTGACTAAGCGGCGTACGAACGACAAGCTCCGTGAGCATCGTGCGCAGGCACATTTTTTTCTTTAATTACACGTCATCGCGCGCTGGGTTTTCGCGGGGTCCAGTCATCTGGCGGGCTACTGTAAGCGATGCCAACGCACACTTTTATTTCACGGCACACGTGTTTTAATTACAGCACATGACTTCACAAGTTTCACCCGAACGTTGTCATACTCATTTCTGGAATAAGCGCGCAATCAACGTGTATTCTCAACCGATAACTTTTGTGGTTATCTCTTCTATAATATGCCTCGATTTGCTGAGTCAGCGGAATCGGATGTGAGGGGAAAATGGTACATGTCCCATAAGCGCTGTTTTCAAATATCAGAGTAATCGAATTGACAAGGATACTTTAGTGACGTCGCGCTGAACATTGCGTTACCCAAGAGTGAAAGCATCCTGAAAAGTGATTAATTAAGAGCAGGAAGTCCGATTTCCACAGCGTGGCAATTTCTTTGATTTTAGGCAATTTGGACTGAACATACATGTAGCTTAGTCAACATTCCTTCAATATTTAACTGATCAGCTGAACGTCTAGACATTCGGGATATCACATAAGAGTGGGTACAAAAAACAAAAAAATGACGAGTCTGAATCAAACAGCATGGCTTGACTGACACTTTTCTTTAATGACAGGCTTGTCAGATGTCAGTGATAAGGACAATATCGCAATGACGCTCGTTCTAATCTGTAGGTGAGCGCAGAAACAAATTTCAAATGTGTACGTAAATTTGAATATCTGCGTACATGTACGTAAGTGGTGTTAAAGGAGTGATGATGATGACGATGACCACGTCAGACGGTGTCATGATGATAGCGTCAGAACTTAGGTGCGCGAGTTGGGAAGATGATTTCCATCCTTTTCACCACAGCCACACGATGGTAAAATTTGGACACAAGCAGGTTATCTTTAAAATTCGAGATGTTTCATTGTAATATGAGTATTCCCAGTTTACCGATTTTGTCAATATGTAGTTTATTGGTCGCAGATATGATGCCTGTTGTCCACTGACATCATGCGCGTGCATGAACTTGGTTGTGAACTTGGTGAAGCAATGTTGTACAGCGCCCGTTGTATGGTCATCACGACGGCAGCACCTGTTGTGCTGGTAGAGCACCGGTGGCACTCACGGCACATCCTCTGCCGCGGCTTCTCTCAGTAACGGCGCAGGATGGAGTGGGCTGCAACCTGCACAGTGTGTTTAGACAAGAAACAGCAATTTCATTGACACCGCACCCACATAGACACACAAATTCTCAAAGACTGCAACTTTCGTATATATGGGTGTCGGGACTGCCAAGACACGGCATTGCGCTCCCGATTAACAGACCGGCAGTCGTCACTGCATGAGAGCCCAGATTAGTGAGTGACGTGTTTATTGTTTCGAAGCAAGCATGGCCAGCTGTTCAAAAGGCCGGCGGCAGAAACCAACCGGGGGGAGACTGCTTGTGGACAGTGTCGCGAGCACGCATGCGTGGCTCGTGTGCCTCGCGGCGGGAGACAGACAGACAGACAATGAACTTTATTAATGGTCCTGAGGAACTGGCGTTAGTGTACCTCCCTTTTCAGGGAGTCCCCGTAGCCGTCGCGGGCCGCACCCACGTCGGGGTCGGAAGATCGTGGTCCTCCGCCCTGTCGCAGGCCCTCTGGACAGCCCGTAGTTGCTCTGAGAGGTCGCCGCTCTTAAGGGCTGCCTCCCAGTCGGTTAGAGTGGTTAGCGATGAGCTGCGTAACGCAGGGCATTGCCAGAGCATATGGGACAAGGAGCAGTACGCCTCCCCACACTCTGGACAGTGGGGTTCTACATTAGGCGCGAAGTGACTGAATCTGCCCCTGGAGGGAAATGACCCCGTTTGAAGCATGCGAAACGCCGACGATTGTGGTCTATTAAGTTTAGGGTGTGGTAGCGGAAAGGCCCGCCGAGCAAGTTGATAATGTGTCAAGATTTCATGGAAGGTGAGAAGCGAATCCCTGTACAGCCCTAAGTCGCCGCCCGTGAGTCCACCAGAACCGCCGCGGTGTGTAAGACAAGGTTGATCGGCGGGCAGTTATCGGCACCGCGGACTAGTGCGCCGTACGTGTAGACATAACCTCGTTTTTTGTCAAGTTTTCACTCTGTGGTAAACCTAGGTAATAATGAATAACGACGTCCGCTCGTGCTGCTTTCTATTCCTGGCGAGCGACGCTCGTAGAACCTGATGCACGCAGCCAAGTCGCCTTAGGGTGCAAACCTTCATAGGTAACCCGCACTCTCTACCCTAAAAAGTTAATATATGCCCTAAACAGGGTACAGATATGAGGGCTAGCGTTATATCAGGCCGAAGTTTCCAGCAATTGGAGTAAAACATACAGAATCCAACAACGCATGGCTGTGACGCACAAATATTATGTAAACAGCACGTGTATAATATGGCGCCTGGCGCTGGGACTAAGTGTTATTGCGCCCACAAATTTTGATGACACCGCTGCTACTTTCAAACCTATACGAAATATAATTTAAATGTTGAAGCAAGCGTGGCTCTCGCATTTATTTAAAGCAAAGAACGCTGCGTAACTATAGAAATGCGAAAATGTGTCTTTTAACATGAGTTAATAGATTTTAGCCTATACATGCCCAGATGAATGCACAAAACGAGCATTGCTTTGTACGCAAGTATACAGGACAACGCGCGACTCGCTAATTCAGTCGCGTGCCGAACTACTATAGCTGTGTCAGATATGAACACAGTAACCGAAACAAGTAAAATGAACACTGTATAGTTCAAAAGGTGAAACTCGATGCGTATGATAGAGAGGGGGAGAAAAGCACGTAGCATCATTCGAACCAAGCAGGCATGTAATACTTTTCTCGATAACGTACTTTTCCTCGTGGAAGATGTTTTTAGGAAACTGCCGTCCCAGCTACATAGCACATCTCTTGTTTTGTCCTTGATGTTAGCCCCGATCATCAGGCTGTCCCGAGAAGGTTCTCCACGGTCTTATCGAAATTCTCGTGGCTCTTTGCTGCCTTCCTTTTCCACTCGGCACAACGGCAGAGAAACGCCCAGCATTATGCCCTGGAAAAGATTCGACAAAGAAATCGATTATCGATCATTAAATTCGTGGCACGAATGTCAAAATTCTGACAGCGCTACCTCTCGTAAATACTGCGAATGCTTTGAAGTACAGTTACGAGTCATAATTTACTTGTTTCCAATATACAGCGGTCTGTCGAAAGACCAAGCAGGTGGGTGCATGCATAGTTGGTAAATCGGACCATCAGAACAAAAGCGAAAAGTAACTAAGCAGCAGAATCTTCATTCAGTATAGGCTTCTCTGCCGGTCAAAATCAATGAAGTACAAACAGTCGCTCGACGCGTGTCCAAGTGGGCGCCCCAGTTGGTGGGCCAGGTCGACCGTTGCGAGCGAGGGAGCGCGCACGTGCCCTTGGTTTAGGCTGCAATGAAAATTACGTTATGAATTGCCACTCTCTGCAAACCAGCGCAACTTCTCCTCCATGTTTCTTTCTCCTTCCATACATTCAAGCACAGCCTTTGCCGATACAACCGAAGCCACTGAGATTCCAAGTATTGCTCGGTCTATGGGTGCATCGCACAGTTCTATGAACGAAGAGCAAGGGTTCGCCTCCCTCTCAAGAGCTTTTGGGCAATGCGGATGCCTTCCATATAGACGTCCTGTCAGTTGCAACGCGCGCCCGGTGGCATCAAAATTATCAGAAAGAGCTTTGACAACAGTTGCACTTTGTTGCAGCGTCCTTTTCAGCATATGTCAAAACCGACAATATTCCGTCAGAAATGAGAAACCGCGTTACGCCTTTCCTAAATATTTGCGAATGATTCGCGCTCTGGTCATCTGCTCAAGACTTGCATATATATTGCGACTTTCAAGCAAATATACGGACTTAAACGCGGTAAGTGGTCAACGGCGGTCCTGCAATATCATTTTTTTAAATAAAAGGGGCCAGCACTTTATGGTTAACAGCTTGCATGAAGTAAAGCAGGCATAGACTAACGTTATTCTCCGTCAGGAGCCGTCTTGTTGTTTTCGCCGGCAGACGACTGCTGCCGAGTGTCTAAATATACCTATATGTGCAACGTGACATCTTCTCATTGAGCACTTGCTTTGTTGTCATCGAACGGAGCCTTGCAAGATGCCGGAATTTTCCATTTAGATGACCACACTAATTTGAACTTAATCGACCCACGCTATCCCTGGTGTGCCACACAAGTGTCTTGCTACAAGTACCTTGTCATACAAGGCGTGTCATGCGACACGCCTCTCGTCGGACAAACCGGACACGAAAACATCCGAAGCACCGCACACAGAATAGCTCCGAAAGCGGATCGCGTGTATCATGGCATCTCGCTTTCTATATATAAAAAAGAACGAAATAATATAAAAAAGTAGAATATGTGGAGCTTGCTAGGGCAACGTGACACCGGCTTCCTATTGCACTGCCTACACCCCATGAAAAAGTCTAAGCCGAACCGCGATTTAACAAAATCAAAGTTTACGAAATTTTGCCATTTAATGAGAAGTTTTGATTCCCTGACAAAGTTTCATTAGAGCCCAGTGGGATGACAACCTCGAAGCAACAAAGTGAACTCTACGTCTCGTTTGATTTGGCTCAGTTTGTAGGGGAAATATCAGTGAAATGTGCAACAAATATGGATATCCATGGTTTCAGTTTAGATGACGTTGACCTGGGGCGCTATAACGTAAAGTTTTTCCAAACTTTTCTGTTCCATTTCTGCAATCAGCCCTCCACGACTGGCCAACATTGCTTTTCTGGCCCCTCTTCGTCGACGTTGACCCCCTCTTCGCTTGCCTGTCACGCGACGTCAGGAAAACCGCGAAAGCTCCCCATCTGACAGGACGTGTGCATCCTGACTATGCATGATTAGACCGAACGAAAGACACAATTATTTCTGATTCTCATCCGTTTTCATCAACAGCTCTACGCAATTCTTCAAAAGTTTTTAGGCTGCGCCGACTTCACCCGTATGTCGCGTGACATGACAAAACCACAAAAGCTCATCTCGTCATGGTGACGTGTACGCATTAAAGATGCATTAATATGGCGAACAAACTTTTTTTTTTTTCGGAGGGGGGGGGGGGGGACTAGCGGGATACTAGCCTGTTCCAAAATGAATAGAAGATGGTTAACCGCCGATCACTCTGGCACTGGCTACTCGGAGGATCCGTTTAAGCTGCATTTTTACCCTTCCGCTGCACGCCGCCGCGATTTTCTACCAGACACCGAAAGCTAAACAAGAAGAAGCGAGCCACGCGCAGACGCTGGCACCGCCCTCCTGATCAGGTTAGCTGCTTTCACTGTGCTATCCCGACTACACCGATACCCTCTTCACTTCTGAATGCTTATCGCCTCTGATCAGTGAATTAGCTAAGAAAAACCTTCCAAGTAAGGCCACGCTATTCGCTTCGAAAGCAAACAAAAGTGGCCTCTTATAAACGAGGAGAGCGTTTCATTGGCTTGTTAAAACAACGCTGCGAGCCACTGCCCGATGCTTCTGTTGGCGGTTACGTAAGTTTGACGTCAAAAGATTGGAATAAAAAAATATTGGAACAGTTTCACGTTATAGGGCCCCTGTTAAGGTTTGCCGTTCCCATTGTTGGCGCCACCCCACCGGCCACATTCTCGCGTATTTGTGTAGGTGATCTGGATAAACACTGGGAACAGTATCCAGCGCCGCTTAAGGCCAAGGTGGAGGACGTTGACCACCCCTCCCTCCCCCTTTTAACCACAACAAAAAAATCTGAGTACACTTAAGCACGTCTTAGTAGTTGTGAGTGCGAAAGCATTAATGCCAAATGGAACACCCCTGAGCGGCCCTTCGAGCTATGACTGCCTCGCGGGCAAGCGAGCGCGTTGAGACGCTTGGCCAGCTTGGCGAGCTTTTAGTTGGCCTTTCCCAGGCGCAATTAGAACCAACAACCTATCTAGGGGGTGTTGGTTAGAATGCAGGCGAGACCTTGCGCGGAGAAGGAACGCGCGGATAGCACAGTTTTTCGAGAGTGAGAGTGAAGTGGCGTCTGGCGATGCCCTCTCCCCTCACGCAACACAGGTGTTTTCTTTCGCCCGCTCTGCTCTGTCGCGGCGCGCTCGTGATGTGGTGTCACAGCCAATGGGAATTTAGGTGCCATTTTTCGCTTGTCCAGACGATAGACGCCGGCTTTCTCACTCAATTGGTCATTTGATGCTTTCGCATCAATAATTCTATGGTTCCATCAATTTCTCTAAATCGAGGTTTAACTATACCATCGCCCACAATATGTTGCGGTGCACGCGAGCTTGCGGCCGTGCCATTGCAGCTGCCGCGGCCGCGCATCAAAGCAAATCTGCGCCAGTGCTGTGATGCCTGGGGGCGTCACTGCACCTTCGAAGCCACGGCAGCTGCAATGTTGCTCCGCGGAGCGCAGCCCCGAAGTCACACGCCCCGCAATATTTTGTGGGCGATTCTACGTGGCTCGAGACTGGGCACCTAAGCATCATGAAAGAGTACGGCAACGGCCACTCGCCTGTCACACACAGGGCCGTCCCTTTGGTAGCGGACTTCAAGGCTATCCCTGGCATCGAGCAAGGGCTGGCTATCGGGTACCGTACCGACGGACAGCCGTCCACCGTCGTGGTCTGGTAGTCCTTTGATGGCGCTCACTGCTTCGCGCTGCAGCTCCAGTTCGACGCTCAAGTCTTCCAGCTGCGTACAGTTTTGAGTCCCTGTGGAGCTCTAACGCACTTGCCCATGCTACGAAATAGCGGCTTGTCGTTTTCATGTTAGTAACAAGGCATGGTTAAATAGCGCGAGGGGACATGCGCTGTAATAAAGCCAAAAATGTACAATGCTCATCTGTGAGCTCTGTGGCATTAAAATAACTCGCTATCCCTTACTGAATAAATTGCTTTGATATTCAATATATTTTCATTGCGCCCTCAAGATATGATTACGAACCGTCCTTTCAGATATTTCATTGTCCTAGTTGCATGAAAGAGCAGACTGTGTGTGCATGATGCCTTCATTCTGAATAATAAAAACTCACAGTTTCCTTTTTTTTAGGAACGTGCGTAAATATGAGCGGTATGTTGTGTTTGCCCCAAAGCAAAAGCATTGCTTAAGGGATCTAAGTGACAAGCCAGGACGCGTTTCTATATTCCATGATTTCAGCAAAATGCTTTGCTGCGGCGTAGAGTAGCGCCACTGACTGTATGGCACACAATTATTGAACAGAGGCCTCAGTTACAGTTCTACCGCTCCGAGCTCGTCGTCGTCGCCGGGGCCATGAGTAAAAGAAATGTGAGAACGACCTGTTTTTAAAGAGTGAACTATATTATCATCATCATCATCATGGTTACGCCCACTGTAGGGCAAAGGCCTCTCCCATACTTCTCCAACTACCCCGGTCATGTACTAATTGTGGCCATGTTGTCCCTGCAAACGTCTTAATGTCATCCGCCCACCTAACTTTCTGCCGGCCCCTGCTACGCTTCCCTCCCCTTGGAATCCAGTCCGTAACCCTTAATGACCATCGGTTATCTTCCCTCCTCATTACATGTCCGGCCCATGCCCATTTCTTTTTCCTGATTTCAACTAAGATGTCATTAACTCGCGTTTGTTCCCTCACCCAATCTGCTCTTTTCTTATACCTGAACGTTACACCCATCATTCTTCTTTCCATAGCTCGTTGCGTCGTCCTCAATTTAAGTAGAACCCTTTTCGTCAGCCTCCAGGTTTCTGCACCGTACGTGAGTACTGGTAAAACACAGCTGTTATACACTTTTTTCTTGAGGTATAATGGCAACCTGCTGTTCTTGATCTGGGAATGCCTGCCAAACGCACCCCAGCCCATTCTTATTCTTCTGATTATTTCAGTCTCATGATCGGGATCCGCGGTCACTACCTGCCCTAAGTAGATGTATTCCCTTGCCACTTCCAGTGCCTCGCTACCTATCGTAAACTGCTGTTCTCTTCCGAGACTATTAAACTCGTCCGAGCTCGTACTTATATTTTTTTCTTTTTCGGGCTTCCTCAAGCCATTCATCAAAAGGGCTTTTCTTTTTCTGTTCTCTGGGCGTCATACAATTATGTTGAATAACCTAAACTGAAATGAATTCAACTGCATTCCAAGCACAACATATTGCTCCTTTGCTGTAGGTGGAGCTTGCGGCGACAAATCCTACCTGCGCAGTGATTCCCAGTGATAAGTAGCAAACCCGAATTCATGCAAGTTAGTTTCACATGGGAAGTGTTGTCTTTCCTGTCAATGAGAAAAAAAAAATGTATATACGAAAGCCACCCAAATGAACGTTGTATCTTCCGAAACTGGAGTAGCACCGCGACGAAGATGATGACTGTACAATGACGAAGGCACGACGGCGAAGGCACCGCTATAAGTATAGAGTGCAAACGAAAGAACGAAAGCAGCAGGACAGCTGGCACTTCTCTGGACTCGGAGGGTTGACTTCTAGGCGCAAATAATTGCTTTCTTTTTTTGTGCATGTGCGTGCGTCTTCTTCTGACGAGGCAGCATGATGATATCTGCAATGGACGCATAAATAAAGCTGGTGGAACTCTTGCAACTACAGTGCTGTAAAACAGCAGGTGCAGGCTGGCCAAGACTGGGAGTCGCAATGGCCTAAAGAGCACGATAAGAATCCATTTCCAACTTTGAGGCGGCAACGGCCCCGGTATCTCCTCACCGTCTCTGCGCGACGGCTTAAGTGAGCTGCTTTACACAGACTAAGTGTTGGCTTTCGCCAAAATTTGGCAGCTCTGGCACACTTACACTGAAAAAAACGTTGCTGACGCTCAGGCAATTTGTTCATTGATCTGTAGCGGCAGGCGAAAAAGAAATTTACCTACGATTACAATACTCCCTAATGCGAAATTTCAGCGCAGCTCTCTACTTGTTTTCATTTCGCGATATATTGGCTGGCGCGGACAGTGTCTCTCGCGGCACGTTGCAAACGGAGTGAAGTATAGTGTGACTGCCTCGCTAATCGGGAGATCGCGAGAAAACAGCGCGTGGGTGACGCTTGGGCGCGATTCACAGCAGCCATCACCGCAGACAGACAGACCTCCCAGAGGACGCGCACTACTATGGTTTCATCTCGTAGCCATCGCCGCCCCAGCGCGTGTCTTGCGTGGTACTGCTCTTTTCTTCTCACCCTTTCTTCATACCTTCCTCCGCCGCTTTCCGCCTCATGCTTCCGCTGCACCCTTCTTCTCCGCTTTCCTCCTCGCGCTCCCTTCGCTCTCGCCGCTTTTTTCATCCCCCGCTACGCTCCTCCAATCGCTTTCATATTTCGCTGTGTTCGTTTGATCGGTTAGGAGGGATAACGCCGACGCCGACGCCCGCCGCAGAAACGGGCGCCTAGGAGCTGCGCTCTAAAACCAGCAGAGCAACACTCTCAGCACAAACAGCTCGCGCCCCATGCGGATGATAGCACTCAGTGCTGTTTGCTTCTTTTCTTCACTGCACTAAACTGAAATGTGACATTGGACAGAGAGAAGGAGAGGAATGGAGGAGGAAGAGCAAAAGGTGGGGACGTTAACAAAAAGGAGTATTTGGTTTGTCACTTTGCACATAGTTAGGGGAAAAGATGGACATAAGATTAGTAGATATGAGCACAACAGCACATACTATATGTGGGAAAAGAGAAATGAAATGACCACGTCGATGTGTTGTCCGATATGAATCGCTAACGTTTCTTTAAATTTAACTCACCCCTTCGCAACTTGGAGGTGGCACTACGCTCTGTTCGATGTAGGGCACTAGGGACGTCTCTTCCGTGAAAAGCTGCCGGCCTGTGGACAACTCCTCGGCGTCACGGCCTCTGGCAAAGGGAGACTCGAGGGCTAGGACGTTTGATCCCCCGTTGCCAGTTACTTCGTCAGCGTCCCTGCCTAAAATACAAAGCAGAATATGGCAGCTAAGTGAACAGGCCCTGCGTGATCAATGGCGCAGTCGTACATGGCTATCAGTAGCGCGGGATGTATTGACCACTGACTAATGTTTGCTATTGGCTACCATTGCCGGTTATCAGTGACGACCAAACGCGGAAAGTACTGGGGGGAATAGTAAACTGGGCAAGTTGGTGCTGATTGGTGTTTGAAGGGCAGTGCGGAAGTCTATATTGAACGCAGAACAAACCAGTCGTCAGCAATGACACGAGCGTGAACCGGGTGTCCCAGTTAACTTGGACCAATATTTTTAAAAAGCCCAAGAGCTCTAGAGAAATCGTACCGACTGCATAGTAGCCGTAGTCGTGTGCACCTGCAGCCAGTACTTTTTCATCACGACGTATTATTAAATTAATTGCTTTTAATTAGTTAACTTTCTAAGTATTGCTTGAATCGCAAACATACCAATTAAAAAGTTGTAAATCACCTCAAATAACCTCCGAATCAAGCATTTGTCTCGTGCTCTGCTTTGCCTTGTTGGTTTTTCCGAGAAAAAACCAAAAGCGCGCGAAACATCCAAAATACTAAATAGATACGCGCTCGCGAGCCGCTACTCAAGCGCTGCCAAGCGAATAGCCACTGATACACGGCTTTAGTAGCGGCGGCAGCTCGATACAGAGCTTCACGCTATGTGATGGTTGCGGTATCATGAGAACACGCCGCTGACGCATTGATAAGCGTATAAGGGATCCGTAGGGGGGGGGGGGGGGGGTGGAGGATTTCAAAGCCGGGAAACCATGAGGGCGCATTTGGGACTGTAATTTGTGTTCCTTTCGTTCCCTTTAGCAACAGAAACGAACCTCGCGCAGGCTATGTCCATCTAATGCATTTTGGCAGGTCTGTACGGCCAGCATATGCTGTTGTCGATTACGTAAATCATTTTTGCTTGTCGTGTCAGTGCGTAGATAATAACGGGAGATCTCAACGGTATCACGCCAGTACGTGACCTGCTCTTCAAGAGACATCCATGCCCTTCCCCAATGATCAGAAGGTTAAAATGATCCTGGCTCTGGCGGCGGCGCACGGCGACAAGAGGAAGGCAGTCAAGCTATTCCAGACGTGGCACTGTGGAGGACGCCTTAGTGCGTCAAGAATACTTAGAACGTACGAAGTCCTTTACGAGACGAGTAGCTTCACAAGAAATCGGATGTTTTGGCATTCTTTGATGTTAACCCTCACGGTAGTGTGCGCGACGCCAGTGCGGAGGCCGGAACCTCAAGGTCATCAGTGTGGAGGATTTATTTTAAAAAAAAAGGTCCTATGCACCTGTACCGTGTACATCTTCATAAAAAACTTGAAGACCGAGATTTCGAAAACAGACTTAACTTTCCCAATTAGATTTTCACGAAATGTGAAGAAGAACCGGAATTTCCCACTCGCGTGATTGGGACGGATGAGGCTAATTTCTTCAGAAACGCACAAGTTAATCTTCACAACGCGCACTACTGGAGTGATAGGAGTCCCCGCTGGCTGGCACAAACACGACACCAATAGCAGCGGTCGTTTAATGTGTGGTACGGTATTTTGATGGCAGTATCATCGTACATGTCTTTTTTGACAACACACTAACGACACAACGCCACGTCAATGACGTCCTCAAGGGCCCTGTGAACGACGTCAGTTGCAACGTTCCACTTGCGCACCTTCGGAAGAGCTGGTTTCAACACGATGATGCTCCTTGCACATTGTAGTAGTCAGTCTCGAGCGTGGTTTGACAACCTTATTCCTGGATAGTGGATTGGCCAGCACGAACCTGCACCTTGGCCTGAAAGATCGCCAAACATGACACCGCTGGACTTCTTGTGGGACAACGTGAAAGATGGCGTGTATAGCAGCGAAACTACCACACCGGATGCTTTAAACGCAAAAATAAACAGTCTGCCGCGAGATTCCAATGTCGTTGGTCAAAGCTGCAACAGCACAAGTGTTGGAAAGAAGCAAGCACTGTATTGCTTACGATGGTGACTTGTTTGAGCACGTGCTATAAGTGGCAGTGGAAAATAACCACTTAAAACTGGTTTAAAGCATGACCGTTTAACGCACCTTCATGGTGTCACCCTATCCTTATATAAAGAAAGCTTGCGACAAAGATAGAAATAGGTAAAGAGCTCCTTTGTTTTGCCTCTTTTCCGGAGTTCAATAGGCAGAAATGGTAAAAGAGTAAACCAGTTGCACCTTTGGATGTTTTTTTGTGGGCGACTGAGGGGCCTTACGGGCTTTTGGTTTATTTTTTATTGAAATAAACTACCGAGTAGCTCTTTTCTGTACTTCCGAGAGCTGCCTTATTTTTTCTTGCTCTTTCGCGCACTGTTTTTCTTAACATTGGTTGAATTTCTTTTGTAGCTTTGTTTCGTGATACGCACAGGTTAAAGCTATCCCGAGTGCCTCATGATCGAGCTCAAGATTCTTGCGTCCGCAGATGCTAACGATTATCGCACCACGCTAGTTAGGTCGCGAAACCTCTCGAGCCATCCTACATGACGAAGCCTTATACGATTCGTCGGTAAACGAATGCGGTCTTTTAAATGCATCTTTCAAAGGTTGCTTGAAGGCGCTTATGTAGTGGTGCGCCAGCGCGCATCTATTTCATCTTTCGTGTATTTCGTGGGCATTTGTTTTTTCTTGGAAAATACAACTGGGCACACTTCACGAAATTAATGCTTGATCTGGAGGTTATTTAAGGTGCCCTACAACTTTGTAAGTGACATGTTTGCGATTCGAGCAATAATTAAAAAGTTCACTAATAAAAAGCAATTAATTGATCGATCTTCGTAGCTATAGGCCCATGTCTCGGCGAAGGACGACTGCGATAGTTCGATAAACGCAGTCATGGTGTCAAGACCTGTGTTCTGTAAAGCTGCGGATTCACCATATTACTGGCGACCCCAGCCCCTGGCAGGCCTAGTGCTCTCTTTGGCAACGGTGAGTGCTAAGTTGTACAACCAGACTTCATCCATGTTGCTATTTTGTTTTATCTTCATCCCTTCCTATCTTTTATAGTAAATTAGGTGCTGTATATTTTATTGAGCGCTCACCCGTATTTGTTATTTATTTGCCGTAAGACTGCTATACCTTCCGATGATACAAACTTTTCCCTCACCTTTATTTCTGTAGTTAATTTCACTGAGAAACTAAAAATTATGGGGTTTTACGTGCCAAAACCACTTTCTGATTATGAGGCACGCCGTAGTGGAGGACTCCGGAAATTTCGACCACCAGGGGTTCTTTAACGTGCACCTAAATCTAAGCACACGGGTGTTTTCGCCCCCATCGAAATGCGGCCGCCGTGGCCGGGATTCGATCCCGCGACCTCGTGCTCAGCAGCCCAACACCATAGCCACTGAGCAACCACGGCGGGTCTGAATTTCTTCGATGCTGATATCACCTAACCGCGTAGCTTGACGTTACCTGTTGCCCCTAACTAAGCGCGTGCGCATAATGTATATAAGAGCACGGGCGGCATATATATACATACAGCGGGTGGATACCTGGGGCGGCAAGCGCCGTTGCTGCTGCAGCTACATCAGCCGAGAAGGATGTGCCTGCGGGAACGATGACGCGGCACGGCAGTACGGTGTCAGCACTACGTGACAAAACTGTCTTGCGAGACAGCCACCGCATGTACCACGAACTGATGCAGCCGAAGGCGGGCCGATCACCGCTTTGGTCGGCGCCGTCGTCCCTATTCTGGGTCGTCACCACGGGCAACTGCGAACAAGTTGTGTCACGACACGTCTTGATGTGCGACAACATTGTACGAAATCACACCTGTGGGATTGCCCGAGAATATTATTGGCCGCCTTATTATGGAATACAGTTCTCGAATATTTTAATACACTCACAGGAGCGTCGACTGGTACGTCGGTCAGAGCGGTGCATTGGAGCGTATACCTGCGAAAGTAACGAGGGTAGGTGAAAGTGCGCAGAGCGTGCTGGTGTCCAAGCATTGTATTCTAGGCGATTCCATAGAACGAGGCATGGTCCCTGCTGTTTATTAGCTCATCTATCGTTTGCAGCAGCCTTTTGTAACCTTGGTGCACGCAGGAGCACGTGCGCGCGTTTCTGCTTGCATCGGAAGAGCGTGGAAAGCAGGAGCTATGGGGAGCTCAACAGAACAGCCTAATAGGTGAGGCTCCGTAAGCTCTTTACGCATGCGCCTATGGCCACTACATTACTGTGGTCGCTGCGCTCCGCGACAGGGCGCCGGATGTCGTGTCAGTCGACGCACCCGTGAGATTATGAACACCTTGGAGAGCTGTACACATGACTCGGCAGAAGCCCGTCTAGTCAGGATGTGAGTGCACAAAATTCAGAATGCGTGGCAGTGACCAAAATAAGAAGAAGAAGTGGAAAAATTTCAAATTAGGACTCACATAGATGCCTCACATATGGCTGTGCTCGGACTTGTAGAGTTTCTCACAAATATTACTAGAGTCGCTCCTGTGCTGTAGTGTCTGCAGGAAACTGTGGCGGTTATTCGGCTAGCGAAAGAATGGTGGGTGGCACAACACGCATGGATTTGTCTGACATCGCTTTACACAATTTCGTGGCTTGAAAAAATTGATCTTCTTTAACAATACATGGCGTTACAAATGCAGCAGTTCGCAATGATTATGCATGTGCCTCCATGCGTTTAGAAAAATACGACCTCGCTGAAAGTCACAAGGGTAAAACGCAATGAATAACATCACAAGAACGTCTGAAGCCACAAACACGAAGATTTAGCCAAATTCGCATATACAGCCCACAAATCTCGTGGTAACTGAGTGGTCGCAGTGTCAGAGTTGCCCCTTGTAATTTTTATGGGAAACTCTATCGTCAGCATAAAACTACATGACTCGCATTTTTAGGCAGAAGTTTCGAAGCCACCGATCGCTCGACAAAGGATGTCATTGGCGCACACTGCAGCGTTCCTGAAGCATATTTGGCATTAAGAACAACATTTTGAGTATATAATTGCTCTCTCAATATCTACTATGCTTCACTAAAGCTATCTTTAGTGATATGCAAGCTACGAGGAACGTTTTGGCGCCGCTAAAATTGCACACAGTTATGTAGTTCCATGCTTTGATTCCAGTTAAGTTGCAAACACTTTGTTTTAGCACTTAAGTTTTGCGAATATATTTGGTTGTTGTAAGTCTTACATAACTCCTTAGAATACACCATAATCTTCTGCAAACGTTGTGTGATTAAATTATGCAAAAAATATTATCACTTGCAGAACGGGCTGATCATTAGTCCACTTTCAAAGCATCCGTATAAGGATCTTCAGCAAATTATATGTTCCTCAAGGAAAAGACGTGCAGTTCGCTAGGCCTTGAAGAGCGTGCATGCAACGTTTAACGCACCACCGCAGGGTACTGCTTGGTCGCAGCTTTTTCACACGCCGGATATTACCCGCCACGTCACCGCTACGTCACGTCGTATGCAAGAGCACATGCAATCGTTTCCTTGATTGGCTGACACGACACGTCGCTTTCACTGTATTGTACGAAGCTGGTGAATCGAAGTATAGAGAACACTGCAATACTGCAACTTTGACAGGTGCCCCAGAACCTACCGAAAGCTTTGATCGCCCGTGCATTGAGTACAAAGGTGCAAATTGCATAATATTAAAAAGGTACGCAACTTACAGATGCCCGCCGACTTATCTGCTCCGTGACGTGGCCTCTGACGTAGTACACTTGGTACTGGGACACCACGCACATTATGCAGTAGATCTGCGAAAGACTCTGCATTAAGAACAAGGAAACTGCCAAGGGAAGGAGCACATATTCGAAGTTATCACTCAAGACAGCTCAGGCGTCCGAGTTTTCACATGTTTAACCCAATCTTTTACAGTGAAGCTGTTAGCCTCTAGTTGGTCGGGATTTTTCATGGCCGTCAGCTAGAAAAAAAAAAAGAGTGCATATCTCCTTTGGCATCATGCTTATAACTGAAGTACTATAGCGCCAAACAGACGACACAGGAAGAAGAGACACGGACGAGCGCTTACTGACAACTGATGCTTTAATGACGGAAACACACAATATATATACACAAATTTGGCGGCGCAACTCGCGCATTGTCAAAACATCACATGGTAAATGGGCAAAAGGCGATAGAACGATTGTGAATGTGACGTTCGTGAAGATTACTCGTGGTGTACAGGGCCAAATGACTATAAATGATAATGGTAACGTGATACACAAACACCGCCGTGAGGGAGTACCCCTTAAAAACTAAAAGATTAGGAATGTTCACCAGGCGCGGGCGGCGCAGCAACCTGCTCAGATTTAACTATGGGCTTCTAAAAATGACATCTCACTTTTATAGAGAATTTTCGATGGTTCGCTTACGCATTCAATACCCTTCCTTTTAATGTGGAAGGCTTCCTTCAGCTCGCGGGCCATCAAAGCATCAGTTGTCAGTAAGCGCTCGTCCGTGTCTCTTCTTCCTGTGTCGTCTGTTTGGCGCTATAGTACTTCAGTAATGCACCAACTAGCCCAACAAAAAGTTTTGCTGGAATGCTTATAACACACGGCTCAATATTCATTTCAATAAAAAAAAGCTCAAAACAAGCGTCAAAACCGCATGAAGAATGATAAGGGCCCTGTGAACAATGCGAAGCACGTTCCTTCTCCGCTATGTTTCCCGGCAAGGATAACGGTTGCATAAACTGCTCCGGTGGGAAAGGGGCAACAGCAGCATACAAATCAATGAGTGACCTCATCAAACTTCATATATAAAAGTGAGACCTGCCTAGCAACTCAGTCAGTTCATTGCAAGACTGCTATGAGTAGACCACAGAAAGAATCCCGAAGGGCAGCGTGAATACGATGAGCGTCGAAGAATGCAAAATCGTAATGTTTAACAACGGTGTCATGCTAAGACTAGCCAGAACAGTAGAACGTTTCATACTACTATCGACGGCATCTGAATGGTTTTCTAACAGCTTCGCTGACCATCCACTTTCGCGGGGTCGGGACGAAGAGCAAATTTTTTTCTTTTTCTTTCCTCCTTTTTTGTATTTTCTGACACAATTGATCGAGCACATCGCTGTCGAAATTGCGATTTGAGACTCAAAATCAAAACAATTCCTAAAAATTAAAATTAAATGATCGGGTTTTGCGAGCCAAAACCACGATTCGAATATGAGGCACGCCGTAGTGGGGCGTCTGGAATAATTCGGGCCACCTGGGGATCTTCAACGTGCACCTAGATCTAAGTACACGGGGATTTTCCCATTTCGCCTCCATCAAAACGCAGCCGCCCTGGACGGGATTCGATCCCGCGACCTCGTGCTTAGCAGCCCAACACCACAGTCACTAAGCAATCATGGCGGGTAAAACGATTCCTAGCTTAAATCTGAAGAAATATGAAGCTGGTTGAAAGTACAGACACTTCAAGCGACGTTTTAAGTGCCGCTTTCTTTCGTTTTCTCCCTTTCTTTAGTTGCATTCTAAAACGAATCCGTGATTTTCGCCGTGCCTGCAGGGCTGCGCCCTGGGTTAAACGAGGAATAACGGGCAGAACCACGACGCAGTCACACGCGCTATAGCCGTAATTCGCGAGCTCAGTCCTTGCTTGGGCGGCGGCTGTGGTGGCGGCGGTACGAACATCTTTATTCAAAAGCGGCCTCAGGGCCTGCTCCCGGTTGCATCCCCTACAACACGGAACGCAGGCCTGACTTTACGAGAAAACACAGCCACTTCAGAAACCCTCGCGCAAGTGGTGAGAATTCCCTTAAACCGCCGCTTACAGCTCCATTGGGAAAAAGGCTTCGAGACTGCGTGTGTTTAGGACGCCTGAAAAAAAAAATTGCCTCAATTTACGGCTGGCTCGCCGGAAGTTTTATTGCGGGGCAAACTTTGGCGATCTAGCCAAGAGCGCAATATGTTCCCTAGAGAGTTTTACAGCTAATCAAAATATACCGCAGCGGCCGGAAGACGAAGATGAAAACGCCGCCTTTGGAAGCAGTTGCTGCGTGCACTCCATTTACCGCTAGTTGTTCCTATGTGCGTATAATATAAACCCACATATTGGTCTGCGAGGACTCAGCTATCATTCACCCACGTTTATGAAATATAGCTGAGGGAAAAGCGATCTTGCGCAATGCCATAAAATAATGATTAATTCATCATTACAGAGTGTACGTTGCGAATGAAAAACAATAAACGCTAAAGTTGTGGAAGATCTTTTTATTGAATTCTTTTGTTATACGTGACAAAACCACTATCTGATTATGCGGCACGCCGTATTAGGGGAACTCTGAATTAATTTTGACCATCAGGGGATCTTTAACGTTCTCCCAATGCACAGGACACAGGCGTTTTTCGATTTCGCCCCCGTCGAAATGTCGCCGCTGCTGCCGGGATTTGATCCCTCGACCTCGTGCTTAGCAGCGCAACACTATGGCCGCTAAGCCACCGCGGCGGATGAAGATTTTTGTTTGCTTATTTCTAGTTCGTGACTAAAAGATTTCGATTGATCTTACTCGTTTTACGAGCAATAAAAACAGCGCTAAACGACGGGACGAGTGAAGGGACACAGACAACGGCGCTGACTAACAACCAAAGTGTGTTTATTCCGTCAGTCAGCATATATATGCTCCGCCGCTATCTGAAACCACAGAATCTACAGGATAGGGCATGCGCAGGGGGGATGCAAATAATGTGATAAGAAGGCAATCTCCTTTGGAAGAAGAGAAATGGACGGGAGGCTTACACATGCATCACCACTAACGTGAATGTGGAAGGCTTCGGATATAAGGCGTGCGCGGTCATCACGATATTTTGACAGATAGGTTACACCTTCGAAGGATGGCTTGCAGCCGCATTCATTGCAATGTAGTGACAACTGACTATCTTTTGCCCGTTTTTGAAATTTGTTGAATTTGTTGACGGAATAAACACACTTTGGTTGTTAGTCAGCGCCGTTGTCTGTGTCCCTTCACTCGTCCCGTCGTTTAGCGCTGTTTTTATTGCTCGTAATCATGAACCAACCAGCCCAAAAGCGTACTCTTTTACTCGTTTTGTCGTGCAAGCACCAGAATAAGCATATGAACAACCATCACTTGAATATATATATATATATATATATATATATATATATATATATATATATATATATATATATATATATATATATATATATATATTGGCCTGTAATATCAACGAAAAATTACACGCATAATCTCCTGTGGGAATGATCTAAATGACGCGTAAGCAGTTGCTGCTAATCCCCTGCTGTTTCGTTGTCGTTTGCTGAGTTTAATGTACTTGCGAGAAACACCACGAAAGAACCGTGAAACGTAGAAGCGTAGTTGCAACACCGAAATGTTAACTGAGGCCAGCATAGAAAAGGCATGTACTAGCAATGCTCAGTCATGTTATATGATGGTACGTTTGGATGGTCCTGCTGTTTCGTGGAAGATAAGCACTGGTCGATGCATGCTGTAGTACGTGGCGTAACTGAACAGTACCACGTTTGGAAAAATCTCGTACGTAGATGTGGTAGATGACGCTGCCTCCTCTCGATGCGAACCATTATCAACCATGATCAGCCGTACTCCATCCGCGGCTGCCTTAGGCGTGGCCGCGCGGGCTCTTATCGCGAAAGTAATCTGCGAAGGGGACACAGTGTGCCGAGTACTGATAGCTTCGTGAGCGCTGCGTTCTCGCCGCTTAGTTCGCGTTGAAGCGAGAGGCAGAACGATGGTGAATTCGCTCGCTGCTGCGGGCCCTACCTTGAAAGCGATCGAGTCACGTGACGGAAGGGCGGGTTTCCTCATTGGGTAGGAATAAAAATTCTTACGCGTTTGAAAGGAATTCTTTGGAACCTCCACGAAGGTTTAGGGCGGTGAAGGCCTGCGGGAAATATGCGGGAAGCTATGTTTCCTGATAAATTTAAATCGGTTAACACATCGTATCTGGGAATTTATTTAGACACTACAAAGGAACGATGGCAGGGCTGGGTAAATACACTTTGCAAATGTGTCATGATACAGATACCAGGTAGTGAGGCGATGAGTATTTTATATACAGGTACAAGATACAAGCAAAATTATTGTACCCGATGCGATACTTGCCTAATGTATCTTAAGATAGTTCAAGACATTAGTTAATTTCTCATTTAGTTACGCTGTATAGGCAGCTGCAAGCTTACAGGTATTTGTACTTACCCACCAATAGAAGTCTTTTTTTTTTCAAACATCCTCTACTAACGCGAAATTTCTTTTTCGACATTCTGGCAAAATAATATATTGCTATTCCGCAGCATGCAGCGAACAGGGACTGCCGAACGTGCAACAGATCAGCGGAGATACGTTGCATAATCGTATATTTGTTCGTCCCACCTTTATCATCGATAAGGCGCTCTGCTTTTCTGTCCATTCGCAAAGCGGATCGGGGTCTTATATGGCTACGTGTTCGAATTTATAATTTCGCGATTGTTTCACATTAGGCTTCAATGCTTAACGGGCATATTAAGCACTGATAGGTTGCACGTGTTCTATGGATATAACAATGTTTATAAACAGACAGCGCTCTCTGTAGTTATGTTTCTAGGCGTAAGTAAACGACAGTAAGCGCACGTTGCGGTTTAAGCGAGAATAAGGGGGAACATAGAGGCCCAGTTTTTTTATGTCGCAACCACAGACAGTGACAATAATATGCAGGCAAGAGAGTATAAAAGTATTTCAATGCTTAGACACACCAGAACGAGGCTGGAAACACATGTCACGACTCAGTTTCGAAAGGGATGCGGATGCTGACATCCTCATCCCTGTCATCATCATCATGACAAAGCCATAATATGCTTGCGCCAATGTTCAAAGTGCGCGTAACTTTGAGTGAAGGTTGAAGTTCAAGGTGGAGCAGTACATGCGCTGATGATGACATTGCAAAATGTGCTTCTTAATTTCACTTAGTACCCGTCAGACGAAACAGTGGTGTAGACCATATAACAGCTGATAATTTTCCATCTAAGGTAGCATGGCGACTATCGCTAGCAGCGCTCGGCTCTTTGGTAGGCGCTTACAGATCGATAATATGCTCGCAAGAGGGTGCGATAGATCTCGGCAATCGGGGCCCGCATTTGGCAACGCACTCATCTCTCGCATTCTCATGAGCGGGCGTTGGAAAATTAAGAAGAAACGTTCGCAACCTTCGAAAACCATTGACTCACAGTCTACTAAATGTGCAAATGTGGCACGAAACTAACCAGTAACTATTTCCGTAATGGACGCGTAGACAGCGGCAGACGAGAAAAGTCTGAGACGGAAAAACAGCATAGTAAATGGGGAAGGGGAAGCCAGCTATGAAACTACAACGAACACACGAAAAATGCAGTCAAAAGAGAGAAATTTTATCATAATTCAAAGCGCTGAGCATTGCTGTTCGCCTATATATAAAGGCATACAATTCTCTGAGCGCGGTGTTATAATAAAAAAATTTCCGGTGAAGACTATTCGTCTCTAGAACACTGGAAACAGCGCAAGAACTTAGGGTTGTGTAATGCAAACGGAATGTCCACAAAAGCAAGGACAAGACGGTACACAATGCACAAATTACCAACAAAGGTCTATTTTTCCAGAGCACAACTTTATGCGCTCGCATAATCTGAAAGATCCCATAACCTGAGGAAAAGTAGCAGAACGATAAAAAATAACAGTAGCTTTTCTTCGACTTCTCAAGAACTTCATGGCTCTGCTATCATATGCTGCGGCGATAGGAGACCAAAGGAGTGTGAAAATAAACACAATATCCCCTTCGTTCCCTGCACTAGCAATGTCGTTTATGGGATCCCCCTTTTTTGTGGTAAGAAGTATATCGGGCGGACGGACCATAATGATCGACTTAAGAGAACAGAATAACAATGTCAGAAATGCACGCGATGGGTGGCTCGCTATTCATTGTAAATCCTGTAGATGTAAGCCATTGTTCAGCGCATGCACCGTTGTATGCTTCATGCATGACAAGTTAGTGTGTGAGTAAAAACTTTATTGTGGCAACAGCCACGTTGTTCGCAGGGTTGTTGTCTAGATGATTCCTTGTGGTGAACTGATGACTATATTACCTGCAGCTGCCGTGGAATATTCTCGCAAATAGCGCTTTTTATGCTGCATAACTTCGAACAGCTTGGCGGCGTGGAGGCAGGTGCGAAACAACGGTGACCGCCGCCAGCAGAATGAAAAGTCCAAGAAGCGAGTGCTTTCTTTTCCGCAGCTACCCTTGCGGCTTCGAAATCTGTTACGGAGTGTCTGTGTCAGTAATTAGCAGTAACTGGATCAGCACTTGCAAAGTGAAATCATACTCAATATCTACAGAGAGATGCACTGACGTTGCAGATGATATGTTTGTAAACTGTGCAAAATGCTATATGTAAAACTACAACTAGTATAGTAAGGCAACTACTGTATAGTTTAATCGAATCAACACGCTTACCTTAGGTTTTAAGTGCAGGGCCACAAGAATTAGGGCACAAAAAACGGACGCGACAGTTCCTCAAATAAAACCGTTAAGCAAGCAGCTTCCCACAATATGAAGCTGAATATTTTTTGCCCCTCGACAAAAATCGCAATAGTCATGCTTACACGTGCCTGATTACACCTCAAATGTTCGATCCTGTGTCAAATGTTCAATACTGGCCATAATCTGCAACGGAATGATTCTGTATTTGCTTGCACACCTTTTTTTCAAGAGATAATTCTCTGCCATCAATTCTGTCGAGCTTGTTTCAAATGCAGTACTTTCGGAATGATCTTGCGAAATATATTTATTTACAATTTGGCTCTGACACGGCCATTATGACTTCGTCAGCTGTCTTCGGGCGGAATGTCGGGATGAGGCATTGTAATTTTTCAGTCACCCAGGTGACGCTCTTTCCGCAATCTGCCAATGAAAGGTTTGTTAATGGTGGCGCAAGCTGTACGCAACTGACTCCTGAACGTTCAGGTAACCGAAGATTCGAATAACAAACTACACGGCCGCATGCATCCGCCGCTGGTTGCTCAGTGGCAGCGGCGCTCGGCTGCCGAGCGGGAAGTCGCGGGTTCGATTCCTGGCCTTGGCAGCTGATGGAGGCGCGTAAAGCGCCTGTGCATCGATGACCGAGCGCACGTTAAAATAACCCGAGGTGGTCAACGCTAATTCGTAGCCTTCTATTGCAGCGTGTTGCTCTGGAACGTTAAATCCTGTGAGCGAACCGCGGCATGTTCACTAAAAAAGGCGAGTCTCGTTAGACATTTTGGAGCATGCGGAACAGGCATGGTCACCCAGAAAACGTTCTGGCATGCCTATGTCAGCTTTATACTGGCATCGCAAAGCAATGAACGCGCTAGCTCAGCAGAGACTTCTTTTATCAGCAAGGATAAGCCGATCACTTACATTTATTGAGCACAAGGTGTAGTCGACAACGTACATGGCGATCACAAAACCGTCGACTTTCTGTAAAATAATAACAATAATAATCAACAGGGGAATAACTGATAAAAGTAGAGTTAAAAAATGATATCAGAACAACATTGTTAGAAATGTAGAGGAACCTTTAATATCGGTGAAAAGAGAATCTGCAGTAGAAATCATGCTGATATGTAAAATCTGTATTCAGGTAATGAGCTGTCCAGGTCAAGTTTGTTTGTTTCTTTCTTTCTTTAGACATATTGGAGCCCTCAAGCAGGGCTATAGCAGGATTGCATGCATCGCACAAATAGACAGTGTCTAGGCCACAATAAACACGCAAGAAAACAGTGCAGTACGAACAAAGACATCAATGCAACGACCAGCTACCACCGAGGTGTATACTTGTGGCGCTGTTGCGACTAGCTCAACACAGATATTGTAAAATGAGTCACCACTAAAATTACTTCGCCTAGTGTCCTAACAGCTCTTTCGACAACATCTGTTTGTCAGTACTGATTCAAGCGGCTGGCGGAAAGTATCTTGTTGCGTCGGCGTGATTCAGAACGACCGTTTCACGGTGCGTATGGCGTATGTCGCTCTTTGTTTGATGTTTATTATACGGTGAAAACATGCCCTAGTGAAGGTGTAGAGTCGCTGCGCAAGAGAATACTGGCGTAGTTCAACCAAAGTCGACTCGAATGAACTTGCACAAATGAACTAAAAAAGGAACGCAAGCAAAGCATCAGCAATGTTATTCTTTTTTTTTTCATTTTAAGTTTTATTCATTTTTGTTAGCATCACAGGCAGTGAAACTGGTACCATTCGGAGGTCCCAGAGATAGAAAGCTGTCAGGGGGACTTCGTCAGACAAAACTAATTGACATAATGCGCACATTACAACGCGGTGGTAAATTTTAATGAACACAGGATAGCTAAGAAAAACGCAAGAACACGAAGTCAAAGTCAAATCTAAAAAAAAATAATCATAATATAGTAATAACATAAAATAACAGTGTAGTAGCTTATACGTATAACACAGTATAGGTGTAAAACGCGTATGGACAGTCAAAGGCGACCAATATGCTTGAAAGCGTTAGTGTGGTCGAAATCTACGTTGACTCAGCGCTGTGCAGCGTTTTAAGAACGATTTCAAAACTCAGGAATTCGCTCAGAGATACGCACTCTTCACAGGTTATCCCCATTTACAGTCTACGTACATTCGGTTCAGGGCCACGGTCAGCACAAGCGCAACGATCTAGCGGAGAGAAATATACACTAACTGCACACCAGCAATCCTATCTTCACATTCTCCCCCCCCCCCCCAAGTCCCCATTCTATTCTTTTAGGCCAAAAGTTGTTTCTCCATCGGGACACACGCGCCTTAATCCTTCTGAGTACCTGCTGCCTTCCCCTGATTATCATTTTTTTTTATCAGACGGGAGGAGTCTTTCTTCGAAGACTACGGGCTGAGGCGGTCCTTACACTTTCCGTCTCTTGGCCCTACGGTCAAGCATCTAAAGAACCAGTTCAAACTAATTCAAAGTGTGCTGCTCCAACTGACACAAAGTGCACAGCAGGCATTCTCCACCTGTTGTGGCTATAGGCACAAGAACGAGAGCTACGATAGAGGATTCTAAAAGATGCTAAGCTACACCAACGAATTAATTAGACAGTTATTGGCATTGGCTCATTGACAATAAGTACGCTAAGCCGTTACGGCAATTTCTACCAGAGGAGGGCGTCCACGCATTCATTTAAATACTCGTCTATGCCAAAAAGCTAACTTCTGGCACAAAAGAAAAAAAAAGGTTTACGACGTGCGCAAGTGAAAACTTACAACAACGCAAACAGCATTAAATCACTGCGCATAAAAGGAATATAACCCACAGAGAAACTACCGCACACCAGTTATACTTATTAATAATGAATCTGCGAAATCGATGCTTCCTAGTAACATGATTTAAAAACGATGGGCTAGTGTGAGCATTAGGATTTGTCAGCGTGAGCTCTCGAATTTACAATCGGTATGAGGTCTTTCATCGAGCCAGAACGCCAAGACGGTGCCCGGGCACTGTGCTGCGTTAGTATATAAACAAGTGTCTGGGACGAGTGAGGGATCGTCACCGGCCAGCCGGCTGCTCCGGAAGGAGGTGTGCGTGACCGAGACCAGTACTCACCAGATCCGTGATGAAGTACAGCGACAGCGCGACGTCCAGTACGGTCGTCATGGACACGAAGGCGAGCCACGGAAGCAACAGGAGGCGATTGTCCTGCGCCGAGGGAAAATGTAGTGATTGTGATGTTTGATAACGAATACGATGACGCTCGTGGCGGCGGCTGTGAATGGAGATGCCCGTGAATACGATGAAGATGGTGATGATGGTGGCGGTGTTGGCGCCGAAGGAAGTGCAAAGTTTCCTTGAAGATAACACAACTTCTTCCGTCCTCCAAGAAAAAAGAAATGTTTGTATTGTAACCTGTGGTAACAGTTAACGGAATCTGTACGCGTTTTCAAAGACCTCGCCATCATCGATTGGATTGCAGCCAGCTTTATTTGTGCCTGAAGATTGGCGCTCGCGCGCCGCGACGAGGGCCTACGTCATCAGCCTACGTCATCTACGAGGTTGCCGTTGCTCGGCGCGGGTCTCCGCTCGCCGTTGCTGTCTCGCTGGGTCCCTGCCTTACGAGCGCCCCAAGGACCTGATGGACGGCCCAGAGCTTGGTCTTGGTCGTAGCTATTCGTGGCTGCCTCAAGCCGCGGCGGGATCGTTCTTGATCTTGCTTCCTCTAGATTTTTGATGCAGTCCCACAAGATGTGCGTGTAATCTGCCGTCTCCCTCCGGCAGGCCCTGTACTTATCGGTCGGGTATGTGTCGGGGTACATGCGATGCATCACTCCCGGGCTCGGATAGCGATGCGGTCTGGAGCTGTTTTAGTAGTACCGCCTCCGCTCGACTCAGCCTCGGGTGCGGGGGTGGGAGAGTCCGGCGAGCCAGGCTGTAGGCCTTCGTGATTTCGTTGTAGTCCGCCATGCGGTCCTTGATTCCGAACCACGTCGAACGGTCTGTCGCCGGGGCGCAGTTGGTTAGCGCTCGCGCCGCTGCGTTTGTCGTCTCATTGTGGTTCTCACTGAGTTCCGACGCGTCGCCCGCGTGCGCCGGGAACCACTTGATTCTTACTTTTCTGCCTTGCAGTTTGGCCGCTCGCAGTACGCGCTCGGCCTCCCTGAAGTTTGGTGCAAGAAAAACGTGTTAAGAAGGCTCTTATGCTGTATGGGCGTTCCTGATAAGAACAATGGAAGAAAGTCACTATATGTTAATGGTTGTTTCTACGGACGTCTTTGCACCAGCAACTAAGCCTAGCAGGGCCACCTGCCGCGGTGGCTGCTGAGTCCGAGGTCAAGGGCTCAATCCCGGGCTGCGGTGGTTCGATGGGGGCGAATTGAAACGAAAAGAAACAACGTCGTGCACTTTGAATTAGGTTCAAATCAAAATTAATACGGAACTCCCCCTACGGCGTCTGCCTACGGCAGCAGTGTTGCTTTGGGACGGTAAATCGCATAAATTAATCTACAAGCATAAGATGGTCTTTAAATTTCACTTTGTGTGCTGATTCTAATAGGATTCGGCGTTACAAGATGACCCCCCTGCACGACACGTTTATGGCATTCCGTAAACGGCAATAGTTCACGAACGGGCTAAATTTCCCTATTGTCGTCACGCACATCTTTGCAAAATTGAGTGAAGTTGCGGCGTCTAAGCTTTCATAAAACTCTCGAATCAATGAATACACTGGGATAGCTTGTGCGGTTACCAGTTGACAGGGCTTAGTCACAAGTTTCAGCATTCTGCTAAACAGTCAGTTCAATCCTACAAAAAGACAACTTACGGAAAAGAGGCCCAAGAGCAGAACCATGGAGAATACGATGCAAAAGCTGGACAGAATAAGCAGCAAGAGAATCAGCGTGAAGCCCACTGCAAAGAATAAAAAAGAGAGACGTACGTGTCCGAGGCTCAACAGCTAAAATATATACCAAATGACACATATGTTGCAACAACCCAAGAATGTCGTATCAGTGAGTGGCTCAGCCCAAAACTTTTCTGGAAGCCGGGCCGGATTCAGGATAGCCTGCAAGGGCGGGTGTTATCTAATCAAACCAATAACGCGGGGAGAAAGGGAGCTGCGAACGGAGTGAGGGAGTGCTGGCATGTCTCTACGGGGGAGGAACCCAGTGCATCGGCATACATGCACGATGTAATAGAGCCTCTTCCGCAATTTGCCTTAATTTTCTTTCACTATTCCGCAAAGCTGCAATAGCATCCACAACAAACAATAAACGACTGCAAGAGCGCATCACACCAACCATAACTGTCTGTATAATAGAGTGACCGCAAAAGTGGGCAGCTCCTAAGCATGAGGAAGCGATGTGGTAATCTCACCTGTTGAGTGAAACGTAGAGCTGAGGTGAGATGCACCCGTTGCAACTAGCATGGTGTAGAAAATCTGCAATATAAGTTGTAGGCAAGCTTGAAAAAAATGTACACGTACTCAGAGCCAACTATTCACATTTCCGGGAGCAAACACCCACAATCAATTCTAAAAAAAAATGTATACACGCACACATACGCACGCGTATATAGGCACACGCATACTTTCTCCCTCACTCTCTCTATCTCTACTTTCTTATGTTTAGACGCTTGGTTTGAAGGATGAAGAAAAAGTGTTAGGCCACGGGGCGCCGTGATGCATAGTTTGTTATTATTTTTTGAACATCATTAGATTTTTCCTACTTTTTCTCCTAGAGACATTATTCATTTTCTTTCTTCTTTCTTTAACAGCTAGATATATTATTGTCAACGTTATTTTTCGAAGATGCTTATATTCTTAACAACCATGCGAATGTACATATCTTCAGCCCGGTGACATAGAGTTCGAGATGTTTCCATGATCAAACTTTATGCTTTCACCAGGAATAGTGTCGTCATCACTCGGCTACGGTCTCGACAAAGAGTTTGCGCCGGTCTCTTAGCGCGAGCGAGAGGCCCATGTCGAGATTGCTCAATAAGTATCTTTCAGGAGCGACTCCTTCCCAGAGAGGCGAGTTTACTACCCTGGTTATGAACGCCCTCCCGGGGAACACGCTCTCCGCGAATAAAAAATGGTCTACTTCACGAAGATACATTCGTAATTCCGAACAGACAGACAGAAGAAAAAATTACCGACGATTACGTTACTTCCTAATGCGAAATTTGAGCGCAGCAAATAAGCTGTTTCACCTTTTCGATAGATTGAGGCAAAGAAATCGAGCAACACATGTATGCGCTATCACAGAATTTTTTTTTTCACACGTATTCCTTTAACAAAGACTCCACTAACAGTTCTTGACAGTCATGAAGGAAGCTTTGTGGTCGGAGAAATAGACTGATATATGTGTACTCCTGGATCATCTCGACGGCGGCGACGGTAAGCTTCTGCTTCGGCGGCACGCACCTCTGGATTCTGACGGCGACGGCGCTGGGCCTCTGCTCTGGCAGCTTGTTTAGCAGCAGCAGCAGCAGCAGCAGACGGAGGACTTCCATCGGTCGTCTCGCTCATGGCTAAGAAAGAACTGGCAGATAATTTCGCAGTGGCGAACGGCAGCGGCAATTTCGGCTCGGGCGGTGCACATATACAGATCCGCCGCCACCGATCTGGCTCTCTGATTGCCACCGCACAGGGCGAACGGCAGCGGCAATTTCGGCTCGGGCGGTGCACATATACAGATCCGCCGCCACCGATCTGGCTCTCTGATTGCCACCGCACAGGGGTTGCATTGGAGGAGGAGCGAAGAAGGGAATTAAGTTCGAGCCGGCGCTTTGACAACCGGAGACTCTCAGGAAGAGGGGGGAGGGGGGCGGCGTGTACACCCAGCGGCAAACGATGGGGGCAGAAGCGCGCGCAGCAAGCGGACAACACGATAAAGGGAGGAGGGAAGAGTAAGCAGCGACTGACTGATGCCGCTGACGCCGATAGTGAGTCAACCCCAGCTGCGGAGTTGGTTTCAGGGACAACGCCGCCGATGCCGACACAAACAATATGATACCCTCGCTTCCGCAGCGCTAAGAACTAGGTCTAGCCGTGGGAAGGTGGTCACGTATTCGTCGACGTGCCGGGGCCTACGTGAAATAACCGGCGCGTCGGCAACTGAAGAGCACCCTATCCGCCACACAAGAACAGGGGGGGGGGGGGGACCCTTTCCTCCTCTTTCTGCATGGCGGCGACGGTGTTCTATGCAGTCACGTTATCTTGACTCTCTAGCGGCGTCAGCGGCATCCAGCGGTATCAGTCGGTCGCTGCTAGCGCTGGGGGGATGAAAGGGGGGCGGAGCTGGTTACGAGGCCGACGACAACGCCGACGACGACGTGAAACCCAGGAACGGACGCCAAAGAGCTGCGCTCTAAAACGAAGAAGAAAACCCAGTACCCTTCCACTCTGTGAAGAAGGATGACCGGCGAAGCTGTGTATATGGGCCACGAACTGCACCTCCGCCAAGGGTCGGCCCGGTATTGCCCTATCTTCGGGAGTTTTTTCTACACGCGGACACGATAGTGGGCAAATTATTCCTTAACAACTTCACTGTGAAAAAAGAAAGACAGAAAAAATTATGTGGGCACCACGCGCTGTGGGAATCTGTTTAAGTCCTTTGGTGTTCTGCAAGGACGCTGTCACATTTCGAACCGCTTCGCCGCGTGCAGAGGACTCTCCTGCTCCGTTCGATGTTTCTTTCAAGCCTCTGTCTTTTCCACCACTCAGCACAAGCCTCGGCTCCATTTTGTTTGTGTTTAGATAGTCCTCCTGGTTATTGGGAGACATATAACACCAGTGAAAAAGCTTCGACTCACTAACCGCGACAGCTAAACGTACTTTTTACTCAACCACTCTGCCTGACATGCTGCGAAACGAACCCAGACAATTATGGATGTACATTAACCCAGATAAATAAAGATCATTACCAATATGTGATAACGACAATAAGCGTATTCCTGACCATAACGTGTCCCGAGCACTCAACTCTGTATTCTCCTCCGTGTCCACCTTTGAACCTAACGCTGACCTCCCAGAGTGTCCCTACCTTAATCACCCAAACATGCCCCGTATAACCTTCGAAGCAGAGAGCACCACCAAATTAATTGAATCACTTCAGTTAATATCTTCGGTTGGCATCAACGGAATCAGTTCCAAGCTGCTAAAGGACACTAAGCACACCACAAATGTCACTCTATGCAATATCCTTAAGCAACTATTATCATCTGGGCTATATTCTGTGACTCAAAGGCAGCCCTGCAATCACTCTTATCAGCTCTGTGCCACAGCCCACACGAACAACTGGTAGCAGAAACGCTAATGCGCTACCATCAAGCGGTGGACAGAGGCCACGACGTCGTATTTTAGTGGCTACCTGGGTACTGCAACGTTACTGGCAATGAAAGTGTCGACAAAGCTACCCATGAGGCACATGATGAATGTGAGAGCACCTCGATACAATTGTTTAGAACGGATGCAGCGTGGCACTTCAGTGGTCTTGCCCATATTATTACCGTGAGAAAATGGAACACACCGGAGTTCACCAACCGGCGCCTATATGCCATGGACCCGCATATGACATTACAACTTTTACCTGATCATAACCGACGGGCCGAAACGTTACTGAGCCACCTGCGAGTAGGAGTTTCTTTCACAAACGCTTATTCATTCCTAATTGGAATGGCGGCAATTGCAGCACATGTGGTGTCGAAGTGTGATGTGATGTGTGATGTGGTGTGGGCTCCCTGCTGAGGCTTTCTTTATTGAAAAGTTGGTGGCGCCACCGTCGCCTTCACCTGCATGAGCGGCACCGCGCGCCGGCCGGACGATCTCAGCCAATGGGCGCTGCTGAAACCGCCGAAGCTTCAGGATAGTAGTAGTAGTAGTAGTAGTAGTAGTAGTAGTAGTAGTAGTAGTAGTAGTAGTAGTAGTAGTGATGATAATAATAATAATAATAATAATAATAATAATAATAATTTAATGTCATTCTCTTTGAAACGGGGCGGTGACAAATAGTCACCTAGCCTCCTTGATTTAATCAGGTATGCTATACATGCTTTTTTTCTAGTATTTTTGTATACATTTCCTTAAAGTTTCTTTTTTTTTTTCAAAATCTGCCTTGTACCGCTAACTATGACTGCAAGACATCCGGTTGTATCAATCTCTTTCCTGCTTTTTTTTTCCACCATTATTCAATCGATCTCGACTGCTGACCGGTTGACGCTTCCGTCAACGTTAAAACCAAGCGCTTCTGGACGGTGTACGTTACCTACGGTTCTCACTGGGTGAATCCCTTCGCATTCCATTAGGATGAGCTGAGTGGTCTCCGGGTTTTCGTTGCAGCACACACATGCCTCATCTTGTTGCGAATATTTGCTCCAGTATGTTTTTGTTCTTACGCAACCGGTTCGAGCCTCAAATAGCAAGGCGCTGCTCTTTGTGTTATCGCACAGATTTTCCCATCTAATTTCTTTCTTCTCCCTGAGGCGACTGCAGCGCCGCCGCAATTTCAGCGTCTTTCGCATCGCCCTCGGCGATTGCCAAGGCGGCCGCTGGGCCCGCTCCCCCATTCCAGTGCGCTCTAGTTTGGGTCCGATACCAATCTAGCCTCTCAATATCACTGGATTCTACAAAGATTCGCCCAGTAAGGTTTGCTCATTCCGACTACTCTTGCCACACTAGCGTCACTATAATTATGTCGTCACTGAATCTTCCAACCCTTTAGCAGCGCCACAAAACCGTAAGGACATGCCTTTCTCATACCACTCACTCCTACATCAGACTAACATCCCACCTGTGCATCGCACTTCATTCCGTCATATCCACATAAAGGCCATTTATTCCCCTGCAACTCGCACCGACGCTCATCTGCACTTCTTTATTCAAGCAATGAGGGACTGAATCATCTTCCAGCCGAAGCTGTGCACCACTCCACCATGCATATTATATATTTATAGCATTGGGGGGGGGGGGGGGGGGGGGGGCTTAAACTTTGCTTTCAAGAGCGGAACTCGATAGCATTCAAAGAGCCCTGAATGATTTTCATGCTTCCCGGTCACTGCAGCTTATGTAACCATAACCTTCACAGGGAGGCGCTGGCGGCGAACGCTATACACGAAGGGAAGCTTTCTGGTACAAACGCGGCCTCTTGCGTGGGTCGATCTTCTGTTATTGATTCGCGCTTTTAATATTTCAGCCTGAAAAGAGCTAACATAAAAGATATGCGCTGTCGGTGTTTTTTTTTTCTTTTTTTCATTACATTTGTTTGGGGGCTGCCATTCTCAAAATTCCGAGGAATAACTTCGTAAAAATAATGAAAGACAAGGGATGAGCAACTTTGGAGGTAGAAAAGTGGCTGGGTATGCGTGGTTCGTAATCTGGTTCGAAATTCCTTTTGCTGCAGCGACGTCCGACGCTGAACACCGACGCCGGATTTTCCGCTACACGGGGCCCTTAACGCTCTCGCGTTAAAATATTACCCGCTAGATATGCCCACCCCCATGTAAGTGCCTCAAACGGGACATCTGAGGTATAACTAACTAACTAACTAACTAACTAACTAACTAACTAACTAACTAACTAACTAACTAACTAACTAACTAACTAACTAACTAACTAACTAACTAACTAACTAACTAACTAACTAACTAACTAACTAACCAAATAACTAAGTACGAATTAACTAACCAACTAACTAACTACTAATTACCTAACCAACTAACTAAGTAAATAAATAAATAAAACAATAAGCAGATCCGAAGCACATTTTGGAGTCTACGTGAAGCGAAGCTTTCGTGAAGTTGTTACCTAATAAAATGCTACGAATTTGTGCATTTCATTCCTGCGCCTTTGGCGTAAAGGACATTGGCGCCCGCGTGTGCTCTCGCGCACCTGCAGTGCTACACATCGCGACGCACGCGTGGCGGTGATCTCGAAGAGCTTGGTTTGCGATGGCGCAGCGTGCGTGCGATTGTGGCCTATTGGCTATAGAACGTCGTGCTGCTGCACTGCGGGACCGACGTTTGATCCCAACGTCGAGCAGGTAATTAAACTTTATTTATTTTCTTTAAGTGCGTTCTATTCGTCAAGACAGCAGCGCAGCACCCAGCGGCCACGGTCAGGAAAGTCCGGAAGGATTCGCAAAAAAAAAAAACGTTGCTTTAATTAATAGCGTTCCTGGTATTCCCGAGCTACCGCGGTCTGCATGGTGTGCGGGACCATGGGCCATCGTGCAAGCCAAGCAGCCTGTAGCCGCAAAGCGGAGCGAAGAGGCCAAGAAAGCTTCGCTTTAAATGTGGTGCTGTGTTGAACCAAGCCGACCGCCACTACCACATGGCCAAATAGGATAGCTCAAGCCCTGACGCTTGGATACCCATCGTGCAAGACAGCAGAATGTCTGTAAAGTTTTGAACAACAGGCCTTCTTTGGAGACTTCAGATCGATTTGGAGTTCGCGAGATATGTGTATCTGGGTATCTGGCCACTTTCGTCTCGTCAAATTAGACGATTCGATGCCTTCTATAGTGCACGTATATATATAGTACAACGAAAAAGGCGTCAAAATTAAGCTTGGAACGAAAAAGACGCACAAAAAGTAAGCGCAGAGATATGTACGGAGCAGCAATGATGAGCAAAAAAGGCCTATATGGAACTCAGATGCGCTCGTTCAAACTACGTGCGCCTAAAACCGGTACCGTAAGTGTAGCTTTACTCAACCAAAACTATTAGCCGATCCCGGATATATTGCAGTCTAAAAAAAAATGTGGACCTAACCCAAAGGTAGCGCAGTCTAATCAACGAGCCACATGGTACACTCATGCGCCCAGAAGACCTCGTTCTTCCTCGATATCAGCCGCTGTTGACTCTCCTTTTATAGATGAAAAACCACTTGCAGATATACCATAGCTTACACCATAACCCCTCTCTACTAACGAGAAGCCAAAGAAACGGCATTTCTGAAAAAGATGTCTTGCTTATGCTAATCGTAAATGAACTTGCCCGGGCCGAGCAACGCAAGTGTCTCAGTGACCACGACAGTACTCGGGTTATAAGGCAGCGTGCAGCATGACCCGCGCAGTGGCTTGTTAAGGCATTGGCTTGCCACGCTCTAGTAATCGCGGTTCCCAGCCGCTACACTTCTCAAGTAAATACACGTATAAGCCTACACCCTCCGCTGCTGCTTTCTGCGCTCAATCATTGATCCGGAGTTCACGATTAGCGAGGCAGCGCCGGGGGCGGCGGAAGCGAAAGGAACCGCGTACCACGTCTTGTGCAGGCATCCACGTTGCGCTACAAGTGCGCTAACACTTTCGCCGAGGCCAAGATCCAAAGCAAAGCCATGCATGCACTGAGAACGTCCTCGAATATCTTTAGTTAAGCAGGGCTCCAACAAAACATATGTCTGTATACACACCGCACTTTTCTCAATGCACGCTACTGCCGTCCAGTGTGGACTGACGCCTAAACAAAGACGCACGCACTTGTGAATTACGCGTAACATTATGCTAAAATTGCGCAAGAAAGGCACAAGAGTGCAAAGAAAAATAAAGCGCGTAAACTAAAAAGTACCTGGTAAGCAGTACGTTTGATCGTCGGTGCACTCAAGGAACTTATTTGAACAACACATAATGGACCATAGCATGAGAAGCCAACAAACAACGCGTAATGCGAAGACGTGGGACCGTTCCTCACCTATACGGCCAGTTGTTTTTTCATCCCCTTTTGTTGCCATTAACTTATAATTTTCTTCTATTCAATTAGTAAGCACAATTAATTTGCCCTATGTTTTCCTTGGTGTCCTTGTTTGTTGGCTTCTCATGATATGATTTTTAAAAAATCGGGCCCCTTGGTTAACCCCCTTTCTTCTCGTTCTTACAAAATGGACCAAGGAACACGAATAGACAGGATCCCAGGCCCGTCAAAACTGGGTGCAAGGAAGAACACCGGACGCACTGTACACGTGATGTTTTAGGTTGTCGTGGCGCAAAGAAGCTCACTACAATGCATACATTGTTATGTCTTCCTGAGAAATCAAATACGTCTTCGCGCGCTCGTACCACAGGCGTTTATCTGTCACCGACCGATGCGCTTCGCGAGGTAAGGCGCCCGTGCGGGTGGTCGAACCACTGGCATAAAGGAACCGAGCGGTGCGTTAACAGTCACGTGGACAGCGCTTAAGGCGCGGTTTGTGCGCTCAGTTTCGGAATCGAAGCGTATAGAAAAGTGGGTCAATTGTCGGTCACGATGTACCACTACTGCTGGCTCTTTTGTAGGGATGTGCGAATAGTGATGTTTAAGACCGAATAGAAAATGAATCGAATAGTACTATAATTGAATATTCAGTAGTAGTTTCCGAATAATGAATAGCCGTTGTTAAAGTTAATATAAAATGATCATTACATACCAGTATTATTGAAGTAAGCGCGTTTCTGTCATTACATAGTGCGATATGAAGCATTTTTTTTAAAGCATGAATGGAGCATAAGGAGCAAACAAGTAGTTTCTTCGCATGTACAGGGCTCTTAAAGAGTGAGAATGATCGCTGTACAGCATGTGAAGTAAGGCTACGTAAGTGACGTAGCCTCCTCCACTGCGCAAGTTCTCATGTTTTATCTTTATACTAAGGCCACGGGTACAAAAATTTACCGTTCCATTGCTCCAGTTTCGTGCTCATTTGGGCGTATTTTGCTTTCTGAAATATTCAAAAAGCATTATAAGGACATTCGCAATTACGAATATTGACTATTCGATTCGAAGAGCCAATCGAATAGGACACTAGTCGATTCGTTCTTCGAAAACTTGGAATATTCGCACACATCTAGAGAGAGAGAGAGAGAAATAACGTTTATTTGCACCCGCAAAAAAAGCCCCGAGGAGTCAAAAGTCTTCCTGTCTCTTCGGCTTACTCCTCCCCTTTCAGCTGGCTGATGCTCCTTGGAGCTCAGCGGTGTCCAGGGCCATGCGGATGACTTCTCTTTGGTCATCTTCCTTCGAGCTGGTCATTAAAGTTTCCCAGGATTGTCTATCCCTATCTGGTTTATTGTATCTAGGACATGTCCATAGTATGTGGATCATGTCCGCCTTTGCCCCGCAGTGTTTGCAATTCATGTCCTCAATGCTATCGTGCCATCTCTTCAGAATGTAGGGGTTGCAGATCACCCCCGCTTGGAGTTGCCTCCATGTTATCTCTTCTTGCTTACTTAGTTTCTTATGCGCCTCTGGCAGTGTTTTCCTTCCCATTCTATAATAATCGAGAATTTCGCTGTAAGTGTTTATACCTCCTTCTTTTTGTAGGGGCTCCCTGGCTGTAGAGGCTGCATTGGTGTACCGGTAAATAAGCTATCGGGCCAATGCGTGCGCTTTCTCGTTGCCGGGCAAGCCTTCGTGGGCAGGAGTCCATATAAGGTTCACTAATTCTTCTGGAATTGGTCCTTTCTCCAATATGTTGAGCGCCTCTTTGGAGATTCTCCCTGCGGTATAATTCCTGATAGCTGTTTTGGAATCTGACACTATGATTTTCACCCCTTTTTGAGTCAAAGCTAGGGCTATGGCCACCTCCTCTGCAACCTCCACTCTGTTTTGCGGGGTACTGCAGCTCTTTGAGTTCTCACCGTTAGACTGTGTCGTCACTGAGACAAAACCTGGTCTGCTTTCATATTCTGCTGCATCCGTGTAGAACACCCCTTGCTTTTTATCTAGTGATTTTTGTAACGCTTTAACCCTGTCTTTCTTCCTGTCCTGGTGGTGACTGGGATGCATATTCTTCGGGAGTGGTGGTATGCGTATCCTGTCTCTGATTTGTGACGGGATGGCTCCCGTGTTTCTTACTTTGTTGTTAGTTTTGTATCCTAGTTTCTCTAGAATTCTCAGATCACCTCTGCTTCGCATTAGTCTCTGTTGCTGGGAGACTAGTGTGGCTTCGATCAACTCTTCCAGGGTGTTTGAAATGCCCATGTTTAGTATCCTCTGCGTAGATGTGCATGGTGGCAGGTTTAGGGCTGTTTTAACTCCTTTCCTAATGAGGATTTCTATTCTGTTTTTCTCGGCCCTTGTTAGTTTAAGGTACGGTGTTGCGTATGTGATCTTGCTGATCGCGAAGGACTGTATCATCCTTAATAGCTTAGCCTCCCTCATGCCTGCCTTCTTGTTGGCGATTCTTCGGAGGGGTCGGCATGTTTGGCTTACGCTCATTTCAAGCTTTCTAATCGTTTCCGTATTTCTTTCATTGTCCTGAATGTGCATGCCTAGCACTCGTATAGCTTTTACGTTTGGAATCGCGTCCCCATTAACAGTGAGTTTTATTCCGTGGTTAGGGATTTTTTTTCGCATTTTCTGTGGACTGATGAAGAGAGCCTCCGACTTCGTAGCTGAACATTTAAGTCCGGCTTTTTCTAAGTGCTCTTCAATTATATTGATGGCCTTTTGCAGCGTTTCTTCTATGTGGGCGTCACTGCCTCTATTTATCCATAGGGTGATGTCGTCCGCATAGATCGTATGTTCTAGCCCCTGTAAATCCTTAAGTTTGTGCGGGAGTTCAATCATTACTATGTTAAAGAGAGTGGGTGAGAGCACAGAGCCCTGCGGTGTCCCCTATTACTGAGCTCTATCCCTTTCTCCTCGTTACCCCCTAGACTGACCGTTACTGTTCTGTCAGTCAGAACGTCCTTTATATACTCGTAGGTACGTCTCCCTACGTTCAGGCTATTCAATTGTTCTAAGATTGCCTTGTGGTCTACGTTGTCAAATGCTTTGGACACGTCTAAGCCAACGATGGCTTTCGTGTCCTTCGTTTTGTGGTCGAAAATTTGCTCTTTAAGCTGTAGCATGACATCGCACGCAGATAGGTGTGCTCTGAAGCCTATCATTGTGTCAGGGTATATGTCTTGGTCTTCCAAGTATCTGCTGATTCTAGATTGTATCACGTGTTCCATGAGTTTCCCGACGCCTGACGTGAGGGATATTGGTCTGAGGTTTTCGAGACTGAGCTTTTTCCCCGGTTTTGGAATTAGGACTACTTTTTTTTTTGTAATCGCGTAAATCGATTTAACCTCCCGCGGCGACCACCTGCAATACCTACATTGCAACACATGGGCCTTGACTCTAGCAACATAAAGGAAAAATTACTTAACCAATTTTAGTTGACAAATGAGCTGTCTGCAACGGCTATCATCCACATATCGTCCGCCGAACTGAGGTTACCAATTAATAACGAAATATTTTAGATGCGATTAAGTCAATAAAAAAATAACATAAGAAAGAACACGCTGTCGATAAGAAATCACCCAGAATAGAAGTGGGTATGGGGGGGAGAGGGAGTAACAAGCCAGAAATTGTGTTGTCTCTGGCCAGCCTTGTGAGAAATGTGTTTTTTTTCCCCTTCATCTCTCTCAAGCAGAATCGCTCGAGGCATCTGGCTTCCTCAGTCTACTGTCCTCTCTTTATTTCCTTTCTTCATTCTATCTTTCGTTCTCTTTTATTTTATTTTTATGTACTGCTGAACGTACTTCGTCATACAAGTAAAGCACCCAAAAGTGGCTTCCAACTTTCCTTACGCAACAGACGGAATTCAGGCGCGATAGAAGTGAGGCAGAGAGAGAGAGAGAGCGAGAGAGCAGGGATGTTAACCAGTCAAGAGCCCGCTTGGCTATCCTGCTTTGGGGTAAGGGAGAATGGGAATAGAAAGAAGGGAGAGAAAGAGCGAGATGGGGTAGAGAGTCGTGCACGCACAGCAATACAGAGTCAAAGCCGCTCGCACAAGCCAGACGTTCTCAGAAAGCACAAAAGTGCCTTTAGTACCTACTGAGCCGATGATCGACGGGGAAAGTGTTCTAATATTGTATGTTCCCTCAGAAGACGATCATCTAGTTTCCTGAAAGCGTTGATTATTGATTGTCTTTGGGCTTCAAACTGAGGACAGTAGCACAATAGGTGATCAATGTTTTCCTCGCAGTCGCAGAGATCGCGTGTAGGTCTGTCAGCCATTCCAATTTCAGGCAGGGAGAAAAATAGTGAAATAGTGAGAAGCAGTGCTTCACAGCGTGATAGAGGTTTTCCATCTATGAAGTCCTACGCTAACAATGCGCAAGGAATTATATGTGTGTGAGTGCATGTGCGCGTGCGTGCGTGCGTGTGTGCGTGTGCGTGCGTGTGTGTGTGCGTGTGTGCGTGTGTGTGTGTGTGTTTGTGTTTGTGTGTGTGTGTGTGCGTGCATGCGTGCGCGTGCGCGTGTATTTGTGTGTGTGTGTGTGTTGCATCCGCACGTATGGCGTGAACGCGGCAATGTTTTTGTAGCACCAGTATCAACATTCATGTTTGGTGCGGTATTGCTTTTGACCGTAAATACACGCTCTTGACTCCAGGTGTCTGACCACGCCATTCTGTGTCTGCACAGCTCGCCCTTGTCACGTGTTCGGCATCGTCGAAGTGTAAAACATCCGCATGCTCCCTCTTTGAACAGACTGCTTTGTCGAATGTATACATCGAAGGAAGAAAAAAACTTCTGTATCTTTACAGTGTTACGAAACGTGGTATTCTAGCCAAGACGCGGGTGCTGGATCGAGTCGATGTTCGACGCAAACACATTGATCAGCGGTGCTGGCAAAACGGAACTACAGTCCCCGGGGCGCCTTAATAACTTGAAGAAAAAAAAAAGCGAGACATCGGTGCCTACGTTTTGCAGCATTCCATTTCACGTCCAGCGCGCAGCGCTTCTTGGTCACCGCCGCGTCGCGTCGCTGCTCGGTCGCAGTGAAGAACGCACGCACCCGTGGGCGTTTTTTTTTTTTAGTTTGCTTAAACGGGCAGCGGGAAGCCGGCAATTCTGGGTGGTGCCGGCTCAGATACCCATGTCTTCTTTAAATTTTTTTACTCCTCAAGCTTTCGCGGAGCGAGCAGTTTGAAGAAAACATCCTGTGAGCATTGCCAGGGGCTGGGCTAACATTGGGGTTGAACACTTATATTTTCAATAACTCTTGCGCAGAAAAACAAGGGCGCAGACAACGCAGGCAGGGATGTTTACAACTCAAGTAGTAAAAAAACGGAAAAGACAACTCCAACAAATTCGTGTTTAAGGCATATTGCATGGGTACCTTATACGCGATGATTTTTCGTGTAAATTAATTTTCTTGTGCGATATTCACGGCGTGCTATTTCAATCAGTACATGATGGCCAATGATTCGATTGCTTTTGGCGTCGTGGCGTTTTTCTTATAAATATGGCTGGACCGGTATTGGAGGCTCACTTTCCGCCTCTCCTTAACTAACGTTCTTGCAAGGACACATGTAAGCGAACAACATAATAACTCGTTTATTGACCGCATATAACTCTCAAGTATATAATGCTATATTTGTAGCGAGCGGAAGACAATGGCATTTGAGAGGAAACAATGCGAAATAACCCGACGTAAGGGTAGTACAGACATCTGTCCTTTCCTTACGTCGGGTCCTTTTGCAAGATTTATGCTCAAGTCATGAACATACCAGTCCAAATGCGTACACTTATGTAGTGGCATTCTTTACGAGATTTCTAGAAATTCCACGAGCAGCTCTATGATATGATGCAGATATTGTTGCAAATGTACCGTATTTACTCGAATATAGGTCGGACACGAGTAAATGCCAACACCTATATATTGAACTCGCCAAGAAATGAAATTCTCGGTGCCGTTGAGCGCACTGGATATTCAGAGTCTCTTACAACCAGTCTGAGCAACCTCCCGACTAGCGCTAAGGTGTCTTCGACGGGGGAACTCCGTTAGCACCATGCTTTTGCTAGCTTTGTTCACGAATACAGGTCGACATTCTTTGATGACGAATATAGGTTGATAGCTCATTTGTAGGCAACATTTCCGGAAAAGGAATGGTCGACCTATATTCGAATAAATGTGGTATACAGTATGTCATCAGCACGCGGCTCAGTTGTATGTGACCGAATAAGTTTTCACGCAAGGCTACCAGTAACGCGTAACGTACAATAGGTGGTGTCCGAATCCACGCTCCAGCGACCGCTTCCTCGTAAGAAAAGGCACAAGCCTTGAAGGGGATGCTTTCGCGGTTTACATGCGCCGTAAGCAATTACAGGACCGCAAACACCTCATATGCACCATGTTTTTTAGGCCACCTAGTGCTACATCATTTACCAGCATGATCATGCCTCGGTCTTTTTTTTTCGTAGCTTACTGTACATGCCGACGTTTAGATAATTTACATGATCAATGTAAATGCCTGTGGTCAGGCACGTACCCAGGATTTTTTTTCGGGGGGGGCCCACCACCACCTCCATCATCATCATCATCATCACCATCATCATCATCATCATCATCATCATGTTTTAGGTTTACTGCAGGACGAAGGCCTCTCCCTGCGATCTCCATTTACCCCTGTCCTGTGCCAACCGATTCCAACTAGCGCCCGCGAATTTCCTAATTTCATCGCTCCACTTAGTGCTTTGTCGTCCTCGATTGCGTTTTCCTTCTCTTGGTACCCATTCTGTAACACTAATGGTCCAAGGGTTATCTAACCGGCGCATTACATGACCTGCCCAGCTACATTTTGTCCTCTTGATGTCAATTAGAATATCGGGTACACCCGTTCGCTCTCTGATCCAAACCGCTCTCTTTCCCTCTCTTAACGTTATGCCTAGCAATCTTCGTTCGATCGCTCTTTGCGCGGTCCTTAACTCATTCTCAAGTCTCTGCCCCATATGTCAGCACTGGCAAAATGCACTGATTGCACACCTTACCTTTCATTAATAATGGTAAGCTTCCAGTCAGGAGCTGGCAATGTCTGCCGTATGCGATCCAACCTATTTTTATTCTTCTGTGAATTTCCTTTTCATGATCAGGGTTCCCTGTGATTAATTGACCTAGGTAAACGTACTCCTTCACAGTCTCTAGTGGCCGACTGGCGATCCTGATCTCTTGTTCCTTTGCCCGGCTATTTATGATTATCGTCATCTTCTGCATATTAATATTCAACCCCACTCTTACACTCTCTCTGTTAAGGTCTCCAATCATTTGTTGTAACTCGTCTGCATTGTTGTTGAATGGAACAATGTCATCGGCAAACCGAAGGTTGCTGAGATATTTGTCGTCGATCTTTACTCCTAAGCCTTCCCAGTTTAATAGCTTGACTTCTAAGCACGCAGTGAATAGCTTTGGAGAAATTGTGTCTCCCTGTCTGACCCATTTCTCTATAGGTATCTCCCTGCTTTTCTTGTGTAGAATTAAGGTAGCTGTAGAACCTCTGTATATATTCTTACGCGAAGGACGAGCCAGTAAGAGAAGAAACTATTTACAGATTATATTTACAACAACGGTTGCAGCGCTGACCGGTTAGATTCACAGCGCGAGCCCAGTTCGTTCTTCCTCCTCTTTTCTGGAATGATGGCACCCACGCACCTCGTTCAAACAAACAAATACCACACACATGTAGCAATATTTTTCAAGCTTTTTACGTAAGCGTTCTGTAGTCCTTGATTACGTAGTGCCTCTAGACTGCTGGTATCTCTACTGAATCAAATGCATTTTCGTAATCTATATAAGCCACATAGAGAGGCTTATTGTACTCTGCAGATTTCACGATAACGTGATTGATGACATGGATGTGATCCATTGTAAGGTATCTCTTCCTGAAGCCAGCCTGTTCCCTTAGTTGACAAAATTCAGTGTTGCCCTTATTCTATTGGAGATTATTTTGGTAAATATCTTATATAATAGTGGGAGCAAGCTAATGGTCCTATAATTTTTCAATTCTTTAACGTCTCCTTTTTTGTGGAGTAGTACAATGTCTGCATTCTTCCAGTTTTATGGGACCCTTGCAGTCGATATACACTTCGTATAAAGAGCCGCCAGTTTTCTAAGCATTATGTCTCCTCCATCTTTGATTAAATGGACTGTTATTCCACCTTCTCCTCCCGCTCTTCATCGTTTCATGTCTTGCAGCGCCCTTCTGACCTCATCGCTAGTTATAGGAGAGTTTCTGTATCCTGTTCATTACTCTTTTTAAGTGAGGTATCGTGACTCCTCTGGGTACTTTATACAGGTCAGCTTAGAATTTTTCCGCTGCTTTTACTGTATCTTCGAGATTGCTTATGATATTATCCCTCTTATCTTTTAGTGCATACACCATGGTTTGTCCTATGCCAGGTTTCTTTTTTACTGATTTCAGGCTGCGTTCATTTTTTTACGGCTTCTTCAGTCTTTCACGTGTTGTAGTTTCGAATATCAGTTATTTTCGCCTTGTGGATCAGTTTTGACAGTTCCGCGAATTGCGTAACGCTGTGCAGCCGCCAGTCCCATACAACCGCGTAGAGCGCAGGACTCTGCGATTCTAGACGTACTGCGCTCACCGAGAAAGGTTAGAAAAACACCCACATAAGCACAGCAGAGAAGTGGCTACGTGAGGCGGTTCGACCGATAACTGTAGAAGCGTCATTCAAAGCAAGTAATTATTCTCCACTTCCGGCGGCGTTTTCTCTACTTCCTTCTTAAATAAAAAGATGTTGATCCATAAATATTCTCATAAACAACGGTTAACATTTTTATTATTCGCTTTTGCTTGCAGTTTGGTTGTTGCGTTGGCTCTCTCCCTTAGTATATTGCTTAATTTCTCAACTCCTTGCGATTTTTGTTTCCGGTTTCCAATTTTGCACGAGAAGTGCTATACAATTAAGGAAAAACAGACGAGGTAACTGGCGACAGTCATCTTGCTTATGGGTTTAAGGGTTATTGCAGGGTTTCATGATGGACGCTCTTTCACATCATTTTATTTCCCACCTTATCTAACCCATATCACGTGTATATGGTTCCGGGCATCTGCCAGCGTCGCGGTGAGCCGTAACTCAAGGAAATAATGAAGCAAAGGGAAAAGTTAAACGCACTTGGTGTTTTCTCCGGCCGCAACTTGTTCCATGAGAGTACAGACCAGCTGAGTGACAGCCGTATCCCTCTCCTGGTCCTAGGATCAGCCTAAACAAAGAAGGTTGAACTAACAAAAGCAACAGCTATGCGCGTGACGGTTGAATAGATGGTGACAACTGAACGCATCGCGAGTTAATCGCGCGGGTGCGGAATCTATGAGAAAACTGTCCTTCACATTAAAAGAAATGCCGATAACTACCGCCATCTAAAAGGAGTGAAAAAGGCAGCATAAGGCTGACCGATGAACAGCTGCCAAGTCTCAACATTAATCTGGCGGCGCTTTAGGAATGTGTGAGAAGTGGTGGCGTGGGCGCGGGGAGGGGGGGGGGGGGGGGTATGCCACATGATTTCGGGGGGGGCCCGGGCCCCCCCGGGCCCCCCCCTGGGTACGTGCCTGCCTGTGGTCCTGGAGTCTCGCCGCATGACCTCCGAGGTTGGAAGCACGCCTCTCAGTTTCGAAGTTTGATGCTTGAAGATTATTTCAGGCAACCAAGGGGGAAAAAATTACGCAGGTGCCTAGGGGACCGGTGAAAAGTAAAAAAAAAAATGCCTTCGTGGGCGCCTGCCCTCTGGAAACCCAAGTTCACCACCAAGATGACACAATGATCAGGGGCGCTATAACGTAAAGCTATACCAAACTTTTCTATTCTAATTCTGCAGTCAGCCCTCCGGGATCGGTCAAATACTTTTTGAACAACTCCAAGTTCGTCGGTCTGTCACGCGAAGTCGCGAGAACCGTGATAGCTCCCCATCCGATGCGACGTGTACACACTGATTATGCATGATTGGGTCGAGCAAAAGAAAATTTGTTATTTCTTATTTGGCGCCTTTTCGCCATGAGACTTCGGCTATTGGTCAAAATATTTAGGGCTGCACCCACTTCACCTGCCTGTCACGCGACGCCACAAAAGCGCGAAAACTCACCGCGTCAAAGTGATGTGTACGCGTTAAAGTAGCATTAATATGCCGAACAGAACAGAACAGTCGCAGAGTAGTGCGGACGTGCCCACATCGGCTCCCTTTTTCCAAGGTTTTCGGCTGTTTTGCGAAGCCGACCCACGGAAACTATACCTTTTATGAAGCGGCAAGTTCCGAGGATTCCGCAGACAGTGGACTCTTATCGGTGGGTGGACTTTTCACCATTTTGTGACTCCTCGAATCTCTGACCACGCCGCGAGAGCGCCAAGCCTAACGGGCTACGCCTACTTAGGCGCGGCAGCGCGAGAAGGCGTAGGCCTAACCCCCCGCCGGCGCGGGCGACCGGCGTTCCAAGCGAACTACTGACCAACAGAAACCATGCCCGGGACCATACTCGTCGAGGGGATGGATATCGCCCCGGAGGAGCTCGATGAAGCGGGATGGACGACCGCCCTCGGCAGCAAACGAAAACAACCAACGAGTACGCCGTCATATGGCGGGCAACGTGTCACCAAGAATATGCCGGCTGGCAGCCGCACGGCCAACTCGCCGGCCAAAAGGTTCATGAAGCAGGTAACGGCAGCCTCGAGGCTACCGAAATTACCCAAGGACCAAATCAAGATCATCGTGCGCCCCAAAGGAGGCCTTGACGTTTCCAAAACGGATATCATACTCCTCGCCCAAGCCCTGGCCATGGCGGCGGCCTTGACGGAACAGCAGACTGCCGAGGACACCGTGTGCCCAAACAAGATGCAGAACATTTTGGTTATCTCTACCCCTCACGATCAAAACGCGAAGGCGTATGCTAGAATCAGCAAGATACATACCAAGCTCGGAGCCTTTGAGGTGTCAGCCTACATTTCTGCCCCTGATGACACGTGCAAAGGTGTAATAAGAAACATCGACCCTTCATTTGACGAAGGAGCCCTTAGGAGGATGATTCTGAACCCAAGAAACCCTACGGCGTTGGAAGTCAGAAGAATTAAGAACACACAAGTAGTTGTTATACTGTTCGACGGCATGCGAGTGCCCAACACGGTCATGTGTGGAGCCGCCCTCGTTCCATGCTTTCTGTACAAACGGCAGATGGATGTATGCTACGCGTGTGGCCACGTGGGTCACCGAGCCGACGTGTGCCCCAGTAGCGAAGAGGAAAAGAAGAAATGCCACGGCTGTGGGAAAATGAAGTCATCAGAGTCACAAGAGGAGGAACACCAATGCACACCCAAATGTGAAGCATGCGGCGGCCCCCATATCACCGGGGATAGAACATGCAAACAACGCTACCAGATCCCATACATCGTTAGGCGTCGGCGTCGAAGGCGACGACAAATGTTGCGAAAAGCACAGATGGCCAGCGGCGATGACATCAGCATCTCCTACGCAAAGAACTCGGCGACACCTGCGGCAGCATATGGTGGCTCCAACCTGCAATCCCGCTCACAATCGAGGGGGCGCTCTCGCTCCAGGAGGCGAACCGGCTCAGGGAAAGCCGGGAACTCCAGCGCATCCAGGTCGAGATCCCGGTCCCGGTCTCGCTCCCAGCCCGCGAAACGGGCCACGTGGGCCGACAAGGTCAAGGGCTCCGGCACAGCACCGTCGATGGGAAAGAAGACTACGACGGCCAAAAGAGCAAGCGGTGAGGCACAGTCAGAGCAAGTGAATGATCCGCGAATCCAATCACTTGAGGCGGAAAATCAACAGCTCAGGCGCGAACTTGCAGAGCTTAAAGAAGCCCTAAATAGCATTAGAGGGCAAATCTCGAACCACGATGAGGATAAAATTAAAGATCTAGGCCCACTTGCTGGTAAATCCAAGCGTAAAGCTCCCAACCCAGACCCGGTCAGCGAGTCAGAAGAGGAGGATGAGATGGCTGAGCCGAGCGAAGCCATAGCTACCGCCGCCGATCCTCCTGCCAAAATAAACAGCAGAGGCAGGCTAGCTGCCATAGAAAAGACCCTAGGACGCATGATGGAAATGCTCTCCGGGATGGAGACGAGATTAACTCAACTAGAGAGACCCAAGGTCCAAGCCAAAGGCAGGCTTACGGTGTCGACAGTGCAAAATCAGGCAAACCCGAATCCCGAAAGTGGGGCTAAAGGGCTAATTCATCATACTCAGTAGGCAAAATGGCGAACGCAAACAGCACGAATCTGAAAATCTGGCAGTGGAACTGCGCAAGTTTCCAGAGGCGCAAGGCCCCACTAGGACAGTTTATCAGGTCTATTGCGGACAAGCCGCAAGTTATATTGTTACAGGAAACGCTATGTACAGCTGAAATTTCCCTCTCGGGGTACCGCACGGTAGCGTACAGGAGAGAAAAGGGCAGAGGTATCGCTACCCTAATCAGAAAAAACATCTCGTTCGTTGAGCACGAGGTCCGCGCGTACAAAGCGGGCCTCGAGGCCCAGTTAATAGAGATCGTACGCAACAGAACAATCAATTCTAATATTTTCATCCTCAACGTGTACAGCGCACCATCGGATAGGAAAAGAGACTTTAAAGCATTACTAGGCACCACGTCTAGGGCGGCGAGAAACGCGCCTCTCGTTGTCGCGGGTGACTTTAACGCACCCAATACGGAATGGGGGTACAGTTACAAAAGTGCAAAAGGGACAAACTTGGCCTTCAACGCTGCAGAGCTCGGCTTAATACTCGTCACAGACCCGAGGCTCCCCACCAGATCCGGTAATTCGGTCAGTCGAGATACGACTCCCGATCTCACCTTCCTCCGAGGTATCGAAGGCACGTGGGACAACCTCCAGGAAGGGCTAGGCAGTGACCATTACATACTTGAAATTATGTTGCGTGTCAAACCCAGACCACCCGCGAGATATGAGTATGTGGACTGGGACCTGTTTCGAAAAATCCGAAATGAAACAGTCCCGCCAGACGAAACTTATGCAGATCTGCTAGATAATCTGAACAAGGCGGTTAAAGGAGCAACCAAAGAAATCATTACGGATGTTGAAGTTCCTAAAATGGACTCGAGACTTGCTCACCTTCTGGAGGCTAAACACGCCCTCTCAGCCAGGTGGAAGACCCAAAAGCTTAATCGTAGACTCAGATCGAAAATCGCGCTTCTTAACAAGGAGATTGAAACCTATTCGGCCCAGCTCGCCCGGCAGCAATGGGATGAGACGTGTACCGAAACGGACGGGCGTATGCGAAGAGGTAGCAAATGGAGCTTACTTAAAAGTCTCCTCAACGATAAACAATCTAAGGACACTCTTAGCCTTGCAACGGATAGGCTCATTAAAAAGCAAACCGCAATCGGTCTCACCGACAGGGAATTAGCCAACAACTTAGCACGTACTTATCTCCCCCTCGCCGAAGACGCGGATCGCCCAGTAGAGCGTTTGAACTACATGGGATTGTCGGCACCTGATCTAGACGAACCTTTCGCCGTGTCAGAGATCAGACACGTTCTCTTCAATCTAAATGGCAGATCAGCCCCGGGACCAGATGGAATCACTAACAAACTCCTTAGGAACCTAGACGATAGGGCAATCGAGATAGTCACGGCCAAAATAAATCAGGTATGGAAAAGTGGACAGGTCCCGATAGACTGGCGTACCGCAAAAGTGGTACTCATACCCAAACCAGGAAAACCTCCACATATAAATAATCTGCGGCCTATTTCCCTTACATCATGCATCGCCAAGGTTGCGGAGCACGCGATACATAACAGGATCACTGAACATATTGAAAACAAGGAGCTATTTAGACACAATCTAATCGGCTTTAGACAGGCGTTGTCCACGCAGGACGCTATGCTTTTGCTTAAGAAAGCAATCTTTAATAACCCTACTCGCGACGTGAGAGGGATCCTCGCACTGGACCTCTCCAAGGCTTTCGACAGGGTCGCGCATAAACACATCCTGACAGAGATTTCGTCTCTCAACCTGGGCCAGCGGTTTCATGATTACACCAGATCCTTCCTCGCTGATCGCAAGGCACACCTTCGACTAGGCATGGTCACGGGAGGACCCTACGAACTAGGCACCTGCGGCACCCCGCAGGGCTCAGTCCTCTCCCCACTCTTATTTAATATAGCCATGCACAAACTCTCCACTCGCCTCGCTGCAATTCCGAACGTGGGTCACGCCATTTATGCGGACGATATTACGATCTGGGCGCCGGGCGGATCGCTAGCCATGCTCGAACAGTCGTTACAAAGCGCGTTGGAGGCTACCGAAGATTTTCTTTCAAACACAGGCCTTGAACTCTCCCCCGCTAAATCAGAGCTACTGTTATACCGCCAGTCCAGACAGGGGGTGAGAAATCTTGCGCCTCTGGAAACTCTGCCGGTAGAAATTCGAGCTAAAAATGGGCATCCCATACCGAGGAAGGACTCGGTCAAGATACTAGGTCTCCTCATCGATGCCAAGGGCTGTAACTCGACGGCCCTCAACAGGCTCACTGGACAGGCTAGTAATGTCCTAAGACTTGTAGCCCGCGTCTCAAATCGAAGAGGCGGTCTTAAAGAGGATAATTTGCTCAGAGCTTATCAGGCATTCTTCCTGAGTCATGTCACCTACATCGCGCCGTACCTTAATTGGGGTAAAGCGGAAAAGGCCAAGCTCGACTCCCTAATCAGAACCGGCCTCAAGCGCGTGCTCGGCCTTCCGCAGTCCACAAGCACTGAGAAGCTGCTGGAGCTAGGACTCCATAACACCATCGATGAGCTAATAGAAGCTCACACAGCGGCTCAGATAATGAGACTTTCATCCACTAAGCCAGGGATTAAGATTTTAGAAGAAGCAGGAATCCAACCCAGACATGAACCGGCGACCAAAGTTAGCTTGACCCGGGAAACCAGAGCTCACATCATGGTTGACCCCGTCCCGCGAAACATCCACCCAGTGCATAACCAAGGCAGAAGATTCGCGAGAGCCAAGTCGATCCTTAAAAGGATCAATCAGCAGAAGCTAGATGCCCTCTTTGTCGATGCTGCCAGATATGACAGTGGGGACAAGTTCGCTGTCACGGTGGTAGACGTGGGGGGCAACCTGGTCAATGCAGCCTCTGTTTATACTAAGTTTGCCCATGTGGCGGAGGAAGCGGCGATCGCTCTGGCTTTTCACAGCTCAAAAGTTCCCGCTATCATCTTCTCTGACTCGCGCACCGCGGTTAGATCGTTCTCGTCCGCCCTCATATCTGAACAGGCGTACAGTATTGTGATCAAAGCACTACGAAGGACTAGGGAGAGTACCGAAGGAGGATACCAAATCTCGTGGTTCCCAGCCCATCTAGACAGCTCCATTAACCCGCTTGGATGTAATCCTAACGAGCAGGCCCACCGGAGAGCGCGCGATTTCACGCACCGCGCTGTCGCGGGTAGCCAGGCTTGGAACGAGGTCAACATCCACAAAGATCCATTAAGTACATTCCACGAAATTGTTTCTCATTATCGACTAGGCAGGAGGACATTTCCACCCCCTCACCCCAAATTGAATAAACCTCAGGCTACCACACTAAGACTCCTGCAAACCCGTACATATCCCACTCCTCGGTCTCTTCACAGGATAGATCCTGAACACTCACAGTCGTGCCCCAAATGTGGTCATGACTCATGCTCCTTTGACCACATGCTCTGGCTGTGCCCAGCCCTTAACGCCTCTCCACCCATCACGAAAGAACAATGGCAGGACTCTCTCATGAGCAGCAATCTCAATATTCAACTCCAGGCTGTCCAGAGGGCCCACGACATTGCCGCGGGACTTGATCTCCCGGTTCCATCGTGGGCGGAGCCACCGACTTGATCTTCGGGAGCCTTCGGTTTGGCTCCCCGAGGTCTCAGTCCCTCAGGACTCAAATAAAGTTCTTGTCATGTCATGTCAGGCGCAGGTTGCCCCGTTCCGAAAGGAATAAAAGACGGCTGCCGCCGATCGCTCAAGCACTGGCTACTCGCATCTGCCGGAGAGCACGGGTTTATTTGCGCACAATAAAACTTCTTGTGTGGCCGTGTAACGTTTTCGGGCGCTTTCGGCACGTTTACGACCTCACTCTGTGTGTGTGGGTAGTGATTTTTGAAGGAGAGGAAGAGAGAAGTGCAGTGCCGTAACTGTCTCTCAGAGGAGGACACCTCAACAGCACTGCACAGGGAAAGGGGAGTGGGGAGAAAAAGATGAGGGAGAGAAGGAAAGGAGGGCGGAAAAAAAATAACAAGAAGGTTGAAGAAGCAATGCGGGGCTTGCAGCCGCGCTCTCAGCTGCGTGTCAGAACAAAAGTCAAGTAGGGCAGGAAGCACTTTCTTGACAATGGAAGGGTGGGCTGCCGGAAAGAGAAGTGCTACCTCCGAGTCACAGGGCAGTCCCAAACGACGGTATGATGCAAAGAGCGCAGTGCGCTCAACATCGAAGACCGGGCAGCGGAGCAGAAGGTGCTCAAGCGTCTCCTCTTCGCCGCAATCCAAGCACGCGGGGCTGCCTCTTCCGCGTGCTTGGATTGCCGCGAGGAGAAGACGCTCTGCCAAATCTTCTGTGCTGAGGATCCGGTTTAGCAGCATTCTTAACTTTCCGTGGCATGCCGCCGCGATTTTCGACCAGCCACCTAAAGCTAAGGAAGGGAAAGCGGACCAATCACAGACGCCGGCACCACCCTCTTCGTCAAGTTATCGATTTTCAGTGCACTGCCTCGGCCCCATCGAATCCCTCTCTAATTGAGCGTTCTCCTCACCTGTTGTCAGCCAACTAGATAAGACAAGCCGCTCAGTGCAGGCAATGTTATTCGTTTTTAAAGCAAACAAAAGTGACCTCCTATAAACGAGGAGAGCGTTCCATTGGTCTGTTCAAACAACCCTGCGAACCACTGCCCGATGCTTGCGTCGGCGGTAACGTAAGTTTGACGTTAGGAGATTGGAATAAAAACATATTGGAATGGTTTTCCGTTATAGGGCACCAAAGTTACAATTTGACAAAAGATATAAATGTGCAGACGAGGAATAACATAAGACACATGAAGTAGGCGCGTGCAGTAACGTATTTGTGCATAAATATACGTAAATAAGAATTATTACATTTAAGTTACAACAAGTATACAAGTGAAAAGGTTACAAAGATGACAAAATTAATACAAGCAAATGACAGAAAAAGACTGATTTTCGTGACTTCTATCTGTCTATCTGTCTATCTATCTATCAGTCTGTCAGTCCATCAGTCCATCAGTCTGTCAGTCCATCAGTCCATCAGTCCATCAGTCCGTCAGTCCATCAGTCTGTCAGTCCATCTGTCAGTCCATCTATCAGTCTATCTATCAGTCTGTCTATCAGTCTATCAGTCTATCTATCAGTCTGTCAGTCAATCAGTCAGTCAGTCAGTCAGTCAGTCAGTCAGTCTATCAGTCAGTCAGTCAGTCAGTCAGTCAGTCAGTCAGTCAGTCAGTCAGTCAGTCAGTCAGTCAGTCAGTCAGTCAGTCAGTCAGTCAGTCAGTCAGTCTGTCTATCAGCCTATCAGTCTATCTATCAGTCTGTCAGTCTATCTATCAGTCTGTCAGTCAGTCTGTCAGTCAGTCTATCAGTCAGTCAGTCAGTCAGTCGGTCGGTCGGTCGGTCGGTCGGTCCGTCCGTCCGTCCGTCCGTCCGTCCGTCCGTCCGTCCGTCCGTCCGTCCGTCCGTCCGTCCGTCCGTCCAATCAGACCCTCGAATGAGAACAGAGCGGTCGAAATTCGAGGCGCTCCTTACAGGGGTGGGCAGCAGTAAGTTTTTTTTTTTTTCAGGAAGCCCATCGGTGTCCGCTTCCGGGAGCTCGTTAAACCGTATATATCGTGGCACTGAAATGTGAAAAGCATAGCTTACGAGTGTATCGGGGCTTATACTTCGAGATTGACGCTAATCCGAAGGCGGCTCAGTGCTCGAATTTAAGGTACCGTCATCCGTTTCCGCCATTTCTTTTCCGCGGGCTGTTTTAATCTTCCTCTCATAAAAAAAAAACGAAATGAAGAAATGAAAGACAACAAGAAGCCAAAGGAGCTGAGTTCATTTACGGAGGGATGATCCGGGCGGCTACACGCTGTTTCTATGGGCAGCTTTGTAGAAGCGATCTAGTTTGTTTTATTGGCTGATGACTTTCGGTGAGTGTGCTTTCACTCTCGTGAGCACAATGTCTAACGCCACGTCTCCCTCGAGTGACGGTCGTCCAGCCTACGGCACGTCTGGCGCCATCGCAACACTGCGCGTTCTAGTTAAACAGAGAATAAGGCCGTGCTGCATGCGAACCCTCACAATATTGCTGCTGACCAGCAGGGCACACAGCCCTCCATATCCAAATAATCCCTCACCCGCCTTAACCCCCTCAACTTCTCGCACGTAAGGATTCCCTCCGACGGGAGACACGTTCACTTATCCCACCGCTCCTTCCCCCGTCATCTTATTATAAGTCGTTTGCGTCATTGTGGAAGCTGGAATTTTCCTTACACAATAGCAATACTGAATGCACCTCGATATGTGTTCATCTGAGCTTCGTTGTCTGCTCACCGCCACAGTAATTTGTACTATACGACGTGCATATGCAAAGGTCCTAACATGTCACGTATCGCTCTAACGCATCATGTACCCAGGAAAAATAAAACTCTCTCCGGCAAGCCGAAGATGCCGCCCGAGTCCAAGGGCTTCGAGACGCGTCACCTGAGGCTACCATGACCAAAACTGCCAGACCATTCTTTTTAAGTCAGTCAGTCAAGAACTTTATTGAGGTCCTGAGGGGTCTAAGCCGTTGGAGATCGCACGCGGCGAGCTCCTTGGGCCGAAACCGTAGGCGACGCCCAAGTCGGGACGGGAACGTGGTGACGCTCCGCCAGTTCTTGGGCCCTCTGGACGGCCTTGAATTGCAGTTTGAGGTCCGGGCTTTTGAGGGCTTCTTCCCATTCGCGCTCACTGGAGAGAGGGCCCTCTGGTAACGCGGTACATTGCCAAAGCATGTGCGAGAGTGAGCAGTAGGGTTCTGGGCAGTCTCGGCAATTTGCCGGGATTTCTGAATTGTAGTGGCTTAAGAGGCCTCGTGACGGATACGAGGCCGTTTGCAGCATTCGAAACGCGGCCGCCTGCGCGCGCTCGAGTTTGGCGTGCGGGAGCGGGTATTTCATTCTGCCTTTTCGATAGTGTGAGGTGATTTCTTGGTATGTGAGTAGCGGGTCATTAAACTGAATGTCCAGCCCCTCGGAGGCCGTAGGACCGTCGCGGCGGGCAAGTTCTCGCGCACGGTCATGGGCCGTTTCATTGAGGTTGGGTTTTTGCGGGTGGATGTCCTTCCCCATGTGAGCGGGGAACCAGGAGAGGCACCGTTTGCACTTGTTTGAGCTCGCTAGTAATATATGCGCTACCTCTTTCGGTACATTGCCGCTTTCGTAAGCCCGAATTGCAGCACGCGAATCCGTGAGGACATGGGTAAATGTGGGGTCTGCCATGGCGATGGCTACGGCTATCTGTTCGGCTTTAGCGCTAGTGGTCGATTTAACCGATGCCGATGACCGTAACGTTCCGTTGCCGTCCACAACTGCTATCGCGAAAGTTGATGTATTGCCGTACTGGGCCGCGTCAACAAATGCGGTGGCTTCACGATCCGCGTCTGTGCGGTCGAGAATCGCGCGGGCGCGGGCCCGACGCCTACCCACGTTGTATAGTGGGTGGACGTTTCTGGGAAATGGTGAGACTCTGTAGTTGTCTCTAATTTCACTCGGTAGGGTAACAGCGTGCTCGAGATAGGGAGATGGGGAGACATTAGCTTCGCTTAAAATTAGTCTACCGGCTTTGGACGAGGATAGGCGGAGTATTTGCGCCATAGTCTGAGCCTCGATCACTTCGTCGATGTTGTTGTGCATGCCTAGCTGATCAACCTTTGCTGTACTTGCTCTTTGTGGAATGCCCAAGACCTGTTTGATGCTCTTGCGCATGAGTGTGTTTAGTTTCGTCTTTTCTGTTTTCGTCCAGTTGTGGGCAGAGGCGACGTAATTAATATGGCTCATAAGGAACGCGTGGTATACGCGCAGTAGGTTATCTTCGCAGAGACCCTTCCTGCGCCCTGAGACTCTGTGGATGAGTCTGATCATATTTTCGGTTTTGGCGGTTAAGTGTTTGATCGAGTGTGCGTGGCATCCGGTGGCTTCGATTAGAAGCCCAAGAATGCGAATGTGGTCGACTCGCGGAATCTGTTGGCCGTCTCTTGTATGTAGTGCGATCGGAAGTTCGTCTAGAGGAGTTAGGTATCGGACTCCTTGGCAAGACTTGCGATATAGTAAGAGTTCCGATTTCTTGGAAGATAGCTTCATTCCTGTCTCTAGTAGGTACTCCTCCGTGGCATCTAGGGCAGACTGTAATGCCTGCTCCATGTCTGCCAGGGAGCCTCCCGGGCTCCAGATGGTGATGTCATCTGCATATAGAGCGAAATTTACGTCCGGGATGTCTCGTAGTTTGTCTGCGAGTCCCTTCATCACTATGTTAAAGAGTAATGGAGAGATGACTGAGCCTTGCGGTGTTCCGACGGAACCCAGCGTGTAGCAGTCCGACTTAAGTTGTGAGACTCGCAGTCGGGCTTCTCTGTTTATTTTTTTCTTCTTCTTAACCCGCCAATAGTCAGAGAGCTACGCCCGGGGCGTTATTCCACTGCGCCAGGATATTATATGTGCACTCATCGTACTTTAGGCAGTATACTGCAAGCGACTTGGAGATGCAAACGACTGAGATAATATAGCGAGAAATAAGCTTAGGAGGCTGCGGGCCGGAGTGGCTCTTACACCGGCTGTCACCTGCAAATGGAACTAGCCACACTTTCTACTGCGGGCAACATGTCCATACTGTCCCTTTGGAGTGAGTGAAGCTGACCAACCGCTTAATGTGCACTTTTCCAGACTTGCAAACGAAACCACGTCGTCTCCTGCACAAGCTCGCCTCCGCTCTACTGTGCCGCGACCAGCTACGACCCACAGGTATAAATGACAGCAAATACCACAAAACACTTATTTAACGCATACACTGTTAGGACCTTAGAGCAGACGTATAGCACATACACAACACTGTGGAAGCATTAGCTCGTGCGCTCCTATCTAGATACATGGAAAAAGGGAAATGGTTTTTTTCCTGGTAACCACAGCATGAAGTTTGATGGTGTTTACTGCACTTAAAAGAAAAAGCTAAAATCTAGTGATTTTTGGTAGCAAATTTTCGATTTAGGCCGTCAATTTGTAATAAAGATTGCTGAGAATCGCAAATATTCATAAAACGAAATTATCAAGTTTAGAACTATGTAAGTCTGCAACAATAAACGACATCGCAATTCTGTAAATTGCATATAGTATAATACATCTAAAGCGGACAAATTTGATCTATTATACATGGATCTTAAATACACCACTGATAGGTGAGTAGCACTTTGCAAAGCCTTCGTAAACATTGTAGCAGGTTCACGTAAAATATAAAGTAATGTATCAAATTTGCACGGTTTGGATATTCTGACGGATGAAATTCACAGAACTGCGGTATCTGTTCTTGGTGCAAGGTTCTGATTTGTATACATCGTACTTCCATCTTTTTTCTCTCACTTGCCAATTTTTGGCAATATATTGTTAAGAAAATTCAGGCGATAAATAAATATTCCGTTTTCAGAAGTCACTAGAATTTACCCTTTTCTCTCAAATGCCGCATATTTCATTAAAATAGACTAAGGGTTAATTCAGAAAAGAATTTCTGCGTTTTATTTTACACGTATTTGAAGAGGTGGCGTCGAAGTTCGGGCCGAGCTGAAGCTTCTTCTTAAAGCATGTATTCACCGCAAAAAGAAGGGGGGGGGGGGGGGGGGAGAGTGGGCGTATATTTAGGGTCACAATCAAGATGGCATATGCAATAATCGAAAGTGATGGATACCGTTCCTTTGTCTACGGAACCTTGTTTTACAGCGAAGCTGTTAGCCACTCGTTGGTCGGCATTTTTCGTGCCCATGTCCATGGGAAAAAATCTGGGCCGATACCAAAGTACTGCATTACCGGGCCGACCCGCGACGGTGGTGAATCAGGCTCCAAGCACTCAGCAAAGTGAAGAGAAAAGTGCGTGCATTCTTTAGAATCCCGCCTACAACATACAGAACAGCATACGTTTCAGTAAGGTACAAGCACAAAACAAGCATCCGACCCACATAATTTATGATACGGCACTCCTGATAGCGATGCGAAGCACGTAGTGCTCCCCGCGTACGTTTTCCGGCAAAGATTACTGTTGCGGAAGCTGCCGTGACGACGGCAGCTTGTGACGTGTGGAGTGACGTCACTAGCCTTTCGTATACAAAAGAACCATCCTAGCAACAAATTTATTAGTTGTTACAGCACCGATATTGGTAGGCAATGCATGAGTAGGACTTCTGAGGAACAGCGTGAATACGAGGAGCAGCAAAGGGAAAAAGAAACGGCAATATTATCAGTGGCTGCGTGCTGTTAAAATTACCATTGCTCCCATTACTACCATTACTCTAAAGCAATAGAAAGTCCCCTGCCCCTCTCAATAGATGTAATGGCGGTTTCGAACAGCTTCGCTGGATATCCACTTTCGCAGGGCCAGGATGCAAGTACATTTTTTATGCGAAGCATATTACTAGGGCTCAACCCAGCTCCTCAGGCGCGGCGGTGTCGCCTTCAATACCACGTGACACCGTGACGTCACGACTGAGGAGAAACGGGGCTCCAACTCGCGCCGTCGCTCGCGGCGTTGCGGCGGTATATAAGCAGCTGCGCTTGCCTCTGCTAGACACTCACGAGGCGAGATGCCTCCTGGAGACAGAGCTGCTCGTTGGAATGAGAAGCGAAGGTTGCGGCGTGCTACAGAGACTGTTTCTAGGTGGCTTTGCTACGGCGCAGCGACTACGCGCCCCGCATCGGACGCGGTGAGCGTCGAGCAACGCAGCGTTCGGCGCGACAACGAAATGTGCGCCTGAGCAAGCGCCGCATGCCTGAGCCGACGCCGACGACACCGGCTTTTCTGCGACACGAGCTCCTTAACGCTGTCGCGTCAAAATAAAGGCTAGTATGCTTCGCATCCTGGGCTTAACCTTAGCTAAGCCACAGCCATTTTTTATGTTATCTGATCACTATTACTTTCATTATCATCATCACAATCTGCTTTAAAGTGCACCTTACGACGAAAGCCTCTTCTAGAGTGCTCGCACTACCTGCGTTTTACGTCAATCAAGCCCACCCTAGGAATGCAAAACCATGCTTTGCAACACCTGGTACCCGTTCTGTTATTCTAATAGATCATTGGTCGTCCACGAAGTACAGAGCTTGTACAACTCTGCCTCCTTTTTTTAGTACAGCTAGAACGTAATATAATCTTCCCGGCTTCCTTTATTTTCATTGAGAAGAAGCTTCAGTCGGTATTAAATACAATTTCAAATACTTAAATACATGTAAAATAGAGAAATGCTCTAACTAGAAAGCCACAAGACTGAGTAAACTACGAGTAAACTTTAATGGCTGTTAGAAGCTGAATTCCGACATATAGGGTCTTAAATTTCGCAGAAAATTGCAAATTTTGCAATCTAAACTGAACACATATAATGTATGTAAATCATATGTGTCATAAGTAGTCATACGGTAACGCATAAGACCTACCAACAATTGTTATATCATTTGCGCGAGTTTTGCAAATGTCATACCCGGATGTCACTGGTGTATTTCATTGCGGTGTACAATAAATCACTTTTGAAATGTGCCACCACATGCAGTTGCGATGTCAGTTTTTATTTATTTATTTATTTATTTATTTATTTATTTATTTATTTATTTATTTATTCATTCATTCATTCATTCATTTATTACTGAGTAACATGGTTGTCCACTTTCGAAACTTTACAGTCCTTGGCAAACATGGCAAGAAATTATCCCACCAGTCGCTGAGTTCTAACCGCGTCGTCTAAATGCAACAAACGCTATTAAAACGGGTTCATTGGATGCTGACCATAACGGTGTTTTCATGCAGTTGGATAAGTGCTCCCGAGGTGAAGCTTCATTGTAAAGTTATGCCTATCACACTCCTTTCCAGTGTGTATAAGGGTGATGTTTCCGATCAGATTGTTTCACTTGGTCATATAACCGCGGATATATTTCTTCGAAATTCGAAGAAATATATTCGAGTGGATGACATTTTTTTTTTTCATCACGAAGGTCAGTATGCACAAAGCCGCCAATGCACAAGTGCGTTTCTTGAAGACAAGTTGGCTATACAAGCGACGTGACTATACACGTGAGTAAACATTTATCTGCGGGTGTACGCACACCGGCTTCCTTTCACTTTCTCTTTCCTTCACTCTTTCCTTTTCCCAACATGTAGGGTAGCCAATCAGGTTTGACATGCATAGTTAGCATCCTTGCGTTCCCTTCTTCATCTTCCTCCCTCTTTCACTGTAGGGTTTTGGGCGCATGGATCTGAGATCCTGGTTCGCGCTTGAATGCAATATCATTGTAGCAGGGCATGGTACCGTGCAGCATCATGTATGCCTTTAGGTTTTGCGCTTGAGGCCACGCGTACTCTCGTTGTGATTCCAATAAACTAGCATGTAACCAAGTTGAAGCACGTAATTGATTGCATGTTGCAAGATAATAATGCGCAAGAAAACCGAAACAGACATATTCCTTGTAACCTTTGGCGAATGTGTTATTTGGCTACTGTGTATGCTCATCTCTCTTGGGCAGAAAGAATTCGGATTCGTCTTTTTCTTTAGTTTGTTTACTTCGTTTATTATTACGTATGTACTCTGCGCTGTCCGACACAGACGACAGCAATCCTGTGCATTAAGAGTACGTCATGTTTTATGCATACGATCGCTTCAGTATCGTATCAGAGAGGTACTTATATAGAGGTCGATCGCCCGTACGAAACTTCACCAGTAGAAGGTTCGCCGGGAAATTACCAGCTGGAAACTGGAAAATCATCTGATTTCCCGGTTTGCTTTACAAGTTATTGGAGTACCGAATAAAAACAGTAAGTTGAGTGAGAATTGTAGATTTCATAGTTAGTATTGCGAATAAGTCAGTCTTAGAATCAATGGAAGCTCGCTTTGCCAGAAACGAGGTAAATGCCAAAGACAAGTTTCTGTGGACGCCACACTCAAGTTCGCGCATCATTGTACCATGACGTCAAAGAATCTGGCATAATCTTCGCTAGTCCAATTAACTATGTACAATTAAAGAAGCGTTGCTATGTATCCGAAGATCAATCGAAGATCAACCCGGCAGTACTTAAGTAAGCTTTTCCAGACATAAAAAGGATCAATATACGCGACTACAATGTGGAAACAATGTCGCCACCAAGGCTTCCCGCTCAGAAAGGCTGAGAGGGTTTTAACGCAGAACTTTACCAGTCTAGGCTTATTTTGCGTTCGGTCTTTAGTATTCCTTTAAATCGACCAGCCTATTTTAACAGCGTCATCTCGCCTTCCTTCGGTCACTCCGTGCTCTCAATGCTAGGGAACAAAGGCTGATTAGCTGTTTACAACAAGGTCGTTCACTCCTTCCTTCATAAAAGTTCTACGTCATTACTCTCTCTCTCTCTATCTCTCTCTCTCTCTCTCTCTCTCTCTCTCGCTCTCTCTAAGCCCGTGTGTTGTTGTCACTGCGGCAGTAAACACCTTGCCCATTAAACAGAACACGGCGATTCAAGTTAGGCAAAGCATAGTGGTTGGTACTACAATACCCGGCTGTTGTGCGCGAGACGCAATTTTACTCGAGCGTAACGAAAAAGGTAGACGTATAGTTTCACTGGAGCCAAGCGAGCGCCCGTGGCAGTCCCGACAACAAACAGTACCATTCTAACCGTAACGTGTATCTATGTGATCATTCAGTGGAGTTAACTGCTATTTGCCCTAATTCTTATTGTACATCTAAATTATCTTCAAAACTCGCCAGGCCTCATGAATTGTGTGCATATCGGCGTGCCTCAAGAGACTCAACAAGAAAGTAAAAATCTTGAAATGACCCGCCGTGATTGCTTAGTGTGTTGGGCTGCTAAGCACGACGTCGCGGGAACGGATCCCGGCCTCGGCGGCCGCATTTCGATGGAGGCGAAATGCGAAAACACCCGTGTACTTAGATTCAGGCGCACATTAAAGAACACCAGGTGGTCGGAATTATCCCAGAGTCCCCCTCTACGGCGTGCCTCATAATCAAATCATGGCTTTGGCACGTAAAACCCCACATATATATCAATCTTGAAATAGACCTCCCGCAACTTTAGCGCTTAGGTGGCTCTCTGGATACTTACTACACCGTAACCCGAGAGTTAAAGCGATCGCTTCTAGTTTTACATCTACGAAACTCACGCCGGAAGTATTTCTACAGCGTTTCTAGCAGGTATGTAATCCGCGTAGATTGCCACGACCACATCGCAATGTTTAACCTAAAAAAAAAAAAACACGCTAGCATGACGAATGCGGCACACCGTTTGGATATCGTGCATGGTTTATTGAGACTACGCATATTCACAAAACAATATGTGTCGAAGATAACTGTCAACAGCAATGCTTTTCTCGGAAAATAGTTCCTTGAAAAACGCACGCATACAAAGTAGTTTCTTTTTATGCAGTGTATATTTCAAACTGGAGCAACCTACCGAAACAACGCTCTAACAGAAACAATTGCTGAAAGGCAGGCAAAATGGATAACAGGCGCTGCACGCCTCGCCAAACAAGAAAACAAAATAAATTTGACACCGATCATCGTGCTGATGGCTCTGAACCAAGACGTATGTAAGATTGTGAGTTTTATTCGTACACTTACGGCGCACTAAATTAAGTAAACGTTATATCTAATAACTGGACATTGCTGAATGTCCTCTTTGACAAGCATTTGCTGCAAACGGTATAAAAGAGAAAAGAAATTCTCATTTGACATTACAATTTGAGCACATACGTTATATATTCACGCACGAGACCAAAGCCGTGGTCTTTTATACGTACTCGTACGTAGCCTACTTATGCAGTGTTACGCGTAGGATTTCTTGAAGAGCAGGCTGGAGCATAAGACAACAACAATGTATACGAAAGCAACGCGGATGTTGTAGGATGAAATTAAACAGGCTAAAACGTACTCTCTTGATGTGACGCTGAGGGGAGGGCTTGCCTCTGGAAACGGTGGTGCTAAAATTTAAGTTCTCGGATCTTACGTGCTAAAACCCCGATATAATAATGAGGCACGCCGTAGTGGGGGACTGCAGATTAATACTGACTTCCTGAGGTTCTTTAACCTCCACCTAAATCTGAGTACACGAGGGTTTTTGCAATTAGCCCCCATCGAAATGCGGCCGCGGCCAGAATTCGAAGCCGTGACCTCGAGCTCAGCAGCGCAACCACGTATATCCACTGGGCTACCGCGGCGGTTGACGGTAATTTATAGGTGTAGAAACTAATAGGAAAATTAAAATGGCGCGTTATCCTTTGTTTTTTCAGCTGGATTCAAATGAAGTGGACATCAAAATACACTATTCCACCAGGCTACAATAAACTGATGTACTTTTATCCGCCTCTTAACTAAAATACATTGTCCTGGCACAAGTTAGTTAAGTGTGTTACAAGTGATCGAATCACTTGTAAGGAGAACGAACTGAATGACGAGACCTCTTACTCGTTGATTTCTCAAACGATGGCATCGCTTTACAGTCGCTTCTAAGACACGCACCAAACTCAAACAGCACGTCCAAGAATGGCTCATGCTTTTCCACAAAAAAAGTGTCGAACCTAGAAACGCAAAGTCATGGTCTATAGACATTTCTCCGCTTAAAATGAGTAAAATGTGCTACAGCCAATTTTGCTTTATCTTATACGGCGCGGTAACTAAGCAAGTTCTGTGATAAGCACGATGCTGTTGGCTCAATTGCCGGTTCGTGGAGGCCGAATACTGGCGGAATGCGGAATGTCATAAGCAGCTTCATGCTGAGTTTGGCGCCAGTTAAGGAATTTCCTCCAATATCAATAATTAAACTGGAGCAACTTGACAAAACAACGAAAAACCCAAAGCAGTGCTCCGGACCACTGCCAGTTGCACTTCGCTCCTCGAAAAGGCAATACGTATGTCGAGTGAGCTCCTGAAAAACACTCTGCAATGTGGTGAACGCTGTTTTTAATCGCGTAACCGGGAACTCGGAGGCGCGACTTAATGCTAACACATTTATCTCGCATTTACCGCTAAATTGTCATCGAATTATTTTGTAGGCGCTTTGCGTCTCGGTCTCAATGTGTGTTTTGCGCTTCAATACCAACTATAGGCCAGTGGTACAACCCTTCTACTTCAAGCAATCAATCAATTAATTAATAATGGCACATAGGACAGCCACCCTGTTTATCATTCCAGTCAATAAGGCAACCAAGTAAGTCGGTGTCGGTCGGTCGGTCTTTATTGACATGATGATGCTACCACATGTAATGACGTCAGATTTCCGTTTAGGCTAAGTTATCTTTTTTCTTGTTACTACGCTGAAAAAAAGTTGAATAAACAGTGGGGATATTCTTCAGCACGAAAACTATAAAGCAAATATGAAAGAGCGAGGTTGGGGCTTTCCAGATTTACAGAAAGCGCTTTTTGAACGCAGAGCAAATGCATAACAGCACGATGTCTACTTGCGACGTTTTCCAGCCGGCACTACAGAATATGCCTCGGCACAGCGTGAAATGTATAACTGCTGACGCCGAAAATGCATCGGGAGTACGTGCCACCCGGATGCCACTTGACTTACAGAGCGAAGAAGTCACTCACAAGCGTGTAGATGCCGCAGGCGAAGCTTCCCCTGCGCAGAGAGAGCCAGCAGCAACAGGTGCGAAGCAGGGCCATGCCGCAATAGTCAGCGGGGACGCCACCCGAAGCGCGTATGCGCAGGAACCACACGTGCTGGCGCGCGAGCGTCGGCGAAGCGCGACAGAAAGGCGCCGCGTACCGTGCCGCTTGGCGCGGCTCTGCGCGCTGCTCGCTCGTTTCCGGGGAGAGCGCGGCGCCGTTGTCGCCGCCCCGCGTCGCGCTGATCGCACCCCCCTGCACGTCTCGCTACACTTGTCCAGCCGCACGGCGCGTTGTCCGGTTACCATCGCCACTTCTTGCACTGCAGCGAAAGCTGCGGGTTTCGTCGCGCTGCCAGAAAAGTGAGCCAACATACGAGCTCCACCACCATTATCCGCTTTGACCTCCCTCCGCGCGATGCCGACTGCCGATGCCGAAATTTCAAGATGAATTCAGACCAAATAGACCGGCTTCGCAGTTCATTCACGTCTTAGCACACGAATTATAGTAGCGCATAGTCGACGAGCCGTTCTCCTTTCTCTGTAGCATGCAGTCGTATCTCGTTACTGATCGACTGGCGCTAAACTACGCCGAACTACACACTGTTGGTGAGACAGAGTATACCTCGTCTGGTCTCGCGGTCTCCCATAGCGCTAGGTTAGGCTAAGCATATCGCTTCTCACTGCTACCGCTACAGCACCGACTAGTTACCGGCCTTTGCACGAGCTACAGTTAATTCTCGACGAAAGTGCATCTCGAACGAATTAAGTAGTGCGCACCAAGGCTGGGACGGTAACAGTAACAGTAGAGTATCTGAGCCTATAGTTAACGTTCTATAGCGTTTCCGCCAACTACGAATGGGCAGTTGGCGGCGGGCAGTATCGGCACTGTAACGGCAATGCGGTAAGGTTCTCCAAAAATACAAGTCGCAGCGCTTTGCTATAGCACTCTCCTGTACAGGGTGCTTATTTTTTTTTAGAAGCCCCAAATTAAAAAAAAAAGTTACTTGTGGTAGATATCACAATTCCAACCCTTGATCTAAATCACTCGATGAAGCGGCTATACTTATACGATAAATCAAAATGCTTAATTGAGTAATTATTATTATTACGCTAATTAACCTTTAATGCATTGCTCTACGGCACATATTGCAATCTGGCAGCGTTTCGGTTTCGCACGTCGCGCGTCGTCGCGATGCTGTGAAGTGCGACCGTGACTCCGAGACACCGCCATCAGTTTATGCCATGCTTCCGTCCACACGCGAGCGTAACCCGCTCCGTTTTGTAAGCGCACAGACAAGATCGGTAGGCACGCTCGGCGCTTTTGCGGGCCTTCTTTGTGCCTGATCTGGGGTCCGATCACCGATGAGTGGCGAACATCCCACGACGGCTTGCCGTCCACCGCCAAGCCTGCTTTCGCTGTTAGGCCTCACCAACACTGTTTCGCCTGGTGCCAGCCATCAAAGTTACGATGTAGTGCTACTTAGACGCAGATCTATACAAAGTGGATGTACGGCTCTCAGCAAGCCGTACGGTCGGTGCTACTAATGTGTTTGAATAATCTAGGAGGTGCAGAAATCAGTCGGCGATTGCAAACGAATTAGTCTTTATCTAGTCTTGGCTACGAGCTATGCGATGCGACTTGCTCACGAAAACCGACGCTGCCCAATAAGAACTTTTTAAAATATTGCATATTGTTGCGCGCATAATCGGTACCACCGTTTTCTTTTTAATTTATTTAATAGTAAACTTGGGTTAAATGCTAATTTCGACTTGAAGTGTGGCTTCACATCATTGCGAATTTCGCCATGATGTGTGGTTTCACGGCAGCACGGATCATATTGCCGTGAAACCAACTCTAGGGCAAAGTTTTCTGCCATCAGCGTCGCCATCGAGGTAGCGAACAGAGCTGCCGGTCGATGATATGAAGCAGAAAATTAATGAATTCGCCGATGGAAGGCTATTTCTACAAACATTTCGGCATTGTATGCGTTTACGCGCGTTTCATTTTTGTCTTTCTTTCAAGGGTGTTGCGGCGTATGCGCGAAAAAGAAACATATATTTGTTCGTTTCAAATATTTCGAAACCTTCGAATACTGAAGTTCGAGCCGAGGCGAATCTCTAATAGCGCAATATTCGATCAGCTTTTTAAAAATGTCAAGTATTCGCAAACGTCAACTTAACACTACTTCCTTCTGTGGTGAGCCAAAGGTCGGGATGGTGTAAAGGGATGGGGGAAAACCGGATCTAAAACGGTGCCAGGTGTGAAGATTGTTGGCTATGTGACGAAGAAGATCGGCAGACTGAAAAGCCCCGTTGCCATCGCGTGGCACGTACCCAGTTCGTTCGCTGGCTGCGCCCGACCTGCTGGTGCTGAGTTTGTCGCTGCCGCTCTACAAGCCGAATAAACCCCCTTTACAATTGGTGGAGCTGCGGGGTACAACCAGAATTCTGGAACTTCGTAATCGGACACTGCAGCCCGTCTTCATAATGCCGGAAGAAGGACCACCACAACCACAACCCGCTGCCCCGGTGACTACCGTGGTCTGCCCCGGCCCGTTGCGGCAACGCGACCCACCCATCTTCAGTGGTACAGAAGACCATGATGTCGAAGACTGGCTCGCTGACTACGACCGGGTGAGCATCCACAACCACTGGGACGACACCAAAAAACTTAATTACGTATCGTTTTACTTGAGCGGTGTCGCCAGCGTGTGGCACCGCAACCACGAACGTGATCTGACGACGTGGACGGCCTTCAAGACTAACTTGACTGAGGTATTCGGGCGCCCCGCAGTTCGCAAGCTTCGCGCCGAGCAACGTTTGCGTGGCCGTGCGCAACAGTGCGGGGAGACATTTACGAGCTATATAGAAGATGTTGTCGACCTCTGCAATCGCGTTGACGTCGCAATGCCTGATGCCGAGAAGATCCGCCATATCCTAAAAGGCATTGAAGACGACGCCTTCCAGATGCTGTTGGCGAAAAATCCCTCGACAGTCTCTGAACTCGTCAGCCTGTGTCAAAGCTTTGACGAACTGCGCAAACAACGCGTAGCCACCCGCCAATCTACACCTCAGGCCACTTCAATGTCGAGCTTGGGTGCTGCCCCGGATAACACTTCGCTGCTGCTACAGATCAAGGAGTTCGTCCGTGAAGAGGTGGCTCGTCAGCTTTCCTTGATTCCATTTGCACACGGCCAGCCGAGTACTCCGTTGGCGCCCGCTCTCCAATCTCTTATCAAGGAGCAGGTAGCCGACCACATTTCGCCTTCTCTTCAACAGGCTCCGACGGCCGCTCCCCTGACGTACGCCGAAGTCGCGATGAGGCCTGCGCCACAGACCTACGGCCCCCTTCGCCCACCTTTGCGCCCACCCGTATCCCCTCCAGTCCGTCCACTGGCGAACTATGGACGACCACAAGACCATTGGCGCACGGAAGACAACCGTCCGATTTGTTTTTATTGTGGCCGTGCTGGACACGTGGCACGTCACTGTCGCCTGCTTACACCGAACGTCACGAACAATGCGCGTCCGTATGCACCACGTTTCCAACAACGCCGCAACTATTCGGACGCCTTTGAATCTCCTTCTGCCGTCGACACCGCATTCTCCGCCGCTCGCCGTTCACCTTCTCCTCGCCGCCGCTCGCTTTCCCCCATGCACCGGCGGCGGAGCCCTTTGCGCCAGGAAAACTAAATATCGCAGTTCAGGAGGCGAGAACTGCGGTGCCAGCGAAATGTATAAGGCCTCACATTTCTCCGAAGAATGTTATTGAAGTCGCAATCGAAGGAACATTGACGCTAGCACTTGTCGACACCGGCGCTGCACTTTCAGCGATAGATGCCCGTATTTGCCGCAAGATCGGAAAAGTGACGACGCCGCTTTCTGGACTGTCTCTTCGAACTGCCAACGCGCAGCACGTCGAGCCATCCGGCGCCTGCACTGCTCGTGTCGTAATTCAGGATGTCCTCTATATCATAGAATTCATCGTGTTGCCATCATGTTCACACGACGTCATATTAGGTTGGGACTTTCTCTCCACACATCATGCGATCATTGACTGCGCCCGCGCTGAAATCGAGCTGTTTCAGTTTTCGACCGATATTATCACTGACCATAAGGACCATTGTCGCAAAATCGCTGTTTCAGATGACACCGTTATACCTGCCTGGTCTTCCACTCTTGTCAGTGTCTCTTGCGAATCTGTAGATGACGGCACAGTACTCTTCACTCCGTCTGAACTCTTAGTTCGCCGCCGTTCACTACCACTGCCGTTCGCCGTCCTCGAGTTCAAAGCTGCTGCCTCTCTCATGTGCGTCTCCAACCCATCGGCTGAACCAATTACTCTACGCCGCCGTGAAAGCCTTGGCAGAGCAGAGCCACTGACCTCATCTTCGATTTTTGACACGATGGACGACTCCACTTATCTTGCTGCTCTCGAGGCATCGCCTCCTCAGTCACTGCCGCGTTCTTTTACGCCAGCTATTGCCAGTGACCTTACGACGAAACAGCGCGACGAACTTCTTCGCTTGCTCCAAGGCTTCTCTTCGTCTTTTGACTGCCAAGCAACATCACTCGGCCGCACAACGACTGTTTCGCACACTATCGACACTGGGAACCATGCACCAATTCGACAGCGTCCCTACCGAGTATCGGCGACTGAAAGGCGCGTTATCAATGACCAGGTGAACGATATGCTCAATCGCAGTGTCATCCAGCCTTCTAGTAGTCCTTGGGCATCACCAGTCGTCCTAGTTAAAAAGAAAGACGGCACCATACGATTTTGCGTCGATTATCGAAGGCTTAATAAGATTACCCGAAAGGATGTCTACCCGTTGCCACGTATTGACGACGCACTTGACTGTTTGCAAGGAGCGGAGTTTTTTTCCTCCTTAGATCTCCGTTCTGGCTACTGGCAGGTGCCCATGGCTGACGCTGACTGTTCAAAAACCGCGTTTGTAACACCTGATGGCTTGTATGAATTCACTGTCATGCCATTCGGTCTGTGCAATGCGCCCGCCACCTTCGAACGCATGATGGACGGCATCCTACGTGGCCTGAAGTGGCATACTTGCCTCTGCTACCTCGACGACATTGTCGTCTTTTCTCCTGACTTTCCGACCCATCTTCGGCGTTTACATCAAGTTTTGACCTGTCTCCGGAATGCTGGTCTCCAGCTTAACTTAAAAAAGTGCCGATTTGCAGCTCGAAAACTTACCATATTAGGCCACGTTGTCTCCAAAGAAGGCATTCTTCCTGATCCTGCTAAACTTCGCGCCGTATCCGAATTTCCAAAGCCCACTAACTTGAAAGCACTACGCAGCTTCATTGGCCTATGCTCTTATTTTCGACGTTTCGTTCGCAATTTTGCTACTGTGATCGCACCACTAAACCAACTTCTCCAAGGCGACAATGACCTCTCTGCTTGGTCGGAAGCCTCTGATGATGCCTTTCGGACTCTTCGTCACCTACTCACGTCTCCGCCAATCTTGCGCCATTTTGATCCCAGCGCACCTACAGAACTTCACACTGACGCCAGTGGTGTCGGCCTTGGTGCCGTGCTCGCACAACGCAAGAACCCTAATGCCGAATACGTCGTCGCCTATGCCAGTCGTGCCCTCACGAAACCTGAGGCCAATTACTCCGTAACAGAAAAAGAGTGCCTGGCTATCGTATGGGCTCTTCAAAAATTTCGTCCATATCTCTACGGTCGACGCTTTGACGTGGTGACGGATCATCACGCTCTTTGCTGGTTGTCCAACCTAAAAGACCCGTCGGGCCGCCTCGCTCGGTGGGCCCTCCGAATCCAGGAATACGATATCCGTGTCGTCTATCGTTCTGGACGCAAACACTCTGACGCCGATGCCCTCTCGCGCTCCCCAGTTCCTTCAGACACCAGCACTTCTACCGACAGACATGAAATCTCACCACTTGACATCCTGGACATGGCATCGGAGCAACAACAAGACCCATGGATCGTCATGCTGTTCGACTTTTTGTCGAATCCTCCGGCAACTTCGGCACCTCGAGCGCTACGCCGACAGGCGCAGCATTTCAGAATCCGGGACGGACTTTTATACCGCCGCAACTACCACAATGACGGCCGCAAATGGCTTTTAGTAGTGCCTCGCCACCTACGACAAGAGTTCTGCGCCGCTTTTCATTCTGACCCGCAGTGTGGTCACGGCGGAGTGTCAAAAACTTACACACGGCTTCGCCTACAATATTATTGGCGAGGGATGTACACCTTCGTCCACAAATATGTACGCTCCTGCATTGCCTGCCAGCGACGCAAATGTGTCCCACATCTCTCCACCGCACCTCTCCAACCACTTCCCTGCCCAGCTCAGCCATTTGACCGTGTCGGCATTGATATATATGGGCCTCTTCCATCTACTGGCGCTGGCAACCGATGGATTGTTGTCGCCGTAGATCATTTGACACGGTATGCTGAAACCGCCGCCTTGCCTGCCGCATCAGCAAAAGACATCGCCTCGTTCATTCTAAACAACTTCGTTCTCCGCCATGGCGCACCACGTGAACTGTTGAGCGATCGGGGCCGCGTATTCCTCTCAGATGTCCTGCAGTCACTCTTATCTGAATGCCAAATTATTCACCGCACTACTACTGCTTATCATCCACAGACCAATGGCTTAACAGAACGATTCAACAGAACTCTTGGTGACATGCTCTCAATGTATGTTGCATCTGACCACTCCAACTGGGACCTTGTACTTCCGTTCGTCACTTACGCATATAACACTGCCTCTCAAGCCACTACCGGATTCTCACCATTTTTTCTGCTTTACGGCCGCCATCCCTCCAGCACCATTGATACGGTTCTCCCGTACCGGCCTGACCCTGCTGAATGCTCACCTGTTGCTACGGTTGCTCAGCACGCCGAGAAATGCCGCCAACTGGCCCGTTCGGTGACGTCTGCTCAACAGTGCCGCCAAAAAGAACGCCATGACCTCAATCCTCCCCCTCACCCCTTCCCCGTCGACTCACTCGTGTGGCTTTGGGTCCCGCCTGTTGCTGCTCCTGGCCTTTCGTCCAAGCTCCTCCCGAAATACCACGGGCCCTACCGCGTGGTTGCACAAACATCACCAGTGAACTACGTGGTCGAACCCGTATCGCCATCTTCCGATCTGCGTCGTCGGGGGCGAGAGACTGTGCACATTGACCGGCTGAAGCAGTATTACGATCCGCCCACCTCTTCCTAGGTCGCCAGGATGGCTCCTCTTCAATTCCGGGGGTGATTGTGACGAAGAAGATCGGCAGACTGAAAAGCCCCGTTGCCATCGCGTGGCACGTACCCAGTTCGTTCGCTGGCTGCGCCCGACCTGCTGGTGCTGAGTTTGTCGCTGCCGCTCTACAAGCCGAATAAACCCCCTTTACAGCTAGAAAAGCGTCTTTGATGCACTCAGATCTCCCACCAGTAAGCTCATCGGTAATGTCTTTGGAAGCAGCTACAAATGGAGGCGCATGCATACTCCCTTGCCATAAGTCGGGGCTGTACTTAGCCAAAGTCTATTGAAAAAAATTACCATGGCAATTTACTGGTTGTATACGTCATTGAATAAGCCACCGCGGAAACTCTGTGGGTAACGGCATTGTGCTGTTGAGCACGATGTCACGGATTCATTGGCGGCCGCGGCGACTGCATTCCGATGAGAGCGGAATGCAGAAACGCTAGAGTTGGGTGTACGTTAAATAACCCCAGGTGGCCAAAATTAATCCGGACTTTCCTACTATAGCATGCGCATAACCTGATTGTAAATTTGGCACGTAAAAACTCCCAAAAGATGGAAGAATTTACGCCGCTAAAGAAATAGGTTGATATGGCTCGAAAAAGGCAATGTTGTCGTTAAGGCGACTAAAAAACTGGCTAAATTTAGACGCTTTCTCGTTAAGCTAACCACACAGTAAGATGTTGTGTCCAATTGACATGCATTAAAAGCTTTCTTGCATTGTACGGCTCATTCTGACGGAGGCTAAAAAATGCCAAGATATCAACTTGTTTACAGTTATGTTCCTTTCGGCAAGCTTCGGTCAATAGGCAAGTATAAGACGTAATTAGTAGTTGCAACGAGTCCTGAGTGCATTCTCGTTCCGCATTGAATTGCGAGATGCCGCTCGCCTTGGTAATATTTAATATCTACGTTCTGATTCATTAATCATGTAATCCGGTATCTGTCCGCGCTAATACGACTGCGCTGTGCTAAAATATCATCTTGCCTCGCAAGCGAAAGCGCGCATCCCATGTCCCATAAGCACATCCATATACAACAAACACCAATCGATCAGAGAGACATTGTATGGCACACCAGACGGCCGTACAGTGGAATATTGGATGTGGATAATGGAGGCAGATTGCATTTCTGATGATGTTATTAGAAGTCGTCCCTAAAATATTATCTACAGAAAATCTTCACCATTATTCGATTTGTCAGGCTGAAGCGTTTGTTGCTAAACGCAGCGCTTATCTGACGTAACTTCTCCAGTAATGACGCAGAATAAAGTGTCAGCCGCTTATTTCTGCATAAGCGAGACCGCACATAGAGGGAAGGGGCCGGAAGCTCGGATAATACGTTGCGCTGACGTAGGCGTCACATGATACCGAGTATTTGGACAATGACGTGGATTAATCTGTTCCTTCGCAAATGCACATAATGACGTTGTCAAGCAAGCGGACATAAGATGACAGAGGTGCGCGGTAGCGAGATCGATAATCCATAGTGACCTTTCCTAGAAATTATGTATAAACAGCCGCGCGTTTCGTGGTTCCACGCCTCTCGTTCAATTACTCATACTACGACCTCGCAATCATCGGAAGAAATGGATTTAATCAGCTTGTCACTTTTCTGGACGGCAATGTGCAACTCAAAATGTGCCGGTGCGTGCCTGCGTTATATAATAACATTAGAGTTGTTTATAGACGGTGATTAAATTTGCTAAACATGCATTCGCCGACTGCGCTAGCTGGCCAGTTGCACTCGCGCGTAAAACTCGCATACAGCTTTCTGTTGCTCAATACGGGCTACATAAAATTGTTTCTTCGAGCGTGAAAGAAGCCCACGAATACGCACAAGGTTGCCCCGCGCGCTCATGGCTCTCATATCCCAGGCATTGGCGCTTGAACTCTTTTTCATTCGGCGTTGATTGATTTATTGATTCATTGAAATATTTGAAATGTGCGCAACAGTATGACGCCAAGTTGTCTACAGCGTTAATGGTTTTGCGAATGAATTTTTGGGTTTTACATGCCAAAACCACCATTTGATTGTGGGTAAGCCGTAGTGGGAGATTGCGAATTAATTTTGCCAACCAGGGGATCTTTATAACGTGCCCCTAATGCACGGGACACGGGCATTTTGGATTTAACCCCCATCGAAATGCGGTCTCCGCGACCGGGATTTGATCCTGCGACCTCGTGCTTAGCAGCGCAACACCATAGCCGCTAGGCCACCGTGACGGGTTGGTGTTGTGAATGAAAGGAGGATGTGAGTTGAAGAGAATCCTTAGAGCTATCAAACAGCTCTCTAACAAGTTCCGGCCGGTCATAAGTACTTTTTTTAAATGTGCAGTTTTGTCAGAAGGCAAAGCATTGAAAGCGATAGCAAGCTTTAGCGTTACGCTTGAGCTTCCCGCACGGTGTTCCAACAATACGCGCGAACGACACTGCGCGACGCAACACGCGCTGCTGCTGCGCGGCATCGACAGCAACACGGAACGTGCCGGGCGTGTCACAACGCCGGCGCGATGAGGAACGCCCGCAGCCGCTTCACAGGAGTTGCACCTCGGTGAGGTACGAGATGAGACCGACGGAAAACCGCCGGCGTTTGGCGGTGCCCAATGAAAAGGATTCGACAGATTTAGCGTGACGTTTACCGTTCGTTCCGCCTAGGCCAATATATGCAACGCGGTGTGGTACGCGCACAGCTCCTCTACAGAAACGATAAGGTGTCCGCGCACTGGACTCATGCCAGCGGCCGAAGCCAGAAGGCGCTGTCCGCATTCAGGCAGAGCCGACTCAGCGCGTCCGCCTGGCTTCGGCGCTTTTGCAGCCAAACGCACTGTTCGTCTCCGGATGCCTCCAACGCGCCGTACGTGGGCGGCGCATGTGCCGTCGATACCAGGATAGCACGACGGCGGAACCAAGGACGACAGCGTGAACGCGCCTAGAGTGCCCGTGTAATCGCCATCCCAATAAAGAATTGCCCAAGGAATATAAGTATAACAATTTCCGATATGGCCCCCGCCGGACGCTGCCGTACCTCACCTATAGTGTCGTGAATACCAATATCTGTTTCAGAAGCTGATTCGCTCGTGTAATTATCCATAACTCTGCTTAGGACCATGTTACGCGACTACTAATACATAAATTGCCTGATAATTCAAACAAAAATATTTTGCTATGAAATTGAATTGATACGCGTCGACTGTATAGATAGATAAAGCAGCTTGAGAAGTAAGCCAGGGAGCTCAGTAGGATGAGTAAGCTCGTTGATCGTCCTTCACAGTGATAAAAAGTTCGCTAAATAACTTTTCCAGAAATTTTCATAAAAAAGCATGGGCACAGTTTTTATTAAGTGGTAGATATAAGTTGTAAAACTGCAAAATTACTAAACGCTGTAAATTAATCATATCAAACGTCAAAAGCAAGCAAGTAAGCAAGTAAGCAAGCAAGCAAGCAAGCAAGCAAGCAAGCAAGCAAGCAAGCAAGCAAATAAATAAAGTTGTGGCATTCTGGGCAAAACGTTATTTCCTCTGTATTGTTTTAAAACATAATGAGTTCCATTTGTGCGATAAACAAAATTTCGACACGTCCCGCATACCATGGTTGATGTTCAATCCCCATTTGTATAATTGAGTTTTTTTTTCACGCATGCGACGTAGTTGTACCGTGTAAATTAACTTTGTTCTGACATCCTGTCTTTAAGTTATGCTCAACGTGTTTGCCTAGCGGAAAAAAAAAACATTGAGAGAAAATGTTAGCTGCCTCGAGCTTCATTAACGAGCGCGAAAACCTTCGTTCGTGAACATCAGGGTTACCTTAATTTCACTACCGCTTACAGAGTGTTATCTTCTGCGAAAGGACCTCATCGCTGTTTTTCTACAATACAAAAGAACGGCAGAAATACGCTTTCGACGTTTTGTGTGTTAAAGGCACGCGTCACATCTTGTCACCTGTAAGGGGTGGAATATAACCGTCAAAAATAGGTTCATTCACAAAAGTTCAACAAACGAAACTAAAGTGTCTTTTCGTCTCCTTGCCTGTTCATTAGGCACTATTCGTAGCAACAGGGTCATTAGCATATCAGTGCGCTGACGTTTCAGGCCTTCTATAAACACAGCGATGCAGTCGCAAATGCACATTTAATCGCGCAAATAACGACAGTTTAATAGATGCATCTGCGGCTTACTCGGTCTAACTCACAGGTGCACGCACGCAAAATACGCTTTTAATTAACGCACGAACTCTCATAATCCTCTTTTGATTGATTATCTGCGGTGTCGCATTTTATGAGAGTTTCTAGATAACTGAGTGTGTTATGTGCGGGTTTAGTTTTATGATGCTCGAAAAGAAAATGCCTGCTCGAAAAACGGCATCCTCAGATCCTCAAATTATGTAATTAGATACATCAATGAGAGCAGAGAAATTGTAAACAATAATCCATAAAGCCGTAGTGGGTGCCGTAGAGCCGTAGTGGGTGCTAATGAGGCTATGTGGACAATGAGCCGTGAGCAAGGTTTCGAGGTTGTCGAAGTAAACAGGGAAGTGAGAAGGTGTGGTGGCTTTGAACGAGACGGGATCCACTTCAATTACGGGCTTGGAGGAGAAGTGCGCTGGCGACTTGCCGGTCACGCTGTTGCTTTTTTAGGGGACCCACGGGTGCTCAGGAAGCCAGAGTAGGTAGTAATGAAGAAGATGCCCTAGGGGAACCTCAGGATAGCGTCGCGTCAATAACAGAAAAAGGAGGGAAACAAGAAAGAGAGCTCGCCATGCAATAGGCTACATAAACATGTATGGCTGCAGAAAGACGGAAAAGTGGGCAGAGATTGAGGAGCAGTTAATTAGAGAGCAGATAGGGATGTATGCGGTTACAGAAACGCACCTTAGAGACTCCGAAGAGCCGCCAGTGATTGAGAACTATGTTTGGGAAGGGTGCAACAGAACTAAATCGGAAAGAAATGTAGGGGGAGTCGGAACGCCCATCCATCAGGGAGCCAAATGGAAAAGAGTAAATTCAAAATGTCAAAAGCATCTTTGGTTATCAGGTACAATGAGTTGAAAGAAAACTTGGCGGGGCGAAACGTATTTGTGGACTGGAAATAATTGCACAGAGAAGAATCAAGAGTTAGTAGAATGCTTCAGTGCTGGTATCAAGGGTATCGGAAATGATGCCGAAATTATCCTATTGGGTGTCATAAATGTCCACATACAGGATGTAGATGGCTATACCGACAACAACGAGAAATCAATGCTAGGTCTTTGTGAGCAACATAACCTAAATATCGTGAATACAGGGCCTAAATGGGAAACCGGCAATTGACCATTGATTACTCTCTGACGACAGAAGTAATTCATGATAATTTGAGAGAAATGTTCATTGACGAGGAAGGGTATAGCACCGTAGGAAGCAACCATAAACGCATCATTTTGAAAATGGATTATGTAGTTGGGAAGGAGAGCAAGGAGTGCAAAATGGCCAGTCCAAATTTGGACGCTCAACAAATAACAAATATAGTCACAAGAGTCGAGGAAGAACTTGGCAAATGGCCAAATAAAGAGTGGGAATATATGTAGTGAGCTTTTAAGAGTAGTAACGACAGAAATACGAAAAGAGAAACATGTTCGTTGGAAAGGAAAAAAGAAACCGGAAAGCTGGTGGAACAGGGAGATACGAGAAGCGATCGCCGAACGACAGAAAGCATCCCGAGAGCACAGGCAGGCAAAAAAAGCGCAGTTGCCGCAGGATGAAGTAGCCAGTAAATGGGAAATATAACGGGGGGAAATTTTATGGTTCAAATACTGGTGCAAGCAAAGATAAAAGGTGATAGTGAACGTTGGTTGTCAGAAATATGTGAGAAAAAGAAGGCCGCGCCTAGAATACCTAGAATATTCTTGAACCACAAGCTTATTAGGCAGGAAGTCAGCAACAATACACCATATCCTAGACGAGAATGGAAACAAACTGCAATGGGAAACGGCATTAAATTACAGCCGAAAATTAACAGCCGAATCTTTTCAAGGCAGTGACGAGGTTGTATTGCAAGGAAAAAAATGCATGAAAGAGAACCAGGTGCAAAAGGAGCCGGTGCTGACAAATTTCCACTGGAAGAAAGCCGAAGAGAAAATTCCTAAGCACGCAGCCACAGGTCTAGACGAGATTCCCGTTAGGTTGGTTAACGTACCAGGACCAAAAAGTAAGGAATCTCTAGTGATAGCAGTGGAAAAAACTTTAAAAGATAGACGAATACCAGACAGTTGGTGACAAAGTAGAATGAATTTAATTTATAAAGGTAAAGGGGAGAAATATAGATTTCATTCGTATAGACCGTTGACCGGCCATTACATGGATAAAATACAGGTTAGCAATGCAGGCAATCAAATTAAAGCTGCAAGCATCGGCAGCGAATAATGGCATTTTGGGAGAACTTCAGAATGGCTTCAGAATAGGTAGGCGTTTGGATAACTTATTTGTTCTTACTCAGTGTATTGAAATATCAAGAGTAGAAAGCGGACCGTTATAATGCCGCAGAGAGCTCTCCACATGCCAGTTACGAGCACTCTCGTGAGGCGCCTTTCCAAGCGTCTCATCGCTAAAACCCATTACTCGTCGCATCGCCATTAGAAGAGCGCCAGCAACGCCTCGCGCATGGCGATACAGCGCGTGTCTCCCGTGCAAGCGCTCACGGCAGCGCCCGAGTCTGCCGTCCAATGAGAAGCCACGGCGTGGCTCTTGGCCTTCGGGGTGCGTGAAAAGTGCGTTCGGCGGAGAGACGCGGTTGACTGTGGAATAGGCTCCTGCTAACTCTTCTTTTAAAGTGTGCGAATGCTTAATATTGAGTTTCCGGGCACAAGTTCGCCCACAATAAACCAGTGTGTTTAGTCCGCTTCATTGAAGAGTGCTACGATCTGTGCCCTTTTTAGACATTACAGGGGCGTATGACAACCTAGACGGCAACATTTTGTGAGACATTCTGCAATGAAAGGCTTGGGCGACGATTTTCTACAGCTTTGAGAGAGATTTACCTAGAAAATACCGTTTGCGTTGAATGGGAAGGGACGAGAAGCGAGGAGAAAGTTCATATCAACAAGGGACTGAGGCAGGGGTGCCCTTTATCCCCACTACTGTTTATGATGTACATGGTGAGGATGGAGAGGGCGCTAGAAGGAAGTAATATCGGGTTTAATCTCTCACACAAACAGACGGGTACAGTAGCAGAGCAGCAGCTTCGAGAGAGACAGCAAATGATAAAGGAAAGGTAGGGAGGTTAACCAGGACTGAGCCCGGTTGGCTACCCTACACTGGGGAAAGGGAAAAGAGGACGGAAAGATTAAAAGAAAAAGAGAAAGTCCACTGGGGATATCATTCGGTCACTCAGTCCGGATCACAGACGCTGACTCAATCCGGAGCTTTCAAATATCGCAGCAGCGCTTTAGTGGCCTTCTTTAGCTGCGATATGCGAGGCCATGGTCCCAGGATCTTGTTCAAGGTGAACGGCTTTCTATCTAACTGATTGAGAGCAGTGCAGAGGTCACGTCTTTCATTTTCAAAAGATGGGCAGTAGCACAGTAGATGTTCTATAGTTTCCTCGACACCACAGACATTGCACTTGGCGCTGTCAGCCATTCCAATTAAAAAAAAGTATATGCATTGGAGAATGCGACGTCCAAGCGTAAGCGGCACAACAGCTTCGAGGTTTTTTTTTATGCGGACGACATTTTTGTTGCTAGCTAACCAGCAAAGGGATTTGCAACGTTTGGCTAATATTTGTGGACAGGAAGGTGAGAATTTAGGTTTGAAATATAGCGTTAGAAAATAAGGTGAACCGACCGACCGACTGACCGACCCAGCTACCGGCCGACCGGCCGACCGTATTTGTCGCGCAAGCTAATTGCTTCTACCCCTGAGGTAAACAGAGCTGTAAATATGTGGACAACAAAACTCCGTGCATGGATCAAGCGAGCAGTAATACATATATGGTGTGCACGAGACGATGTGACGTAATGCGTGCGCTATGTGCGGTTCAGAATGTGAATGACGAAATACTCGTATAATGAATATTGAAAGCAAGCAAACATGATTGAAGGCATGCGAGGGAAGTCCGAAAATTCTATGTTATCGTAACAAGCGAAGACTGATATTGTTACAGCGTTGAAAACATGCATCATGTTCGCTAAAATCAATGTAAAGATATGGAAACCATGTAGAAGGTTTTCCAAAGCAGCGAAACGGCTGCGGAAACGTGCTCGAACGTGGTGGTAATTTTCCCCTTGCCCGTTCATTCGATGATATGGTGCGAAACTCTGCAGATTTGTTTTTATTGCACCAACACGCCATTTCACCTTTCCATGGCGTCACGTGGCTTCAGCTTTCCTATCGCCTATCTATCCATTCATAGCTGCATGAACGAAACATTTAATCTATTAACCTATTAACGAAAAATCAGGCACTTCAGGGGCATCAGGACAACATTATGTCGCGATTAATGTTACTCGCGCACCACTGGGAACGAGGAATGGGGAACAAGTGGTGCGCAAGTGGTACGCAAATAACATTGACCATGAATTGTAACCAACTGGCACAAACCAGCGCCATTCAGTCGTGGTTAACTTCGTGTTAACTTCTTTTTTATTGTTAAAAAAATATATCGCCATGGTCCACACCAACGCATATTCAGGTTATGCTCCATCTGCAACAGAGTTTGCTGCTCTCCTGCATATAGCGTCTGATTAAATATGTGTTCACAGTTCATTACACCTCACCTGTCATGTCAATCCCTGTGTCGCCCTTTCCACTCATTTCTGCCGGGACGGCCGCGCATTTCAGCGTGCAGTTGCTGTCGGCTATTTATTCCCTGAAACGTTGATCTCGCTCGCGAAACCAAAATGAAGACATTTCATGCCCGGCTGACAAAAGCGAGAACACGCGCTGTTCTAGCTCAAAATGGAAATAGGAGATTTATACCTGAAAAAGACGCCTGTGCGATAGCATCGCATATATAGTTCATCCGACGTAAGATAAACAGCTTCAGCGGGACACAGCTGGCTGCGAATGGAGGCGGCGTTTAGTGAAGGTCTCTGCGTGGCGTCAGAAAGCGTAGACGTTCTGGCGCGTGATGGGTTTATTAGTGCGAATATCATTCTTAGGCTACGTCACCCACCGTAGATATATGCAGTAGGTGAGGTGCATAAAGGAGCATTCGCCAATACGATGTGTCACTACATCGCTTGAATTCTAATGTATTGACGCTGGCAGTCATCTTGAGACATTACCGTGTTTTGCGAGTATTTTACTACTACCACTGCCACTACAACAACGAGAATGGAGCTAGTGCAGCGGCGCATGTGATAATGGCTCTGAATATCTCACGGGCTGCGCCAGACTTGACCGCGCCGTGTCTTCTATGGCATTTGCAAGTGTCGCCACTGCAGCAGCTTTGCGGAAACTGAATTGCCATCACCCTCAACCTGTCCTTCTCTCTTCGGACAGCGAGGCTGCGCTGCGACTATTAGAGCGCGGGCTTCCCCTCGACAAGTGTATTTAGAGTACATGGCATGCGGTTAAAGATCTTACAGAAAGTCGGATTTACCATTGTGTTCGAGTGGGTACCTTCCTAAATCGTCGCAGCAATCGACGAGGCCGCTGACAGTGTGGCGCGCAAAGCGCTGCAGTTCAAGCCAACGAAGAAGGCTCCCCGGTACGCAAAGAGATACATGAAGAAGGCCATCTTAAGCCACTTCCGTTCGTGGTGGTCTCCACCACGGCGGTCTTGTGTAATTTAAGAATTGATGCCGCTCTCCTAAATTTATCTTATTACCCTAAAGGTCCGCTGGTGGGGCCACTACAAAGGGGAGGAAACCATGTGGTAAACGGTTGAAGATGACTACGTAACGGCAAAAAAAAAGTATAGACTTTGCATAAAATATACCAAGAATAGCATCAGTACAGGGTCAGCGCGAACTCCAACTTGGCGGTGCAAGACATGACTTGACCCATCATCGTTGCGTGGGCATTGACAACGTCTTGGTGACATCGAACATTACATGCTAAAGTGTCCTGAATTTGATGCAGAACGTAAGCTATTAATGGATAATATTAATAACTCAAGCTCAAGACGGCACCACAATCAAATGCTAAGGATAGTTTGTTCTCGCGAGCACATTAGATATTCAGGAGGGAGGTGCTTCGGTTCCTCCTAAAGTTCCCCTGCGTTAAACAGTTGAAAAGTGAATTATGAGCCGTGTGGGTCGTCGTGGTTTGGAAAAGGCGCGACGCGTTGAGCTGAGTGCGAACTTGTTTTTGACATCTGGTGCTCTCAAATGGACTGCGAAATGTTTCAAACCGTTTCAAACCGTTGATGGGTGGCGTTCACACGGAGTCGCCAACTTTTGCAAGGCTGCCTGCAGCGAGCAACATCCCTCCTCCTCGTGGGACGGGTTCTGTCGGAATTTTCATACTTCCAGTCCACTACAGGTGCGGTTCGGTTTCGTTTCCTCTCTTCTGCTATGCATCAGAAATTTCTTGCACGCGCGTTACGGGTATGACATTGATAACTCCAGCCTTCCATCAGCGTCATAAGGAAGCGAAGGGCTTTAGGCGTAAAGAACTGGTGTGTTGCTTATTCGTCATGCCTTGACTATAAAGCAATGTTCCCCATACCATTTGTGGCTGTTGTTGCTCTCCTGAATAGCTGTACCCTATGTTGGAAATCGCCGTACAGCGCAGGTACGAGGATAAAGAAGATTGTGTAAACACGCGCGCGTTCGGCTATAGCTAGGCTCGGGCTAGGGTGACTATTAGGCTGTGATGCACGCCATGTTTGGACGATTTCGCGCTTGTCGCCGAAAAATTAGCGGTCTGGCCCGAAGGGCGAAGCAGTAATAACGATAGCAAAATTTAGCCTTCCGCTTGAACTCCTCTGACGGTGTTCTAACTGTACGTGGGTCCATCTAATGCGGAAGCGACATACGAGAGTGCGCCAAAGTGCACCAAACCAACTGTTAACCTAGTAGGGTGCACCAAACCTACTATTATCCTTACTTCGTACAGCTATCTACTGATTTGCTATCGCAATCGGTGCTTCGCCTTCCCGGCGGAACTGCGAATTTCTTTTTTCTTGTCTTTTATGCAACATGTTCTCTCTGCTATACGCCCCTTCGGCCTGGTCGCGCCGGCCCTGCTGCTGCCGGTCGTGCTGGAGCTGGCCATGCTGCCTGCGCCGAGGAGCGGTACATGCGCCCTCGTATGGAAGTTCACACCTTGGCCGCCGTACAGCACTCCGTATATATATAGCGTCCCCTGCGATGCGGTTACATGGCATACGGATCGTCTATGCTGCCCTTCGACAACTGGCTTGCCGGCTACTACCAGCGGCGAGACAAGTTCAGGAACTACCCGTACTTCGCACACTGCTCCAGAGGATTGTACAACCTGCTGCCCTACCCGCCGTGGTTGCTCAGTGGCTATGGTGTTGGGCTGCTGAGCACGAGGTCGCGGGATCGAATCCCGGCCACGGCGGCCGCATTTCGATGGGGGCGACATGCGAAAACACCCGTGTACTTAGATTTAGGTGCACGTTAAAAGAACCCCAGGTGGTTGAAATTCCCGGAGTCCTCCACTACGGCGTGCCTCATAATCAGAAAGTGGTTTTGGCACGCAAAACCCCATAATTTAATTTTTAAACCTGCTGCCCAAGCCTTCGATACACGATATCATATACGGGAGTCGTAAGGGACGGGCACGGACGATTAAGCTACTGAACAAAGTAGCTGAAATAACACGTGGGCGCTTCGTCACTGGAAAGCGTGCTCCGCGGTTTAAGCACGCAAGAGTGGAAAAAGAAGGGACTCGCTCCGAGTGCGCGAGCTACCAAGTTGCAGCACCGTTCCTTGGAAATGTCAGCGCGAAAGCATTGACTGGTTTGGCGCAGATTCCGGGAGAACCTATGCTACAAGTTAAAGTATGTAAATATTTTTTTCTACTGTAGATTCCGTAGTGCCAGGGACGTGGTCTATGTGGACGCTGCGGAGTACGCAAATAGACAGAGTATGTCGATAGTTGCTACGAGTCTAGAGGGTGACTGCAGAGTTAGTGGGACGGTAAAAACAGGGAAGGCGGAAGTGGCGGAGGAGGCTGCCTTAGCATTGGCTTCCACGGAAGATAACATCGTAGTAAGCGACTGCAAGATAGCCGTCAAGAACTATGCCAAAGGAAGAATCTCGCCGGAAGCGCTGAGAATTCTAAACAACTTTCGTGAACATCGCGACATTCCCATTATATGGGCGCCCACACACTCCACCCTTCCGGGAACGAAATAGCGCACAACCTGGCTCGAGAACTGACAGGCCGAGCAGGTGACGCGCAACAAATAGAGGGAAAGGAGAGAGACCGAATGACCAGCTTTAACGAGATCACCAAAACACTATAAATTGGGAAGGGCCCATTTCCCACCCGCCGCACTTCTCGCTGAGTAGACGCCAAGCGACGGCATGGCGCCTCTTACAAACAGATACATATCCGAACCCGGTGGCCTACCACCGTTACTACGCGGACCTTTACACGGATAGATGTAGATTTTGTCAAGAAAGGGCGGACCTACAACATATGGTTTGGGCTTGTCCTCGGACACCCATACAGAAAGAAATAAACAAGACCAGAGAGCAGTGGGAGACCGCGTTGCTCAGCTGTGAACCGGAAGACCAACTCAAGGCAATCCAGCAGGCCGAAGATGCCGCCAGGGCCCAAGGGTTAGGCCTAGGTCTCAAGTGTGCTGTGCACAAATAAAATTTATTCCTCCTCCTCCTAGTGAGTGAGTGTTTGGTCATCGCATCATGCCCGATTGCATATAATGCAGCACGATTACCCTACAATAAAAATGCAGTGCTTGTGTTTAATGTTCTACTTTTGCCGCGGCAAGTGCACCACAGCTTGATTGAAACCTTTATCTCTTTACCTTTTATTGTAATAGCAATTATATGGACACTCCAGGCGCATTCCTGCCGTCGGCGTCGCCGTGAGGCTTCGTATAAAGTCCAAGTGCGATAAAATCGCCGAATGCTGTGTGTGCGAGTGAAAGCTTGCGAGGGTGAGCCGGCGAACGCGGTTCAATCGCGCGTGCGCGAGCGAGATTGAACCCCTTTCCTGATGATAGTGATCTAAAGAAAGGAAAGACGCTTGATTCTGCAACCCATGAGGGACCCTCTCCAGCGGCTCGCGAGGCAGGGGGGGTCAGGCGAGGGAGGAGGGGCGTTCTTCTCCGACGGCTGCTAAGGTGCCTTGATGTCCTCCTCGCCCAAAGTGGAGACAACCGCGGTGTCTACTACGGCGTTGGCCACGCGAATCGCAGACGCCCTAGTAGACGCCTTTGACGGACACCGTAGGGACGCATTGTCAGCGCTCGTCTCTTAAAAGTGATATGTGACGTTGCCAAAGTGCGCGCCCACGTGGGCCTCCTCTTCAAAGCGATCTGCGATGTCTGCAGAGTACGCGTAGTGCCGATAGCTTCGTATAAGCTGCGATTTCGACTTTTCGTTCGAGTTAAAGCGAAAGGTGCACCAAGGTCAATTCGCTTGCTGCTGGCGCGATTCCTCACTCCAACAATTTGACAGCGAGTCCATGTCTACCTGTGCGCACGTGTCATCGTGCTTGTCAGTTTAGTTCAAACACGCTGGCGGGCTAGTTGGTTTGAATCCATGATAGAATGTTTAAGCGCGACTGAACAAGGACGTAGAAAGAAGCAGATGCGCAAGGACATCGCTATCTCTGCGTGTCTCTTTCTTCCTACCATAGAGTTTCTCACTATAACACCTAGAGGGTAATCTGGCGCCACCGTCTATGAGAGTTTCTTAAGGGGGCACCATGCTGTCATGGGAATGACAGTATATGTGTCCGTGAGGCTCGTGTTGGCTGGTGGTATAAGAGGCTTCGTCTAAAACGTGGATATGGCTACGCAAATAACGCGTTTTCAAAGTAAAATCTTCATAAAATGTTTCCATTCACGCATATTACATATTTACTCACCCACAATGGACGACCAAGCGAAGAAAAGCAAGAACAGATGACCAACTGTTTCAAAGCGAGAGCGAACCTTGTCGTCTGTCCTACAACTTTAGCGGCCCGCTGATACTTTTTACGTAACATGTAGTTGTACATACAATAACATGTTCTCATAGTTAAACAAAACATGTTTTCGAGTAATAATAAAGCTAAAACAGCTCTTCACGTGCTGTTTTAGTAGAAAATGAATCATTGTGACAGACGGAACGGTACTTGTCAAGCGCGTCTTCAAGATCTCCTATCTTACGAGAACGATGCCACTCCGAAGTCACAATATACCGGCATTCCCATGCATACCACAGCGCAGCAGCGCCAGATTTCCCTCTAGGTAATGTAGTGAGAAACTATGCTTCCTACATCCTCCTTCAGTAACGCTTACACATTCTATCATTGTTAATTTATTTAGTAAGCGAATGTTTACAAGTTCATACGGCCGATAAAGCTAATATCCTTACTTCGCATAGCTGTCCTCTAATTTATCGCAATCGATGCTTGACCTTACCGGCTAAACTGCGATTTTTTTTTTTTTTTGTGGTTGTTTTCAGGTGAGCTGCATTTGTATTATTCGTCGATGCTGCAGCTTTTTCTTTTTTTATTCCGGTTGTTTAACTTTTGGGTGGAATAATTGTTTTTTAGAATTTTCTTTGTTGACGTGTATATAACTACGGCCCAAGTTCGATCATTCTACCATGTATTTTATCATGCATTTTTGTTCGTGCTCATGCTAATTGTCCCTGCTTTGCCAGTGTTTGTTTGTTGCCATAATTGTACCTTATTTACTATACACTTCTCCCTTATGTAATGCCGTTGCAAGAATGCCTTTAGAAGTACTTTGATATAATTGAAATAAATAAATGTCACTTTGCCTCCTGTGCCAGCTCGTGGCGGTGCCTGCTGCCGTAGTGACTTACCACAGTCGGAGCCATCGCTGAAGAGAATTTTTATAACCCCTGAAGTAGGTCCCGTGATAATGTATGAACGCCGGGAAAAGTCTCCTCACCGCGTAAAGCCTACAAAAGTACCTCACAGCTATCGTCTTGCTGCTACACATTTGCATTTTGTGCAATGATCCGCGCGCCGGCACGGACAGGCTTGGACCATCAGGTGTTTGAGCACTGTAGTAGCCTTGTACCAAAGCATTGTGGACATGTGGGAAGCATGACTACACGTATGCAAATGTCTGATAGGTCGTTATTTCTCTTGCAAGAAAAGAAAGCGAGCGGATGCAGAGATATGATACCCACTTAGAAAACGTATATATACATACACACGCACACACATTATATACACATACACATATATACACACATATATATATACACACACACGCACATGCCAGGGCAGAAGGGTGCCTCGAATGGCAGTATGCTCACAACTGTCCCGCGTAAATCGAGTGCCATAGGCATGCCGAAGCTAATAAAGGTGATCATTAAGTGTTTTCAGTGTATCGGTGCTTGAAGCCCTCGAACAGTGCCTGCCATTGACTGGTAGCCTTTGAAATGGCACTGAACAGTTTGAAGACAAATGTGTTTGGTCTTATTCAGTCAAACGCGCATGTGAGCACTGCTAGCGCGCAGCGGAAAGAAGTCATTTCCCGCCCGTCAACTGAGGATAGAACGTGATTGGGTATCAAGTTCGAGTACAAAGGGCGCCTCTGTCTGACTGCAAAACGTTTATATAAGTTTTGCACAAACACTAGGTGGGCGCCTCCTTGCGGGAGCCCATTGGGGTCGACTACCGCCCGGGCCCGCTCGACCAAGGCCCGTTGGGCCGTCAGGTCAGAGCAGCCGAGCAGTCCTCCCGGGAAGAGTTTAATAGGGGGGTTAGATTTGGGGTTTTTTTTACATGCCCACACCATGTGGAAAATGTCTGAGGACTTTTCCTCACAATGCGGGCACTTCTTCGTGCAAGCGGGGTCAAAGTATTTTAAGACTGCCGGGCACAGTAGCGTTTTGGTGTAAAGGCGAAGGAGAATGCTTTCCTATGCCTTTGTGAGGCTCTTACAGGGCTTACGATAGATGGAATGGCCAGATTGGTAAGGGCGCCCAACATGGAAAGAACTTGAGGTAGAGGCTTGAGCTTTCAACAAGATCTGCTTTCAACAAGATCTGGAGGAGAAGGAGGAGGAGGAAAAACTTTATTTGCTCTAATGGTGTAGAAATTAGCGGTGGCAGAGGTGGTCGGCCATCTTCACGGTCTTCTTCCCCATCTGCGCAGGGTCGACGCCCCTATTCCAGGGCACCACTGAGGGTGGCTACTCGGCGAGCGTGCCTTACTAGTCCATGCTGGACTTTCGGGTCGCTGCTGGAGAGCACCCTCTCCCACTGCTCCGCACTCGGGTCTTTTATTTGAAGGAATTGCTGATTCTGAACGCATTCCCATGTAATGTGATATAAGGTGGGCTTGGCGCCGCACCAGGGGCAAATGTCTCTATACTGGGTGGGAAACATCTTGCTTAGTGTGTTTAGGTTTGGATATGTTCCTGTTTGCAGCCTCCTCCAGGAGGTTGCTTCATGCTGATTTAGGCTGTTGTGGGGTGGAGGGTATTTGATTCGGACCCCCTTATAGTAATTCAATATGTCTGAGTAGCTTGGGTTGACTGGTATGGGTTCCTCAGGATCGGTGCTTGTGGCCGCTCGGTTTGTGTGCTCTCGAGCTGCCTTGTCCGCCCTTAGGTTCCCTTCTATTCCAGCGTGTCCCGGTACCCAGAAAATTGTATGCCTGACTTTGTTGTTAGCCCTGCAGGAGCGGAGGATGTGAAGCGCTCTGCGTCCTACTCTGCCGTTCATGTAATTCCGACACGTAGCTTGCGAGTCGGTGAGTATTGTTAAAGACCTTTCGGATCGGTAGCCCTCCACTGCCGCTAGAGCTACGGCTATTTCCTCAGCTTCCGTTACCGAGCAGTCCTTCATTGATGCGCTGCTGATCTCTTTGTAGTCCTGGCTTATTACTATCGCAGCTGTCTTTACCATGTTTGTGCCTCTTTGCTTGGCGTATACTGCAGCATCTGTGTATACTGTTGTGTTTTTTGTGGCCAGGTACTTTTCGACGTATTTCGCCCTTGCGTCCCTTCGCGCCGTGTGGAGGTTTGGGTCCATGTTTTTGGGTATAGGGCTAACAGTGAATGTTTTCCGATATTCATCAGGAATCCCCTCCGTTCTTTGGGTTTCTTTGATTGATTCCGCGAAGCCTAGCCTCATTAGCAGTTCCCTTCCCGTTTTGGTTTGCTGGAGTCTCATGAGCTGTGCGATACTTTGGGCTTCTTTTAATTCTTCGAAGGTGTTGCTTAAACCAAGTGCCATTAGTTTCTCTGTCGATGTATTGTTCGGCAGGTGAAGTGCTGTTTTGTACGCTTTGCGTAAAATTGTGTCCGCTTCTTGTATTTCCTGTTTGGTGCAGTTGAAGTACGGGAGTGAGTATGCGACTCTGCTGACCACCAGGTTGCCAACCAGCTTAAGTGTGTCTCCTTCTTTCATCCCATATCTCTTTTGTGACACCCGCGTGATCATGCGTGCTATTTGGGTTGTTGACTGCTTGAGCGTTTTCAGCGTGTGGGTGCAGCGCTGGTTGGATTGTACCCACATTCCAAGGACCCTGATTTGTTGGCTTTCCGGTATCGGCTGCCCCTTTAGCCATATGTTAAGGCTTTCTTTGCTTTTCTTGCCCCGTGTAATTCTCAGAAGCTCGGATTTCTCCGTAGAGCACTCAAGGCCTCTTTCCCCGACATATTCTTCCACGCAAGTGGCTGCTGCTTGCAGATAGCTTTCTTTTTGGCACAGCGAGCCTTTAGTGGCCCAGATGGTGATGTCATCTGCATAAATGGCGTGTTTTATGCCATTTATGCGGGCGCGGACAAAATCAGAAATTCACTTATTCGAAACCTAGGGAACGAACAGGTGGAACAACTCACCGCCTTCCTCAACAAACACTGGGCTGCGGAAACGGTACCAGAGGAATGGAAACACGCCGAGATTGTAATGATTCCCAAACCAGGTAAAAAGCTACAGGTAACAAACTTACGACCAATCTCCCTCACATCGTGCTTAGGCAAATTATATGAGAGGATAGTAACAAAAAGACTACAACATTGCATGGAGGAAAACGAGCTTTACCCCCATAGTATGTTCGGTTTCCGATCCAAGCTTTCGACACAGGATGTCCTTCTCCAAATTAAACATGAGGTTCTCAGCAACATACCATACAACGGAGAACACATTTTAATGGCACTAGACATAAAAGGAGCCTTTGACAATGTAAGCCACGCTGCAATCCTGGAAGGGCTTAACAGCGTAGACTGCGGGAAGAAAGTACACGGATACGTCAAAGCCTTCCTCTCCAATAGAACAGCAACAATAGGTTTGGGAGAGATTCGATCGCAAAAATTCGCCACACCAAACAAGGGGACACCCCAAGGTTCAGTAATTTCCCCGATACTCTTTAACATCGCAATGATTGGCCTAGGGCATAAACTAAGCGAAATCGAAGGCATAAAACAAGATCTGGATAGGACGAATTGTCTATCAGGCCTGTCTGACGTTCCTCGCGAAGGTCTGTCCCGGGGCGCCTAGCCGTGAACACCGAAGAATGAAAAGTGGACATGGGCAAATTGCGTAAATTCATTGCAGAAGAAGTTGGTATCCGAAAATGAGAAGAAGTTTTATTAACGAGATAACTGCTGCAAAAGTTGTGCAGGACAACAGTCAAGTAGAGGCTAGTCGTCTGTCAAGGAGTCGCTGTTAAGGTCTGAAAAGTCAGTCTCCATGTCGTCGTCCGACGACGAAGATGGCAGGTTGGAAGCAGAGAACTGTGTCGGCGTAAAAAAAAAGAAAAGTAAAGTAAACATTCTGCGTTAAGGTTGGCAAATAAGTCACATGACAACGTACCCTCCTGATTGACCAAGCCCGGTACAAAGTGGTGAAGTTGTTGAAGATGCTAAGCCACAGGCTTGACGGGTGTGTCGTGGAAACCCAGGAACTCAGCGAGGCGTGCTCCATCGCCACGTCGCGCAGTTCTTCCGGTGTCTGCGAGCAAGCGGTTTATTTTTTTTATTTATTTTTTTTTTTTGAGGGGGAGGGGTGAGTGCCTTACGTGCCAAAACCACGATCCGATTATAAGGCACGCCGTAATGGGGGACTCCGTATTAATTTTGGCCACCTGGGGTTCTTTAACGTGCATACATCTAAACATAAGTGCACGACGACTGCTCCTTTTCTTTTATTTCGCTCCATTGAATTGTTGCTGACGCGACCGCAATCCAACCCACAACCTTGAGCTCAGCAGTGCAACGCCGTAGCCACTCTGCTACCGCGGCGGGTATGAAAATACGCTGTTCAGTATGTACATTGCGTTACGGAGCATATATTAAAAATATCAGCTTCGCCATAAGGGCAAATGAATTAATGTGATAGCAACGTGGTAGAATATTGCACGAAGTGCAGGACTCGTAGCTGTAGTGACAGTATGTGTTGAAGTGAACGTAAGCCGACTAAGTAAAAACGAGCTGTTGGGCTAGGGGTCCTCTGTTTGAATGCTGCCATCGGACAATTTCCTTTACGCTTACTAAAGCCAAGGTCTAAAGTGACTTCGCCATCACTTTTCCGTGTCGGGTATGTTTCAAACGTCTTTCCAGGACAAATGTTGTCAAGAATGTAAGACCTGGTATGAGCAACTTCAGTGACAGAATGGTGTGCCAATATAACCCGCATACACAGCATGTCATATAGCATTGTATGGCATGTAGCATACATATACCTAAATATATACGGAAGCTCACGGCGGCGACGTCGAAAATTGACTTGAAGTTTCCGTATATCGCAATAAAAAAAAAACACTGTCGACCAAAGTTTAGTCATGACATATGGGACAAATGTCGCGGTTTTCGAATCGCGCGTATACGTATGAATGCGGCGATTGTGTTGCAACCGCTAGGTGGGATTAGCCTGGCTGGAGTCGGTAGTAAAATTTTCCAGTTACTAAGCCTGGTATGCTGGGCGGACTATGTGAGCCATTCGAGCGTCTTCGATTATGATAACAAGATTTTTCGCTAAACGTTCCTCAACGGAGTGTCTGAGGAGGGCAATCGGTGGGCGTGGAAGTCTGTCTTCATTACTTCAGGAAACGCCGTGTTGGAAGCTCGCGTTAGAAGACCACACCTCCTACTCGAGCAGCTTTTGTCCTCGTCATAACGTGCACCCATCCATTAGATAATTCAGCAGAATGCAGGCACCCCACGTCGCTCATCTCATCACACAAAGCACAAAATGCACGAGGCGAGTTGAGCAGCATACTGTGCTCGCTCCTTTACGCAAGCCGAAGTAGAAGATACAGCTACAGCAAACCAATTAAAATCGCGATCCTGGTAAATATATACGACGTGACATGTCCGTCTTATGAAGCGCCACCCAGGAAAAGTGGATGAACAATCTTCGGAATTACTGACCTTCCAGCTTCACGGTGGACAGCTCATGCCAGTGGCGTGAAAGTATGCTCGGCACACGCGTTACGGAGTCTCCGGTGCCGATATTCGTCATGTTCATAGCGACGGCATGCAGTGCAGCACAAGTCACCATACAGACCCGCATAAAGTATTCATTGCCTGTTGAGCTCCGCAAAACGAGAACAGTTGCGCCCATAAAATTACCCCAAGTTTCCTACAAGATTACAAAATACATAATGGCATAAAATGGCACAAAACAGGACGGCAAATAAAAGTAGACGACAAAACAGGTGGCCCTGTCGTCTATTTTTTTTTTTTTTGTCTTGCTTTGTGCCACTCTTAAGATGAACTTGTACCAACTAAGCCAACAGCATGCAGGAAGGAAACACTAGGAGACAGCATGACGTAGGGGCGCTAATATTGGCAAGTAACCTCGTCTGACGTCACACCTTACTCTCAGAGCTACCCTGCGCATTGACTCTTGGGAAATACGCCCGTGGTAACCAGACCTTTCAAGGCATTGTTTGGATCTTGGCAGATCTTGTAGTGACGCTGTACTCCCCATACTTACCGCATGCTCGGTAGCTACCAATTACCGCTTGACGATCGCGTAGTGAGGACCTACTTCCCATGAGCTTCCTTGTATTATCTTTATGAAGAAACTTCACAAACGTCACGTCACGTGACGCTCACTCCTATAGTCCGTTTCCTTTCTCTATGCTAGCGTCTACACAATAGTCGCAAGCATGGTGGTGCAGCCAGCATAGGGATGACGGGTCGCATATGGACTTACCTTAAATTCGTCCTACGGTCTTAAGCGACATTGTGACTTTGTAAATTGATCACATTGTAACAAAATACTGCGTTATAAATGCAACAGCAATTCGCTATGTTTATGCATGCATCATGAAGAGTTGTATTGTCTTCATGTGCTTTGAAAAATATCCGAAAGCTTAGGCTAATAAAGGCTGATAGCATCGACATCAACAGCCTCTTTTATGTCCACTGTGGGGCGAAGGCCTCCCCCTGTGATCTCCAATTACCCTTGTCCTGCACCAGCCGATTCCAAGTAGCGCCTGCGAATTTCCTAATTTCATGCCCGGCCTTCCTGCACAAAATCTTTCCGGATGCGCGCACCCTCACAATGCGTGTCGCTACTGTAAGGATATAGCTAGCCTTGCTCACATGCTCCGGGGTTGCCCCCTGGCGCCGGGGGCCAGGACAACCAAAGAAGAGTCGGACCAAGCTCAACGCAGCTCGGACCTCGAAGCACAGCTCTGGGCTGTCCATCGGGCCCGCGACGCGGCGGAGGGACATGGTCTCTGTCCCGACGTCGGAGCGGCCCGCTGCGCCCTAATCGCGCGCACCGACGGACTTCAGAAAAGTTATTCATACATCCATCGCTCCACCTAGTCTTCTCTCGTCCTCGATTCAGTTTTCCTTCTCTTGGTACCCATTCTGTAACCCTAATGGTTAATGTAACCGGCGCATTACATGACCTGCTCGGCTCCATTTTTTTTTTTATGTCAATTAGAATACCGTCTATACCAACGTGCTCTATGGTCCAAGCCCTTTTCTGTCTCGCAACGTTATGCCTAGCAATCTTCGTGCCATCGCTCTTTGCGCGGTCTTTAACATGTTCTCAATCTTCTTATGGCGTTTTTCACTGGTCGATTCGGAGCAGGATTTCTTGCTCCGCGGCAACGAATCCGAATTTCACTGGTGGATCTGGAGCGGGTTCGCGCGTTCCACTGGTCGTTTCGGATCAACTCGCTTCAACTCGAGGCGCGGATTCGGGCGGAAATAGCTCGCGTCACTTCCGTCTTCAAGCGGAATCAGTACCCAGTTGGTACGCAAACATTGTGTTGCCTCGCAAAATGGCTGCGTTCGGTGCTGCTGCAGCGCTCGCGTTTAGCGATGAGAGCTCGGACGACAGCGATTACGAAGTGAGTGATGCAGGTGCTGTACGAAGCCTTCTATGCACGTTGTCCATGCACAATCCTTGCGGGCGCGACATGTAAATGACGGACTATGCGACTGCCATGGTCAAATTACACACGGGAAACGGCGAGTTTGGTTGCAGTGGAAACGTACAGAACGGAAGTCGGGCATGGTTTTCGGAACCGGTTCGTGCGACGTGTACGCAGGCTTCCTGTATGATCCTCTGCGAAGCATTTTTGCGCTCCGCTGGCCGATTCGGATTTGTGAAACCCGAGCGCCCCGCTCGAGGATTTCGGCGGCCGCTCCAGATCGACCAGTGAAAAACGCCATTAGTCAGACTCCAAGTCTGTGCGCTAATGTCAGCACTGCTAAAATGCAGATTGTACACCTTTTCAATGATAATGGTAAGCTCCCAGTCAGGAGCTCACGATGTCTGCCCATTTTAACGCGACAGCGTTGAGGAGCTCGTGTCGCAGAAAAACCGGTGTCGTCGGCGTCAGCGGCGTTGGTCTTGAGCGATAAATCCCAGAAGGCACTTCATAAATAAAAAACATCTTGCAAGATGGGCCAGTGGGAATCGAACCAGGGTCTACGGAGTGTGAGACGGAGACGCTACCACTAAACCACGAGTTCGTTCCTTCAAAACGGGACAAAATCGCCTGTAGTGAATGCGGTGTTGCCTTAGAAACGTGCCGTAGAAAGTTATACTGCGGTGCATATCGGTAATTATGACCATGTAACTTACAGAAGTCGCAGTTTCACGAGTAGCGAAGTACGTTTCCGCTCAATTTCTTCTGCGCTCTGCGCACACGCAGAGCCATCTTGCGGCAAACCCAGAAGACCCCCTCTTCGCAATGTACGGCTCGGCCCCGACACGTGGCGCGCCACTCGCCCCATAACCGCGTCCGCCTTCATGGCGCGTCGGGGCCCGGCTATCGCTGCCGATCGCGACGTTTGGCTTGCGTAGCGCGTTTGAGTAGGCGGTGCGAATGGGATGCGAAAACGCTATCGCGTTCCACTCTTGAAGGCGAAGCTTAAGCGTCCTCCAATTTTATGCGAAGCATATTACGAGAGCTCAACCCAGCTCCTCAGGCGCGGCGGTGTCGCCTTCAATACCACGTGACACCGTGACGTCACGACAGAGGAGCAACGGTGCTCCAACTCGCGCCGTCGCCCTCGGCGTCGCGGCGGTATATAAGCAGCTGCGCTTGCCTCTGCTAGACACTCACGAAGTGAGATGCCTCCTGGAGACAGAGCTGCTCGTTGGAATGAGAAGCGAAGGTTGCGGTGTGCTACGGAGACTGTTTCTAGGTGGCTTTGCTACGGCGCAGCGACTACGCGCCCCGCATCGGACGCGGTGAGCGTCGAGCAACGCAGCGTTCGGCGCGACAACGAAATGTGCGCCTGAGCAAGCGCCGCACACCTGAGCCGACGCCGACGACACCGGCTTTTCTGCGACACGAGCTCCTTAACGCTGTCGCGTTAAAATAAAGGCTAGTATGCTTCGCATCCTGGGCTTAACCTTAGCTAAGCCACAGCCAGTTTTTTTATTCCTGTGACCCATTTTTATTCTTCTGTGAATTTCCTTCTCATGGTCAGGGTTTCCTGTAATTAGGTGACCTATAGGTAAACGTACTCCTCCACAGACTCAGGCTGACTTGCAATCTTGAATTCTTGTTCCCTTGCCAGGTTATTTATCATTATTTTTGTGTTCTGCATATAAATCTTCAGCCCCGTTCTTACACTCTCTCTGTTAAGGTCCTCAATCATTTGTTGTAACTCGTCTGCATTGTTGCTGAATAGAACAATGTTATCGGCGAACCGAAGGTTGTTGAGATATTCGCCGTCGATCTTTACTCCTAAGCCTTCCCAATTTAATAGCTTTAATAATTTTCTAAGCACGCTGTGAACAGCGTAGGAGAGATTTTATCTCCCTGTCTGACCCCTTTCATTATAGGTATCTTCCTACTTTTCTTGTGTAGAATTAAGGTAGCTGTACAACCTCTGTAGATATTTTCCAAGGTATTTACGTAAGCGCTCTGTACTCCTTGATTACGTAATGCCGCTATGACTGTTCGTATCTCTACTGAATCAAATGCCTTTTCGTAATCTATAAAAGCCATATAGAGAGGCTTATTATACTCTGCGGATTTCTCGATAAACTTATTAATGGCATGGATGTGATACATTGTAGAGTATTCCTTCCTGAAGCCCGTTTGTTCCCTTTGTTGACTAAGGTCCAGTGTTGTTTTTATTCTATTGGAGAGTATTTTGGTAAATATTTTATATAATACTGGGAGTAAGCTAATGAGCCTATTATTTTTCAATTCTTTGACGTCTCCCTTTTTGTACATTAGTATAATGCTTGCATTCTTCCAGTTTTCTGGAACCCCTGCAGTTGATAGACATTTCGTATAAAGAGCCGCTAGTTTTCCTAGCATTATGTCTCCTCCATCTTTGATTAAACCGACTGTTATTCAATCTTCTCCTGCCGCTCTTCCTCGTTTCATGTCTTGCAAGGCCCTTATGATCTCATCGCTAGTTATAGGAGGAGTTCCTGTATCCTGTTCCTTACTGTTTCAGTTTAGGTATCCTTACTCCTCTGAGTACTGCATAGGTCAGTATATAATTCTTCCGCTGCTTTTACTATATCTTCGAGATCGCCGATGATATTACCCTGCTTATCTTTCAGTGCATACATCTTGGTTTGTCCTATGCCAAGTTTCTTTCTCACTGCGTCCATTTTTTACTGCTTCTTCAGTCTTTTTCAAGTCATAGTTTCGAATATCACTTATTTTCACCTTGTTGATCAGTTCTGACAGTTCCGCGAATTCTATCCCATCTCTTGAGTTGGACACTCATTTTTTGTCGTTGCTTTACTAGGTACTTTGTTATTTAGGAGAGCTTGCCTACTGGTTGCCTTGGTGCCTTGCCTCCCACTTCAATTGCTGCTTCTGAAGCCAACGTATTTACGGTTTCATTCATTAGCTCTATGTCATCATCTCTGTTCTAAGGGCTGCATATTTGTTTGCAAGTACCAGCCTGAATTTGTCTGCTTTTACCCTTACTGCCTCGAGCTTGACGTGTTTTTTCTTTACCAATTTTGCTCTTGTTCTCTTCAAATTGAGGTGAATCCTAGCCCTCACTAACTTATGATCACTACACTTTACCCTACCTATCACTTCTACATCCTGCACTATGGTGGAATCAGCAGAAAGTGTGATGTCAATTACATTTCTTGTTTCACCATTAGGGCTTTGCCTGGTCCACTTTCTGTTGCTACGCTTCCTGAAAAAGGCTGATAAACTAATGAATGAAGTCTTGCATGGAGCCACAATTAGCATGGAGACGCGACTAGACAGGTGCATGTACTATTTCCTGTTCACATGATAGATAAACGATCGCAGTGCCAGAGTTCACTCTGGTAATTTCAGTAGGAAAGTCGCTCTAAAAGCTAACGAAATCAAGCAATTTATATGGTGGGAGCTTCGGGTATTTGTTTTCATGTTCCCACACTCAAGACACACTGACAGGGACGAATGAACAGACCACGCAAGCGCCGTCTGCTCACTCGATTGTGTCTTTTTTTGCTGTCTGCATAGAAATCGAACGGTTGTGGCTTTCTATCCGGAGACAAGAGTCAGCATTAATAACGGCCTGAAAAGCAAGAATGACGAAATTTTACAGTTACCTGCGCAGATACGGAAAAGATGCCGTGCGCATAGAGGGTGACCTTCAGGTAATTGAGGAGCGCGGCCCCAATGTGCACGAAGACGCTCGTCTCGTAAGACATCTGGAGGTCTAAAGCGGTGCGCACTTTCGTCAACACTCGAGAACACTGCGTGATCAGTGACTGCTCATCGGCGACGTCGACGCCTTGGCCAGGATAGAAAAACGAGATCAACTGAAAGAAAAAGAAAATAAAAAAGAATAAGCTCAGAAGGTTCGCCAAAGACTGGCACGTCAGTTGCAGCCAGTGGGGTACCAGTTGCATTAAAAGTTCGATACCTGGTAATCACTGTAAGAGTGTTCAGCGAGGCACGCCAAATCACGCCAATAGTGTTAATACTTTCCTCAACTTGAGGTGTCGCCGAGATTACTTTGTGGACAGCCTATTTTTGGAGTGGTGCCCAGCGTCGCCCCTCGGTCTTAACGGGCCGCTGCACTTAAAGAATGCTTTCTCATTGTCGATTCGAAGGCGATGACCGACTGAGGTGGAGGTGCGTATTCTCCGTGAACTTACCCCAATAACAACAGAAAGGGGGGGGGGGGGGGGGGAATGAGGTGCAGTGCTTATATGTTAAATCCCACAAAGCCCCAATCCACATCGAAGAAACTGGAAACAACTTGTTGACCTGTATTTCGGCCCGTTGAGAATACGTTTGTTTAAGAAAGAAATACCACCGTAATAACAATTAGTGTAGCATTTACTTATTTAATGAGTTGCTCAATTATTCACAAAACGAGACTCACTGCAGCGTATATGAAAAGGGCTATACGGCAGGTCCTGTGTTAACTTTCCCACACTCATTCGGAGAACAAACACAGCGTAGCAAGAAACGCACATTGGACAACTCGGGACTAAATGGGCGCCGACACGGGCATTCGAAGTTGTGGAAACTCTACCGCAACCTTCTCGCGCGTAAAAGCGCGACACTTGGAAAGTATGAGGAATGAGAAACAATTAAAATATGTTTTAACTTGATGCTGTACAGTTGTTTGCCAAACAATAAACCTGGTGCCATCGCGACAACATTGTGCCACCCTGACGCAGAGCTAAATTTGCTGACGTCGTGCAGGAATATGCTAGGGATGATGACGTGGCTCATAAAGAAGCGAACACGAACGCGGCGTGCGTTTCTTCCGTCCGCGCTCACCTGGTTGCAGGAACTAAACGAGCCGGCGTTGTAACGTCGTAAAGCATTCACCTCCGTGGGTATCCAAACCAAAACTGGCTTGCAGAAGTATGCATTAATAAGTATTATGGAGTATTATATAAGCCCCCGCCAGAAGAAAACACGGATAGAGCAAACGAAATTAACGATTCTTTTTTAATTCGGTATTTAAGGAAAATCGCTTTCTACGTCCCCTTGGAACGGCTATTAATGCGAGTATTGGTCCCTCAGACATCACTGATGCCGGAATTCTTACCCTCCTGAAACTATATCCCAAAAAGGCTACACGGCCCTGGTATTCTCAACATTTTTATGCGGAAATGTGGAGCCCGTACCACTGCCTGATCTTTCGCAAGTCACTTTTAAATTCCAAACTATACCAGATGATGGAAAGTCGCTAAAGTAATTCCAATCCACAAATCGGGAGACATACACGCCATATAATTTCAGTCCAATATCATTAACAAGCATATCCTGTAAGTTGATCGAGCCTATCTTTCTGAAGCATATCACTAAGATTCTAGAGAAAAACTATCTATCACCTAATCAATACGGTTTTCGAAGCGGTGGGTGAACCATTACTCAGCTCACTGAAGGAGATGATCTTGCGCGTGCTATCAATGACCACAGTCAAATTGATATGCTATCACGTGATCTAGCTAACGCATTTTATTCTCTCTGCCTCAAGGAAGTAATAGCGAAACCAGAAACCATGCTCGTAAAACGGAAAATAACCACCTGGATTAAATACTTTTTGTTACATTGATCCCAATTCATAGTAATAGAAAACGTGCCATCTAGAAATGTACCACTAACATCCGGAGTTCCCCATGGATCTGTGCTTGAACCAGTTTTATTCTACATTTTTATTAATAACATAACTAGTAATATAGAATGCAATATAATGTTATTTGCTGATGACTGCATTATTTACAGACAAATTAACAGTCAATGATCACCTGCTACTTAACATTTCTTAGCATGCTTGCAGATTGGTGCAATAATTGGCAGATGTCAGTTTACAAAATAGAATGCGTGACCATGACCACCTCAAGAAGGAAAGAACCTTTTCACTAGACTTACCTTATTAACGACCAACTCTTAGCAAAAGTAACACAAATATTAAGTTACTACATTAACTGATCTGGAATGAAACAATCGCCTCACAAGCATCCCTATAGACCACTGCCCTGCAGAATCTGTCCTGCTTTGAACGATGCCTAAGACTGTATACCATCTCCGTCCACCAAACTCCTAGCCAACACGACCTTCACGAGACCCTATTTAGAGTATGCTAATACAGCATGGTTTCAGCATTCGAAGACTAACATTCTAAAAAAAACTAGAAACTGTTACAACGTAGGTTGTTCGGCTTAGTCACAACAAATGTAAACGTGCACATTCTCCTACGAACATCTGTTGGTTACCCCTGGTATTCAGACATTAGAAGCTGGTGAAAAGGTAGACAAAAACCCGGGGCTCTACGCCGGCCAAAGGAAAATTTAAAAGAAAAGAAGACCTTTCGAGCGAGTCTTCGTCATCGTCTTCAACGTGCCACTAAAAGCACAAGAGCGCCTCTGCTTTACTGAAGCTGTTACAGAAGTTTCGTAGCTTTGTTCTGACGCGCGTCAGCAGCACGCACTTCCGGCGACTCGTAGCAATGCAAGTTCAAAGCTCCCGCCTATCTGCTCCGGCGAGCTGGTTGGAGGCGCAATGGAAGCTGGCACACCAACATGGCTGTATTTCCGGCTTGAACATGACGCCAAGGCCTCTCCTATTTTGTTTCTTTCCTCCGTGGGTTGGCGGTGTGCAACATCAGAAAATATTGCTTTGTATTATGACGTCACGATAATATCGACGACGCCAGGTCCGGAATTACCAGGCAACTTTAGTATAAAATTAAAACAATCTTACAAAAGCTTCCCATCTATCACTCTTAATAGGTAAGTGTGATCCTTTTAATTAGGATAATTGCGGGGTATATACAGAGTGTCTACAATTTCGAAAATCTGTGCTAGCAATGCTTTACACGAGGCTTACCGGCAAAAAGCCCCAACAAAAAACCAAGAACGAGCGGCGTGTGGAAAGTGAAGAAAACGTGCCTGGTCAAGCGCTGCGTGTAGTGAACTGAAAGCTCGGCGAGTCGACAGCGACAGCAGATGACTTATCACTGCCACGAGTTCCCAGGGTTGAGCGGCCATGCGAAGTGCAGCTGACGCCGTGGCTCCCAAGTTTTCCGTCTGCACAAACGAAGACATGAGTGTCGAGAACTGGAAACGACCGCGTTTACTTTCGCAAGCAGTATAAAAGTTACCATCCGTGAACTACCGCAGCACACAATCCACTGTTGATCAATGGATGACACGCGTGAGCGACGTGTTGGCGCGACGCAAGGAATCTCCTACTGTGCAAGTGGAACAGCTCCCTGGCAGTTACCGGGAGTCTTACACCACACCTTGCTCATGCTAGCAGAGGAGGGCCGAGCGCATTATTGCCCTTGCTCCGCCACAGAGGCGATTGAGCGTAGCGTTGGCGATGCGTCCACTTCGCGCTTCGTTTGGTTATACGCTGGAAGTTGGAAATTGTCCTCCAGGGAGCGTTCCGCCGCAAGAATTTTTCAAATCGGCTCATTAATAGACGAGATAGAACTATTTCAGTGCCGCAAACCCATCATTTCAGGAGGCGAGCTCCACAGCACAGCGAGACACTCTCTCCACTCGCCCCGTTTAGCCACCGCAAGCGAAATTCATTACCTGCGTTCTCCCATACCGGACCTCGAGGATCGCGTAACGCATACGTCACGAGGCCCGCCTTCATTTTTTTCTCCTGGCTTTTTTTTTTTCTATTTGCGGCGCTGCGTTTTTTAGCTGATGGCGTTGCGCGCGAACTGTTGTCGTTTCGCGGAACGCACGATTTTGCGCTGTGCACAAGGCCACATGAATAGCAATATAATACAGGGCTACACAAATAGTGACGCAGAACAAGCGGATCGCAAAGCATGATCGCGCGCTGGAACACGGAAGAAAATAGCCTAGTTTCGGTCCCTGCGCACCTGACTACACGATCGTGGGAACAAGCAGACGAAGCGGAAGTACATCTCTCTTTTTTCAGTGCGAAGTAAAAAAAAAAAATAAGCACGCAGACACTCCATGTGTGTGTTTTGTTATTTCTGTAAACTTCAATTTGTCAATTCAAGCAACAGATCACACGAACAACAGATGTTAGTTGGAATAATTCTAGAAGTCACGTGTCCCTACGAGCGACGTCATTCTGCGGACACGACTACGTAGGCTACGCCACCGTCCGGCTTGGAGCGCGGTCGCCGCCAGAGAAAAGGAAAACGGCGTTCGGACATAAATTTCAGACCTTTCCGCGGCGCGTAGTGATGTAATTCTTCGCAAATACGATCGTTAGCGCGCATTGTATGGTCTGCGCTTGTCAGCTCAAAATGGCCAGACCTGGTGTGAGGCCCTTTAACCGCCCGCGTTTTCGGCGGCACAGAACGACAACGGCGGCAGTGCCGACGGCGTTAATTATTACGCCTCGAGCGTACATATAGAGATGTCGCAATAAAAACGAGGTTGGAGACTTTTTAGGCAGGCGTTGCATGCAATGTTGTCCTTAAGAAAAATTGTGAGAGTTTACGCAATACCAAAACCCCGATATGATAAAGAGGCACGCCGTTGTAGAGGACTCCGGATTAAATTTGACCACCCGCGTTCTTTAACGTGAATACAATGCAGAGTGCACGGGCGTTTTCGCATTTTGGCCCATCGAAATGCGGCCGCCGCGGCCAGGTGTTAGATTCCGCGACACCATGCTTAACAACGCAATGACATAGATGCTGCATCCATGCGAATGCGTAGGTATTGCATGTGTAGAGATTGGGTTGAGGGAACGGTGGTGGCCGTGAGGGCTAGTGGTTTTAGTTTTCTGCCCGGAAGCGAACCCGAGGCGATCAGCACTATAGACCGCCGCAGCGACCGAACAGTCGCGGAGGGTGAGGAAATTATTAAAAGTTGGAAAAATTAGATAGGGAAGACGGGGGGGAGCTTAACCGGAATAAAGTCCGTCCTTGACGCGAGTCGAAAAAGGCGAATAAACGAACACAATACGACGGATACACCAATACACTCTGGGATTGCCTATAGTCAGTCAACATACACTTCAATCCTTTTACGGCGCCGCTATATTGGCGCTGCCAGCATGCGGCGCCATCTGGCTTCCCCTCTCCGATAGCGGATGACGTGCCGAGTAAATGCAGAAAAGCGCTGTTCTCGCATTGAGAGCGAAACATAACTTGCCAGTGATGGCGACGCTTTCAAGTGAAAGCACTAGCAGTTGCACAAGGCCTTATTTCAGCCTGATGCAGATGAGCGAAGACATCGCGTGGGCGTCCTCCAACGAGGCGATGTACCCGATTACGCGTACTTCTATTTCTTCTATATACTGAAAGTGTTTTCGCTCTAGCAGCCTTTGTTAAGCTGCCGTGCCCAGGGCTCTTGTGTTCGCTACTCCGTGACATAGGCTCATGCAAAGAATATAGCTGCTTTCTGGAAACGTTGAGACTAATCTGGGGCCGAAGCTGCTATAGCATATCCCTGCGGACCTTAAGCAAATCAAGGACTCCAGATTGTCTTCATTAGAAGCCGAATTATAAAGCAGTTCTGTTCTCGACAAAAAACTGAATGTACGACTGAGGTAACGCAATTAAAAGAAGTTGTAGCATCGCTTGAGATGCATATAGGCGACCATTCACGCAGATCAAATCAGATAACTTACGGGATTACCGAGGACGCAAAAGAAAACTCCACGATGTCCGCGACGAACAAGTTAATTATGAAAAAAGAACACTTTAACAATATTCTCAAAATTGATCCTGTCCAAAGAGAAAGGATACATAGACTGGACCGGCCCGACGCTGCAAAAGCTAGACCAGCCATACTGAAATTTCTGAACTTTCGAGATAAAAGCAAAATAATTAGGCACTACGGCCGACTTCAAGGTTCCGCTTCCTCGATTAGTGAAAATTTTTTGCCGCGTACAAGAACCGTGAGAAAACAATCGCGGCAATGCGCAAAAACATACTAAGAAACGGGTGACAAATTCTCTTTCATCTTCGATAAAGATAAACGGTGTGTTATATCGGTGGGACGAAGAAAGCAACAGTATTGCAGCCATCACCGATGTTTCTAGAAGTTCGATTAATGCCTAAAAAAAAAACGTGCGCGCGCGCGCGCGCACGCACGCACGCGCACGCACACGCACGCACCAAGCCGAAATCGCAACACTTAGCCCTCACCGAGTACGAAAGAAAAAATAACCTTCGCAAGTGTAAATGCTCACAGTATGTTGAACAAACTTGACTCGATCGAATACCTGCTCTTTGACACGGAACCAGATTTTTAGGAGTAGCCGAAACATGGCTATCAGACGATATAACGGACGCTAACTCCCCCGAATTACGCTGTTGTGCGCAAAGACAGAGAAGCACGGGGTGGTGGCGTTGGCTTGTACATTAACAAAAAAAAAATACATTTCACTGTGCTACCACATATGACCAATGTAGAAGCAGTATTTTGCAAATTGGTGTATGGTCATGCGCAGTCGTAGTCAGGTGCGCATACCGCAGCCCTACTAGTCTCCCCGAAACAATGGCGTCCCTGCATTTATACTTATAACGCCACGCTCAGAGTGCTAAACTAATCTTGATGGGCGATTTCAACCTGTCAGACATTGACTGGCACACTACGAGTCATCACTCGGAGTGTGCAGATATACTTGTGGATATCATGTTACAAGTTTAACCTCAGCCATATAGTAAAAAGCCACGCACGTGTTCAAGAAATAAGTTCGAATATTCTTGACCTAGTGTTGCTATGTGACAACTTTTCCGTCGATAAGACGACAATAGATATAGTAGAAGGCATCTCAGACCATAAATTGATCCTTGGCTCTATTCCGGTTAATAAAAAAGCTTTGTCCTTCCAACTGAATATTACCTCCGAGACTAGCGAAGCTGGCGATACAAGTATCACCGATCATCTCCTTTTCGAACTCTCGTCATTTACTGAACTTTCATGTGACGATACAGTTGATGTCGAAAGGTTGTGGCTGAGGTTTAGATCGTTCGTTTCGTATTGCATCACGCAGTATGTACCAAAGAAAAAAGGAAACATAAACCGTGGATAACGAGGGACATTATTCATGCCAAACGGTAAGTTGAGAGGCTCAGAAAACCTCTAAAAGTAGAATGTACCCCTAGAACAAGGGAAGTACTCACCGATTCCATTAATAGTATGAAGCTAAACATGAAAAACGCTAAACATAATTACTTCACCAATACCCTCGGTAAGTCAAAGGTCTGAAGAAGAAAGCTTAAAAACAGCGAATAGTACGAACAATTATTTCTGTTCTGTATTTACACATGACGGCAACGTGGTATGTGGTGAATCCAGTTCGAAATATCATTTACTTCAGCCAGATGTGACAGAACAAAATGTATTAAACTTGCTCATAAATCTAGATACTAAGCGCCAGGACCGGATGGCATGCCCGATAATTTCTTCAAAAGATATGCTGAAAGTTTCAAAGCTTTTTTACATACTTTTTAACTATTCTTTATCGACAGGTACACTTCCTAAAGCATGGAATAAGGCAAAAATAATTTCAATAAATAAATCAGCCGCAAAAACAGATCCCTCCAATCATAGGTCCATATCATTGACTTGTGCTGTATATAAGCTACTGGAGCATATTATACTCAAGCAAGTAGTAGACCACTTAGAATAAGGTATATTGTCGCCTTGGCAGCATGGCTTCCGCCGCGACCTTTCAACCATAACTCAGTAGAACTGGTTCACGATTTATCACTAATAAGCAAAAACGAATGGATATAATTTTTTTTCGACTTTTCCAAGGCAGTCTATCGTGCATCGCACAAAAAACTAATAAACTTAAACTAACTTCTGGAGAAGAATCTGTAGTAAATAGTCTTTATAATTACCTCACCGACCGCACCCAATGTGTTGAACTTAACGACCTAGCCTCAAACAATACTAACATTACTTCAGGCGTAAATCGAGGTAGTGTGTTGGCTCCCGCTTTATTTCAAAATTTTCATCAATGACTTGCCCACTAAAATAAACGTAAAGATACGATTATTCACATATGACTGTATTTGCATCGCAATTATTTCAGAAGTAGATCACATACATGGCTTCAAGGTCTTCGTCGTTTCCGCCAGGAACGTTTCCGCGTCACAAGGAGATGTGTTCGGTCTGATGTACACGCTGACGATCACAAGACCAGTAGACAGACATCTCGACTGCACAAGCGTCTCCCACGTGGCTTCTGCCATGCCGTTGCCGATACACGGGATGGGCCTTGCGGGCACGATCGCGCTCGCGTACGGCAGCCTCCACTTCTGCCGTGCGCTGCACCCGCGGCCTACCCATGCTGGCGGCCGGGAATTGAAGGAATTAAATTATGAGATTTTTACGTGCCAAAGCCACGATCTCATTATGAGGCACGCCGTACTGTTGGACTCCGGAAATCTTGACCTGGGGTTCTTTAACGTGCACCTAAATCTAAGTACACGGGTGCTCTCGCATTTCGCCCCCATCGAAATGCGGCTGCCGTGGCCGGGATTCGATTCCGCGCCCTCCGTGCACCATAGCCACTAAGCAACCACGGCGGGTTCGGCTGGGAATGCATTGCATGACGCGCGTAATGCAATGCAGTTATGTACAGTTCGTCTGGGTAGCGTGGCGTTCAACTATCTTTCTTTAAGGGGCTTTGATTTTTTTTCGTCCAGATCCTAAGATGAGCTCGTGTTCACGCGCACTTGCTGTCTCCAATAAGCAGGGAAGCTCAGTTAATCGCGACAGGGGTGGTGTCATGCCTAGCAGACGGAACTTCCGCTTGCAGTGAACTTTGTGCTCATGCGCTACTCTTTCTGAGCTCGTCCCTTCGCGCCGTTATCAGGCGCTGACCGGCCGGCCAGTCGACGCTGGTGCGGTACTACGAATGTAAACTCTAGTGTTGTACGCAGTTGTGTAAGGTGGCTTTCTTGGAGTGCGTTTTCGGCGCTCATGGACGTATCAGTGAGACATAGAAAGCTTCGCTTTAAAACTGCAGGCCTATGGTCAAATGGACTACCGAGCCAAAATCGCTAGAATGAAAGTGCTGTACCAAATAATCAACCGCCAGATAAACATTGATCCGTCCAAATAAGTATGCAAATCTACAGCCAGAAAAACTAGACAAAATCATCGCGTTAAATGGTTTCGATTTTTTTTTTTGCTTCTTGCTACCAGGTAGTGGGACAGCTTGGACCCTTCTGTTACTAAACTTACAAGTTTAGATTTATTTTTGAAAGCGGTACAGGATTGCATTGACAATGAATATAGCATCTTAAAACTTTGTTCAGCCTGCTTTGAGATCTTACCATTAGTTTTCATTTATTTGACATGTTTCGTTTCTCTTATGCTGATCGTACTATATACCTATTCTATACTATACTTGTACATGCCCCTCCTGCTATGATATTGTATAGGATTGGCAGTATGTGAAAAAAAATGGAAATAAATACATTTCAAGTAACCCTAGATAGTTCTTACCGCCTCAACATCATGTAATCTGTCGCAACAGTCGTTATGTGCCAGCAATCTGTCGATATATATTCAGTGTCATTAATAATGGAGCTTGTTTTCACTAGCTCTCGCAACCATTGGTTCTTAACATGAAAGACACTGCATGATAGTCCCTGGAGATGCACAAGCAAGGACAACAGTCAGAGCTATAACATACACATGAAATCTCAGCCACTTAAATACGTGCTATTGCTATAGCTTATTACTGACGGAGTTTGTCATTCGAATTAAAAGAAGGTCAAAAGAAGTTAAAATGTTGCGCCCACACTACCTTAGTGCTTTGAGCTTCAACAGAACTGCAGTCGGTTAAGGACATTTCGTTATGCCTTACGACATCAGAACAAAATGTGCAGCGAAACGTCTCTTTAATCCCTGTAGTTGCCGACACGTATATAGGATCATGTGGTTGCACGGGGGATGTTCTCGGTTTGCCATCTTGACTGGCGATTACGCGTACGTACAATCCCTGAATGGCCGCCTCCTCGGACGTGAGATCTTCCTTAAGGGGCAAGACAGTGCGGTGACATCAAATTGTAAAGTGTACGGAAGGATACACAAATGTTCTTCGCTCACTCATGCAAGTAACTGTTCACATGGCATTCATATCGAAGCTAAACTTTTTTTTCAAAGCTCAGTACCCCAACCTGTAAATTGCTCATTAGTCTATGACAGACAATCATTTATTAGCTAAAAGGCGCTGTCCGCGCAATACGCGAGCTCGCAGTTTTTGGCACCGTCAGGGTATACGCTGATATCGCGCAGTGTCGGAGAGTAGTACTCTTTCAGCTGTACCAAGCCACACTGATTCATACGTGGAACATGTCATATCCAATCAACAAATTTAGCAAAAGTCCATTCCCTTTTGTGGCGATTCAGGCACTGGGCTGCATTCACAAGGCGTCGTATGACGTCGCAACTGGTAGGGCCATCTATTTTGCGCTCCGCAATCTACCCGCTGCAATAGTTCTCTACTTAGTGCACTATCAACGCCTCCTCAATAGCACAAGGTCGGTGCACTTCGATCCATGACGTCATGCTACCTTGCCCGACTGTCATAGAATCTATATATGGGGACGCTCCCGAGTAAGCCGCGGCGATTTTGACTCGCCGCTTTCGTCACGTCAGGCTTGGCAATGGAAATTTCGGTCCAAGTAGCGTGAATTCATAGCGCATAGTGTACAGGGCCGCTTTCTAGGAGGCGCAGGATCAAGCCTAATCAGGAGTCGACGCCATCAACGTAACCCCCCCCCCCCCGTCTCCCGCCGCGCCTCTCACCATCACCCAAACATCCAGTGGCCCCGCACCGCACAATGCTTTCCGCCCTGCCGGGGGCGTGCCGATCAAGATGCTTTAAACGGGAAGAGAGTTCGTTACCCCACTGGGGAAGGTGTAAGTTGGGAAGGAAAGATAGAAGCAAACGCTAGAAAATAAAGGATGTGGGGGCGGAGGGTGAGTCTAATAGGCTAATTGAACGTAGGAGCTTAAATAGCAACTCCATCGATATCAGATGTCGACAGAGAGGCAGGCATTCGAGGATTGTCTGCTCCGAAGGCGGTTGGTCGTCGAGACGGGCCAACGCGCTCGAGCTCAAGTCAGAACGCCCAAAGCGATGAAAGGGCGCAACATTTCTGGGCATAACACGCAAGAGATGCTTATTTGCGACGTATGTACAAGATACACGCACACACAAAAAGAAACATACCAGTTCATGTCCTTGCCATCCCTCTTCCGCAGTCTTCCTGCGTTTGTGGGGGACCGCACCGGGAGACCTGTCCTCGAGCGGGCGTGAACGGCGCTGCCTTGCGACGGCGTCTCCGTCGCCGGCGCTTGTGTCCGAGTTCTCCAGTCGAGGGCTTAATCCGGACAGAGCAGCCCATGCTGCTCCACTGCACCTTCTAACGACGGAAACTGCGGCGTTTTCGGCAATTGCCAACGATGCAGCAATCAAGGCAGATCGCGACTTCAGTGATGCGTACTGCCGAAAGAACGTAGCCGTAAACCCTTCTGCTGCCGGTACAAGGGCCGGACGTATGCGGATGGGGAACCGTACAGCCGGCTGTGTAAAATGTGGGGCATCGAAGGGCATCGCGATTGCTTAAAGACTAGTATCTGTGCACAACACGAAACTGAGCTACATAGCTTTTGCGTTTTTATGGCGAGCTGTATTTACGATGCGCACGCAGCATAAACAAGCCTGCAATCAGCGTTTTCACAAAAGTCATGTATTGGATGCAAAAAATAATCTGGAGCCCCCCACTATATGGCGTGCCTCATAATCATATCGTCGTTTCGGCCCGTAAAACCTCAGAAATTATTTTAATTTAAAAGTCATGCACGCACAGTCTGCACGGCGTGATATTTATATAGCGTGGAATAGCGTTTGCGCGACGGCGTTGCGCACATTGTGAAAAAGGCGTCGTATGGCGTCGTAGGCGTCGCAACCGGTAGTGCCATCTATTTTGCGCTCCGCAATCTAACCGCTGCGAAAGTTCTATACTTAGGGCACTATCAATGCCTCCTAGTTAGTACAACACCGGTGCACTTTGTGAACCACTGCGTCACGCGTACGTGTGGCGAATTTCTCTGTTACCTGTTCTGCTGTTTCAATATATATATTTTCCTTTTATTACAGCGCAGCTGTTAGCCTCTCGGCGGTCGGCATTTTTTCGTGTCCGCGTCCGTTCGCAGAAATGTGGGCCGATCCCGGCGAAATTGCAGGGCCAGGAGCATTGGCTTTTACCCCCGTACAAGCACTCAGGAAATTGAAGTGAACAGTGCATACATTCTTTGGAATCGCGCATACAACATACAGAACAGCATACGTTCAGTAAAGTACAAGCACAAAACAAGCATCCGAACTGCATAATTGATGATAATTGCACTCCTCATAACAATGCGAAGCACGTAGCGCTCCCCGCATACGTTTCCCGGTAAAGATCACTGTTGCGCAAGCTGCCGTCGCTACGGCAGCTTCCGACATAAAGAGTGACGTACTTAGCTTTTCGTATATAAAATAACCAGCCTAGCAACTGATTTCAATGTTGTTGCAGCACCGCTAGGGGCGGTGACGTGCTGTCAAAATCACAATTACTCCCATTACTCTAGAGAGAGAGAGAGAGAGATAAAGAGGAAAGGCAGAGAGGTTAACCAGATATCAGTCTCCGGTTTGCTACCCTACGCTTGGGATAGGAGATAGGGGTTAGGAAGAGGACAGAGAGGAGAACATTAAAAAAAGAAACACGCACACACGGAGGCACACACACACAAGAGACGTTCCAGTTAAAGACGTTCACTAAGGCCGGTATAGATCACAAAAAGCGCAATAGTGCTTGCACGGCCTTCTTTTGTGACGGTATGTCCTTTCGATAGTGTAAATTTTTTTTTTCCCCATAGTGGTTGGTCGTCCAGCTGGTCAAGTTCGTGGCGAAGGCATTCCCTCTGTGAACCGTACTGCGGGCAGGCGCACAAAATATGTTCAATCGATTCTTCATGGCCGCAGTGGTCACAGGTTGCGGCGTCGGTCATCCCTATGCGGAATGCATATAGGCTTTGGTGAAGGCAACGCCCAACCACAGTCGATATAAAAGCGTGGCGTCTCCACGGCGAAGCTGTGATGGCGCTCGAAGACTTAATGTTGGATCAAGTGAGTACAGTCGCGTAATTTTTAAACGTTGTTTATTCCATTGCGACGCGGTGCACTGCCGAGCAAGTAAGCAGAGCTTCCGTGCTGCGTCAGTTCTAGAGAGAGGAATTGGGACGTGGTGCTCCTCAGTATGGGCAGAGGGGGCAGCTTGATCCGCCCGTTCATTGCCGATAATCCTGCAGTGAATTGGAAGCCACTGGAAGGTTACCTCATGGCCTGCATCACTAATACGGTGTAACGTCTCCGTAATATGAAATATTATTTGTTCGTGTGGTCCGCGTCGTAAAGGTGACAGTATAGGTTCATCACCAATGTGATGAAAGGCAGTAAAGAGCGCTGCGAACTCTGCTGCCATCGATGTTGTCGCGTGGGTTTTCTTAAATTTGATTGTTTTAGCTTTCGCTGGTATGACGATTGCCGCCGCGGAGCTGTTTGGAAGGACAGATCCATCAGTGTAAATATGCGTAGAGTCACAGTAGTTCTCGAATAAATATAGTAGCGTGAGCTGTTTAAGGGCTGGTGATGATAGATCAGCTTTTTTCCAGGTATGGTGAGGTTGATTTTTGGATGAGCGAGGCACCATGGAGAAATCAAAGGTCCCGCAGCCGGAGTGAAACAAGCTGGCAATGATTCATCATATGCGGTTATCGTTTGGCTGAAAGATGTGTGTGGTCTGTCCGCTGGTACAGAGTTTAAGTGGCGACGAGGATTCCTTGCTAGATGCCTTCTATGGGTCCTGAGCACTTCAACTGCAATGTGGGTCTTGACAAGGTGGTCTCTAGCGATTGCTATCGTAGCGACTGTTGAAGCACTCTGAGGCAGGCCTAGACAGATCCGGAGCGCTTGAGCCTGAAGACTTTGTATTGTGTGTAGATTCGTTTTACCTGTGTTGGTTATTGCTGGCAAGCTGTAGTGCAGAAATACTAGAAAAAAGCACCCTGTACAGTTGTAACATGGCACTTGTCGACATTCCCCAAGTCTTGCCAGCGAAAAACTTGAACAGGTGGCAGATGCCTGTCAACCGTTTTTTCACGTATGATACGTGAGAGCTCCATGACAAGTCCCTGTCGATTATAACTCGTAGAAACTTGTACGATCGGACCCGTTACTCTAAATTACCATTACTACCATTACTCTAAAAGCAACGAAGCATTGCGTACCCCCCTCAGCAGTTGTAGTGGTGGTTTTCAACACCTTCACTGGACATCCACCTTTACAGGGCCGGTATGGCGAGTCATTTTTTTCTTTTAATTTTGCCTGACATTCTTCGATGATATGCTGGAAACAGCACGCATACGCCACTGCTGCGCCAGTGACGTCACGTCGTACATCTTCGGACGCAGCAACAAATCGCCTGTTGACAAGCTTGTTGGCGCTTCCGCACTAACCCGCCAGTGCCAGGGTGATCACACCGATGAATATGTTTAAAAATGGGATAGCATTTCTTGCCTCATTCGGTATCTCACGTCTTATACTGGTCATAAGAAGCCAACAAACAATGACACCAAGAACAACATAGGAGAAATTACTTGCAATTACTAATTGAATTAAAGAAATGATAATGGAAATGAAACTTGCCGCTGGTGGGGAACGATCCCACATCTTCGCATCACGCGCACGATGGCATCGCATGCATAATGCGAAGACGTGGAATCATTTATCCTTTCATTAATTGCATTAGTAAGTGCGATTTCCCCTATGTTGTTCTTGGTGGCCTTGCTTGTTTGCTTCTCATGATATGATTAATAAATATCGGGCCCCTCGGTTAACCCCCTTCCTTCTCGTTTTCTACATTGGTGCCACACGAACACTTTTGATCGAAATTCTTGACTACGATTAGCTCCCTCGCGTAGCTTGCGCAAAGGAGGCAATCACGACCGAGAAATTCGATCCGGATCAGGCTTAATTGCGATCAAAAGTGCGGAGTTTGACAGCCGTATTAGAGAGCAGCGACCATGATGACGCCGATGAAGCATGATTAACGACTGCGATAGCGCGACGAAAACAACAAAACGACAACAAAGTCATGACGACGACGACAGGACCACTGTGAAGTTATGAAGACGACGGCGTCATAACGACTACGGTCTAACGCCTGTATAAAGAAGTGCTTGGGGCTTCTGAAATAATTCTTTATACAGGTCACTTCTTTGTAAAGGTTGCGTACCGCACAACTCACAATAGAACCGGGACAGATGAACAGGACAGATGATGAGGTTTCTAGAGACTCTACCAAATGCTATTGGTTTTGGTCTCTCAGAAAGAGAGAGAGAGTGAACTTTTATGAGAACCAGCAGTTTAGTCGGCTGGGCCTAGGCCTCCCACGATGGGACGTCGAGGTCTTGCCTCTTCGCCGCTTCGTAGGCCTGCTGGGTAGCCCAGACTTAGTCGTCAAGATGGGAGCTGCGCAGGGCGGTGTGCCATCTCGACGAGAGGGTCACGGGATTAAGCTCTGGGTATTGATGTTTGCACTCCCATAGCATGCGGGGGAATGTTACTGATTGAGTTTTACAGATCTTGCACGTGTGGCTTGGGTAGATGTCGGGGTATATGATGTGATAGCGTGTGACGGAGAGGTATGTATTGGTCTGTAACAGGCGAAGTGTGGTTGCCTGTGCTCTGTCTAACTTGCGGTGAGGGGTGGGAAAGCTTCTTCATTCGAGGTAAAATGACTTCACAAGGTCGTTGTATATTGTAAGGCGGTCGCGTCCTGCGGGTGCACCTGCACCGTCTGCGGCACGGTTGACTAGTCCTCGTACTACGGAGTGTGTAACCTCGTTGAGGTTAGTGAGATGTGGGTGGACATCGCCGGCATGTGCTGGGATCCAGACAAAAGTGATTTGATTTTCAGACGTATGCGGGGCTTGTTGTAAGATACGGAGTGATTGTTGAGAAATACGACCCTTGATGTAGCTGTTGGTTGCTGTGCGAGAATCGCTCAGTATGGGGTGACACGCTGGGTCAAGAGTGGCCAGGGCGATGGCCACTTCCTCGGCCGTCTCGGCATTTTGGGTAACGATGCTGGCAGCATGTCGGAGCAAGCCGCCTGTTGTGGTAACCGCCGCAAAGCGACGTCCGTCTTGGTGTTCAGCTGCGTCGACGAAGGTGACGCCCGCTGTGTTGGTATAAGCTATGATGAAGGAGGTAGCTCGCGCCTTCCTGCGTTCTTTGTTGTGGTCTGGGTGCATGTTTTGGGGAATAGGGTTGGCGTGTATCTATTGCTGAATGTCACGTGGTATTGGGTGTTCGTCTCCATGTTGGCGGTGGTAGGTGTTATCAAGCTTGGTTAGAATGCCGCGGCCCGTTTGCGTGAGGGCAAGCCGCTCCAGTTGGGATCGACGTTGAGCTTCAATTAACTCGTCTAGGGTGTTGTGGATACCTAATTGTAGTAGAAGTTCCGTGCTCGTGTGGTTGGGTAGTCATAAGGCCGGCTTATGGGCTCCTTGATGATGATATCCAATTTAGTCTTTTCAGCTTTGTACCAGTTGAGAAAGGGCGCAACGTAAGTAATGTGACAGATGACAAAAGATTGGACAAGACGGATGAGGCTTTCCTCACACCCCTTCGTCTGTTGGTCACTCGTTTCAGCAGTCTGGATGTAGCGGTCTGTCGAGCGATCTTGGAGATAGCCGTAGAGGTGGCTCCATTGGCTTCTATGACCATACCAAGAACGCGGATGCTAGGGACCACGGGCATGGGTCTGCCATACCTCAGGTGGAGTTTGATTTCCTCGTATTGGCGTTTATTCATGGAGCCCCGTGGGGGACGTCCACGGAGTGTGGGGTGGTATAGGAGAAGCTCCGACTTTTCAGGGGAACAGCGGAGTCCCGTGCCTTGAGGATAATTTTCTACGACGTCAATGGCGTTTTGTAGGGCAGTTTCGATTTGGCCGTCACTGCCCTTTGCAGCTCAGATTGTAATGTCGTAGGCGTATAAGGTGTGTTCAATGCCGTCGAGTTTTTGTGGTTCTTGTGCTAATCCGAGCATAACCAGATTAAACAGCAATGGGTAATGACGGAGCCTTGCGGTGTGCCCGCGCTGCCGAGGGAGAGTTCCTCCGATCGAATGTCTCCGACCGAGAAGAAGGCCTTCCGATTAGATAGAAAGTCTCTTACGTATTTGTAAGTGCGTTCTCCAAGGTTGAGCAAGGAGATGCGTTCGAGGATGGTGGAGTGCCTGATGTTATCGAAGGCGCGCTCGAGGTCGAGACCCAAGATCGCCTTCGTGTGACGGGATTCGCCATCTAGGATTTGATGCTGAAGTTGGAGCATAGCGCCTTGGGTGGAAAGATGCTCTCTAAAGCCAATTATCGAGTGGGGGTAAACAGATGTGTCTTCGAGGTGAGTGTTTACACGGGTTAGGAGTGCGTGCTCCATGACCTTGCCTACACATGAAGTTAGCGAAATGGGCCGGAGATTGGCGAGGCTAGATGGCTTACCGGGTTTGGGGATGAGAATTACTTTGGCCGTTTTCCATAATGGAGGAATTGATCCTTGGCGCCAGCAGTTGTTAATGTATTCGGTGAGTTGTTTCACCGAGGGGTCATCTTGATTTCTTAGTGTTTTATTCGTAACACCATCTATGCCTGAAACCGAACGGTTGTTCAGCTTGTGCAGGGCAGCATGAATCTTTGCCACGCTGAAATCTTCATCAAGGGCAGGGTTGAAGGTCCCCGTGTATGGCGCGTGAGGTTGAGTGGGCCAAGATGGGATGTACTTTTGACATAAGGTACTCATAACATGGTCCTGGCCCTGTGTCTTGCTTTCTTTGAATAAAAGCTTGGTGAGGCGATCTTGTTGATATGAGCGGGTGGTGGTGCTATCAATCAAATGTTTGAGGACTTTCCACGAGCGGGGGTGGTGGAGTTGCCCATCTAGAGAGTTACAGAGCTCTGTCAATTGCTGTTGACTCAGAACTCGGCAGTGTGCTTCAATTTCCTTGTTGAGAAGTGCGACCATGCGTCTGAGTCTTCTATCGAACCGCTGTCCCTTCCATCTAGAGAGGATGGATGTTTTGGCCTCGATAAGGTGGGCGAGTCTGCTGTCCATGCGCTCAGACGGGGCATCTGTTGTGATAGTGCGGGTGGCCGATTTAGTATCAGAATGTAGATCGCATGACCATGATTCTATGTCAGTAATGGGAGTGTCCGATGTTGCTGTTACACGGCGTTTACGGAACGCATAACATTTACTGCGCTTCTTCAATATACTTATTTTCTTTGACTTCCAAGCATTTTTTGCCTCCTACCAACAAGCACTCTGTGGTAGGTAGGTAGGCTGCTGCATGTGTCACCTGGTTTCGGGCCTTTTTAAAAATAATCATGATGATGATGATAATAATAATAATAATAATCTTCATTTATTCTTCAAATATATATGTAATGATTGGGACGTGTCTGTTGAAACCAAGCATGGCTTGTATTGCATTACCCGACAGCAGGGAAGAATTCTAGTTTGCAGAACAAAGGCACGTACATACGTATGTGCACTTTTGGCATACACGGAAAAATACATATTTATTACTGCGATAGCAATTCTATGGACACTCCAGGCGCATTTCTGCTTACGCCGTGGTGTTGCGTGCAAAGTCCAAGGGCGATAGCATCGTCGCCGTGCGCTGTGTGCTCTATTGAATGGTATGGTATGCGAGGGTGAGCAGGCGACCGCACGCAAGGGAGGCAGGCGGGGAGAAAGCGCGCCGTCTTCCGTCGCGCGCAAGGCTTGGGAGGAGGGGGGGGGGGTGTTCTACTCCGGACTGCTGTATCTTGAAAGCCATCTGCGACGGCGACAGAGTCCGCCGTGCGCTGTGTTTTCGTGGCTTAGTTCGCGTTGATGCGACAGGCAGCGCTATTAGATTCGTCGGACGATCTCGCCGCTGCCACCATTTGAAGGAGTTGAAGGTCGTAGAGAGGAACTCGGTGAACAGGATTTATTTACATTATATACATTTTAGACAAGACATACATCGACAGTCTAGCGTGACTCCCATATGGAGCCCGCAAGACTAACATACAGCAAACAGCTCACGAGCACACAGCTCACGAGTACATTTCGAGCATGACAGGGAGCACGCAGCTCACTAGTACATCTTGAGCACGACAACGAGCACACTCTAGCAGTCGACAATCGCTGCTTATAAGCACTTGGTCCCCCCCTTGATTCTAAGCGGACGGAAACGTTCGTCCAGTCATCGTTCGACGTCACCGAAGATGACCCGCCCTTTTGGAGGTGGAGGAGGGCTCACATACACGTGCCGCACACACACACTGGTGTAAAGGTCCGGAGCCGACGTCAGAGGGGCTTCGTAGAACTCTGCTCCGTCCCGGGTGACACGCCGGGTAGCACATTGTATGTTGTCTCGAAAAGCTCATGGGGAGGTTCCGCCAATTACCTCCCCTCGAGAACTCCCCTGAGCTGATCCCGCGCCACGTGGCTGCCAGTTCTTTGAAGTGCGCCCCGTCCGGTTGGATTGGAACACGTGCAGCGGGCTGAAATAGCTGGCACGTTGTCACCCCGTACGGCCATTCCTAACAGCGCGAAGGTCAGTTCGCTCGCTGTTGCTGCCGTGCAGCTCACCCCAGCGTTTTGACAGCGAGTTTCCGCAGTCATTGAGTGAGATGTGTTCATGTTTGCTTGTGCACGCATGACACCGTGCTTGTTAATTTAGTTCATAAGCGAATGCTTACAAGTTTATACGGCCCATAAAACTACTATCCTTACTTCGTATAGTTGTCTACTAATTTGCTATCGCAATCGATGCTTCGTCTTTCGGGCGAAACCGCAACTTTTTATTGAAAGGAGAAAGCAGTGCTAGTTGTGTGTCAGGGTGACAGTGTTTTATAGTTAAGTACATGATTCTACAGCTTCCGGAGCAGACTACTCACAACTATTCAAAGAAGCACTCGGCAAGGTTAAAAGGATAGTTGTATAGTTCATTTTTACTACATTTCCGATTCACTGCCTAACGCGAGACAAAAGCGGGGACCGCGCATCACGTTATTTGGCACCGCTCCGCGCGGTCATCGGCGCAGCATAGATATTATATTTACACGACGCACCAAATTCCGCGGACCAGCATGACGTCGCGGACACCGTATCTGCTTTGTCATTGTTGGCAGCGTGATTTAGCGACACGTGGGTGGCACTGAGCCACGAAGTGTAGCTAGATATGGCTTGCACCATAGAGTGGCTTGCACGGAAATCATCATGGGCGCCATGTCGGTCATCCAGCAAAAGCTGCGTTTGTGACGTAGCGTGCAAGCTTTTCAATTTAGTGTTCGATGTCGTTCGATACCTGTCGCAGGTTAAAAAATCGGGTGGACCACGGCAAGTTAAACCGGGAGGACCCCGGCAAGGTCCACGACAAGACCATGCGGCGTGGGAACGCAGCGCGCCTTAGCACCGATTATGGCCGGGTATTCGAAAAATAGAATAATATTCGATTCGCGATTGGAATTATTCGGACGTTCGCTGTTCGATTCGAAATTGAATATTCGAGTATCTCACACCAATAAGCACAATAAAGCAAGCGGCACATGATCTCCAGAGCATCCAACGAGCAGTGGGGGATCAACGCTACGACGAGCGCGGTCCGATTCCGTGGGTTCGGTCGCCAAGGCCAGAGCGTGCAGGTGTGTGGTCGGAATCAATTCGCATACAAGATGGGATACCTTGGTCGCATTGAAGCACTTTTTACACTGTGCATTGAAATCTGCGAGCCCCCGGGCCCGTCGCGTCACGCCACGTCACGCCGACGTCACCGTCGGCATGACGTGGAATGAGGGATCACGTGGACATGGCGGCAGCGTCGGCTGCTTCGGAAGCGTCGAAGCGAGCTGGAAATGAAAGTTTAAAGTCCCACCTGCGCCGCGGTTCTGATTAAGTGGTGAAGCTTTACCGCCTTGACTTTACCTGCTTGACAACATTTGAAAGTACTATAATAGGTAGTGGCTGCCTTTGGAGGCGTGTAGCATGGTAGGCTACTGCTCAGTGCCGCAGTGCCGGACGTACGCAACGGAGCCCGGTGTCAGCCTTATTCACACGTAGCTGCAGGGAAAGGAGCTGTGTGAAGCTTGGCTCGCGAAACCGGCAAACAGCTACAATTCGGGTATGCAGCAAGCACAGACGCGAGGAATATTTCTGCTACGGCGCCGGGACTGCGATGTTCGGTGAGTAGGAGAAAATGCGCACTGAGCCGCGCCCACTGCCTGGCTAATGTCATGACGGTTTGGTCTATGAACTTGTTGATGATAGATACTGGCAAGTTCACTGGAACGGAAAGGGAGCGATAAGATGCACATTAAAAAAAACGCAGGCATATGGCCATGGATGTTTGTATTATGAATTAATGTACTAGATTACGAAAAATAGAGCAGAGGGAACTCACACGCTGTGAAGACCGATAAACATACAGTGCGACGCAACTTGAGAAATAATATTGAAATGTCCAAGAATTTAGAAGACAAAAAAAGATTGAATCGTCGCGACGGCACATCACAGTCGCCGTTGGCGTCCAAGTCCATAACAAAGTTATTTTTGGACAGTTCTGATAGCGACCACGCAACAATGGTTGCTAGTGTACTGTCAAATGCTCATATACTGCGGCCTAAAGCTCACGGCGCTCACACACACACATACGGTGCGAAAACGCGCTCACAGCGAAAGCAAAACATTGTGCGCGGACATGCATGCAGACGCGCAGTCGGTCGCTGCGAACCCGTGCAATCGCTGGATTGAGGCTCCATTCTGTTATGCCCCATTTGGTTACACAGACAGCCCACTATAAGAACATATTTCACATAGTTTACTCTCAGAGTTTGGCTACCTTTCACGAAAGAAGCCGGTTCCGGAGACTCCATCGCGGTGACCGCGCGCAGTGGCGTTCACTGTACGTATTCGGTAAAGAGATAGCGTCTGTAAACGATTCTGTGCTTTCAGTTTGCCGAAGATTATTATATCGACAGTCAAAAACTTCCCTCGTTTTGAGCGTACCGACGTAATTGTCCAGGAGGGCTGCCGCGTGGTGTTTTTATTGAGCACCGAAAGTGAAACTTATGAGGAGCGCACCACGTGATTCCTCATACTACGCAAGGGCGGCGCTTCCGACAGATGGCGACTCCGTAACTCCTCGCCTAGGGGCTTTATCCTCGCCGTCCCAGCGATCGCCAGCCCGCCTGGCTTGCATAGAGTTTCTCACTACATTACCTAGAGGGAAATCTGGCGCTGCTGCGCTGTGGTATGCATGGGAATGCCGGTATATTGTGGATTCGGATTGGCACCGTTCTCTTAGAGACAGGACACCTTGAAGACGCGCTTGGCAAGTACCCTTCCGTCTGTCACAATGATTCATTTTCTACTAGAACAGCACGTGAAAAGCTGTTTTAGCTTTATTATTACGCGAAAACATGTTTTGTTTAACTATGAGAACTTGTTATTGTGTGCACGACTACATGTTACGTAAAAAGTATCAGCGGGCCGCTAAAATTGGAGGACAGACGACAAGGTTCGCGCTCGCTATGAAACAGTTTGTCGTCTGTTCTTGCTTTTCTTCGCTTGGTCATGCATCGTGGGTGAGTAAAGATGTAATATGTGTGAATGGAAACATTTTATGAAGATTTTACTTTGAGAACGCTTTATTTGCGTAGTCATATCCACGTTTTAGACGAAGCCTCTTACAACACCAGCCAACACGAGCCTCGCAGACACATATACCGTCATTCCCATGACGGCGCGGTGCCCCCTTAAGAAACTCCCATAGACGGTAGCGCCAGATTACCCTCTAGGTGTTATAGTGAGAAACTCTATGCTGGCTTGTCGGCGTCGATCATAGAGTTTCCTACAAAATTTTGTAGGAAACTCTATGGCGTCGATAAGCGGCAGAAGTGCGCGCCATTGGACGCTTAGAATTGGCTCCGTTGAAGAGCAGCCGGATTTGCTCGTTTCATTTCGGGCGTGCTTGGTATAAAAACCGGCTGAGCCCCAACAATGCCCTAACGTCCCAAACCACTTTCCAGCCCGCGTTACAGCTTCCTTTATTGCCTCTTCAGTGTCGTGGCAATGGGCCGGCGTTGAGCGTACCCGGTGGTTCTAACGGGTACGTTGCGTTCACCCAAATAGCCAACTTATTACTGATTTGGCTTGGCTCCCGTTGGATTTTTAAAAGGCGGCGGTAGTGCGCTTTAGACATTTCTTGAATTTCTTGTGAGCGTCTGTGCAACAAGGTGTAACCTTTCTCTATGGTGAAAACTTTACGAGGTGTTTCTGCGTTGTATGTTCGATTTAAGTGGTCTTCGCTGCCGTGGTTAGTTTGTTTGGCTGGTTAGTACATGTGCAAACGGTCTTTTGTGATGTTCTGGAGTTGTGGAAGGTCGTCGCCCCTATTGCAAGTACTTGCGTTGTCGCGACATCATTCGAACACTATACGATCAGAGCAGAAACAAGTGCTGTAACCTACCCCGGTTATTGTGTAGGCGTCAGCTCTCGAAGTATTGGTCAATGCACGGTGGGAGCCCGTTTTATCTGCGGATGCGTGCTTGCACCAACTCTGACGAAACTGATCATTCGGGACCTATGAAAGCAGTGCTGTGTTGTTTTTGTTCCCTGCTTAGTTCGCCTGTTTACATACTCGCCTGAATGTGTGCTATTGTGGTTTTTAAGTTTTCCCCCGTGGGTCTGTACCAGATACCTCGCATTCAGCTGCTTGTCACCTGTAGTCGTTTATAACTTTGCTGCAGAATTTTGTCCTTAAGTCGAATAAACTTTGGAAGGAAATCGTGAAGCTTTACTCCCGGAAAGCGCTTGTACGTCCATAGAATTTACAGTTCAAATGCAACACATATCCTCATTTAAATTTTAGAAGAATTTATAGTTTCCGTAAATTGAAATTGCAGATAAACAGAATTCAATAAATTGAAGATTTCTATATGCACACCAAATAAGTTCTGCAAAGTAAAACGGTTTGTTACATTAAAGTTCAATATATGGAGGTCTAATTGTACAAAATTGATTGATATAGGGGTTGATTGGATACAGGGTGTGCATATTCACACGCCTGGTTCCGTAGTCAGTCGTTACGTGCCGCTCTACTTGGGCAATAAACCAAGCAACAATGTTAATGTTTTCGAACTGTTCATATATCGGGAGCACACCAAGAAGGTGATCTAAAACCTCCAGGCATATGGTGACTTTCTGTTCCAAAAGAAAAAAAAAGTAATAGTAATAATGTGTACAGTGGCATAGCAGAGTAAACAAACAAAAAAGCTGCCTTTTTAAGACAATGCTACATTTTTTTTTTCCTAATTACAGCAGCTGTGCAAGGTGTTCTAGACCAGTTAGGATATTTGAAAATTCAGTGTGATGGGCCAGTCTGTTTCCCTTAGTGTTATATTGGCCTCATATTCTTGCGAAGTTAATCATATGACTCCTGTATCCTTACTACATTGAACTCCTGAAATGTTTTATTCCGGCCACTGCTCCTCATCCACCATGCTGCTTCTGCTTAATAGTTCTCAAGGCAATTATATTGCCCTCCTCTCCCTATTATTCAGGCAGAGAAACAGATCCACATGGCCATCACAAACTAATTTTCACTTGCACATGCCCTGGCGTTCAAAACATTGCAGTTGAGCTGGAAGCTAGAATCAAGCTAGAAGCTAAAGGGAAGCTAGAATTAGCACTAGTGAAATGTGAAGGTTGTTAGCAAAAGTGCCCACAGTGTGTGAGGCCACAGTTTATGCGAAGATAAAAGTTTTGAGAAAAATTGTATAAATTTTGCAGTTGATATTGTTGTTTTATTAATGCTGCTCTTGCTTTAGTTATCCTTTTTTTTTAGTCACCATATGTGTTAAATGTCACAGCATTTGATATTATAGCATTGACATATATCAGTGGGGTGGGGGGTCCTCATCTGGATAGTTCATTTCTAATGCATACACTTTGCATGGCTTGTTCGCGTTGCCAACACCTACTGTATTACTTTGCTATTAAAACCTTCACAATTGTTTTTCACACATAAATAAAACAAGCAGTCTAAAAATGCTCCTTTGTCTCATGCAATATAGCGCTCCTCTCAACTAAAGCTGTATGTTCTCGAGACACAAGTTGACAGCTACATGTTAGCTGCAAAACCTCTTAAATTTGCAACAATATTGAATATATTGAGACAAAAAAGCTATCTTGGTGAACATAATGCTGCAGATGCTGACCAGCACATGAGTAGTGCTTCTTTTATTACAAACATTTAATCACATTGCAGAGAGTGTGTACCACTTAAATCACAATCATTTTATTGAGATATTTTTGTGTCATTTGCATGTGGCAGAAGCAGGAAATAGTAAGCTGACTCTGCCTTAAAGCAAACATATGCATGAGAGAGCGCTTAAAGCATTACTTGTTCAAACCGAGGCTTTGGTGTCTAGATTTCACGACGAAGAGAGTAAAATGTGAGGTCACACACCCTGTATTCTGAAACCATCTATGACTGGAAGCTTCATTCCACTGAGATGAGCGCAGTGCCACCCCTTGACTGAAGACGACGCTGTGTTTCACAGTAATTGACATGAAGTTTAATTAAAGCTAAGCAACCGCCTGTGTCAAGGAGTGGGGCTGCTGTGCATTTGAATCCAGGTGGAGGGTTGAGTGGAGAATACAGAAGTTAGTCACCTTTACCGATCCTTGAGCCTCTTAAGAGATTTCCTACAACATCTAAGCTCAGCCTTTCTGTTTTCTTACAGCATGGTTATTACAGGTGGTACAAAACATTCCATTGTACAGTTTCTATAATTCTTTGGGAAAACATACATCACCTCACTAAACAGGAATAGGCTCGATAGGTTCACTGGTATCATCTATAGTGTTTCCATCCAAGACCTATTGCTATTACAAGGCATTGCAGACATTCAGTGACGTAGCCAGAAATTCATTTCAGGGAAGGATTCTCCACTGGTCACTACCACTCCCCCATCACCTCTCTCTCTAGCACTACATAAATGTGTGGAAGGTTTTACATCACACCAAGACAAACTCCTAGCACTCCCCGGACAGGAATGCTTTAGCAATGAGGATGCACATTTTTACGTTGCCAAAACTTTGCTTAACTTCTGACAAAAGTTTTTCATTGCTAAGACTACGCCTAAAATTATGCTATCATCCTTGTGCTGTTTTTAAAAATGACTATATTAAAAATAACATTTTGTTTACAAATTGATGTATTTATATAATGTATATTATGACCTTGTTGTTACATTACTTAGGAAAGTGAACTGTGCTAAAAACATGACAGCGCTCTGTCTTGTGTCTTCTTGTTTGCAGCCCAGACTTGTTGCAGCCCAAGTAACAGTGAAGGTCAGCGTTATTTTCTTACCAGATTTGCTAGTGAGTGGTTCAGCCATGGCTGTGTATGGAAGAGAGCGGGCACTATTTTGCAAGTCGCCTATTACTTAATTGCAGGCATTATGGGCATGCTTCCCTGACACCTGCCTATTCTAAAGACTGCAAAGCAGCAAGCACAGCACATGCTATGACAGGGTAGGTGAATCTCAGCTAAGGCAACTGGCCACAGCTATCTGGTGTTGAGCGATCGAGCAGTGATGAGACAATCCCCCTATGTTCCATAATTTTTCACTTCATTCTTGATGCCCTTAATGCGTGTCACCACCCTAGCCCCCTTACTGTATCATCCTCCCCACTCCCTGGAGCTCTCTGAAACTCTTTTCAGCTAATCACTGTCCCACTTTTCAACATTCACGGGGTTGTTGAATGACACAGCATTCTATAACATTCCTATATTTATGTTTCTGTGTGGACATCGAAGCCATTCACCGAGCTCCCATAGTTTGTTGTGGCGGCTTCTTAGCTTCCCTGGTCCAGCACCTCGTCCTTGATATAGATTGCCGCGCGCAAATCAGCATTCTGTAGGCCTTTCTTTCTTGTCCCGTTTTCTCTCCATTTTTTCATTCTTAGCAGTGTGTACAAACTAGCCTGAGAGCAAGCTCTTCTGAAGTTTATTAGCATAATGAAAGTCAGAGTCGATGGAAAGTAAAAGAAGAAAGAAGAAGGTGGGGGAGTGTTTTTTATGAGTTTTCTAAACAAGCAAGTTGATATAAGTAAGTTGTATAATAGCAAGCACCAATTATGAAAGAATAAAAAACACATTTGCACTTCTCGTCTGACGAAATTTACTGTGCTTTTACAGAAATGAAAATCATTGAAAAGGAAGTAAGTGTTTACGTTGAGATACGAGCACGTAATCTGTAAGCCTCGTAAGCTTATGTCAAGTAAAACAACATGAAATCCTGAGAGATTGAGCTTCTTAAGTACACGTGTTATAATAGGAACACCAACCTTCTTCAGTATGATAAAAGCACTGTAGATCAAGGTTCTCCACGTAGTGGAAACATTGTTAAATCTGTTAAGATGTGAATGTGGGCAAGTTGGTAACAAAGTTCTAACTTGCTAAAGCACATTACTGTCCTCATCGAACTAATGGCTATAGTTTCTTGTACATGTGTCTTGATCACATTCAGCACAACATTATGCATTTTTAGCTTTCTTTAATACATTCTGTAGCCCCTCAATGGATTCAAGATGCTAGAAACCTATGTTGAACTACAAAGTGCTTGCCATTAAAAAAGACAAGAAGTCAGTTCCTGTGTTAGAAATATTTATTAGTTAGAGAAAGGCTAAAATTGAGTATGAACATTAGCCATGTCTTGAAGTTTTCATCCTACTCATTTTACAGTTGAAGCTAGCTTGCTTCTCAGGTTACTTGTGCTTAGAATTAAAGCACAACAAACAGATGAATGGCTTGCCGGGGCGTTATTCACAGAAAGTGGTCACTTTTCTCACTCTCTCCATAGAGTTTCGGCTACTGCTGGTACTGTTGGCCGCATAGCAGCCAGTGCAGAGCCACTGAGTGTCGTGTGCCGATGTGCCAGTTTTTCTTAGCATGTGGACACTTCTCCCACGAGTTTCTTCGATGTTGTCTTGACGAGGGCCGAACAGTGAATGAGCCAGTTCATCTTGAAATTTTATAATTGGCGTAGAGTTTCCTTCAAGCATGCCACGAATGTTCCACGCATTTATGATGACACATCCAACAAGAAACTCAACAGCTACCTTTCTGTACCACTTGAGTCCTTTTCTAAGGCAGTTGTGGTATAACGTCATTTGGTCACTATAGTCGACGCCCTTTTTTGCTGCATAGTAATCGAGACCGGCCTGATGTTTCATGATTGGTGCACCGTCCCTTGTTTTCTTCCCACTGTCCACCAAAGTTGCTTCATATATGGCGACAGATGTGAGTATCAGAACAGGCCTCTTGTCCATCCACTTCAGTGCCTTCACTCCATTTTTGGACTGAAGTTCGGTACTGCCATTTGCAACCTTTACTTCAGTGAGATCTTTTGGCAGCCCTTTCCTCACTGAGCGAACTGTGCCACAAATGAAAGTGTCTTCCTTTAGAAGGCGAAAAGTGAGCAGCAAGCTCATGTAGAAGTTGTCTACGGACAGCGGGCACACAACTTCCTTGTAATTTTGCAGGAGTTTCAAGCATACATCTTCGGCATGTCCGATGCCAATTGTTCAGTCACACTTTCCGGCATATACATCAACCTTTAGCCTGTAACCGTCTTTGGTACATGCCTTGAACAGCCTGACTCTGTAAGAACGAAAGTCTGCCACACCATGGCACTATTGTTTCATCTATTACAACCTCCTATCCTGGCTCAAGCACAGTGGCAAAAATTTTGGTTCAATTTCTCTACCAGAGGATGGATCTTAAAGACATGATCCTGCAACTCTGCAACCAGTTAATTGTCTGCAAAATGCCGGAACCTCAAAAGGAGGGAGAAGGCGGTCACGGCTCATATTTTGATGAATGAGTTCAACACCATACAGGTTACTTTTTGCCCAGTAGTGACTCGGATAGGAAGATGGACGAGATTAATACAAATTGGTATTCCAACAAATGCTTTCGTTTGTTGGAGATTGGTTTCCATCTAATTTTTCAACTTTGATTTAGATTTGGGAGTAGGAAGACGGAGGAGACCAATACAAATCAGTATTCGAATAAATGCTTTAATTTCTTTGGCATTGGTTTCCGTCCAATTTTTCAAGCGTGATTTAGATTTAGGAGTAGTTGACTTCAACACTTGTGTGAACCTGTTTGTTTCATTGACCATCATTTGCCAAATGTCATCCGTAATAAACAGTGAACATAAAGATGGGGCATAACGGCTAGATGGCAACTGAATGATAGTGGGTGGCCTAGAGTATGTGTGGTGTCACACTAGGCGAAGTGGTTGTTGCCGGTGTCCATTTCTCTAGAGATGGGCTGAGAGAAATGAGAGCATTGTGTCCTGAATCATCCACCTCAGAATCATCAGTCAGGTCTGACTCTCCATTCGACATGCTGGCTGAGGTCTGTGATGGTTCGTAAACACTATCTTTGTCACTGATTTCACTGTCCACTGCTGAACATCTGACACTGAAGCACTTGACTCATCCGCTGGTGATCGCAAAGTTGCTGGTGCATTCTTCTGGCCCAAAATTAAGTTTATTTGTTTCCTCTGCATTGTGCTTTTTTTTTTCATCCGTAAGGGGCATGAGGATCTATCTATTAGACACGCTGAAAAGTTTGGGAGTAGCAAGAAAAATGCAGGTACTTATTCCAATGGCACGTATTTCAAAGACTCCTGCGAAAGTTTGCAAGAAACCCAACTGAGAAATGCGCCGCCACTCCACTCTCCGAAACAAACATGCCACCCCATGTCCAATGCAATAAAAATATATATTAGTTGCAATTTCAAACCTCAGATGGCAACACAAGAGCAAGAATTCTTGCGTGTGGGTCACTGGTGAGTCACGCCACACGGAGCATAAAAACGTTTTCGTTGAGTGCATCGTGGATTGCCAGTGGTTCATAGCATTTAACATCAGACAAGTAGTCTACTGGCTATCTATAATCTCACACAACAAAAATCGTACCTCTGAGTTAAAGTGTCATAATGTTATCACAGCAGCAAGCAGATGAATGCCCGTAACTTTGCTGCTGCATAGGAGCACAGGCTGTGCTGTGATGGCACTCAGAGTGACACGTGACTTAGATTCAAGGCAGCATCAGTTATTTGTTGAATCTGTTGCTGCAGTGAACTAATTAAAGTTTAGAGAAATAATGAAAAATACAACCCGAATGTCTGGGTGCTTTTGTTTTACTTCGCACTGTAGCAAGAGAGATGAATTTCCGTTTCGTCTCCTTTTCCCGACGTTTGCACGCGCGCAGAGAACCAAACTATACGTCATTGTCTACATGTGTTCCAGCATTGCGATCATGAATGCTCTTTTATCCTCTCGCGTTTGCCTCAGTGCTGGGGCACTGACTTATACCGCTAATCACGTGTTCTCGTGTAGAGCGCGCATTATCGTCCGCTACAGGAAACGAGACAAGCGCAACACCTCGCGCGACACCGTCACCGGAAGTGTGCCGGTGACGGTGAAAAAAAGAAGACGGCAGGGTATACCCGCCGCGACCCCTCGGCTCCGGTATGGGAGAACGCAGTAAAGGAAATTTGCTTACACAGGCGAAACGGGGAATGTCGAGAGAGTGTTTATATAGGCGGCGACGCTCGCCTCCTGAAATCATGCGTTCGCGGCACTTCAATCATTCTCTATCTGCTGTTAATGAACCAATTTGAAAAATGCTTGCGGTAGAACACTTCTTAGAGGGCACGTAACAACTTTCAGTGTATAACCAAAATTTGTTATGTAGCCTGTGAGGGGCCCTTTAAAACAAACTCGGTAAAAATCGGGTGTACTGTGGGATGTTGTTACAGCTGCGTCGAGCTTCACAGCCCTTCACAGCTGCTGCGATATTTGAAGGTACAGGATTGAGTGAGCGTCTGTAATCCGGACTGAGCGACTGGACGATATCCCCGGTGGACTTTCTCTTCTTTCTTTAATCTTTCCGTCCCCATTTCCCTTTCCCCAGTGTAGGGTAGCCAACCGGGCTCAGTCCTGGTTAACCGACCTACCTTTCCTTTATCATTTGCTCTCTCTCTCTCTCTCTCTCTCTACACAAGCATTGCTGTGAAGCCTGTGGCAGAAATAGAGTTTTATTCAATCAAAGGACTGCATAGAGCGCGCTCTCGTGTTGTGCTACGTGAATTAAATCATTCGTTTCCTGCCTGCACAAACGTTTGCATCTCGAGTGGATTTCAAGCACACCGTATAATAACGTGCAGTTCCGTCGTGCTTCGCAGCACTATACACAAGCACTGCCGTAAAGCTAGTGGCAAAAGTACGATGTCATGAAACCAGATCAATGCATATACCTCGCTATTTTGGTGCGCTGCGTGAATGGAAACATTGCTTGCCTGCCTGCACAAACGTTTGCATCTCGAGTTAATATCAAACAAATCATATAATATGTGCAGTTTCGTCGAGCGCTTCACCGCACTGCATGCAAGCATTGCCGTAAAGCCTGTAGTATAAATAGGGTTTCATGAAATCAAATTAATGCGCAAACCTCGCACTTGTGGTGTACAAGGTAAACAAAGAATTCGTTGCCATGTCTCCGCAGTAGTTGGTCACGTTGATTTGTGTGAGCATATTGGTTCATGTGCCCCATCTACCTCTGTGATGAGAAAATAAGCAAGAATATCAGCTGCTATGTGTCGATGCATATGCTTTTTATTACAAGGTGTAGGAGCAGTACATCTTACTGCATGAGTAAACCACTCATGGAAACAGTACGTTCCTTGAACATTGTAGCTATTTAATAGCCTAGGAAGCGCGCTATATTCGAAGTTGCAATTTTTTTTTCTGTTCGCAAAATTCAATAACTCGATGCTTTTTCTAAAAGCAAAAAATTATAAATTTCGCAATGATACGTATGCTGCGTCAGTAAGTTAAGTAGGCAGCACATAATTAGGCTAAACCAGAGGAATATCCGCAGGTATTTATACAAATGTACAAACTATTTAAAAAAAATGTTTTCTCAAATGTTTTCAGTGTGGAGTAAGGAGTTGCATGTGCGTCCAGCGCTGATTTCCAGCGCTTAATTTTTGTTGAACCTTGATGTAACAAAGACGTAACACTCAGCACTCTATTTTGTTACATCAATTTTTTTTTTTTTTACAATGGAACACTGCATTCTACTATACGTGCCGCTCATGCGCCCCAAAATTTTGGCCCCTCTAAGGAAGTCACTGTTCTCTAAGTTTCGCCCGAAACTTAGATATCGCTACTTCCAATTGACACTCGTGAAACCAGCAGCCACGTCGGCTTGCCGCCTTTACACCGGCCGCAAATTACTTTTAAAAAATGTGGCACGCGCGGGCCGTGTATATGCACTCTGCTGCGCGCGGACAGCCATATGCACGGGCACGGCCAGGCAAGAGACGTCGCGCGCTCTCTGACCCTAGCGCGCACTTGATCACGGGACGTGGACAGCGCGCATAAAGCTGCCATCCTTCTCGGCTCACAATCGCACCCTTTCATTCGCAATTAACCCCAGCATGTGGGATGCAACGGAGCACTATAATTTTTGTCACACTTGGACTTTAAACCAAACATCAGGGCGATGGCGAAAATTCGCTTAGGGTGTCCAAAAATTGCTATCGCAATAATACACTATGGAGAAAGGTATTATGTAAATTATCTGTGGATGGGTCGAAACCCCCTAATTTCCCAAACACGCACCCATCCACTGGCACGCTGCACACATGGATCCCGCGCGGCACGCTGCATCATTAAGGCGTATCGTTCTTCGCTAGCTCTATGATCATTTATGCAGTAGTCACTTGGCGAGAAGCTTAATTTCCAACCTATGCGCAAGTGTCGTAGCTGAATTTCGAAAGTACACGGACCATATATATGTTGGAAAAATAATCGGAACTCACTATTTAGACTCGCCAAAATTATAATTAGCTGCTCACTTGAACTCATAAGAATATACTACTCAGCCGAGCTCACTCGGGCTCAAACTCGCCAAAATACTGCTCAGCTGGGCTCACTCAGACTCATGGGATGATCTCAGGGAGTTGACTCATCAGTGAGTTTGCCAGCGTATGATGTGTGCTGAACCACAAACCTGGCTTTCTTGAATAAAAACAGTTGGTCGCTGCAGCATATGGATGCACATAAGTGTAATTCAGAGAGCGCGGCATTGTAAAGGCTGCCACAGTTACCATGCCATGCTGCAGCTCATTTCAATCATGTCAAATGCAATACCCCTGCCAGCTTTTAGTCAGTCGATCAAATGTGATTGCTATTTATCTCATCACAACACCTCATTTTCCTGCCCAAGGCTTTGGGTGAATTTTCCTTGGCATCCATTTTGTTACTCTAACAGGTTACCAGTTATCTGTTGCCTATACGAAATTTGAAGTTGTGCACATGTCATGTGGACTCCATGCCAAACTCGTAGTACTGCATGCGTTTTTGCAGTTAGGTCTAGAGTTACAGAATCGCATGTGGGAGTTACTTTAGTTAGCAGCTGTAGCTTTGGAACAAACACGTGCATGAGAGTGTGCTTAAGTGTTACCTGTCAAGACTGGGAGCACCAAGGCAACTTGTGCAGTAAAGGCATGGGCAGTACGAGCCCACAGATTTTACTAAGTGTGGCTGAGGTGATGCGTCTAGATTTCACTATGAAGAGAGCCAAATAAAAGGTTGCCTATCCATCATACCTATTCTGGAGCCTTTTCTCGAGCTTTTCTAAAACATTAAGCTCAGCGTGTACACTTTATCACAGCATAATTATTACATGTGATATAAAACATTGTATTGTGCAGTTTCTCCAACTCTTCGTGAAGGCATCTATCCATACATTAAACAGGAATAGGCTCAATGTTGACATATCTCCACAGTAGGATCTCCAGGACCTCGTACTGTCACAATGCATCACAGACATTATTTAAGTGAACTCCAGAAGTGAAGCTCTTCGTTAACATTGGCTAAAATTGTATTTTTATATAGCAAAGTGATCATGCATAAATCTGTATGTCATGACAGAACACTTTGTTTCTCACGGACTTTAGTTTACAATTGTTTTCAAGATCAGGAAAATTGTGCAGTGTGCTAGTTGGTTCAACATACTTAACACTGTTGTGCGGAGTGACAAAGGGACAGGACTTGAGCGAGAAAACAATAGACACCTGAGCACAAACTATCAACTGGTGATTATCACAAGGCAATGATTCTGCTGAAAAGTAGGAACCAAAGGAAAAGACAAGTCGTGGAAGCTTACAACCTCAAGGTGGACCCACAGGGCTCATGTGTCAGCCCGCCGTCTATTTCACTCAGCAATAAAGAGATTAGCATAATCACTGACAATAGAGGGTGTAGGTAGACCGGGAAGAGGACTCCTGTGCATGCGTGTAGGCTTTATGTACGCTTCACTTGCAGAAAAATAAACCAGTTCATAGTTTGCGCTCAGGTGTCATGTGTTGTTTTCTCGCTCAAATCCTGACCCTTCATCGCTCTTCGCAACAGTGTTAAGTTTTCAGGTTGTTCACTATGTGATGTAGGAAGGGTAAAATTGATGGCAAATCCCAATATTCTCGGGCATATCGCGAAAAATATGGCCCAAGTCAAGTGTCATTTTAGGCTTCACTGTCCCCTTATATAGGGCAAATAGTAATAGTTTGAATTCTATGGACGCTGGTTGCTTTTTCTGACTTAACCTAGGCAGTGCTCAGCTCTCAGTTGAAAGGAACAGGTAAACAGGAGGACTTGCCACATAAGCAGAAGGTAGCACTCCAGACTTAAGCTTAATATACTGCGTGCTTCCACAGCCCTAGGGGGCTAGTCTGTAAGTGTTGACTAAGTGGACTGTCCATTCCAGTACACGCTGAATGAATAGAGCACGAGAGCCCATGGTGACGATTGCCACTTGCTCTACCAGCTTATAGCTCTACCTAATCAATGTGTGCTGAAACAGTCCACTTAGTGGATCCTTACAGAATCCTTCCCTAGACTGATGTTTATGTTGGTAGGTTGCAAGTATTGCACTTTCTTTCCTTTGATGTGGGCAGTTCCCACATATGGATGCAATTTAACATATTGTATTCATATTGCCTTTGGTCTATACATATCTAATTCATGCTTATAACCAGGCCTACAAGCTCTTGTCCTGCATATTTATATAGCCTTCTCATTGGAGAATGGAGTCATTTTCCATTATACCCTCAAGCACTTGAAGTAGACACTGCAATAACCCCAAGGGAGGGGGGACAGTAACGCAAAAACCTTACTGGGCTTGTGGTGCTGCTGAAGGATGCACACATACCATCTATGCTAAAATTCCCAGCAGACATTCCAAAGTTTGTACGAGTTCGACTTTAGCTGGCTAAACTAAATGATTCATATTGAAGGCAATTCTTGCAACATTTGGTCAAACTGAATGAAACTGGACAGCACAATTAGCTGTGTTCTTCTACCATTTATACGACTGCTGCCCCGAGCATTTTGCCTGTTACTTTGCCTTTCGTTTCTGTACTATCAAGTTCAAGTACACATGTACTTTATCACTGTACAAGTAGAATGGCTTCAAGGCTTTTCCTGGGCATTCAACAGTCACTATTTATTCCTATAAACCTTCCTGCATGTGAAGGCAAAAGAAACTTATTAATTCATGCTGGAAGTATAAAAAGACAGGTATTTGCACAGAAAATGTTTATTTTGAGCACCGAGGTTCTTGCTGATGTAGATATGGTGCTGGCTCCCTCCTTGCCCGAAGCATGTGCTTGCTGTACACAGCACCAGATGATGGCGTCCTAGGTCAAAAGATCAAAGTGAAATAAGAGGCATTTTGTTTTAGCCCCGGAAAGAAAAAGCAGGATTGAGACATTAACATGTATAAAAAATACTTGCCTAAAGAAAAATTAATACACAAGCAAATTCACTAAAGAGGTTCACTTTCAAGAGCGAAAGTATGGTTACGATGAAAATTACAAGGAAGCTTCACTGCTCATTGAGGTTTCGGTTCAGTAGTTGTTGAGCCACGAGGGTTAGCATGCTACATCTTGCATATTATGTTTTGTAGAACAATATTGCACTTTGAACAATGTAGTGCCTATTTAAATGAACTGAAAAGGAACGCTGAAACTCCAGGCTAGTTTGGTCTGCACAAGATATGATACAGACACTGTACTGCATTCATTTAGTGTTTTTGTCACTGATCTCGTGCACAAAGGTCATTCACACCTATCCTACATGAAATGCAGTTACTTCTTTGAAGCTTCATCTAGTCCTTGAATTTGCTGCATGCTTATGTCTAAGGGAGTTCGTTTGGTTCCTGTTAATGTAGTACATCTAAGCAACTGTTATCAAATGCCCATAGTGTTCCCTTGCATGTACAAAACATTTTTGGCCCTTTCAATGCACAATACTCATTACATTTGACACTTGGGACTCGTGCAAGGCGCCATTTAGTATTATATGCTTGTCCAAATCTGATAATACTTTCATAGCTGGGTCATTCCCATGCCAAATGCCTTCGTTATTACTGTGACCATCTCACACTTTTTCTTTAGAATCTTCTTGTCCACTTTTAAGGAAGCACCCCACGACACAATGTCTCCATCCTAGTGGTGCTATGGAGTTAACTTATGTGCTAGTTGTAGCAGATGACGTCAACTGAAGGCCACTGAAGATAAAACTCTCTGCGACAATTCCTTTTACACAAAAAATGCAAACAATACAGAATAGTCAAAATGTAGTTATCTGGCAAGACTGGCTGCATCCATCATCTTTGTTTGGCGCAATTCTGAGGTGGCTCCATGTTACAAGACGCTTGGCGATTATTGCCATGTGACTGTTTGGGACTCTATAAAACACAAGAATTGCCTTACTCCGGCCTTTCTCTTTGTGCAGCGGCCAAGGTTATTACCGTATTTACACGATTGTAAGTCGACTCGAATGTAAGTCGACCCCCCCATATCGCGTGACCGAAAAAAAAAAAATAAGAGAGCATACCCGAGGGCACATTCAATAACGAAAATTTATTAGTAGCTGACATGGTCACTGGACTACTCGTCTTCACTAGTGCTGTCATCGTTGCTGCAGTCCCACAGCGCGTCTTAGTCCAGCGAAATTTTAAATTTGGCAAACGACCGCACCAGGACATCTTGCAGAACAGCAGCCCACGCCAAATGCACCCAACCACACGCAGCCGTCAGGGAGGCTCTTTTGACAGGTCCAGTTGGCGTAATTTCGCAGTCTTCTGCCGCCAGCCACTCGTTGTACTCGCGGCGGAGCAGAACCTTAAAATTAAGGCGAAGGTCCGGGCTTGTTTCATGACCACGTCGCACTTCACTGGCAGGGACCGATCACGCATTTCAGCGACGTACGCCGCAAGCTTAGCCTACAGCTCCGGAAAGCGTCCAGACTTTGGCACGTGGGAAATTTCGCACTTGTCACAGGTGAAAATTTCGCTTTGCTGCAGTCGCCACTCTCGCACCACCCGTTTAGAAACATCGAAATTGCGGCCCGCTGTGCAGTGATTTGTTTCTTCGGCGTAAAGGATGGCAGCCCTCTTGAACGCTGCTGTGAACGAGTGCCGAACGATTAGTGGGCCTGGAGCACTCATGACGACTGGGGAAGCATAGAAGTAGCACAAAGCCGGCAGTCAAGTGGAACGCGTCAAACCAATGCCAATGCCTTCAAACAGAGAAAGAGCACCCCATGAGCAGCCAGCGAGCGGTGACTGCTCTTCCATGAACTACCGATACTCCCCGCAAGCGCCGCCGTTCTAAGGGTGCCGCCGCAAATGGGAACAGCGGCGCTTCCATCAACTATCGACACCCCCCCCCCCATGAGCGTTGTATGCACTGTAAAACTCTCAAAAAATGTTGAAGAACCCTTCCGAAAAGCGTACAAACACGCGGGATAGCGAAAAGATACGGGTAGGGCCATAGCGCAAACATAAAATTCTAACTACGTTGTAGATCCCGTTGGTATCGCTTTTTTTGGCGGGGCCATGTTTCGGTTTCGATTGTAAGTCGACCCCCCAACTTCAGACTTTCAAATTTAAAAAAAGGGGTCGACTTACAATCGTGTAAATACGGTATTCGTCCAATTGCACCGTGTCCTGCTCGTGTGTCCATAGACTAAATTCTTCACCACATTGTTTTTGCGGTATTTCGTGAGTGACCCATGAACTCATCTTGGGGTGGGACTTCTTATCTTTGGCGTTTGCTTCTATCTCTTGTCGTCAGCGCCTCACACAACTGGATGATGCCACTGGCAATTCTCTTCCTAACCACGAAGAATGCATTTGTCTCGTCACCTCTTCCGATTACGTTCTTTGGCCACCTAGAGAAAAGATTATAGGTGTCAACTCCTGTAACATTGTGGATGGCGGCGTATTCATTCTACCCTATGACCATACCCTATCTCGAGCAATTCTGATTACCCCTGGCCTTATTCGCTTCTCTGAGGGGTCTGCATTGCTTACTGGAATAAACCAAATCGAACCCCAACTGTTGCCTCGTGGATCAACTGTCACTTGAGCTGTTGACACTCATGTTGTTGCAATTGTCACGAAGACAGCTCAGTGTGTTCTTGCGTCTGTTACCGTGCGCTGAACAAAATCGTGCGCAAAGATGTTCACCCCGTGTCACGGATGGATGATGCACTAGATTCACTCCACGGTGCTGAGTATTTTTCTAGCCTTGACTTTAGACCAGGCTACTAGGCAAATACCGATGTCCAAATCCGACAAAGCAAAAACGACATTTGCTACCCCTGATGGGCTCTACGAGTTCAGTGCGATGCCTTTTGGACTCTGCAATGTGCCTGCCACATTCGAACGCATGATCGATAAGTCTTGTGTGGCTTGAAATGGAAAACCTGTCTGTGCTATCTCGACGACATTGTGTTTTCAACCATGTTCTCACAACATTTGCAACATCTTGATGAAGTCCTTGCCCCTCTTGCAAATGCTGGTTTGCAGCTCAACACACGCAAACGCGCGCACGCACACACACACACACACGCGCGCGCACACACACACACACACACACACACACACACACACACACACACACACACACACACACACACACAAATGCAGTTTGGCCAGCAAGGCCATCAAAGTTCTGGGGCACATAGTCTGCAAAGAAGGTATTCGTCCGGACCCCGAGAAGCTTACTGCCATCCTCGAATTTTGTGTCCACTGCGTCAAAAAGACATGCACAGTTTTCTTGGACTTGCTTCTTCCGGCACTTCATATGCAACTTCGCTACACTTACGTCCACGCTCCATCAACTCCTCCCCAGTAATGCACCCTTTGTTTCGTCCGACGAATGTGAACATGCTTTCCTGCTTTTGCAACATGCCCTGACGTCAGACCCAGTACTGCGCCACTTTGATCCAACCGCGCCCACCATCTTTCACACCGACGCTAGCAGTCAGTCTCGGTGCCATTCTACTACAATGTGACAACACATTCCGCAAACGAGTAATTGCTTAGGCTAGTCGTGCACTAACCAGTGCAGAACATTACTACACCATAACCAAGCAGGAGTGCTTTGCTGTTGGGTTGTGCAAAAATTTCACCCATGTCTTCATGGCCGCCATTTCACAGTTGTTACCAACCATAACACACTGTGCTGGCTTTCATCGCTAAAGAATTTATCAGGTCACCTGGGTTGCTGTGTGCTTCACCTACAGGAGTACGATTTCAATGTCACCTACAGGGCTGCAAAGAAGCATCAAGACACCAATGCTCTCTCTTGCTACCCTCTGCCGAATCATGACGATTCACCATAACCTCTCTGCGATTGTGTACGTCCTGAGTCCTCTTCATCGGCTTTACCCATTGTAGCCCTCGAATGGCTAAGACACAACAGCCCATCTGTCCTTGTGTCCCACTAACGCATCGACCCATACTGCTGAACTATTCTCCAACGCATGGAAGATTCTTCGTCACCTCCAAACGCCTGACTTCGTCGACAACTTAATCAATTCAAGCTGCACAATGGGGTTTTACATCGCAACATTTATCACATCGATGGCAACAAATGGGTCCCGGTCATACCATGTTCTCTGCAATGTGAGGTGCTTGAAGCCTTTCACGATCATGCGACGACTGGTCCTCTAGGCTACCACAAGACTTACAACAGAATATGAAGTTGCTGCTCCTGGCCTGGCCCATCTTCAGCCGTTGCGAAGTATGTTGCACCCTGCGTTCATCGTCAAAGCAAACCCAACAGCTCCTTCTGGCTCTTTACAACCTCTGCCTTGTCCAGCTTCGCCTTTTGAAGTAGTTGGAATAGACTTGTACGGTCCTCTTCCCATGACCTCACATGGAAATCGCTGGATTGCAACGGCCATAGACCATCCAACACGCTATGCGGAGACAGCATCTCTACCATCCTGGACTGCTGCTGAAGTCGCCGATTTCTTTCTACACAACATTATCTTACACCGCAGCGCTCCGCGCGTTCTCCTCAGTGACCGCAGCAGTCTTCCTCTCTTCTATCCTTACCGAAGTTCTGTGCGCCTCTAACACAATTCGCAAGACGACTTCCAGTTACCATCCGCAGACCAACAGCTTGATGATTGCGATGTACAGTCACGTGCAATATGAATTGCAACACCGGTGCCCGTGGTCGAAGGGGTTCCAAGGCTGTACGGCTGTGCAGACACATGGTAAGTTCCAGACCGAAACACAGCTTCAATTAGTGGTGTCTATTAAACTGCTATTTCGAATGTCAGAGCTGCTGCGCAGCCGTGGAGCCCCTTCAACAACGAACAAGAGTGTTGCAAGTCATATTGCATGCGACTGTACATCTACCCTGGCCACACGAACGGGGATGCAATCCTGTCGTTCATGACATTCGCCTATAACATGGCTACGCAACGTACCACTGGATTTTAACATTTTTTCTTCATCTATGGCTGTTCACCAAGTTTCATTCTTGATGTATCATTCCTTTCGACTCCTGTACCCCCATCAGTTCCTTTCTTGGAACAGTTTGAGTCTCGCCTCGCAGAGTGCAGACGCCTCGCCCCGCTTAACACCGACGTCTCCCAGGACGCTCGCAAGTTTCGTTACGACTCGACCCACTGTGCTGTAACTTTTTCTCCTGGTGACAAAGTTCTTTGGACTCCTGTGTGCGTTCCTGGCTTATGCAAAAAATTTTGCAACACTTCTTGCTTATGCAACACTTCTTGAATGCCCACAACACCATATCGTCGGGCAGCGAGCACAACCTGCGACACCCACGTGGCCACAGTGACGAGAGGCGGCCTGCGCAGCTGGCCGGTTGGGGTCATCAGGTTGTCGCCGGCCATCCACTGATTATATTGTTCACGGACACAGTCTTTAACAGGCTTGTTGAGCACGACGTCCAGTGGCTGAAGTGTTGACGTCATGCCTCCCGGAATGACGGCGAGTTCCGTCCTCCCGTCACGGAGTGCCAGCTTCAATCCTGCGGTCAAGTGCCCGCGAAAGGCATCCAAGACGAGCATGCTCGGACACCGCAAGAGTGCCCCTGGTTGCCGATTCCAGACGGTCTTAATCCAATTGAGCATGAGGGCCTCGTCCATATAGCCCTTTTCATTCACGCGAACGACATCCCGTGGGAAAGCCTCTTTCGGCAGCGTCTTCCTCTTGAATATTATGTATGGAGGCAGCTTTCTGCCATCTGCAGTACATGCGAGCATCACCGTGAATGCTCGTTCCCCGTAGAAAGAAGCTCGACTTCTTTTGTGCCGCGTTCGCACACTGTGGTGAGCGACGGCTTGTCGAACCACACCGGCATTTCATCAGCGTTGCCGATCTGTACCAACATGTAGCCATGCTGCTGCCGGAGACGGATATCATAGCGCTGGAATTCGACCAACTTGTCCTCGTATGCCTCTGGCTGCTTCTGCCAGATTGATTTGCGCTGTCGAAGTGCGAATCCCTTGCGTTGCATGAAGCGACGAACCTAATAAATGGAGCCCTTGAATTGTTCCTTGGGCAGTCCGGATTCTCGGGCGATCTCAATAGCTTTGATGCAGATGAGTTCTGCTGTGACTGGCAAAGATCTGGCACGATGCTCGCGGACAAAATCCGCCACCCTGTCTTTGAGCTCCGGGTGCACTGCGCCATAGAACAAAGAACTTCGTCAGAATAAAGAACCGCGCAGCGCTTGCGAGTTGGGCCGCGTCGGTCACCAAGGGGGCGATAACAATGTGGACGCCGAAAGGTCTGCGCTCCTACATGCTGCCAGACGACTATTCATGCTGTGCCAAGGGCCGGTATGTAAGTCAAGGGGTGAACTTGTAGTAATATTTTTGGGAAAAAACCTCAACCTATATTCCGCACTATACGGTACTCGCACTGCTGGAGACATATGCCGTGGCCGAGAACCTACGGCTTCCCGACTACTCGGGTGCCACCACCTGTGCCACACGCAGTTGCACTGCGGCACCCTGCCTAGATGGAGTCCATAAGCCAGGAAAGCCACGCACGGCAATCTATGTCCGCAGCACCCTGGCGCGTGCTGTTCTACCTGTTGCCGACATCGCCGGTGGCCCCTTGGAGTCATGCGCCGTTGTGGTACGCCTTGGCAGCCAGGACACGGCTGTGGCGAGCATCTGCATCCGTCCAGGAAAGCCGTGGGATCCCTCCAGCCTCATCCAGCTGGCTGTTCGCCTTGGTGGGCATGCAGTCCTGTGCAGTGACTTCAACGCACACCACACGGATTTGGGAAGCCGCAGCTGCACCCGCTGAGGCAAAGGCCTCACAGATGCCATCAGCTGAGCTGGCCTGCTGACCTTGGAACACCAGGGAGCCCACCTACGTCTACCGCAGAGCTCGCACGGCCATTGACCTCTCCCTCAACACTGAGCAGTGCTCCTACTCCTGGGCCACAACTTCGGACAAATGGGGGTCTGACCACTTCCCTATTGTGATCAGCCCCAGGTCTGGGAGAAGGCCTAGGTCAAGAACTTACGTCACAGACTGGTCCCTGTTCCGGAAGCACTGCAGCAAGTTGGACGATGGCCGTGACTTCCTGAGCGCCATCGTGGATTGTGCTCAGGCTGCCACCGTTCAGTGCTCTACCCAACCAGATACCCCCGCTCCGGACCTCCACCTGCTCAACATTCGTGCCTCCAGGCGCCGTATGGAGCGTGGAGCAATCCGGACGGGCAAGGCAGAGCATTGGACTGAGTACAGACGTGCAGATGCCCGCTGCAGACGCCAAGCCCGGCGCAGGAGGAGCCTCTGCTCTGCCATCGAGGGCAGGTCCAGGGGACCCCTGGCTTGGAGACTGCTCAAACCCCTCACCAGCAGGAGAGGAAGCCTACAACCTGTCCTCGCCGTGGCCATCACGCTGAGCATCAGCGAAGAGGCCCTTGCGGAGCTCCTCGCCAACCAGTTTGCGCTGGCTGTACCACGCACTGCAGCCATCCTGAAGGTAGGGCAGCCTTCCGTCAGCCTGCCTAGCTGCCTGCACAACCACCACACAGGGTCTTTGCTTCTGTAAATGGCCTGTCATCCAGTCTTGGGAGCCTGGCCTCACAGTTCATTGGCCCAGAAAGCAGTCCGAGCGCTTTTTCGCTGCCTGAGGGCAACAGACTTGAGTGCCTGACTATAGACATCCTACACTTAAGTTCTCTCTCTTCCTCTTTCACTCCCCATTCCCCTCCCCACGTGTAGGGTAGCAAACTGGACTCAGCCTGGTTAACCTCCCTGCCTTTCCGTCTTCCCTTCTCTCTCACCACCCAGGGAGGCCATCGAGCCAGGTTATGGCTATCTACCAGGACCCGCTGACGCTGCACGAGCTCCAAGCATCGCAGTGCACCAGGAGCCCAGTGCACCAGGAACCCAAATGCTTCGCAACCTGGCCGCCAGCGAGCAGCTGCACCTGCTTGACTGCTTAAACATCTGGCAGTCAGGGCAGGTGCCGGAGTCATGGCGCACAGCCTACGTGGCCCCCATCCTGAAGGCCGGCTGAAAAACGTGAGCTCCTATCGGCCAGTCTCACTCACCTCTGCTGCTTGCAAGCTGATGGAGGCCATTGCTTTCTGGCCGATGAGCAGATAGGCTTCCGGCGGAGCTGATGCAGTGCGGACTCCATCGTGGACGTGGTCTCCACGCTGGAAGAGGCCAAGGCCTATGGTGACGCCGTGCTCCTGGTGCTTATCGGCATGGAGGGGGCCTTTGACGGCCTGCCCTATCCAGTCGTTCAGCAGGCCCTGGACCTATTTGGTAGAGGGCGTCCCACAAGGATCAGTGGTGAGCCCTTTCCTGTTCAACCTGGCCCGACTGCCTGCTGTCCTGCAGACTGACCCCCACAACCACGTGAATACCTCCATCAACGCGGACCACATCGCCCTATGTGTGCGAAATCCACCACACAGCCACAGCAGTGCGCGCTCGGCTCTGCAAAGAGCCCTCGACACCGCCGCTGCTTACCTGAGCTGCATTGGCCTTGCCATCTCGGCAAGGAAGACGGAGGCCATGCTGCTCCACCCAAGAGCAACCGCCCGCTGCACAGCTGCAACTGGAAGGCGACCTTGAAGCCCGGCAGTGACGTACCCGGGGCTACACGTTCATCACCGGCTGACCTGGCTGCCTGCTGTCAAGACCCTGCATGTCCAGGTCCTCCAGGTCCACAAGGCAGTCTCCCAGCTTGTTGCCCGAGGACAGAGCTGCACCACTAGGTGGGCTCTGCGGCTGTACCATGCAGTAGCCACCTCACGCCTGCGGTACGTCCTCCCACTCGTGGCACTACCACGTGCCCGTCTCAAGAAGCTGGAGCTGCAGCATAGGGCCGAGATTAGGTTCTGCCTGGGCGCTCCCTGCAGCTCTGAAATCGCTGCAACCTTGGCCGAGGCAGGAGCATGGTCCCCATCACTCCTGTCACAGCCCACATTCTACAATCAGCCACAGCTGTGCACATCGCTGAATGACACTGCGTTCAGGAATATCGGTCACATACCGACCGCACACACAACCCCCACCACATCTGCACTGAGCATTACGCTGCGGAGAAAGCTTATCAGTGAATGGCTACTGACAGCGCAGCGAAATTTTGGTTCTAAAGCAATTTTCCCCGACCGTGCAATGAGGCCGCAATGCGAGACCGCAACGAGGCCGCAATTTGGTGACTTTATTCACTACCGCCCTTAGCCGGCAGATCTGAACCATGCATCAGGAATGTGCATTTCCATTGGGGAACAATAGAAACTCTTATTTAGGCTAAACAAGCGCGCGTACGTACGTACTTACATGCCGCACTCGGGACATCTGCCATTCAAATATTCTGCCATGTAGCAGCACCGTAACCAAGTAATGTTACTGTTACGTGCTTCTGACAAAGACTCTAAATAACTCTGAAGGAGCGCAGTTCCGTGTAATATACGTTCTCTGCATTAGGACACTGCAGCACTGGCTGGCCGGTGTGGCGGTCCCTGCAATGCATCACAAAAGCTCGTGAGGAACCTGGCTATAAAGTATCATCACAGAACATTTACATATGGCATCATGCAGTCGAAAGATTAGCTACGCGTAGTAGATGCACATCAAACGCAAAGACGAAGTATACTTACGAGAAGCAAAAGCCCGAAAAATAAGCAATCCACCGCTTCGTGCACTCCGAGCCTGCCATATGCCATATTATGCCGCCAAAAAGGCCGGATGTGACATCACGGACGTGAAAAAACAAAGACCGAATGTGGCGTCCCGGACGTGACGTTTGGGTGAACCTAACGCTTGCGCTGCGTTCACCGGGTGAACGCAGACACTTTCGTGGCAATGCCATGCAACAGTGGTCGTGACGATACGGAAGATACCGCCAATGTTTGCTAAATAATCATACATTTTTTTACTTGCGCTCTACACTGACAGCTCGACTTACGCGCAGCGCAAGAAAAAAAAATCTAATTAGATGCGTCTTGTAAGTAGCGCCCTCTCTATTTCTAAACAACAACCTTTTGTGGTATTTGTACGGGCCTGCCTTAGAGAACGGGACCTGGATGGATGTCGTCATGGGTGCCGTACTATGGTTGTACTCGGCTGGCTTGGCCAGTGGCGGTTTTGTTTAAACTATGGTGACTGTGATCGGGATGCCTATAATATTGCGGAAGATGACCGAAAGGTACTTTGGAACTGTACACAATGGTTCCTACTTTGCCAAAATGTTTAACTTCACGTAGTCCGCGGCGCGTTTGAATTTGTTCCCCCTCCGATGCCAGCCTAACGTAACCTGTGCGGGTGACCGATGGGTTTCAAGTATGACGCTCTCCGGAGCGATCTTGCTGAAATGGGCTACACGGAAGACTTCAGCCTCGAGTCTGCGCCTCTGGTGGCTCGGTTGTGGTCGGACCTCTGTAGCTACCAGGAACAGAGCGTGGATGCAAACACGGCTCTGCGAAGGATGGTGCAGGTGATCGCTAGTTCGTTTTCAAATGTCATGTATCTACCGTAACATGATGATAACACCCTAACCAATTTTCGTTCAGGAAAGGCAAGAGAAAGAGGACCTGGCCGAGTGTTATCGAAAGGAGAACGCCAAAGCAATCGCCGAGGTGAATCGCCTGCACGCCTGCGCCATGCAATTAAAAGAGAAACACACAGATAAACTGAAGGGTGAGCCAGTCTGTATAAATCGCACTGTACTTATGATCACACAATGCCTCCAGCATTACTACACGGGAGTCTGTATATAGTGATTTCGATAAAGCTGAGCTTGCATTCGCTGAGTCTCTTGCGTACTTCTTGAAGTTTTTTAATCTCGATGCTATTTTTACTGTTGGAAAGAGATTCGCATACAGCATATTCGCATTGCTTGTTGCACTAGATACATGAACCGCTATCCCGACTCATCACATCACATGCTTTACTTAGTTGTTCTTGCTATTGAGGGGTTGGGGCTGTAGGTTTTTTTTTCTTTTTTTCATATGCTGATCGCTTGCTTGCAATCATTCAACACAAGCACTACGACCACAGTTCATTTGCTCCAACATTTTCTTCCATATTATTTTTGTGATCACCTTCCTGCTTGGACTTCTAGAATAGTGGATTTTGTTAGTAAATAAATGAGCAAATATTGATATGCTGTGTGGCCCTTATCGACTTCATTAGCCATGCACCAGTGCATATATTCCTAATGCCCTATTGCGTATGAACACCCACGCAGTATCTTGGATTGCGCTACTTTCTCCATCTTTAATTGAAATCGCACAATAAGTACAACAGCTGAAAAGTTAAAATTTGCATGATTCCATTTAGTTACATGCAGATGTTGCTTACACATACTTTATTGCCAAAAACACATACCTTAAACAAGCCAGAAAGGTATTTCAAAGTACATGCACACTTTCTGTAAGAATTTCAGGTGCGATTTCTCAAACATCAGTGTCTTGAGTTTTAAAGTGAAAATGAATGTGTCGCGGTGTGGTGTAACTGACATCATCTCTCCCATTATTGCACACTATTTCCAGATTTGGAAAATAGGCTTCATGAAGCCGAACACTATAAAAAGAAGTTTGAGTTTGTGAAAGCAGACTGTGCAAACAAAATAAAACAACTCGAGAAAGAACTGCAGCTGAAATCAGACAGGATCTTACAGCTGCAGTCAGCACTGTCAACGCAAGCAGTTGTTCATGTTACAGGTACTGCCGATACTTATTTTTCTTGTGTTCTTTGCTGCACGAGTATAGCACAAAATTCACCCCAGTTTGCCTACATCCATTGCTTTGAAGTGAAAAGTAAACCAATTGAAGCTTGCAACTTGGCTAATAATAATTGAGTGTGCCTAAATTAATTTGTGAACTGATGTGCCAGACATGTAGTCACACACTATTTGCAGCTTATATCAGGAACCTTGAAAACTCCTAACCTAACCTTTCCATGTTTCTGCGCAGTTGACAGAGATATTTATTGTTAAATTGCGATAATTAAAACTAGGACAATGCAAACTTCTGCTTGTCTCAAATTTTTCATTGGTCAACTATGTTGTTGATAGATATTAAAGCAGCCTCAATCAAACAAGAGGTTCATTTAATACATACTTTTAGAATTCCCAGGACAGAACAATGTGGCCAGAAATAGCTGGTGGTGGTGATAAACTTTATTGAAAGGGGAAAGGGTAAAGAGGGACGTGGCTGAGGGTTTGGGCTCAAGTAAGGCCCTGGATGAGAGGATATATATGAGGCATGGGCGCATAATGTAGGTGCACTTTCATTGTGCCTGCTGCTGTGTGTATTCACGTACCATACTACCAGATAGCACTGCTGGCCCAGTTGTGTATTCTGGATCATATGCAATTTTTTGCACAGCTATTCTGATCGCACATCTGCAGTTAATGTGACTGGGTAGGTTTTATTTGACGCAATAACACATAACTGTGTTTCTAAACCCTTTTTATTTAGATTTGAATGATTCAGACGTCTGATAAAGCACACTGTGGCAGCTCAGTGGCAGTGGCATTCTGCTGCTGAACACAAAGTCGCCTTTCAATTCCTTTCTGCGATAACCTAATTCTGCAGTTGCCACAGCCAGAAATTGCCTACTGCAGCCAATTGTAGCCAACCAACTGCAGAATGCAAGAATACTTGTACCACATTAAAGAACCCCAGATAGTTAAATTATACAGTCCTCGTAGTATAGCTTTGGGATGTTAAACCCCACAATTTAATTATTTTCATTTTAAATTCTGATAATTAAAGAAAATTTGGGCACCTTTGCAGTTTCGGTCAACATGAGTGCATGGTGTTACGTTGAATGTGTCACTGTGCTGATGTATTGAGTAGTAAGTGTAATAACCCTACTTCATTGTTACTGATAGTTGGGTTAAAGCTTTGTTGAGTAATGTGCAGTATGCTTATGAGATGTGCTTACCTTTTTCATGTTGTGTTTTCTCATAGATGCTGCAAAAGTACCTGCGTCCTATCGAACTCAAGGCATTGAACTAACCTCGTTACTGCCAAGGCAGCATGGACTGGCTGGTCGGAAACCACGGCCCCAAACAGCCATACGAGATGCCCAAGAAATCGACATTATTCGGATGGCTGATACAAGAATCCACCAGCTACAACATGAACGAAGAGATCTCAAGGAATCACTATATCAGTCAAGAGTTTCTGCAGACTTGCTACAGCAACGAGTGAGGACTCGTGCAATGCAACGCACAAACATGCATTGTACTCCCACACGTGCCACATACATATTCACACTTAGTGTTTTTCCTACCTTCATCAAATTCAAACAAATTAAAGTAATGTAAATCACAGTGACTCTTTGTTTACGATATCAATGTCCGAGTTGGTAGCTTCTAGATAAGAAGTGGTCTGTCACAGTTATTTGCTCTAGTTAACATTTAAATTAGTGGTTTTAGATGGCTAATGCATTCAAACAGTTGTAAGCCCATTCCCGGCATTCTTTAGCCAGACAATGATATCTTATAACATATTCTCGGACGATCACTTTCAGAAATAGTTTACCTTCAGCGAGATTTTGTAAGAACCGGATCTGGATGCGTGCGCACTAGGTTCGAGCAAACACTAGAAAGAAGCTCTCATGGGATGAGTCTCGCAAAATCTCACTAAAGTGAAGCTATTGCTGAAAATGATCACCCGAGAATACTGCCCCTTGATTTCAGAAGCTCTTGTGGGAGCTATGTGAGTAATTATCCTTGCTGAAATCAAAACTGACTTGGAAAAAAAGAGTCTGCAACATCAATCTCGCTGCCCCTACCTTTCATTAGGCTACCATAATCACTACATTGACATTGCTGCTGCAAGCTGGTGCTTTATGGCTGGCCAACGTTTAGGTTTATCATTACTGCCTTTCTTGACAAGGAAACAACCTAGCATCTGTTGTAAATAAAAAATTCATAACAACCAGGAACCTTACCACTGTGCTCAAGCAGTGCATGAGAAAATTATCAAGAGAACAGACTGGTGGGCTAGTTGGTACTGCATAGAATGGAGCAAAATGCAGAAAAGCACGTAGGACAACAGAAAGAAATGAAGCGCTGTGTCTTCGTTCCCCTCTGTTGTCCTACGTGCTCCTTTGCACTTAGCCTCAAGTTACAAAATTATCACTTGGATTTGGTGCTACATTGGCATCAAGACACTGTGCTGTCACTCAAAGCAAAAAGGTATTGAAAGTAAGTGGTAAGACATTGCTCACACCACTGTGCCAGCGATAATTGTACATATTTCACCTTGCGCGATGTACAAAATCGACATCAACGGGGACATCACACAAGAAGAAAGCATGAAAAGTCACCAACTAACCCCTTTCATCAGCCTTTTAAATTTACTGCATACTAATTCATTTACTAGAGCCTCTCTAAACATTTATTCAATCTAATGGGAATAAAGAGCCAGGTACCTGAATGTTACATTGCACGCATAGGCCAGGGGGCAAAGATGGCAGTCCACTTCAATACTTTTTGAAACCTTGAGGTGTTGCACAAGAACCCAGCCTCCTTAAAAAAGTATGTATTCAAGGTTGTGATGTAAAACCATGTAGCAAGGTGGAGTCATGGCACAGAAAATATTTATCAATTTTGACCAGTAAAACATCAATTTCATCCATCTACTGGTGGGTGACAAAATTTAGAATGGCTGTTTAAACAGAAAGTAATGCAAAGCTCATACAATAGTTTACTTGGGAGCTGAAGCCAGCTTTTTGTATGTGCAATATATCCTTGGTTACAGATTGAAGCACGAGATGCTGAAATTGAGCGCCTCACAAGGACCCTGAGGGAGGGCCTTCCACACACTGCGTTGCAAGACGGATGCAGCTGCGGCCAAAAATTGCAGGTGACATTGGGTGCAATATTTCCAATGTGCTACTCTTAGTCAAGATTTTGATGGAAGCTTGTCTGATCGGGTAGCTTGTTAGAAAAAGTAAAAAATTAAGGTCATTGATCTAGTCAATTATTGACATTTCAGAATCCACGTGAGTACCTTGTTCAAAGTGCAGCAAGGTATAATGTCACAGTCAGTTTATCATCTATTTGACTACAGGCCCTGACATTACATAGGAGGGAAATGAAAAAGGATTGAAAAGCATAAAATATGTGCACAATTACTTAAATGTGGGTACTATACAAGGTGTCCCACGTAACTTTAGCCAAACTTTAAAAATATGCAAATGCCACGTAGCTGAACAGAACTAAAATAATGTTGTTTGCCGTCGCTTGGAGATACTCATATTTTTTGCATTCTGCCTAATTACATGATTAGTCTTAATTAATGAATCAACTTCTCAAATATTATAATTAAATTAAGAGTGTCCATGAGAAAATTGTAGAGCAGCGTAAAAACTGTAAAACAGTAAACTGTAAAAACAGTATTCTGTTGCTCAATACAATGCACGAGGCACTTTCTGTGTATTCGTGGGATTCTTTCACACTCGGAAAAACATTTTTATGTAGCACGTTTTGAGCAGCAGAAAGCTGTATCGGGTGTTCTTCATGTTGCTCTATAATTTTCTAATTGTAACTTTGTGCAAATGAGAAATGTGCAAGTAATGTACACTTTGTGCAAGTGCGCCTAAGTCTATGCTGTGATGTCGCTCATAGTGACACCTTACTTCGAGAATTATTCAAGGCATCATCTGTTATTTGTGTAATCTGTTGCTTCAACAGACAAATTAAAGGTTAAAGTAATAATAAAACACACAAACCAAATGTCCTGTAGATAACAGTGCAAGAGGGAACAAGATAGTTCTAAATCAGTGGAAGCATCGTGGCTTACTCTTTGCAGCATACATCAGCAAATGTTTATCATTTTCCTTTCCCAGAAGTTAGGATGTATAGCGATCCTTTCTGTGCAGGTGCAGCCTCAAGCTAGTGAAGAGGGAAAGGGTGCCTCTACAAACCCACGCTCCAATGAGCCCCAAAAGCCAGCCTCTGCCAAACAACCGGTGAAGCAAGTTCGCAAAGTTAATGTGAGTTGTTTGTGATATTTGTTTCTTGATTGCATAAAGGTCAGTACAAAATTTGCAGGTTGCCCACTCCTCAGTATTATTTAGTACACATTCCAAAACAATGCAGCGGCCGCCTCAGCTGTTTAATGTTGTAATCAATTGAGACATTTGTTTAATTTATTGCCAGAATATAAACAATTGAGTGTTTGCTGCTTTACTTACATGCCTCCAAATTTGGTACACAACCGAGACGGACCATGAGAAGCTCTTGCCCGTGCATTATTTCTACAGTATGAAAGAGCACTAAGAGAGATGTAGAAATGACCGAACAATGAATTTTTATCTCTTCGTTATGCTTGTCTTCTGTACTTTAGAAATAATGAACCATTATCAACTTGACCAATTTATTGTTTTCCTAAACTTGCTTGTGTGATTTTTTGCGCCAGGCCATAATTAGTGTTAGTGGCACCTGGGTATGCCAGCCTTACCCTTATCAGTGCGTAGGTATATGACTCGCTGTAATATCATTACAAGCATGTTCCACTACAAAATTATAAGACTGCTGCATGTAGTTAATACCCTTTTGCTGCAGTGTGCTTCCTCTGTGGTGCCTCTTCAAATATCATGCGGCCAAGGGTGTGGATTTTTTAAATTCAGATGTGTAGCTCAGAGCTACAAAACCTGATAGGCAAAACCTACGATCACTTTTATTTCTTCTCCCCAATTTTCTCCCCCTCATTGCTTAATGTGTTACTGATGTGCTTGCATGAATATAATGCAAGTTCTTTACGTACTGCACGTGAACTGCAAAAAATAAGGGCAGAAGGAGGGTACAACACATGCGCCAGCTTTAACAGCAACAACAAAGAAGTTAGTGCACGTGTTGTACTTTCCTTCTGTCGTTTTTTATTGCACTTTACTTGCAGTACGTCGTACCAACAAGGCAAAATTTCTACGCTGCTTTACATATTTACCACCTTAAAAAACACATTAGGTTATGCGCAAACATATGCTTCACACATAACACAAAACTTCCTTTCCTCCTAAATTTCATGCCTCAGCATCAATTGAGCTCAGCCATGAGGCAGATAAGTTTTGTCAGAAATCTGACCTCTGAATGTTCTGGACAGAGTATAAATACATTTTCGAGACCTTGGAGTCGCTATGCTGAGACCTGGTGCATCCAGAGCATAGATCAGTGTGTGCATACAGTTTCTTCCTTTTACATGCGTCTGTGTCCATGATGTTTCACTTGTTCTATTTTATTTATTTATTTATTTCTTCATACTGTCAACCCTCTGCTGAGGGTTCTTACAGGGAGGGTTTAAATACAGGCAGACCATATATACAGGTGCATCAAGCGGCGGCGGAATCGCAAAAATACATGTTTAACAATTTTTCAAATTCAGAAACATCACTGACTTCTGCCACAAAGCTTGGTATTGCGTTCCAGAGTTCAATCACGGCAGGGAAAAAAGAAAAGCGGAACACATCACTGTGAGCAAAGTATGGACGTAAAACATATTGATGGTTAACACGACTGCTTCATTTTCCTGGAAGCTGCACATACTCATCTTTGTTAATTTTTAAATGTCCATGTAGTATTCTGTAAAACACTTTCAGACGATTTTTTAGCCTTCGTACTTCTAGTGTTTCCAGTTCACAAGACTGCAACATCAGTGTAACGGAATCTAAACGGCGGTACTTTGAGCATATGAAGCGCGCGGCACGACGTTGAACTTTTTCTAACTTTGTAGTCATTTCTTTCTGATGAGGGCTCCAGATGACTGAGGCTGAGACTGACTTATTGTTTTCTTTCTTGTGTGCTTCCATGCACAAATTACACAGTTTGGACACCTGCATCGGAAAACAGACCCACGGGCAAGAGACCCGAAGTCAGCAAAAAGTGTGAGTCACTGTCTCTTTTTTGAAATGTATTGCATCAAAGTGTAATGAAACATGATTGATTTTACTTCTGCAGAAGCGTCCGACAAGTGTCACTAGGCACACTGACCAACAGTCAAAAGGTGACACGCTTGAGGAGCAGATACAAGCGCTGGAAAAAGAAAAAAGAAAGCTGCAGGAACGAGTGAAAGAACTGGCTAGTAATGGTTAGTACTACTAAACCTGAAACAAGTTTCTAGTACAGTCAACTTCGTTAATTTGTCCCTGAGGGGGCCGACAAAATTTGCCGAATTAAACAAGAAGCAGAAAAAACACCAAGACTCACAGATTTATTTGGCAGTATTTGCCCCGATCCTGAATGTTTGCAAATCGAAATCGTATCCACTTTTTTGTGGGTTGGAAGCAGAAAACTAACATAAGAATGACATAAGAGGTTCTAAACAAATCAGATATCTAACGCACACCCACTTTAAAGCAAGGAAAACATGGCATGCCTCCAATTTTGGCAATAGGAAAATAGACGAAACCAGCAAACTTTACCTACACGGAATCGAAATTTATTTACATAATCATGACCACTCTCGGACAACACTTCATAACTGTCTATGAAGAACCACAACATGTCACCTTCCGTATGGTCGACCGCACATTAATTATTCTACATTTATCAAATGACTCCGCAACATCACGAATGGGGCGGTGGCCCACGCCTTGACTAATCGGTTCACCAGTCTGTCCTGCGATGTGTGCTACGCTCCGGAATGCGAAAAACATGTGAAGCAACTTGTTGCCAATAGTTTAACATGTAAAATAACTTAATGTTTGAACGCACTTTCGTTATCAGACTGAAAGCAGTGCATTGTCGCTGTCATACTATGCGAGAACTCGTTCTGTTGGCATCCATTGTGGTCATTTTGTGATGGCAATGGCACTTGGCTAGACTGGCTTTTACGGTAGGCTGCTGTATTTATTTTTATTTTATTGTACCCTCAAGACCGAAGTATTACAGAGGGGAGTGGGTAAAAAAAACATAGACAAGTAAATAAACAAAGCAGCAATAAACAACAAATGTGATTAGTTAATTGCATCCGGGAGTAATTATGTCTGATAAGGCCGAACGAAACTTTGAGTTGTTCTTGATTGCGACAACTGCACCGGGAAGGTGGTTCCATTCCTGAGAGGTCCTAGGAATGAATGATTCGTTACAGGTTCTGGTGCGGCACTGAATGATTCCAACCTTATGGCTATGATCGATGCGAGAGGAAATGTAGGTAGGAGGTGATATTAGATTATCCCGTAGGTACAAATTGTGGAAATATAGTTTATGAAATAAAGCAAGGCGAAAGCACTTACGCCGGGCTAAGAGAGGAGCAAGCAACAAAGAGTTTTTCATGGCAGTTACGCTTGATGTACAGCTGTAATTGCTATGAATGAAACGTACGGCATTGTTTTGGATTAGTTCAAGTGATTGAGTAAGGGTTTCGAGGTGCGGGTCCCAGATAGATGAGGCGTACTCCATTTTACTCCTAATAAGCGTTTTGTATAGAATTAATTTTAATGATGTAGGAGCAGAAGAAAAGTTTCGGTGAAGATAACCTAGCATGCGATTAGTATTGTTAATTACGCTGTTGAAGTGCAACAACCAGGAAAGTGACGAGGTTATGTGGACGCCTAGGTATCTATAGGAGGTTACGACCTCCAGGGGAGTATCATTAAGGTAATAGTTCAGTGGAGGAATAATGCTGCGAGTTACACGCATACATTTACATTTACTTACGTTAAGTTGCATTAACCATACGTCAACACCAGTTAGAGATAGCGGTTGTATCGTCTTGTAAGAATTTGTGATCAGATTTGTCCGAGATTTCACGGAGGATAACACAGTCATCTGCGAAAAGGTAAATATTAGAACAAACGTCATTGGGTAAATCGTTAATGTAAATTTAAAAAAGAAGAGGGCCTATAACTGATCCTTGGGGCACACCAGAGTCTACAGGATTAGATGGGGACATATGATTTTTTAACACAATATACTGCGACCGATTAAAGAGAAAATGTTCAAGCCATGCAAACAGGTGAGGATCAAGTTTAAGTTTACTAAGTTTAAATAGAAGTAATTTATGACACACTTTGTCGAAGGCCTTGGCGAAATCAAAGAAAACACAGTCTGCGAAAGAACCTTTGTCGAGAATAAGATGAAGGCTGTGAGTAAAAGAAAGAAGTTGGGTTTCACATGAAAAGTTTTTTCGGAAACCATGTTGTGCTTTTGTAAAAAATGAATTATTGTGTAAGTGCTTTGCTAAATGTGAGTACAGAATATGTTCAAGAACCTTGCAAGGAATGCTTGTGAGGGAAATGGGGCGGTAGTTGAGTGGCGAATGTTTGCTACCGGACCTATGAAGTGGGACCACCTTCCCGACCTTCCAATCTGCAGGTAGCCGATGGGTATCGAAGGATTGCTGAAAAATTTTCGAAAGCAGAACAGTTTTGGTTTTAGTTTTGTATCAAACTGCACCACCCAGGTAATTTTCAGATGAATGTTCTTGGAAAAAAAAAGGCGAGCGTTACAGTCGGGTAAATACTGTAATAATTCACTGTGAACTACCATTTTCCTTTTAAAATCTTAATGGGGCAGGCTGAAAATAGCTTTTCAATGGGAGATGATGTTAGTTCAATGCATTCACTGTACCCTACATACCGCCAAGACTAATACTGCTGCTGTTGGAGTCATCACAGCGGTCACCATAGGGGTTGGGCACATGAGGGATGACTAGCCAAGTTCAAATTATCCAGTGAGGTCTAATTTCAGAATCGAAATAACAAAAGTTCCCACAGAAATGTACGGCTACCAGCCAGGACCTTTGGTTTGGATTGAAATAACCAAAAAATTTATTTAACGGAAGTCTACTGTACTCCCCAACCAGCAATCAAGAACACTCAATTATTTATAAGGCAACTTAATTAGTACTTGTGATGCATGTCGGTATTCTTTTGCACATTTGTGTATGTTTTGATGTTACCGCTTTACCATTTCTAATGTTGGCTGTGTTTTCATGCTTTTAATTACTTATACAGCAGCATCGCGAAACATTGAGGTATGGCAGACTCATTATTACAGTGGAATCTCGATGATACGATCACGGCTGATACGAATTTCTGGATGATACGAATTTTTCTGTGGTCCCGGCCGAGCCCCATTACTTTGCAACGTGTTAGAGAATGGTTGTTACGAATCAGTTTTCGACCCGCGTCGGTTGATACGAAAATTACCGAAGACATTGGAAATTTGAAAGTGTGCTTGGCGAAAGCCAGACGCTGCTGCCGTCTGCGCTCCAATTCATTCGCTTTGGTGTTCGGCGATATCGCCTGTCGCTGCTGCCGTTTTCGTTCTGCTTCCCTGCCTTTGGTACCCGGCGATCTAATCAGTCGCTGTTGGCGTTTCTTTTCTGCCTCCCTTGCTTTCGCATCTGGTGACATGTTCATTCGTGGCATGCGCATTCGCTCCTTGTTCTTCTGGCGTTTGGTGTCGGGGGAATCCGGCGTCCACTGGCGCTTCCCCGAACCGCATGGCGCGCAACACGGGCCTCTCACTCGACTGCAACGAAACGGCTGGCGAAGCAGCGGCGGCAAGGTAAATGTACCTGGTAGCGAAGCTTCCATAGGAGCCCATACGTTCAAAACATGGCGGTCCATCAGCGGTCCATGGGGCTTAGCGCCATCTGTATGTGGTGGGAACACTTCCGGCGGAAGAAAAAATAATGTGATGCCATGTCCGTAAAAAGCAGAAGTGACGTCATTTTCGTTTTCGAAGGCGCGAAATTTGTTTTGTTGTTCTTCCTTTGGAGCTATATATTCAAATGCCCTGCCATTCGACTTGATGGGCGTTTCGAGCTTTCAGCGTGGAAAGCGATGCAGGAAAAGGCCAGCCGTACAGTTGTCGATATCGCATCCCTGCACAGAACATACTTTCTTTGGAGGCCGACGAAAGAGTGCTGATCCTATTGTTGGATGCCAAGCCCGTCGGCCAGCGCGGTCGCACGAAAACAACTACACAATTATCTGGCGGTCGTAACTCACTACATTTGACTGAACAGATTAAGAAGCAATGAAGCTACCCGCGTCACCAAATTCAGACAAACTTTGACAAGCAAGAAAGCACAAACTGTGAGGGGGGCGTATTTCAACAGGTGATACGAGTGCGCCTTTCTGCCCATTTCCAGACGTGAATTGCATTGCGAGTGATAGTTGCGTCAACGCCCCCTTGTAGCGATGGGCGCTTAAAAAATTCATTTATTATTAATAATAAAATTAAACTTGTATTTTCTTAACTCGTCAAGAATGTATAAAATTGTCTAGGAATTTTATTTTCGTTGAATGAATTTAACTGCGTCTCGTTTGAATTAAAAAACGCGTTTTTCTTTCCCAACGTTTGTTCCCTCCAAACATAGTCGCGCTTCAATCGCTGCTCCCATAACCCCCCATGCTGATGTCGGTGACAATCTGTACTGAACCGCTTTTCGCCCGAAGCTTCGCGACCTATTTGAATCGACCTTGGCGGCGGTGCCACCGCCGACGCGCGCGCGCCCGTTCTACCGCTACTGTGTGACGTCACGGTTGTTATGCGCAGCTGCGCCCCTGACCGGCGCGCCGGTTGCTAAGGAGGGGAGGAGGTTGCGCCGCTGCGCGGAGGAGAGACCACAGTTGGCACGATTCCAGCGCACGGATGGACGCCACCGCGAGCATGAGCCCCACCGATGGCAGTGAAAGAGAACAGCGCGCAGTTACGCGATTTCTCCCTCTCTCTTTTGGTGCGGAGGCGCGGTCGCGGCGCCGGACAGCGCGGAGGCCGCGACTGGGCGCGAAGAGTTTGAAACGGTGGCACTTGTGTTGCTTTTGTGCTTTTCTTCATTTTCCGCGTGCCATCGGACGGAGTGGCTGCTGTGCTTCGGGCCGCGTTCTTTGTGTTAGACGTGGGCGACGGCGAAGGACCCACCACCGGAGGCTGAAACGCTGCATGCGCGCTAAGTTCTGAGGCGTGCGCGAACGAAATCAGCGACGACACGTGCACGCGTTTTTATGGATTTGAACAAAATCTGCTAATTGACCTGACAAAGAAAAAGAGGCAGAGGACATTAGAGAATTTTCTACAAGAAATAAATCCTTTTTACGTACGTGTGTCTGAGTGAGTTCACCTCTGACTCTTTGATTTAGCTAGTTTTAATTGTTTCGATGATACGAATTTCGGCTAATACGAATATTTTTCGTGACCCCGTGAGATTCGTATCATCGAGATTCCACTGTATTTGAATGCAGATAATTACATAACAATGCCACTTAACTTAACCTAATCTCAATGTTTTGTTCAACCTGCTATGTTTTCAAGACATCTTGAAGATGCCAAACTTGAACAAGGTTATCATGGATGTGAATTTTATGGCTTTCAAGGAGCAGAGCAACATGGCCTTAAATGACTGACTGAGGAGCACTCATAATGCACATATAGACAACTGCAAATAGATAGCTAAAATAGACAGACTATTATTGCATGTGCATCTACATATCTGTTTGTGTACCTTTTCTGGCCTTTTGTCTGTTCAAACAACTCGGTGTGTACACCTGTTGGCTGCAATAAGTCATAATTATGTTTTGCACCATGCTTTATTCAATCTCGGTTAGTTCAAACATCTGACAAGTCAAACAGAAATCTGTGGTTCTTAGGTGTTTGAAATAAGCTGACTGCATCCTTGCTGGCCTGTTGGTGTTCTTGTTCTTGCAGAACGACAGCTTCTCCTTGAGATACAGGGTCTGCTGGCCAACAAGGGACAGTCAGCTGCCTCAGACAGCAGTGCAGAATTGCATGCTTTGCAGAGGGAGAGAGACCACTACAAGGATGAACTGATGCGATTACATCAGGTGCTCAAGTCTGGAAATGCACGACACAAACTCCCATCATCAAGTGGTAGCGAAAGTGGAAACCAGACCAATTCCAAGGTGTGACCATGCAGATTAGTGACTTGAAAGCATGCATTAAGCAGTGAAGTTTAGATTCTAAAATTACATAAACAGCTGAAGTGACAATGCCAAAGCTGACTGTGAAGGTGTTTTCACTTGCATCATATTGAGCAGCATGTGGTGGCATTTGGCGTCACAAGATAGTTGACAACCTCAAAGCACGAGTAAAATTATGACTTTCTATGTGACTAGAAGTCTATATATACATGAGCTGGCTTAGACTCCAGGACAAAAGGCCTTTGAAGTACTGGATAGATGGTAGTAATGTGCATGTGGACACTTCACTTTATTGCATCCCATGACATCCGTCTTCCTTGAACAACAATGAGGTAATGATGGGGACTAATTTGCCATGGTCATGGTGGCTATAATGGACATTACAACAGCGTCCTATGGCTGGCACCGTCACAACATTGTAACTTGAAGCTAATGTGCACTTAATACAGTTAAATCTAACGAACTTCAATATAACAAAGTCTTTAACTTTTCATAACCTCTTGTCTATAGGGCACCATGTATTTATAACCTCAATATAATGAAGTATGTTCGTATGCGATTTCAATGTAATGAAATTTCATTTACGCCGCAAAGGAATGCCAAGACAATAAATGGAATATTCCGTGGGCGCAGATGGGCAAATGGTTGAATTACAAGTGGCTACTTGCAAACGCACCTCTCAAATCGTGTGGTGCGACAAGAGCGCCGAAGTGGAGCCACATCTTGTTCTGTATAAAGTGCAATAAGAGCCTATCGCGGCCCGCACACTTCGTGCTTTAGGTGCGAGTGAAAGTGTGCAAGAGTGAGACAAGAAATATGGTGGCTTCATGAGTGCTGCCTTCCCATGAGAGCAAAGGGAATGAGGGGGAGGGGAGCTCGCTCGCGGTAACACATTTAAGTGCGCGTGAAGGGCGGGGCTAGGGAAGGGAGAGGGTAAGTTGACATGTATCACGATTTCTGGTGCGCATCTCGGTTGTGCCATACACGACTGAGCGTATACGTAACCACGCAGCCGCGCACCCTGCTTTATAGGTAATCTGCCGCATGTGCAAAGAGTGGGCATGCCAAGACAGCGTGGCACTATGTAGGCTGTCTTCTCGCGTGTTTAGTATTGGAGGTTATGTAATCTTTAGTTTTGGTGACCTGTTGGAGTGAGACGCAGACGAAGCTTTTGCTCCCTGCTGTCTGCGCTTTTCCTGATAGCGTTGTCCCAGTGCAGGTGACACTATCAGCCGTGGGGGTGGAGTGCACGTGAAAGTGTGGCTGCTTCGCTTAATTCCTACCACCGATGTGAAAATATCGTCAACGTGGCATGAAACCGTATCATTCATCGCCGTCTCCAAAATTCATCAAAATTGATTGCTTTTTCATTCAAATTTGCTTTTTCAATTGCCTAATAATTCAGAAAATTCTGCGGCTCCTTCCCATGTGAAAAAAAATCGATTGGCGACTGTACTATTTGCGTAAAAGGTTGATTTTCAATACAACAAAATTTCGATATAACAAAGCAAATTGTCGATTTTATCTACTTCGTTATATTGAGGTTTAACTGTATATTCAAGCAGGCTCACATTATGAAGCTTAAAGTGGAGAACAAAGCCCTTCACACACCTGCAGTGCCGGCTTCTGCCAGTATCTGAGCACTAGTGTTATCTCTTGTCATGGCTGCACAACTGCAATGAGTTGATTACCACTATTGCATAATTGTCATGCAGGGAAAATTAATTACAGGGGATGCAAAAGAGCCCCACAAGTGCTCTTGTTCCTCAGCATGGCGGCATCTTAACCTTTGCTGTAAAGGCTAAGATATAACCTTCTGTGACAAACAGCGCTTTGTTGCTAATTCCTAACCAGACTGTATCTGACAAATTAAACGTCTTTCCTTCAAAGAGGCATTAAATTCAGAGCTGTGAAGCATTTCACGAGCTGTCCTAGGCAGGGAACAGTAACTATATATGACCAACTGTCATGTCGTACTGCTTTCTGTAGCTTAGTGTGTAGAATTATGGCGTTTATCTGATGGTTCATCACAGAATCTGCAAGCCAGCCAGATGTCTGCAGAAGATGAGCAGTTGTTGAGTCGGCTGGAGCTGCTCCAGAAGGAAGTTGACAAACTGACAGCCATGGTGGATAATCTGTCCAAGCAGCGTGATCACCTGCTTGGGGAGAGGGACAGCCAGGCTCGCCAACTTGCCCTGCTCACCGAAAAACTCAAGGAAAAGGTGTGGTCCTTTAAATCTAATCTCTCACGTTCCCTTTGTTTTCTTGCTGTTACTGGGCCAGAAGGACCATTAGCGAATAAATAAATAAAAAATTCATGCAGAAACTCCTCTCGGAGTTGTCTAATTATGTGTAAGCATTGTGCGACTTGCCCATCTCCATGCAGCCCGGTGTCATTATGAATGTTATGAAACTTGATCCGACCAGTACAAACGACAGCGCTGTGGTGACGCGAACTGCTGCGAATGACACAAGGAAACTACTGCAGATGACGTTCCAATCATTATAAGCCATTATCCCTCTTTAGAGCCTTATCCATCCATGTCAAACCATTACCAACTGTGATCAACTGTACTCCGGCGGTGGCAGATGAACGATGCGGCCACGAGGGCCCTATCTTGAAAGTGATCTGCCATGGGGACAGAGTGCACCGAGTGCTGACAGCTTCGTGTGTGCTGTATTCTCATCGCTTGGTTCGCATTGAAGCAAGGGCAAACCAATTTTTGCCAACTGAAATTTGTTGCTCCATACTGCTTCAAAGGGGTCTTTTTTACCTAATCTGTGCCATTACTGCACCACAACATAGTTTCAGCGGTGTTAAAATTGCAAAGCTGCTATGCAAGCAATACAAAGCATGTCACTGCTACATTCATTGGCGGCATTCATTCACAGCATTACAACCAGTGAGACAGCCATTATGACAGCCGACAGAATATAATTCCTTTCTTTATGCATCAACCATGAGGCATGTATTAGCCTACATTGAGTTGGGAGGGGCTACGCTAGCTTTGTGATTGCATGATCAACACAGTAGTTTTGTGCATAGAGGGCTGATGCGGAATGGGGCTTTGTTGACAAAAACGCCATCAATGTCAACATGATCTTGGATTGTAGCACGAAGTGATACGGACAGAGACTAGAAGCAGACATTACGAGCGCTAATACTCAACTAAATTTTTACTGAAGCTGACAACATATATATAGGTGATTGCAAATACCACCGCATATGAACATGACAAGGTCTAAAGACATCAGTTAAACATATCAAGAGGTAGGGAAGCCAAAAAAGAAAATAACAAAAAGACACTACTTGAGATTAACACAAGTGCTGTGAAGATACTGAAATTCGCATTCTAACAGAGACAAAGATGTGTGGCTTACGCAAGTCTCACCTAATCTTTTGATGTGAAATGCCTCGATTATTTCCCGTGTGGCTTGGCATTTGTATTTTGAAAGAATTTTTGTGTCTTCAAGACACAGTATCTTCAATTGTCGTGCAACTTGATTTGTTGGCTATTTCAAGCTGTTAGTGCGGAAAACAGTGCAAAGAAACGCCTACCGTACAGGTCTCACAAACACACCCATGCAACATCGCTTCTTTACGGGCTGAAAAATGCTTTGGGTTTTGAATGCCAGTCGCATAGTCAGACATCAAGCCCGTCGGTTAGCACAGCCACACAAAGACAGCTAAGTCAACAATTATCTGCCAGTCGTAACTCACCACTTTTGACTGAGCATGTTCCCCACGATGAAACACTTCTCACAAACCCTCCATCAGTATTCAGACAAATGTCAACAAGCAAACAATACAACATGTGAGGCAGGCATATAGTAGCAGGTGAACTTTACAAGTGCACCTTTTGGAACACTATGAGAGTTGCATTGCATTGCTGTTGATAGTGACGTGAACTCCCCCCTTTTTTTGTGCATGCTGAAAAAAAGATATTTATTGGTAACGGTAAGTGAAAGAGAGTTGCCCTTTCTTTCCCCACCACATGTACATAAAGTTAATTCGGAATTTAATTTTTGTTGAACGAAATGAAATTGTGTTTTGTTTTCAATAAAAAATAAAGGTTTTTCTTCAATAATGTTTGTTCCCTCCTCACGTACTCACACTTCAATCACTGTTCTCATAGTTGCCTTTGTTGATGTCGGTGACAATTCGTTCTGAACCGCCTTTCAGCTGAAGCTTCGCGACCCATTTGAATTGCTGTTGGTAGCGCGATGATATCACGAAGAGCAGTGGCAACAATGCTTTGTCTGCTTCTTCAATGTGTCTTTGAAACTCGAGATTATGCAACCGCTAGTACTAAACGCTCTGGAAGACAGCACACATGATGCCATGCCATCTCGGCACGCCAGCTCTGTGCACGCAGCAGATAACTTCGAAAACAGGGTGTGTGAGCTGTGTATGCGTTCAGCCATGCTGAAAGCCACGTGCAGCCTCGACTTCGCTAGAAAAGCTCACTATGACATCAGACTTTGATGCCGTCTGCTCGGGCCCAGGTAACTGTGCATCGGTGAAGTTGTACCACATTACATCCTAAAAGAGCGAAAGAGTGTACTTAGTCAATTTCAAGAATTTTTACTATCCCACAACTGGTCAAATACGAAAAAGTACTTTGAAATCTGTGATGTCACACTGGGCACTGGTGTTTCAGCGAAAAATTTAGTAAGAGGAACTGTGACCATCATTTGCTGTACTGATAAATCCACTTATTACCTCATAATTTCAGGTTTAATGTTCCTCTTTATAGTAATGTCCTTTTAATGGTCCTTGCGCGTTTTGTGCAGTGCCACCAGGAGCATGCAATCGTTCATGTAGGCTCGCCGCTGCTGTTGTGGCATGCTGCGGTGAATCACACACAGTGGAACCCCGACCATATGACATTCCTGGGACCGCGAAGAAGCATTGTAAAATGCGAACATAAATTATGCCTATAAATTTACTACTTATTTCGCGCAACGGATTTACAAGAAACTTCAATGTAAAATACTAACATACTCTGCTGGGCTTGGGAACCCAAATTACTAAAAAAGTAAATGCGATAAGAATTAATGATGCAGTAGAGGTATCAATCATGCTTTGCTCAAACGGACCTTTACGGCACTCCACTGCCCACTGCCGCGATTCCCGCCAGCCGGCGCGAACTTTAAACAAGGTCGGTAAGTTTCTTTTGGACCTTGTTTGATCCGTGATTAAAGAGCCGCTCGAGTTGGGCAACGTCCGAAAGGAGGTCCTCTGCGGCGTCGCATGAACAGATGAAGTTTTAGATGCCGCCTGTGTGCCGTAGCACCTCGGTGAACATGGTAGGCACAGGCACAGCATCTGTGGCGTCGTCGTTGTCCTCGTTGGATGTCGCAGCGATGTCGGCACTAGGCAAAGCCTCCTCAATGGCATCATCCAGCGGCACCTTGCCACAGATCGCAACGTTGTCGTCGGCCTCCACGTACTCGGTGAAGGTCATGGTGAGGTTTAAACTCTCGAAATCGTCGTCGGCGAAGCCTGCATCGGCCTCGAGCGGCATTGAGGTTGTTGCATCCCCAGCAGAGGAGGCAGTCTCTCGCTTAAAGCCACGGTGCTTGAACGAGTTAGCGATTGTGCTTCGTGAAACTGTGTTCCACGAACTGGCAATAAAATGCATGGCGGCGAGCACAGTGATCTTTTTTTCCCGACTCGCTGCGCTCCATAGCCGCCAGCTGACGCTGCACTAACCGCTTCCAGTACCCTTTCTTGACGCACGCACTTAATGATGCCGGCATCCAGCGGCTGCAGCCAGCTTGTGCAGTTGGGCAGAAAAAAAACAACCTTTATGTTTTTCAGGCTGGACTTATCAAGTGGGTGGCATGGTGCGTTGTCCACGAAAAGCAATACTTTCCTCGCGCTAGCACCGATTTTGTTATCCAGCTGCTGCAAAAAATTTCTGAAGAGCGAAGATGTCATCCACACCTTTTTGTTGAAGTTGTAGCTGCATGGCAGCATCTTCAAGTTCTTAAAGCGCCGTGGCTTTGCAAACTTTCCAACAACGAGCATGGGCAGCCTCTCAGAACCATCCTTATTAGCACAGAATAGTGCCGTCACAGGCTCCTTACTACACTTGCCACCATGACAGCTGTCACCCTTAAATGCAAGGATTTGCTCAGGCTGCATATGGTAAAAAATACCGCTCTCATCGTCGCAAGGCTTGTATGCAGCAATCATCTCCAGCAGCAACTCCATCCACTCGTTCACCGTCGAAACGTCCACGGAAGTGCTTTCTCTGCAGGAGCGGCTGTACACAATCCTGTTTCATTTTTTAAAGCGATCCAGCCACCTGTTCGATGCCTGAAAGTCGTCGATGCCCAGACGCAATGCCACAACGTCCACCTTTTCTTTTAGAATGGCGCTGTCAACGTTGATCGCAGAGCTCCGTGCTTGATCCAGCCACTTGACGAGAACGTTTTCTAACTTCTCATGCTGTCCTTTCTTTGCCACTTTTCGCTTGAGCCCAAACTTGTTGGAATACTGCAATATTGCCGCTTTGTTTGCCAGGATCGTCTTAAGCGAAGATTTGGGTATCTTAAGGTCCCGGGCAATGCTGGCTTTCGTGGCTCCATGCCGCTTTTCAGCTTCCTCGATAATATTCAGCTTATTGCAGAGTGGCAGAACTGTCTGCTTTCGGGACATTGTGTGTCACGTTGCTCCACACAACTCAAAACCTCCACTGAACGCCGGTCGCTAGGATTACGACGAACACATGCGATAAATCTAGGCCTCTCCGCACTACCTTGTCGGCGATCTGCTTCTGGAAAACTGGAAGTAGAGAAACGCCTCCCCAACGCGACGAGAGCCGACGCCGCCAAGAAGAGAGGGAGAAAGTGATTGTGGAGAAGAAAAGGCGCTATTTCAGCACAGCAAGTGGCGCGGGCGGCTGCTGGTGGGAGAGAGAGAAACGAATGATGAGACGAGGCAAGGAAGAAAGCTGCGCCGGAGTGAACAGGTCGAGCGGTGTCAAGCGCTCTGCATGCAGAGAGACGAAGCGAGGAAAGAGACCGGCGGCACTTTTCTTTCGTCTGCGTTCCGTCCCGTGCTTGGCGAGGGTCGTCGCCTAACGCGGGTAAGGCGTAAAATTGCACCAAATAACCAGGGTTTTTAATGCATTGCTTTTATGGGGACTCCGCCAGGACTGTGCTAATCCGTCGTAAAAACCGGGTCGTTGAAAAACTGGGGGTGTATAACCGGTGTTTCACTGTATTTTGCTCCTAGTTTCCATGAACAAATGATTGTATAAAGAAAACACTAAACTATATTTTGGTTTTCTGTTTTTTTTCCTTTTCCTTTCTAGGATAAAGATACACAGACTGCCCGCTTTACATGCCGAGCTACAGAATCGCACATTGAGTAAGTCACTGTCTATATTTGTCAGACAAGGTACAGCAGCAAATTAAGCCCTAATACTGTATCATATTTGAGTGTTTTGCTAAAAATACGAATTCACAATGCAGTAGTATTAGTATGCAGCATCTCTTGTTTACTTTACCACATTTGGCTTGACACAGCTACTGCCTGATAGCCAATCAAATTCAGGTCATTTGGACAGCTTATGAAGAAAGCATTGAGCCAACTTGCAAACTATGGGCTCGTATTCTCTTTGTTTGCTTCAATCACTAGAGGACAGGACAAGCGAGACATGACAGTAGAGGCAGCTGTGGTGCTCCCAAGTCTCTCGACTACCGATTTTCATGTGAAAGAAAAATTTTCTCATGCAATCAAGTGCGAGCACAACATTCTATTTCTTCAGCATGTCCATGTCCTAGCTTACTTTGCGGCAGAACTCGCTCATGGCAGATAAACTTTTGTAAAGGCCATGCATTGCTTGCGAATTCCTGCAGTAGGTGAGGCCTGTTTTATACAGTATACGGTAAGATCTCATTAATTCAAACTCTAAGGGGACCGGAAATTTATACAAATAAAATGGAGTTCGATCTAAGGAGAGCCCCTTTAAATACTATAGCGCCCGATCAGTTGTGCAGTACAGCGTGCAAAGCAACCAAAACCATCACTGGGCTCCCATTGAAAAAGTCTTATCTTCCCTCCATCAGCATGCTAGATGTACCAGAATAAGCTTAGGACCCCTAAGTTTTGTATAAAGTCCAAGTGCGATAAGATCACGCCTCGCATGCCGTTTTCTGTGGGTGCGAGGGAAAATGTGCAAAGGTGAGCCGAGAAGGATGGTGGCTTGATGTGCACTTTACTCCTGCACGCCCAACGTTGGAGAGAACATGGTGGAGCGAGCGCGCTAGGAGAGGGGCATGGTGAGTGCACGGTAATGTGATCAAGCATGCACTGGGAGCTTCTTCTTGCAAAGCCTGATGCAAAAGGAGGGCGCAGGCTGCTTCAATTGCTCCGGTTCGGTCTCATCTTCTCGCACTAGCGACGCATCGAATTTTCACTTTTGGCTCAGATTTGTCCAAAAAGTGCTGCGTGCGAGTGAGAGATGTTGTTCAAATTTTTAGAAGTTTTTCTCTATTCAAATCTATAGGACATTGCTGGGACCAACAGAGCAGTTCGAATTATAGGAATTCCGCTGTAACATGCCGGATGCTGTTTGACTTAATAAACATCATTTTAATGTCCGCAGCAAACTGCAAGACAACCTAAACGGCAAGGAGAGTGATGTCGTGAGGCTCACATGCCGAGTGAGAGAGTTGGAAGCAGAAGCTGCGTCAGCAGCTGAATCCCATTCCCACCTCCTGCAAGAAAACCAGAGGCTTCATGAGAACTTAACACTTGTGGCCAAAGAGCACAAGGTCTGTATGTGGAAATCGTAAACACTCTTTGAGGAATTTATTTATGGTGAATGAGTGACTCCCTGTGACGCTGAAAGAAGAAAATAATAAGAATTGATTTCTGTGATATTTTTATGAGCATTCATACATGTCAGACGCCACTGTTTTGCTTTTATGTAGTTTTACTTCATATAAGAGGAACACTGCTTCTGCATGTCCTTTCTTTGGCGTACAGAACATGGCAGCTGACTTGGAGAATGCTGTACAACAGAAGAAAGACCTTGAACTTCAAATCCAAGAGTATGTGATTAAAGTGGCCAAAATAGAAGAGCTCCTGCGTACAAGGGTGAGTTTAGCAGAATGCCTCCATTGATGATTGAGCGCTGTTTGAACTGTTAAAGATTAAGCAGCTCAGACTTGCCACGAAACATGATAATATGTACTGCATAACTACATACAAGCCAGCTTACAGTTCGTAAAGATTGACTGCTATCTGTGGGAATGCCCTGTTGGTGTAACACATAGGCATAGAACGACCACTTCTGAAACATTAAGACAGGCTCATTAATCATTAAAGACCGATTTGCTGCTCTGCAGGTAGCACTTAGACAAGGAAGGAAACAAACACAATCGCCGATTTTACACATTTATTTTTCTCAGAAGTAGAATGTACTTATGTAGAAACAAGATTACATTGTCTTTGCGAAAGGCATGTGGTTGTCTTCCTATTATAAACGCATCCTATTTCTGGAAAAACAAAATGCTTACAGTCACAGCTAAGCTCCCGTGCTGCTAAACTGTCATCTTCTTTTAAATCTAGTAATTCGTGTAAGATAGGCGTATGCTAGTAGCGTTAATCTGGATTATTGCATATGAACCCCTGAGCATCTGGAATGCGCGAGCAGCTTTCTCACTTGTTTTCTCTGCAGGATCGAGAGAGGGAAGATCTTTTGGACCAGTACCGGTCCCTTATCTCGGCCAACGCTGATCTACGGACTCAGGCCGAGCAGAGCCAGAAAGAACAAGACAGCAGTGATGCCACACTCAACAGTCTCCGTCAGCAGCTTGCACGAGTGAGATGCTGCGAACTGCAGTAGCTAATGTTTCTAATTAGGCACATCGTGGGAAATGACCAGCGTTTCTTAATCGTATGTTGCAGCTCTCGACTGTGCATTGTACCAGGAGTATCGTGTTTATTGAGGTTAAACGTGGTGCGAATCAAGTGTGCATTCTAAGGAACATGCCACAGAAGAGTTGTAGCTTTAAGCGTGCCATAGGAATTTATGAAATTTGCGCTTGCTATGGTTTTTCTATGTGGTTGCTAAGGGAATAAAATATTTGCCATTTGCAAGCTGGTAGCTTTATCGAGAACTATTTGTGGGGAAAAAATTGTGCATCAGAAGGGGACATGCTGGATAAATTTAACAGATGTGGATATATTGGGCGCCCTGTAGGTATTTATTTATTTGTTTGTTTATTTTTCTTAAAGTGCCCAAGAACAGCCTTACGCCTCAATATTGGTGCACTTGTGTTACAAAAATATTTCCAACTTACCATCGGAGCAATACTCTTTCAAATAGCTAATTAAATTTCTACCATAAGCAAATGGCTTACTATTCTTGTTTAAAACATTGTACGTGTAATGTATATCGGAGATCCTCTACACTTAGACGGACCCGCCGTGGTTGCTTAGTGGCTATGGTGTAAGGCGGCTAAGCACGAGGTCGCAAGATCGAACCCCGGCCACGGCAGCTGCATTTCGACGAGGCCTAAATGGGAAAACACCTGTGTACATAGATTTAGGTGCACTTTAAAAAACCCCAGGCAGTCCAAATTTCTAGTCCCCTACTACAGCGTGCCTCATAACCAGATCATGGATTTGGCACACAATACCCCATTATTTATTTAAATTAATTGCACTTAGACGCAGCCATTGAAAGTACCTTTCTAAGTTCTGATGTGCTCATTTGAGTGCATTAATTGCAAGCAGCTGTGTATTCAATATCATTGCTGCCAGTGTAGCAGCCATGCCCAAGAACAGCGAGATACATGGAGGCAGTGAGGAGAATGCATGAGGCCTGCGAAAACGTTCCACGGGAAACCAGAAATGCCTATTCTTTGGGAAAATGCTGCGAAGAGTGCCAGGCACCACAGTTTTGTCATCCCACATTCCGTTTCTCTGGAGCTTGGGCTGAAGTTTTGCAAGGTCACACTAGTCATTTCAGCATTTTTTTTTTTGTTGTTGTTGTTGTTGTTGTTGTTGTTGTTGTTGTTGTTTTTCACTTCTTAAATGTCGCAACATTTCTGCAGTTTCAGTGATATCCTACTAAACATTGGCCGACAGCCAACCATATTATGCTTCCTCGGAAAAAGTTGTTGAGTTTGAACACGGAAGACTGATGTTTTAATTTCAGATTGACTGTATTGGCAAGAAAACAAAGTGTAACACCTAAGGAATTAATAGCACTGTGAAAAAGAACTGCATGTTTTACATTCTAGTGCTTGGCCAGCATTCACTCTGCTGATGCGCTTCAGGCCCTAGTCCCTTTGCAGACTTGCGCACGTAGAACTTGAGCATCATTTAATTCATTGCATCTTCCCTTTCTTCTAGTATTGTGCAGTCACTGCACTGTTAGGTATCTGACTGTGTTGCAGTTGGAATCGCTGGCTGCCATTAGGTGCCTGTGTTTGCTTCTCTGCAGCACATGAGTGTGACGACAGACCAGGAGCAGAAGCTGGCTTCGCTGGGAGCAACAGTGGCAGCCTTGCAAGAGTCCCTGCAGCACAGCGCTGCCGAGGGAAGTCGGCTGAAGGAGGAGCTGCAGAAGAGCTCAGACATGCGGGCAAGACTCGCTGAGCAAGTGGAATCGCTTCAGGACCAGCTCGCCAAAGAACAAACTGTCAACAATCAGGTAACAATGAAATATGCCTAAATAGCATTTTATAAATTGCTATTCAGGCGTATGCAGAATGACTCAAGATCGTTTTATCCTCCCTAACTAGATATAATCGCTTGACAAGCATAACAGCCAGGAAAGCCAGCGTTTTCTTCCCATCTTTAGCAGGTCGTCGAATATTTCGCCACCTGAATTTATTTCATAAAATATACCACCATACATCCTTCACAACAAATTTATTCTAGCACCACAGTACTTGTACCATCACATCGATCATCATCCTAAGGTGGGTATTCTATCCTATAAAACAAGAGCATTCTCTGGTTCTTTTTCATTGCACGCAGCAACTCAGTGGAATTGCCTTCTTGCTCACATAACTTCTATTAACTTCTATGTACCAGCCACCATTGTATAATAACATGTTACTTGAATTTTTCATTGTTATTAATTACTCACTGCATTTTGTTCCGTTTACTACTATTCCTGTTTTTACAGTGAAACTGTTAAGGGCAAGTTCCCCCAGGATCTCGTCCGTGTGTAGACACAAAATTCCCTATATGTGGGCTGATGCCGAAGATAATGCAATGCCGGGCTGACCCGCAGCGAAGGTGACGCAGGCGTTAGCACTCCCCATACATGGGCCGATCCGAAAGATAGTGCAATACTAGGCCAACCCGTGGCAGAGGTGACGCAGGCATCAAGCAATCCCCGTACATGAGCTGATCCCAAAGGTAGTTCAATGCAGACATCACATCTGACGAGATGAGGGTGGTCTTACAAGACCTACGCTGCAACATGGCATCGGGAGCCGACCACATCCTATTCACCACCCTTCGTAATCTAAGTGACGCGGATATTAACCACGTCACCCATATCTTCAATGAATTCTGGCACAATGGCATGCTTTGCCAAGCATGGCGACATGCCAGCATTACACTGATCCCCAAATCGGGCAAACCTGCAAAGGTTGAAACCTCACAGCCTATCTCCCTAACATCCTTCATTGGCAAGCTCATGTTGAGCCCTTCCTCAAACAAAAATCATTCTTTTCTCACTCTCAATTCGGATATCGAGCTCATCTGCCTGCCAAAGATGTGCTTTTACAATTACAGAGAAAGTCATCGGACCTCCGTTGTGCACCCGAACGAGAGCAGTCATTGCCTCAGACCTTAAAATGGGCATTCAATAATGTTGAACATGCCCTCATCCTTCGCAATGTTGCACAGTCGCACTGTGGAAGTTGTATGTATAACTATATCCACACATTTCTTCGAGATTGCACAGCCACTGTAGAAATGGGACCTCATTGATCCAGTACAATTCGCCTCGTAGGACGTGGGACACCCTAGGGCTCAGTTCTTTCCCCTATCCTATTCAATATCTCGCTCGCAGGGCTCCCCCGGCCACTCGACCAGATCCCCAATGTCACCCACGCTATTTATGCAGAAGACATTACCATCTGGTCAACACGGAGCTCTGACAAAGCCATGCAGGGCCGACTGCAGCTAGCAGTTGACACTGTCTTCGAGTACGCAAGAAAAGGTGGCTTAAGATGTGCTCCGCAAAAGTCGGAGCTCATAATCATTCGCCCCCGCAGCCATTCCTCTACTTCCCCCATCACTGTGCACATGGATGGGATACCCACCCCATAGGTTAATCATTCTCGCATCCTTGGCCCACATGTCCAAGCAGATCGCTGGTCTAACTATGCACTGTTGCCCTTCTATCCAGACAGATTGAGAAAATTCTGGCCACAATCTGGAGCGTCTCCAACAGGTGCTCGGGCCTTCGAGAAGAGGACCTGCTGCTCTTGGTGGAGGCATGCGTGATCAGCCGGCCTACATACCATCTCCCCTTTCAGCGGTTGACCCAAGCGCTATAGCTTCACATAGACGCAATGACTCGCAAAGTGACAAAGCTGGCCCACGGCCTCCTGAACTATATTTCTACACGCCGTCTCCTTAACTTAGGGACACATAACACACTAGGCGAGCTACTAGAGGCACATTGGATCAGCCATTGCCAGCACCTCCTACTCACCCATACTTGCCGCCATCTTCTCACATGGCTAAGATAGTACTCTGCCCCACTTGTTGAGGCTGAAGCCCATCCAACAACCTGGTCGCCTGCGATACACCAAGTAGTAACTATTCATCCATTGCCACATAATATGCACCTCGAGCATAACAAAGAATGGCACAAAGCCCATCTGTGATACATTGGCCACATGCCTGCAAACATCTCAGAAACACAGACTTTATATACGGACACAGCACGCACCCAAGAGGGCTACACCTCGGTAGTGTTGGATGGCACCGAATCCCTGAGGGACTCTGCTGCAATGCACGTTACAAATGCCGCTTACAGAGAAATTCTTGGCATTGCTCTCGCAATTTGATACACTATCCGTGTTCCCGAGGAAGCGTACATACTGACGCATTCGCAACAGGCATGCCGGACGTTCCTATCAGGACATGGCATTCCAAGAGCAGCACACCAAATTCTCAAACAGATCCCGTAAAATGCACCAACCACATCTCCTCGCATCCACTTGCACTGGACCCCTGGTCATACCTCGCTGCTGGGTAACAAACGCACACATGCAATTGCCCGAGGAATTTCCCTCCAGGCAGTTCGGCATGGTGAGGCAACTAGTTCAGAGGGGGGGATCCTTTGCACCATTACAAAGACATCCTCTGTCATTATACACACATTCGTCACACCCACGTCGCACCACCGCCCGTCCTTCTCGTGAGAGGAAGCAGTGGCATTATGCCAGTTACAAACCGCAACTTTTCCAAATCTTGCCTCTCTCGATAGATTCTACCCACACTGTTATGCAGACTGTTGCCCAGGATGTAGCAGCTCGCCCACAATCTTCCACATCATGACTGAGTGCACTGCAAACCTCTTTCCTCCCTTGCCAACTCTCCTTTACCCCTTACTCAACAAAGAGCTGTGGGACGATGCCCTCCATGACGGACCTCTCGAGGTCCTCTCAGCCATGATACAAAGGGCTCAAAACATTGCCGGTATCATCTTAGGCACCCCGCACTGAGGGTTCTTCCCATGCTCCTCTCTCCATTCAAATATTAATAATAAGGATGTTTTACTCTCTCGGGTGTTAAGCACTCCCCACAGGTGGGCCGAAAATAGTGCAACACTGGGCTGACCTGCGGCAGAAGTAAAGCAGACGTTAAGCACTCTCGATACATGGGCCGATCCTGAAGATAGTGTAATACCGAGCCAAGCCGCAGTGGAGGTGAAGCAGGCGTTAAGCACTTCCCATACGCGCACCGATCCCGAAGACAGTGCAATGCCAGGCCACCTGTGGCAGGCGTGCAGTTTGCCATTAAGGGGCCCACGTACACAGCTTTGCTGGTCATCCTTCTTCACAAAGTGGAAGGGTACCGAGTATTTGTGTTTTTTTTTTTACCAATTCCCCTGTGTAATGCCTTTGGCCGTGAAGCTGAAATAAATAAATAAATAATAATAACAATAATAATAATAATAATAATAATAATAATAATGAGTCTGCACAGCAAAAGAAGTGCACGATACACATTGACAGAGAAGGAAATGAAAGACCAGCAGCGTACTGAACACTATTGCACTCAGCACTATTGCCATTTACACTTAAGTGCTCTTAAAAATCTGGTAAAACTTTGTGTGGTGCGTGTACACCTTATTTGAAGTTGTTACATCATGGTACCACACAACGCTTTTGTGTATAGTTTGCTTGTAGTCTTGTTCTAAAGCACTTTTTTATTACCAAAGTGTTCATTAATCAGCCCAAATCAGTGCTTCGCTTACACATATTTTGTGATACAGTGCAGAATAAAACAGGTATGAAGAAATAACCTAAACACATGACGTGCTGTGTGCGTTCTCAGTTCTCTGGTCTGTTTTCTTTCTCGTTGTCCATGTTCTGTATGCTGCTCGATTGAAATTTCTTGCTCTGAAAAGCCTCACACACAGTTAGAAATAATATCTTGATCTGTAAATTAAATATTTGAAATATGGCATGCCTGCTTCCAGATTTCTGGGCACTTGAGACGCCTAGAGGACGACCTTTCTCTGGCACGCACTGAAGCAGCTACGGCTCGCTCCGATGCAACCAGCCTGGAGCGCTTGCTTGCCACATCTCGGGAGCAGCGCTGCCAAACAGACATTGCCCTCGAAAGGCTCTCTACCGAGATGGAAAACATGAAGCAGGAGCTGCAAGCAGGAGCCACAAGCAGGTATGCCACCCATGTGGCGAGTGTGCCTTGTGAGCACATTTTATGTAGAGATTGCCTTCTGCAGGTTCAATTGTGGGGTTAACATCCCAAAACTGCTCAATGGGTTTGAGGATTGTCGTAGTGGAGGCCTCCAGATTAATTTTGACTTGATGTTCTTACGTACAGCTAAATCTAAGTGCCCTCTGCAGGTTACTAAGCTGCAGCCATCAGGAAACTACTCATTTCACAATTATCAGGCAACACTATGCAAGTTCAAGCAACTTTTCGCATTGCCTGCACTCGCAATCAAAAATTAGTGCTTCATGTGTGGTAAGTAAATGTGGCAATGTATAACAGGAGCTGGATATATTACAACTGTAAAATTGAATAGCGCTGAGCGGTCCTTTTAGTTTTGTGCTGCGAGTACTGCTTTTGAGTTTTGCTGCAGGGTATGTTATCGAGTTTTGCGATTAAATTGGTACAGGGTTATCTTTTTGTTCAGTTTCTACGTTACCATGTTGGCTGTAGACCAGGATCATTTGGACGATATTGTCTGAGAAACACTGGACGCCGCATGCCACCAATTCCCTGCGCAACAAGAGACCGAAGAAGCAGTACTAGCTGCTACCAATGGGCCCTCACTGCATGGCATGGTCGCATTGCCAGCACTCGTGACATGTCATCGCAGTAATGGCCTCTCCCCTCACGCAACAGCTGGCTTGCTGTCGCAGTGGCAGCCTGTGACATGGCACCGCAGCCAATGCGAATTCAGCTGCCATTCCGCTGCTACAGGCGCCACCAGCTTTCTTGCTCCACAGGCCATTTGATGCTATCATGTTGTATATATGGTTTAAGTATTAAATGTGAGATGCAATATGTCTAAATTGTTCACAATGAAATGCACAGAGCAGCATGTTTGTGTGATGGCACTGCTTGCATGGATTTCACTGGGCACTGCCTACATTAGGGACCAAACCATAGTGGCATAACATATTGGATGCAAAAGTTTATACAGTCACCGACCAATAATTCGGACTCAATGGGGACAGCCAAAAAGACTGAATAAATCAGAAGTCTAAAATACCAGATTAGCCCGAAAATAAGTGACTTCTTTCCACAAGTGCCCAAAAGTGTGCAGCATTCGCGGATTGTTACTTTCAGGGGTACCTTCACTTCGCGTGACTAGCGTAACACTCATCGGCATCTATGAATGACGGCATTCTTCGCACAGTGCCTAGCATGTTATCTTATTCCAGTGAGGAAATCCTGCCTCCATCGACAAGTTTGGTGCTTGTCACACGAGATATCACGAACGTGAAAGTATCTTCAGAAGTGATTGTACAAGAAAGTGGCCAAAGTTTGTCAACTCATTGCTACGCACACATATGCTTCCCTTTGGCCTATACATTCCATGGCCGCAATGTTGTAGCAATGCCCTTTGTGCAATTCCCTTTCACGCTTTTCGTGTTTCGTCAGTGGTCAGAGCGATGCTCGCACACTTTATCAACAGGAGCAGCCAGCCATGAACATTGGTGAATAAGAGCGGCATAGAATGGAGCAGAAGGCATTGCTACAAAACCACGCCCTGTTTCTCAACCACTGTCAGGCTGTTGCTTCAAATACGACAGCACTCAATGCACGCACCAAACTCTCATCGGTGACTACCAGGTAGACTAGGCTTCATTAGTCTTGGCTTCAAGCTGGTGACATATCAAAAGAAAAACATCGCTATTTCTGCTCCACTCAATGGCCAAATTTAGCACAGTCGTGTAGTTGGAGTCTGAATTATCACACAGCGCGATGTAAGGTGTTAGAAATTTCGGTTGTCCCTATACATTAACATTAAGTCTAGGGGCTAGTGGTGGCGTGGCGAAGCTGTCCGAATAATAAGCAAGCATGTCTGAATTATCGGTCGGCAGCAGGACATTTAATGAGGAGGGAAGATAACCGATGGTCATTAAGGGTTACGGACTGGATTCCAAGGGAAGGGAAGCGTAGCAGGGGCCAGCAGAAAGTTAGGTGGGCAGATGAGATTAAGAAGTTTGCAGGGACACATGGCCACAATTAGTACATGACAGGGGTTGCTGGAGAAGTATGGGAGAGGCCTTTGCCCTGCAGCGGGCGTAACCAGGCTGATGATGATGATGATGATAAACTGTACATAACGACATTGCACAATTTGACAGTACAATTTCACACAATATAGCTATACAGTCGAACCCACTTACAACAATATTCAAGTGTCACGAAAATTCCATTGTTGCAACCGATAATTATTCTAACTGGGTAGCATAAAAGAATCAAAATGGGGGGATGGCAAAGCTGATATGTGAAAACTATATGGCGGAGAGGCCAGTGCTCACCCCAACCCCCACCCCACCCCCCACCACCACCACCACCACCTTCCTCCATCCAGCTGCTGATTGTGTTCATTCGTTTAACTGCTTTCTGAGTGCTCCGACCTTGTGTAACAAGCCACAGCTGTTGGCGCTAAAGAATGGCACTGCTGTAATAACTGCAAAGAGGTGTCATGGGTGGCAAGTGATATGCGAGCGCCACCGAGGCATCGAGTTAGTGGCCCCAAAAGGGACCTTTTAAAAAATGCAAGAAAGTTGCTGCAGCAGCCTGTCAGCTTGAGAAATCCAGAAGAAAGGCTGAGGCGAAATCGCCACAAGCATCTCACCACATACTTCTCACTGGCTTACACGAGAAAACCCTGTGTCCATCAGCCTTGCACGCTTTATGAAAAGCTTGCCGACATCCTTCTCGAAGGCATCCTGGTGCTCCACGTAGTGCAGCAGATGGTTCCTCATGGAAACGAAGTCCCGGAGGAACTGAATCATCTGCTGAGCCTCCTGTGAGGACAATGTTGAGGCAGCCTGTCCTAACTTGTCATCACTGCCATTGTCGCCGTCGCTATCCAATGCAAGCACGTTCGCAATGATCGCCTTATCGGTCAGAAGCACTTAGTTTCCAAATCCATAGCCATGCACGTTATTTTCACTGGTAACGTCGTGCATTGCCAATGCTGATCGGGCGAATCAGCCATCTTCTGTTTTGGCGGCGAGTCAAACGAGGCTGAGGAACCACGTGGCCAGGAACAATTTTGATGCAACCAACAAAGACGAATGCGAGCAATTAAGCTGTTTGCAGAACTGCGCTGAATGAGGAGCCAGCGAGCAATCTGGGAGCAGCGCAATTGGCGCGGTCCATTCATGTTCAGAGGGGTGGAAGGGCGATCGGAGAGGGGCACCCACAGAAGGTTGGAAAATGAGTGCGCGGTGGCTGTTGGGACGGCAGGCCACTGTGCTGCAGCTTGAATTTCTCGTTTTCTTTTTTTCTTTTCAAGGATTTTCACTACCTTTTCAAGGACTTCACTACCTTTCAGCACGGACACCCAGCAGCCAGACTTCATCATTGTAACCAATAATGTGGCATTGGGACATAGTAGTAAGCGGGTTATTGCACCATGGAAAACATACAAAAGTTGACGGTGCAGCAGCTGCTCATTGTTATCACCAATGTATTGTTCAAACCAGAATCGTCATAATTGGGTTCGACTGTACTATACGAAGGTGGTACTCTATAGAAGGTGCAGCCGATCTGAACCATTCTATATATATGAATGCATTACAATGCTTGTGTTACTTCCATAGCATTACTGGAATGAATGTAAACTTTGCAGTAATATGGCACTGGAGCAAAAGCTACAACTGGTGTCAGGCTATCAGGATACACACAGTCATGTGAATTCGCGTGCCCTTGCATGATAGAAGTTCATCTGCTCAGTCGCAGTCTTGGAATGCTAGGGCATGCTTTGTAGGTTTAAGTCCAGCGGACCATTACTGTTCAGCAGAATATTTAACAAGTGTGCTCAGGTCTTACGCTTCTTAATATGCAGACCTTCCATTTTATAACCAGATCAGTGAAACAGTTAAGGAGAAGGACAGTTGCGAGGAGAAAGAGGGGAAAAGTTTTTGTCTCTCGCAAGAGTTCTGCAAAAATTCGCAGTGTGAAGGAAGTTTAATGAAAGGAAGCGCTGGCTTTTCTGCAAAGCTTAGTTGCCTGATGGCCAAGAGTCTTTAACCTGGAGCACAATATTTTGTAGCACAGAGCAAAACAGAAGACATGGGTCAGAGAAAGGGAGGTGCGGGCTCACTCCTCCCCTCTAGCAGCCATAGAGTTTCATACAATTACTAAAGCGAACTGTGGTACTAGTGTCTACACAGGGTGTCTACCAAGTTGACATTTCCAAATTCCCTGAGTTTTCCAGGTTTTCCCTGAGCACCTTTGCGAAATTCCCTGAATAAGCCAGAACTTTGTTTTATGTCAAGACAGGCCGACACCGCGTTGCCCGATGCTGTCACTCTCTAGTAAGCATACTGAAACAAAAAAAAAAAGACTTAATCCAGTTTGAATAGTAAGGAGTAATATCTATTTTATTTAAAAAGAAAACAGAAGGAAGGTGTAAAATGCACAGAGAAAGAAATGGTAAAGCCCATTCCAAATTGAGTCGAACATTTTCAAATACGAATGAAAAGGAGATGCATACATAAGTAAATATTTTTTTAATATCAGCTATTTCCATCAACTGATAGCAAGCTCATCTGTATGAGGTCCTGAACTTTGTCACAACTAATTATTAAGGTTATCTCTCAGCAGCTGGAAAGTCAACCTCAACTGTCCTGACATACTCTCAGCCCGTACACAACATCTCAGTGTTGGGTTTCACTGCTTAAACAATTTATTTTGGTTTGGATGAGGGTCACCTGTGTCTCAGCGTCAGCCAACACTTAGTTATTTTAGCTCAAGCTCCTTCAGAAAGGCGCCGGCAATTCCTTTCCCGTTAATTCCTCAGTGCGTCGGTCCTTTCTGTTCTCATCCTCCTTCTACCACGCTTTCACCACATGGATCATCTGAAGCATCCTCTTCGTCAGTTGTACAGTCAACATTTGATTTCTTGGACTTCCGAGGGGCCGCAAAAAAAAATTGAAAAAAAAAACGGGCAGTCTGAAAAAAATTAATGCATGTCTTTAACTGCCTTTAAGGGCTAAAATTACCACAGGCAAGTCTGAAAAAGCTCTGAAGGCCTGCCAGTACGCTTATTAGGCATATCAGGGCTTGTACTGTGGCAGGAGACGGGGTGCACGCATGTGTAATTAAGGAATACATACTATGTCCCGTGACAATGCTTCGCCGCCTAACAATAGTGTACTGAGGCGAAGCTAACTTTCGAAGACTGGCATTACGCAACGCGCAGTGCTCTGCGAGTTTCACAGCCAATCGCGAGGATTACAAAGGCGGAGTCGGTGCCATTGGTGATAGCGGTGATAGCGGTGATAGCTTAATAGCGGACATAGAAGCAGCTAGGCCTAACGTTGCCGCGGTGGTGGTTATGGCTGCCAGCGGATCTGCCTGCGAGAGTGCCGGTTCGAGGCGGCGAGATAATCAAAATAGCGGCGGTGGCGGCTTTGATTAATGCCATTTCAGACCTGCAGTTAGGGCAGTGTGCATTGACTATATGGAGTACGTGGTGGTGCCACAAAACAGTGCAAATTATCGGGCATGTCCGAAAAATCGGGCGTCTAGAAAATCGGTCGTTTACTACTCTGGCAATACATCGTGCCGATGACACGGCGTCAATGACGATTCGTTGCGATTCCTCTGTTACTGGAGCCAGCATTAACACGACTTTCGTTCTCTTTCAATAAAGTTACAGCTAATTTTCCCTGATGGAAGCACAAATTCCCTGAGTTTTCCCTGAGTTCTTCCAGACTGTTCAAATTCCCTGAGAATTCCCGGTTTTCCCGGTTTTCCCGGTTGGTAGACACCCTGCTACAGGAGCTGCAAGCAGGGTGGTTCAGCCATCATGGGTATCATGGTTAGTACATAGATTTGCCTAAGCTTCATCCTTCCGGCTTTAAACAGCTTCATGATTTGCAAACTATCAATTTTCATGAAAGTGCTGCATTATAAATAATTTAATAAGCATTATTTAAATTGTCCAATGGCAGAATTTTAACACAGAAGCCCAATATTGACATAATTATGGCAAGGATGCATAGACAAGCGGAGCTACTGCAATTAGAAGTAATTACGCGTATTTGCAGATTCTTATTGCCTTCTGCATTAAAAAATAAGTATAGATTGCTTTGAAATTTAGGCCAACAAAGGCAGATAAGGTAAAATAAACGAAGCCCCAAGAACGAAAATCAGACAAATATATGTACCAACCATCATTCCCACGGTGGCTGAATGATCACAGCACCAGAGTTTCCTCTAGTAGTTATTGTAGGAAACTCTATGCCAGCAGCATTGCTTGTCTGGCTTTAATGGTTCGAAACTGGTACTGCCAAATGAAACGAGGCAATGCCAGTAGGTGTGTGGCTCAAAATAAGCTTTTGTCATTCTCTGCACTAATTTACAGGGCAGCCCAAAATGAGGAGAACAGTTTTCTCAGAAGCAAGCTGTCGGAGTTTGAGCATGCAGTGGAGCAACTAAAGCAACGAGTCATCAGTGAGCAATATGAAAGGTGAGACACAGACGCAGCAGCCTTTCTCCGTACAGTTTATAACACTGTGTGGTGTGGTGGTGCTTATGCTTCAAGATAATACAAAGCAGGGGACTTGTCCGCCACCTAGCGAACAAGTAGTGTGACCAGCTCCATTTACTGTAAGCACATGTCAGGCTTACCGTGTTTATCAAGTCACTGTAAAAAATTTCTCGTTTATAACGCTTCTCAAGGCTCGTTTGGCTATCCGATCTTCTTGTTCCAAAACATGGAGGCTTGGCATCTATGTATATACCTTTTGTATTGTAGTTTAATGTGGTCTCACTTGGTACATTTATTTTGATTGAAAGCTAGAAAATGATTACCACAGTAATTTCATGGTGAAAATTAGTGTTGTCAGCAGTGATGACGACCGTTTGTTTCACCTCAGTGTTATAATCCAAATCCTGCAACCTCCAAAGTATGGAAATGTGTCGTACAAAGTATATTCTTACATCAATTGTATTAGACTTCTAAGCACTGGAGTCTTCTTCAGCAAAGATATTGCACATCTTTTTTACCATCTTTAGAGAAGTAATTTTGCTTGTTCAGGATTTTCCCTGAAAAGGCCATCTGGTTTTTTTTTTCTTTCTTTCTTTTACCTGTATGTCCCCCTGTGACTAGGCCACCTTCCAGCACAAGCACCACCATTTTACTGGCAGCATCATAACTACAAAGAGAGGCCAGCTTGCAGTATTTTGCACTTCATTAATTGGGCAATCAAATGTGACTTGTCCATATGTGTACACACACATCTGTGTTATGCATTGCAAGTGCAAATATCAGTGACAGTAAATAGTAAACAATGCAGAAGAATTTACGCAAGCAAGAGGAATACTGCATAGTTTTAAGATTTAAAAAAATTCGGAGAGGACAGTGTAGGTTTTAGCACCTACGACACACCATAGACAGCAGCAGCTACCTAATGGTTTGTTTAAAGGAGTACTAGCACATATTTGAAGCTGTAAGAACCCTACCACACACTTCTTCCATGTAAAAGAATCACACTTAACAAGTACAAAGGTTGGGAAACACTTATATTTTAATTTGATACTAAAGTCTGGAAATGTCATACATGGTCTCATCGAAATTACCGTGATGAGTGAGCAGAGTTTGCTGATTTCTTGTCGCAATAAGGCTATCGGTGTAGCTAATAAAAAAAATTAAGAGGGCTGTGGGCATTTCTTCTGGCTGCATTCGCATGTGGCAACCACAGCAATCAGAGGAACAAAGTGAACTAGTGTATTGCGATATCATGACACATCCATCTCCCGAGGACTGAAACCAAGACTTAGTTAACAGAGGAACAAGTATGATAGTAAATAATTTAGGGTTGTCGGACACTTGCTAGTATATTTTTAAAGGTTTGCAGGGTTTTGGCCTTCAATTAGAATAAAAAATATATATATATATGTCGGTACTCCTTTAAGATTGCCTCATGCGTGCATCATGACACGGTGCCCTGAAAGGTTGGAACTGCACTTGTTTACTTTGAGTAAAGAAGGGAAAGGTATGCACATTGCCATGCCAATCAGCTTGATAGGTCAAGGCACGAACAGGCACTCGGTGCAGAAAGCAAAAGTGTATTAAATCGTGAAGTGAACTCTTACAAAGTGTCTACACTCTGGGGTGCAACTTTTATTCCACAACAGTAATCACCAACCTTGCATTCATTTTCTCTCCTTAATGTTCCTTGCCCAATACTTTCCTGCCAAAAACACCAGGCGAGTCTTTGCATTCCATCCTGGCTTTTGAGCAAAAGTATTAAGTCCCAGCTTGACCGAGTTGGGGCAGCAAAATGTCCAGACATTTGCATTTCTTTTTCTACTGAGTAACAATCAATGAACCAAATTTCTTTTTTCTAATGGCTGACAGCTCACTTGCACATTCTTCCGTATTCTGCTATATTATGACGTAGTAGTTCCGCGGAAACCCGCAAGGTAGAGAGAAGTAATGAAATGATTCCTTTGTAGCAATAGCTACGAACGGGTGGATGTCTAATTCACTGCTATATTATCATAAACATAAAGCCAGTTTCTCTTTTGTTGCGGTCCTAATTCTGTTGTAGGCTCTAACCATTCGCAGTATTACCTCTAACTCCATGTTAGCTAGGGAAGTGCTGCACCTTTCTTGATGTAAATCATGATATGGGAGGACTAAAAAAATATGTGCAAGATTGTTTCTCGTACTATGACTAGTGGCTCCTGGCACTGACAGCCTGTCATCGCCAGCCACAACTTCATCCACTCAACAGTTGGGAACACTGCTCAGCATGTCGCTGTATTCCCAACAGGAATGTAGCAAGTGCAAAGCTTTAAATCATTGCAAGATTGACGATGATTATTCTTGTGGGATGAAACAAATTATAAAAGGCATAAAAATTTAAAGAACTGTGATGTTCAAAAATTGGAAAATGCTTAGCGGTGATGTAATTTGGTCCACTGCTTGAAGGGGCAGGAGTAAAACTATGCCATGGAGTGGAAAGGGCGCCCTAAGAGGCAGGACTTACAATAGTTGTAGTAGCCCCAACTTCTTGTCAAAAGACTAGAGAGCTGTAGGCCACAAAACAGTCTCCTAAACATCCCACTGGTCAGGAACAAAAACTCATGCAAATTGTACATTCAATTTCTGCAGGGAAAAGTGCAAGGAAGAGTTGAAACGACTGCAGCAACAAGCAGCCAATGGACTGCACGGCAAACTTACACTGCACGGTTTCACAGGTTCATTACAGACGAGGCTCAACTTTAGCCCAGAAAATGTAACCAGGGCTCCGCAATAGCCCTAGTCTGTCATTGAAGCTTCACAATAGAAGGCACAGCACATGTCATTTGAACAGTGCATTTCACATAATATGAATGCAACCTACTCATTTGTACAGAAAATCATTTGGCATCACCATACTTTCATATCTTATTTTACTGCAATTTTCTTGAAGCATGCCAAAATGCTTTGCACTATTGCATATATCTTCTTGTTAGACCCACAATGCGACTTACATTGTATATTTCTTTTACTTGGCTGAATAAATTTTTATATGTCCCCTGCATCCCAACATGCAATAGAGAACAAGCTATTTGAACATTCAAGAGAATTTTTAAAGCTGAAAGTTAGTGCTCTCCACACTGCTTGCACAACGACCACATTAAAGGTACACTAAAGGCAAATGCTAAGTTGATGTGGACTGCTTAAATACCACTCCAGAAGCCTCGCAATGATTGTTTCATGCCAAGAAACGACAAGAAAATTGCGTCTGAAGGGTCCGAATCAGAGTTTCATATTAGCATAACTAGAGGGAAATCTGGCGCTGCGATCGTTCAACCATCATGGGAATGACCGGAAGCGCAGTCAGTCAACAGAATGCCAATCCATAGATTGGCATTCTGTTGACTGGCAAACTAGTCTACAAGTATTTTTTGGCAGTTTTGGTTTCGCTTGCTATAATTGCAAGCTATAACCTATTATAACTATAATAATTGCTATAACCTGCAGTGGGACAGTGCAACACAAAGCTCTCTGCCTTTGTTCTGTTGCTCGAAGTGGCTATAGCGCGCTGGGACAGCAGCTGGGACGATGTCGCAGTGTGGTGTCGAAGCCCCGACAAGAAAGCGATGGCGTCGTACACATTGAAAGACCATGTTTTGACTGTTTGGACCTCAGTTTGTTAAGTGTGTTAGGTTGGCGCTGTAGCGTTACATGCTTTATGAAACTTCAGAATAGGAGAAAGAAGGCACTACTGATACAAGACAGACAGTTGTACTTCTAGTGGCTTGACAATCAAATTTTATTGAGGGCTTCATTATGCATAGCTTGTTTATGTGCTCATTGAAATGCATGTTTTAGGACTTTGAGAACACTAACGTGGTAGGAAAGATTGCTACTTCCTGGCTGTAGTGTAGGGTCTCAAAATGGGTAAGTGCAAAGCCGTGCCGTAATACTTCAGAAGCGGTACGTCAATATAAAATACAATGAAGCATACTTGTAGGAGGCCTCAAGCATCCCTGCTAGCACTGCAGCAGATGTGCTTAAAGGTACTTGAAGACGTTCAGCAATCGTGACAGCCGAAGCAGCCTTTCGAAAGAGCAAGAGAGTTCGCAAGTGCCTGTCGTCTGCGAGAAAAGTCTCACGTTTGCAGCGAGCAGGCGTCGTAGCGGAGGACACTTGTAGCATTCCTCTCAGAGACGCAACACTTTCTCACAATATGAAATTTTTATTTTCATAAATACTTCATGAGTATTATTATACAAGTACATGCACGGTTGTTACAGCTGTTGTAAAAAGAAATAAGTTATTCTCTGGCATCAAATCGGTAACAGAATTTCACTAGAATGCCTACCCTGGTGTAAACCATGCTTCAACCTCAAAGTCATACAAAGTTCATGTAACGTGTTGTGCATTATATAAGACACTTTAGAAATAAAATTAGATTTTACTCGATAATATTTGAGTATAGCTTCGTTTACTGCGCCGCATTGAAGGCACAGCCGCAAGCAAACGCCGCTAGTCTAAAGATTGAAGTCATTCCGAAGCCTGTACTTCCCATGTAGGTTGAGGCAATGCTCAGGAGAACCCCCGTAGACACTAGCACCACATTTCCCTCTAGGGTACTTATTTAGAAACTCTATGGTCCGAATACTTTTATCGCAGTTCAAATCTCCCGCCACCCAACCGGGGTGTGGTGACTTTGCGTACGCCATCACCACCCTTTGTTGCCATCTGTGAGTAAAACCAAGCCCGACAGACGGCAGCACAGTTTTTTTGCACTAAACGCAAACGCGCGTTCGTGGACAAAGCAAGCCAAGACAGAGCGGTGGATTCGCCGCTGCAACTGCTTTTTGGTCAAGTGGTGTGGACCATTCGAGCATCCCACAACATCACATGGAAGTTGAATTCTCTGCTACTTAGTTTGTGAGAGTTTCGCGAGCCAGCAAAACCAGCGCAACACTACGCGAGAAAGAAACTGCTGAAACGTGAAGGCGTGGGTGGTGCAGAGTCTAGCGAAAACTGAACCTTTCGACCGCCCGTGTCTTCAAGGGTAATCCGAATGGTTTTTTTTTTTAAAAACGAGATAAACTGGACAAGTAGCATTTTATTTAATCTTGTAATGCAATACAGAAATGTTTTTGTAACGAGTGGCTGAGTACTAGTGACAGAATTTAACTGAGGTGTGCTTTCATCATCGGGCAAGTACTTGAATGTCGTGGGGGAGTCTCCAATTATGTCCTGCACTTACATCAATTTCTCGATTACTAAGGCTTTGATAGCGATATTATTGACACCTGAGATTCTCGACCACTAATCTATCACTTTAGCATAACTTCATATTTGCCTTTAGTGTCCCTTTCAGTACCTCAATGTATAGTTTCCTCTAAAATTACTTGAGGAAACTGTAGCTCTGATCATAGTTACCACAGGACCAATGGGTATACTAGTACATAGACTTGTCCATATCCATGCTAGTGGCTTAATAGACTGCCTTCTTTCCGGAAGTTCCCAAGCAATCATTCTAAAAGCACAAACGCATTAAGCCTCTGTGCATGCACGTAGTACATACTCTTGCATTTATAGCGCAACAATTCGTTGGATATGATCAGTTTGCAAAAGAATTTGAAGCCAGAAGGATGAAGTTTAGGTACATCCATGTAAAACCCATATGCTAGCTTAACCATCATGCTTATATCTTAGAGACTAGTGCCAGGTTTCCCCTCTGGTAATCCTTGTAGGGACTGAGCAATAAAATTTCAGTCAGGCACATTTATAAGTGGGATGTGGAGAGGCACATAACTATGCAAAATAAAGCATTCTCTTCCTTCAATTCTGTTACCACTATAACATCTCACCAAACAGCCAATATGTGCAGGTGAGCTAATGATTAATGGAAAAAAGGGAACATTAATCATTACAAAATGTGTCCCTTACACAATTTGCTGCAAAACCATGATTTGAAGGTACAATGTAGAGCACTGCTCCATTTTATTTGTAACATACTACACAAGCCTAAACATACATTAATAAAGAGCATAATTTGTAGTATAAACAGTATGTACATGGCTCTCTGAAGGCAGAGTTTCCATAAATACAACCGTCGGTTGTAGTCGTCTGTGGTTCTCCACACTGCCAGTGTGGAGTGCAGCTGAGTTGAGTAGATTGGCCAGGATTGCACATCACAGGGAAAAAAGTCAAGAGGCACCGGTTGTGCATGCAGCATCCTCGGCTCAGGATGGATTGGCGAAAAGTAGCTCGACGGCAAAGCCGGCGTCGTACACCTTCCACGTCTTCGGCTTGTGAGGGTTATCAAGAACGTCTCTTGGCAAGAACAGCCTAAGACATTCAAAGGCAACAGCTAAAGAGCTCATACAAGCCTTTGTAAAAGCCTTCTTAATAGTTACACGGCATGTCCACACAAATAGCTGATTGAGTACTATGTGCTTACTATGAAGATAAGGGCACAAATTACTTTCATGAGACGAACAAAATGTGCATTCTAGTCACTAACTAACCATACATTGAAAGAGCTACAAAAGGCCACAAAACACTGCAATCTTCCCCACCAGAGTGTTGTGAAGCAAAAAATTGAGTCTCCTTCAGTTCAGCTAATCGTTTAAAGACAAAAGTATATTACATTGCGTTCTAAGATATACCAACGGCTGAACCTAAAAAGTGTAGAGAACTTTCTGCTCTAGAACATCCCGAATACAAAAAAATAAGATCATGAAGCCACACGACATACTTGTGTTATGATTTAGGCACAAAATTTGGAAAAGGGAAGTTTGGCCTTTGTATTGCCTTAGTAATCCATTTTCAGTCATAGGAATGAAGGTTGAGTTTCTAAGTATTTTGCCAGTCAAAGTTGAGTTACTTATTTAACTAAGTTCTGCAGACTTTTTGTATGGAATAATGATGCTCCAGCTATAGCCACTTGCATTATTGCAATGCAAATCCAGGTGTGCTCAAATTGTGGAAGGGCCATGTCCTTTAGAGGGCACCACTTTCCATACGTTAGCCACACTGTGGGGCATACGTAGAATGATGGTGACGATCTCACTACTTGTCACCACTGCTCAGGTTGGTGTATGGAAGCAGAAGGGGAGCAGCACAAAGTGCAAGTTGTTGGTGCTCTACCAATGACAGGTATAAAATATCTGCTGTGGTAATACCACCATAGTGGACCAGTGGCTCCCATGCATGTTCACACAACTGGGCAGGCATTGCAACAAAGCGGGAAGTTATGCTCCGACTGTCAACATAGTCCGGATCCGAGTCATTTGGTGAGCAAACAAACAGCTGAATTGTGATTGGGAAAACATGAAACTACAAGTAACATCAATGGCCACTGTATCACAAGATCGCTGGCATGATTCGATATCCTTTGCAGTGTGCAAAAAGCCTTTTGTACTCTTTGGTATTTATGAACACATTTTGCTCTGAATAAAGTGCAGATAGCCAGCAGTATGCCTGATCTTCTCGTGTTCCTTTTTTTGCAGTTCATTTGACAGTTTATTACGTAACAACCTGCAGTATGTGAATCGCCACAATACAATTTTGTGGCTAAGAGACTTTGCTGTACAACAACTTACTTGTTGTCTTTGATGAAGCTGGTGTGGAACCAGAAGTAAAACGGGCAGTCTTCATAACCTCGAGGCACAGATGGCTACAAAGAGTAGAGAATGGTTAATGTGCAAAACTTACCAGTGAAGGCCATTACTGAGTACACTTACACTTTGGCAGGAAAACTTGAATTTCACGTCCCCTTTAACAACAGGGAAGTTAATGGGACTCACTTCAAGAACGTCAGCTTCAGAACGGTAGTGCACCTGAAAATGAACAAATGCAGGCACAAAAGTATGAAAACAAAATTCTGCCAGATTAAGTTTAAGAAAATGTGCTGTAGGGCAGTGTTTACTGGTGTAGCCTTTTGTAACCCTGTGGAGGTAAAGAAATAGCTCCCACACTGTCAAGCTCATCACAAAATCGTGAATCGTGAAGTAAAATCGTGAATACTGAGCACATCTTATTCGTACAATTTGGCACTAGGGCAAGTAAAAGTTTTTCCCTTGTATGGCCACAGGGAGTTGCTAAACTCTATATAGTGGTGCAATGCACTCACTGCAATTTCAAACAAACGCTTTAGCAAATACTAACCTGACAGTTCATTTGACGTCCAAAGTCCATCTCGAACACCTTGGACTTGGCTTCAAAGACTTCACATGAAAAGTCTGTTCCTGTGCCTTGTCCAACCCCTGTGTATTTTAATACGAGCCAGTAAGAGAAGGTTCCACTGACAAGACACCTGTGACTCATGAAATCAGTTCATCTTCTGCATCTTTAAACTGATAAGATAGCCAACTTGGGCTGTACTTTGGGTCAATCACTTTTGGAGATATGAGCTAAAGTGACCAGCTGAGCCAGCAGGCATGACGCCTCACTCCTATGAGGTGATGTGCTACATTTTCGATCAAGAATACAGCCCCTGGTGTTGAGAATGAATGCAAAATGAACTCGCCTGACAACTTGTAGATCCTTATTTCTTTGACTTTTAATGAAGCCTCATCAGGCACCACTCCATCATGCTTCTCCTTCACTTCCTGAAAGTATTCTACGTAGCGGCTCTGCAGATACAAAAGCAAAAGTCATTTTCCGACTTGTCATTCTTTAAAAATGCCCCAGAAAATGTTGACATGCCTGACTAGGGGTCTCAACACCCTGAAACTTGGTCCCAACGGTCTTGTCTGTGCGGACATTTCCAAAGTATTCCAGACTTGCCTTTAAGAAGTAAAATAATTTATAACAATTCTGCAATACTGTGCAATGCAGTCTTCTGCATGTTCATCTCGCATTGTGTCTCACCTGGGCAGATTCAAAAAGGCCATTGTGCATGAGCAGCATACAAATCATTGTTCCTGTTCTTCCTTTGCCGCCTTTACAATGCACAGCCACTACATTTTCAGGATTCTCATTCAAGAACGCTTGAGCCTTTGCCACAAACTCTGTTGCATCCCTGCAAAAAAATATGAGGAAGAGTGGCAATTTATGTGCAAGGGTTTGTTGTACTTTTGCACTTGCTTAGAATTTTCTAACTACGCACCTAAGTAAAGGTACGTTGTGATCATCAATTAAGTAGCGTTCAATGCAACCATTGAAGTGGCTGTTGTCGTAGGTTCGTTCACCTGGAAGTTAAGCATTAGTATTAGCATAAAAATGCAATCATGGACAGCAGGGCATATTGAGTAGAGTGGTGATATTAGGAAATTTGTAAGCCTAAGGTAGAGGTGAATAGAAGAGAGCTTCGTCATGCAGCAGGCTAAATAACCTAATGACAATTTTGAGTATTAGCAATATGCCTTGGCATAGCAGGACTGAATGCATTAGAAGTCCTCACTGCACATATTGTAGATGCGGTAGTGGTTTGGATGTTTTGTGCTGAAAAATCTCTCCACTTCCTGAAAGGAAAAGGTGGCCAATCACAATGTTGCCATTCAGTGGTGCACCTTTTTAACGAAAAAGCCAGAAGTATAGAAAATGACTTACTTGAATTGGGTTTCGATACCATGACATCTTTCCAGATGACGGATATGACATTGCAATGATCCTATCTGCACAAAACAGCCAGGAACACATAGTATATTGAGGCACCCTTGGAGCAAATAATTCATCATGAAAGATGTGACAAACTCACCAGTCACGTAAACAAGGTCAAGATCGAAGCCATCTTGCCTGTACCGTCGCTTATTCTCGGACACCATGAGTCTGGCGCCCTTGGTCAAATTTTTCTTTTCAGTGTAGATTCGAAGAAGGCTAACTATGCGAACTACTCGACCAATTACCAGAAGCCTGTACAAGTAAATGAAAATGATGTGCCCTAAAGGCTCAGTTTTAATGCTTGAAATGCTTCACTTACTTGTAGTATCCGGATATTTCGACAGAGACATATGCAACTGTGGCAACAAACGACAGCGTGACTACAATGAAGTCCACAGCATTGTACCAACGCTTCAGGAACTCTCCAGTACTGCAAGGAAGAATTATTGGAACACGTGTGTTGAAGCTGCAATGCATATATATGTTAAGTATCAAGTAAGTGATTGTTTACCCTTGAGCATATATCCGAAAGAGGATCTCGAGGACAAAGAAAGAAACAAAGCATAGTGCCACAATATCATATGCATTCTCAGCATGTGCCGGCTTGTTTGGTTGACATAAGTCTGCTATAAGCACACTTATGTCAATAATAATTAGAGAAAAACTGAAGAGTCTGTAAAAAGAAGAAAACGAAAGGCAACGATACAGCGGAACTGCCAAAGCAAATATTCTTCACAGTAGTTGGAGCCTACACGCACCTGAATCCAAGGTGTTCCACAAATCTCTTTAGCATTGCATGCCTGTAGAAATAAAGTGCCACAATAAGTTTCGTGTTTGACTCTGACAGGCTATAAGGCACAAAGCTAACAGACGGTACCTACCTTGGGATTTGCTCGCTGGGCTGATCAAAAGCGCTGCTGTTCAGCTGGTGACTTTTCTCAATCACGACCACCTCTGATGCCTCTTGGCCGGTAGTGCCGTTGCTGCTCGTCGCGCCTATTTGCTCCATGCTTTCGTTTGCGAATTGCGTGTACTTCACCATTCTGCCAATAGCCAATTCAACGCAATTAGCGCCATAATAGCACGAACAACAGGTGTCAACGAGCTCATTGGGCAGTGTTTTCGGGCCGTCAACAACCTTTAAGACTTTCCTAAGTTACACCTAGCGCTGTGGCCCCCTCATATATACTTGGGCGTTTGAATGCGGCAGGCTTGCCACGAGGCAGCTGTTGAGAAACTTGAGGCGTTGTCGAATTCTTTCCTCCCGCAGCCGGCGCAGTAATAAGTCGACCGGCCGAGCTACGGCGAAGCGAAATCGATCCGCTTCCGCGCGGAACGAGAGTGAACACCTATGCAAAACTTTCTAGCTTTTGTTTTCATTTCGCACTGATTATTCTCTTACACCTGTATACGCAAACAGGTACGCTGTGACGCGCTTTGCATGACCAAGTAGCAAGATCCGCCCCCTTTCCCCTAGCAAGCAAGTTGACGCGTACACGGGAAAAAGGCAAGAAATAAAGAGACCAACTCACCTGCAACCTTGTCGTAACGTCCTCGCACGAAAAACCTCCCGGATTCAGCACAGTAACAACGCTATGGCCACTCTCTAACTACTTTAGAAACTAGTTAGCAACTTTTCGTATCCCGACCCACGTCCCGCGGCCGCAGCTCGCGCACCAGCTGTTCTTTTTTCTTTTCTTTTTGGTTCGTTCGCACCACGTGATGCCATAGGCTGTGTCCGGAAATGAGCCGTGATTGGCCCTAGCCAGCCGCAAGCGTTTGACATTGGCTCGGCGCGAAATAAAATCGGCTCGCGCCTCTTTCAAACATCTCAATGTGCGCGCTAACGTGCACTCGTAACAAACGTCTTTACGCGGAACCGAGGAGACATATTCTGCATATTTCAGATGCAGGCCCATAAGAAAGTTCACAATGAACTTCAACAATTTCTTGTTATATGTTACATTTCGGGTCATCGTACGATGGCAGGCCGGAAGTACGTGTTCAAAAAAGATTTTGCGCTAACCGCTGCACTGTTCTTGCTCAAATTTTCCAGAACGATTGCATTTCGGCGTCTACTTTGTTTAGTAAACACTTGGCACGATTATTCGCCTGTTTTTAAAGACATTAATGTGAAACTGTTTTCGTCTATGGTAAAAATTGCGTTTGAAAAACCGGCCCTGGCACAGACTGGTTTCGCCACCTGCCGTCATCTACAGACAGCAGCGTTTCATGGAGGGCTGCCGTGTGTTGCCCGCTCCTGGAACAGGTGACCTATGAGGTGATTGCCCTCCCTGAAACGCTGCTTTCTGCAGATGACGACAGCTGGCGACACAAGTTTATGTTTGCGCCGTCCCGGCGGCAGCTCGTATTCACATAAGCTCAGGCAAATTTTGACTTTTTTCTTAGAAACCAGGCAATTAACTGTGCCAAGTGTTATACTAAACGAAGTCGACGCCAAAATGCGATCGTTCTGCAAAATTTGAGCAAGAACAATGCAGCAGTAAACGGTATATTTGACTGACGTTTTCATCCAAATATACTGTGCTTATTGAACGTACGTTGTACTTTTCTTCATTTTACTACCGGGGCCAGCGCGATTTCCTCGGCCATATATATATATATATATATATATATATATATATATATGATTATCAGTGACACGCAAATGCGTGTCATTGATATGATATGCGTGTTTATAATGCGCAATGATGACGATTTATGATGCACAGTGTATGGTTTAGTCAGTGCAGATAGCGTGCCCTCTGCTCTTGATACGGTGCCTTTAAAGCTGTGTATGTGTTGTACAGTACATGCGTTACTGTACTCTGACGAAGGCTGGTCCACCAACCGAAAACGTTAAGTAAAGTCTTCCAAAATGTTCGTCGTCTCTTACTTATGCTGAACTTTGAAAAAAAAAAAACCCACATATATATATATATATATATATATATATATATATATATATATATATATATATATATATATGAATAAAATGAAAATCAGACATCCACCCATTCGTAGCAATTGCCACAAAGGAAACCCATACGGGTTCCTCGAAAGAAGAGCCTCATAGTTGAAGAAAAATTCGTCCTGGTCCGGGACCTTTATTCATTACTTCTCTCCACCTTGCGGGTTTCCGCAGAACTACTACGTCATATATATATATATATTTCGCATGCGAAATGCGAAGGTTGTGGGTTCGGTTCCCACCTGCAGCGAGTTGTTTTTTCATCCACTTCAATTTCCATTACTTTCTCGTTTCTTTATTTCATTTATTAAGCACAAGTAATTTTCCCTATGTTGTCCTTGGTGTCAGTGTTTGTTGGCTTCTTATGATAATATGACTAATATATATATATATATATATATGTACACGTAATCACGGATTCTTCACGTCAAATGAGCGCCTGACTCCATCGCCACGTTTCAGTCAATTCACTTAATTACTGTGAACACTATTAACAAGAGTAAAGCAATAAAAGCAGCTAGTTGTTACATGTTCATGATTAAGTTGCGCTGAGTTTTATACTGGCAAAAGATGACGTCATCGTTGCGCTTCGTCCGTCTGCGACCTTCTTCCCTTCTTCGTCAACTTTTTGGCCAGTGTAAAATTCAGTACAACATATTCATGGAGAGTACTAACAAGTCCTCATTGCCAAAAGCCCCTCGTACATTTAGAAATCTACACGTGATACCGAGGACCTCCTCGTACTCTGGGCACTTTACCATCTGAAAAGGGTTTGGAAACAGTGCAAGTGTGCACAAATTCCTTCGAACTATATTTGCCTAGTAACGTTTCAAACCTACATTATGTACCATGCAAGACTTCATAAACTGCAGCTTGACGAGATTTTGTTGTATGCCACACAAACACTCTTTAAACAAGTACACACAGAATGAGTTTTGGAACACTGAATTTTGCTAATTCCTGACATTTTCCAACCTGGAAGATCTATTTAACAACTTAGGCATTATCTGTGCATCTGCGTGAAGAAACTATTGTGTAGTAGTAGTAGAATGCCTTGCACTGCATTATTGTTGGTTCGATTCAAGATAAACCCACTCAGACATAGGCGCCAACTACGGGTGGGCTCCAGGGCTCAAGCCCCCTCCAGAGTTTTCAGCAGAGGGACAGAGTCCTCCCCCCCCCCCCCCCCCTCCCCTAAAGTGTCATTACCCGAGTTGTTACCCACATCATTTGAGGTCTCTTTTGAGTTGCCCCTACCTTTTCATTTAAATTTTATTGCAGCTAAAAGCTTATTGCATCATTGTTAGGGCAGAGGAGCACAACTTCTAATTAATATTTTCGCTTTATTTCTGCAAATCTTGGCAAGAGGACAAGCATATTAAAACACTATTGGCGGCTACCTCATCTGTATTTCACTTTTAACTTCCACAGTGAACACCATGCACAAACGCGATATATATGTATATCATGTGTATATTTATATATATACAGAACAAAGTTTATTCTATTTTTTAAAGGGAACAAGCTAGCCAACTAGCATTTATTTCTCATGGTGTAGATAGCAGATGCCTAGATAATGCATGTGTTGCTGTATGTTCACCTTGCTTCAAATTGTTTTGCATACTTTATTGACCCTGAAAAAAACCTGCACACTCTAGTTACCCCATCGGCAGAGTCTTTAACAACGGCATGTTAAATGCACACAAATGATATGTGTCTCTGTATTGTTTCTCTTTCCAGTAGGCAATGCTAACAAATCATGCAAAAAAAACCTTCTAATTTATAACATTTATTAGGGATAGAAACATTGCCACTTCCCTGCAGAGGTCATAAATATGTTAAGTTCACTCGGTAAGTGAAATGAGGCCAAGTCGGACTCACTCGAAATCAGAATGAATAGCAGCGACGCGCAGCAGTGCTTATACTTGACCCCACAAGAGGCTGCAGTTTTGCCGGAAAGGCGAAGCTGCATTAGTGATAGCAAAGTATAAGACAATTACACGAAGGAAGATTACACCACCGAGACGTCAGTCTCTTGGTTGTGCGAGGGGACTCGGGCTGTGAAATTGAACTTTCTCCTACTATGATGTCTTGTAAATGCTCATACAAGGCAGTCTCTTCAGTGAAAAATTATTCCTGGTCACACAAAGTATCAATTGCAACTGGTATTAAAGGTTATATATATATATATATATACTCACATAAGTGGGGTTCGGCAGGCTGGTTGACTCCACACCCCCCCCCAATGGAAAAATGAGAACTTTGCGCCTATGCACTCAGATATAGTCATTGTCCGCACCTCAATTGTGGTGTGGTGAAAACTGTTGTTATTAACCGCAAAATTTCATTAGAGGTGAGCGTAAGTTGTGCAGGAACAAGCAAAATACTATGCAATATATTGTTTTAATCACACAAAATACATCACGAGCACACAGAGAGAGGAATTGTGTTTTGGCCACATTTATTGACAGAAGCAGACAGAAACATGGAACAAGGCAAGTCACACTGCAAAGAAACATGGTCATCGTCATCATGTCAAACTTCACTTGGCAGCACCATGTGCATTTCAGTGATCATTTCAGGATATGCATTGAATAGTAGTATTGATAATCGTACATGAATTGCCATCAACAGGAAACAATAATTAAATTTTAACCTGGTTCGAGAACAGTGATGTAAGCGTATCTGACCATATATATTCCTGACATCTAAATTTCAACACAACTCTCCATCATTTCTTGAACAAACACTGCCAAGTGCCACCTGGTTCAGTTGCTTGAAGTAGACAACTTGGAGGCATTCTTCTTGGAACGTTGCTTCACGCTATTTGTTCAACTATATGCGCAACATACACAGCTATCACAAAGGACAATGAATTTTCACCATCTTGCAAACTACAGGAAAGGGTGATAGGAAGTGGAGGAGTGGCTCCTTTGCATTGATCAAACACCAAAATGCAGCAGCTGCGAGAAGACTTGGCATCATTTGCGCAGACCTAACACTTCAGCAACAATTTATAATACACCCTACTGTCAGACTTCAAAAACATTCCCTCTGCACCCCATGTAAGCAATTTAGTGCACAACAGACTCAACCAACAGTGACAGCTGAGTTGGGCTGTCGTAAGACCCTATTGGTGATTACTACGTGCCCTGTCATTCACTTTAGAAAGAGTAAATACTGTTCACTGTACCAAGGACTTAAGTCAATCCGGCAACTTTTTAAATGTGGTACGTTTGAATGTGGTACATGAAGTTGCTTAAATGGTAGACAATAGTTCCACATGGTGTAGCGGACCAGATGCCAGACTCGTATCAACACATACACTGTGTAAAGTGCTCACACCTCGGGACTCAAAATCTACTTCAACCGAGTACACAATAATATCTTCCGTTGTGGTCATAATCGTCAGACAGGAGTCTAAATTCTGAAGCAAGTCCCCGAATTTTCGAGCTGGCACTGTTTATTGGTGTAATCGCCAGCATAGGCAGACATTCCTGCTACTGGGAGGGGTCTGGTGCATAAGTCGAGCTTACCCTGCACCTCCACTACAATTGTTGCGTACTCAGTAGAAGTAGATGTCGAGTCCTCATATGTGAGCACTATACACACCGTACGCATTGATGCATGGCCCTTAATAATCTTCTCCAGTCACTGGTCTATCACACCATGTGGCAATGTCATCATGGACATCTAGCTCAATATCATTCCTGTGCTTGCATGAGGGAGCCTATAGTTTTGTATGTTGCCACTTTTCAACTTCACGAAATCCTCATCGACATTCTTGCAAATTCACATTCTTAGAAACTTGGTGGCCATTGGCTTATCTCTAGAAGCCACGAATAAGCAGCACTTCTAGCAGAAACAAAAGCAGAGAAGTCTAATCCCCAATATGATGATGGGGCCACCTGGTGATAGAGACTGATATTACTGCACTGATACTACTGGCCTCAGAGGTCAGGGGGGATGTAACTGTGGGTTGCACCAACTGGCCTCGACTCATGCCAATATAAAAGCTCAATGCGATAATGGGCACTTTTATCAAGCGGGCACAGCAGCACACCTTTCAAGTGCAGCTAAAAAGCAGCCGGCTGTGACACCGTGGCACCATTTCACTGCTAATTCTTTTCATACAAGGGGCATTCAAAAACTTTTCATTGGAAAATATTTTTGTGAGGAGACTTCACATACCACACTTTTCATAAAAGGTATTGCAAGGCCCCTTAAAATTTTCATTGGATGCGCTTTGCATTTTTTATGGCTCCTCTCTACAATCTAGTGAAGCACGTAAAGCACCTGTCAGGCAAGCCAGCTTAGTGAGCACAGCTCAATGTGCTTGGTATGTTCATACTTGGCTCATACCACTGCAGCTCTGCACTGCTGTATGCACAGTGCCAATATAGCACTGAAAGCCAAAGCATCCCAACAAAAACCTGGGCAGCGATATTGAGTACAATTACCCAATATCCCTCCACCTCACGCCCTTAAATTACCATGCTTGAATGTTGAGTGCAAAAGCGGTCATGGTGCAATGGGCATGGCAGTAGCTAATTCATTTACGGGCAGGTTGAGAGGGCAATTTCAAGCTCCCCATTAACACAGGTATTAACTAATCAGAAGCACCAAAACACAGCATAGCAACATTGGGTGTATTGTGCCAATCCTTGGTCTTCTCATGTGAAGTAGCCACTTCTGTAGTGTGTCACCGGTCTCACTGACAGGCAACAAATGGGTGCCACAGCAAACCCCATTTGTTTTGCCTAGTCACAATGCTTTTTTTTTTTCTGCTTACATGGGGTTTCTCTTCCCCCTTTTTTATTCTTAACATGCACTTTGTACTTGAGTCCTTGTCCATGACTGAGCACACCATGATGTCAACGTTCTCATGATAACGACACTCGTAACAATCCATCAACCACTGCATCGAGGCGTGGAAATTCTCCCTGCACAGTCCTGTTGACTCGCGACTGGCCCGAGACTATCCCTTAATCACATTCCACATTTGACACAAGTCTTCACTTCAGAGAATCACTTTGGCAAACGGACTCGACGAACTGATCCAGGTCAGGCAGACTGGACTCCAGTGCGGCCAGATGTGCACTAATTTCGGACACTTGCTGCTCTAGCGTTGGCTGGCAGGAAAATGAAGAGAGCATCGGTGCACTCTGACACTCCTGGAAGAATGTGCCCAAATCTGTGCCACCTTCCTCGCCATCAGCAAACGGAGGTTTCTGTGGGAATGAAAACAGTACATGTGACACAGGTGTGCGAGTTGCATGCATGACCTGCAAGGCGCAGAAAAGTTTTCATGAAGTATTTACATGTGAAATAATATAGCATATGATTATAGCATCAGTAGATAGAGGGTATATTACATTTCATACATAGCAGGCAATGCTATGAAGGCTAGTGAGATTACTCACACTAGTTCGCATTCATGGTAAAAATATAGTGGGCCACATATGAAAGAAAGATACGGGTATGGATTGGGTAATTAAGTGTGACCTTAGGTTTCTTAATTTTTTTTTGTCACAATACATGATATAATTAAAACATGAGAAGCATTGAAGCTCTGAACCTATTAAACATTGAACAAGTGGAGCGGCACCCAGTGGCCACAGCATACTGCTAGCACTCGAGACCAACATAGTATACGCGTTGCCACAAAGGTGCATAAATAATACATGACGTGATACAACCGTACGAGTATAAGGTTTAGTTGACATTCATAAAGTGGTTATTCCATCAAAGGAATTGCAGATCATAGACAACTGTACTGTGAAATATGTAGAGAGAGACTTTTATGACCACACGGCTTGCATAGCTTTCGTCAGCATTGCTTGCAAATTATGACACTGAGTATAGTACATTGCAATCTACTTATACAAATGCCATTTGATTTGCCTGCACTTTTTCAACTGCATTTCCATTGTTCTTCATTGTGCAAGCTCAAAACAGCAGCATCTAAGGGTTGCCATTTGTTGTACAGAATGTAGGCTTCATGCTGAAAGGGTTGACAAGTTTTCTCTGAAATTGCGAGAGAGGCTAGGGAGGACTCGTGCAAAAGTAGGCAGGCTAATTCTGGCACTCGGAACTAGTTTCATGAAGTGAGGGTTGAATCAATATGCCTAATATCATTGACAATACCTGAAGATATGATCACTCTAGCAGGCTTCCGTCACATCTTAGCCGACACAAAAACATACACCAAGGATTACTTTCACGCTCGTGCAAGGGGAGCACAATTTTTTACTGTTTCAGCAGGCCATGGGTTCAAAGTGCACTTTAACCTTATCAACTGGCCCGTTTCCCTTCGTGACAAGGATGAGCATTATGAAAAGTGGCCACTAGAATGAACAACACAAGGTAGTTCTATAGTGCTTTTGCAGTAGTCACCTGCATGCTATGAGCTAGGTGAGTGCTAAGATCACTGAAGGAAGTTCCAGAAGAAAGGTGCACTCTCTTTGAACTCTGCCTTAAGTGCATATATAAAAAACGTAAAAGGGTAGACACAGAAGCATGTACCATATCACGCATTGGGAAACAAGAGGTCTGGAAGGTGGTACCATTTCATTCACAGAGACTGCTTCACTAACGCCACCTCTAGAGGCAGAAAGGTGATCACATTCACACGCACCAATTCAACCAGCACAAAGTCCTCGGCTGGAAGCAGCACCTCCCGGGGCTCAACAAAGGGCTCGTTGACGTCAGAGTCATTGTCCTCTTCTGATCGAGACTTGTTACTTGTGGTTGACTTGGCAGGCATGGAGAGGAGCGAAGAGAAGGCAGGCTTTGGCAAAGGCCAGGGGCTCTCATCCTCCCTGGCCGCAATCTCCTTGAGATCTCGCGGACAAGGAGGGGCAAAGGCACCCTGTTGCATCTCACCAAGACTGTCACCCCCATCTTTGCGCCTGCAGTTGACCCACACACCAAGCACGTGTTGTGAGGCATGCAATCGCAGATTAGAACTGCTCATTATTTGCAAAACCTTAAGCAGGCTCTCCCAACGTGATACACACTGTTTTCCCTACAAACTATTACAGTGAAGCACTTCATCAGTGGACAAGGCTAGAATAATGTGATAATTCCATTCTTATAGTGTTCCTGCTAGTCGCTTGCTTGAGCAGCCTCCACATAAGGTATGGCCAGGGCTGGCCAGTAGGGAAAGATGAGTAATAAGAATTGAACAGAATCGGGCAAAAACAATCACAAAAATACGCAATGACCCTATTGTGTGTTTTAAATGCTAAAGCAGCCTGGCTGCACTGAAGCTTTGAGTCCTGGCTATGGAAGGCCACATTTTTAAGAGTTCAGAGTGATGTAAGGATGTGTTAGTGTGGAGCAGGGAATGTAGAGATAGAAAGTGCAGTTAGTGAAACGTGTGCACTATGCACACGTTTGCACGTTAATCACTATGCACGTTACCTAGTGCAGAATGGTGCCGCCTTGCTCATGAGACGGTCCAAGAATGCCTCAAAATGGCAAAATTAAAGAGTAGAAGAGCACAGACACACTCGTGAACAAGTACAGGCAACAGGAAACTTGCCCCCAATCACCGAGAACAGGTTAGCAGTGGCCTTTCTTTGCTGCTGTGGCCCTCTTTATAAGAATAAACCATTTTCAAATGCTGCAACAAGGGATTAAAGAACGCAAGGAGGCATGATACAATTATTCCATTATGCTATTGTGATACGGAGCAAAAGCAAAATATCAGTTATATCCATACATAATTGCTGGAAAGAAGGCTCATGCACTCTGGCCCAATAATTTCTAAACTTACATACTATACTAGTTGGCTGATGAAGATAATTAAAATATGCAATGACTACAATACAGCTACGAATGCTTCTGCAAAGTCAACAAATTTCACTCGCCTTTCCAGCAGTAACTGTCTAATGGGAAAAGGAAGTGATGGCCAAAAAGCATGCAATGAATCTGTCTAGAGTCTGGTGGCCCAAACATAAAGTTATGCCCAGGAATCAATAGTGGTTTTAGTGACACGAACAACAGGGCCAAGAAGAAAAGAATAGTAAAAACCAAAAGACAAAGAGCTTAACTCTTTTCACACGGGAAAATTCAATCTTAATATGCAGCACATGACATTCGATACATGCAATCACATATATTCAATGCGGAACTAGATGCAAAAATGAAGCCTTTCTGAACGTAGAAATTACGATATGAAAATGCAAAAGACATAGAAAGGGTCATAGTGAATGTGCAAAATGTTCTTAAGTACATGTACTGTCATTAAATTTAATTTCAAAACTTTGCACTGATGGAAAATATAAAATCACATTCGTATAACTAACCAGACGGCACTTACACATGCCCATTCAAGAAAAGACTTAAGCCAGGCAAGAACTCTGCTGGTTCTCAAGAGACAAAATGGCTGACATGGTGGAACACAATAAAATAATGTGAAGACTATGTCTATCACTGAGCAGGCAAAATGTGTAAATGACCAATTAAAAATTAAACTACAATGCTGTTCTATTTATTGCTATTCTTAGCAGAGCATGTGAATTAGGTTCTGAAACACATTCAAAGAAGTTATGACTATGAAGAACTTCTAGTCTAACAAAATGTAGCATCACCATGTAGGAATAGATGCCATTAAACATAAATGTTATCCAAAACAAATGTCAAAATCTTCCCGTGTGACAGGGTTATTTTTTTCATGTCAAGACCATGCCATTATTAACAAAGAACATGATGATGGTTCAAGCTACTCATGCAGCGGTCCAATGTTGTAAGCTTGCCAGCGTCATTACACGCAGAAAGAAAAATAAAACAAGCAGTGTTTGTGGTAAGAATGAGAGTCCAAGTTTATGGTGCACCAAGAATATTCTGAAAATGTGGTGCCTTAAAAAAATAGAATGAAAGCATTCCACCAAGAACATGCAACAACGCGGGCACACAACCTCAAGAAAGTAATTGTTAGAATAACATAATGGTACCCCTGTTAAGCAGGCAAATTCAGTGTCACTTTGAGCAAGCATCACTTACATGGGTGTCATCAGAGGCTGTCACGTGAGATGATATAGTGTACAGCTAAGGGTCCTCGGAGTTTACTTTACTTAAGCACCACCACCTTAAGTGGCACTAGTTTTCAAAGGTGGACATTGTAACACCCAGCTTTCCCAACACCCAACTTTCTCAGTCTCGTTGTTTCTTCTACAAGTTTTATTCCAGCTTCATCTGTTTTGATAAACAAAACAAACCATATTGACCTTCCAATGCTCAATTTCAGCGGCCATCACTACTGCATTATTGCTGTGCACATACCTGTTACAGTGGATTAAAAAATTGGCCAGTTAAGCAACAGTTTTGCTGTCCAAGCAGTTGACGCATTTTCTAATGCTAAAAGACAAACCCTAATCATCATCTCAAATGCTTTTGTAGCTTCTTGTAGCCACTAACACTGGTTTCCAATGACATTGTTTTGTCATGTAGCAGCAAGCGACCAAAATGGCATTCAATAAGGTGAAGGTAAAAAAAAAATTTAATTATGGGGTTTTACATTCCAAAACCATGATCTCATTATGAGGCATGCCGTAGTGGGGGACTCAAGAAATTTTGACTATCTGGGGTTTTTTTAACGTGCACCTAGATCTAAGTACACAGCAGGTGTTTTCCCGTGGCCGGGATTCGATCCCATGACCTCGTGCTTAGCAGCCCAACACACCACAGCCACTAAGCAAACATGGCGGGTTTGCTCAAGGTGACACTACATTTGCAAACCTGACCAGTTTAAGATTCAGGCTTTTACACACACACACACACACACACACACACACACACACACACACACACACACACACACACACACACAAACACACAAACACACACACACACACACACACACACACACACACACAGTGGAACCCCGATTATACGCGAAAAAGCGTTGTAAAATACGAACATAACGTATGCCTATAAAAATACTACTTATTTCGCACGACGGATTTACGAGAAACTTCAATGTAAACTACTAACATACTCTGCAGGGCTTGGAAACCCAAGAGAGAGAGAGAGAGAAAACAAGGATAGGAAAGGCAGGGAGGTCAAAAAAAGGAAAGAGGAAGAAAGGGAGAGAGTAAGCATTGAATATGTGTGGGAGGGACACCATACACAAAGACACTATAAACGGTCTCTTAAGCCGGTGCACTTCAAGTACTGCACTAGTGCACGAATCGCTTTTCGAGCCAGTGACGGGTGAGGCCACGGTCCAAGTATCTTTGACTCGGTGAACGGTCTCGAGTCCAGTCGGCATAAAGTTGCCCGCAGAGAGAGGCGTTGCACATCGTAGCGAGGGCAGGTACACAATAGGTGCTCGATGGTCCAAAAGGACTTCTTCTTGGGCAAGTTGGTGCTTAGATTTCTTAGGTATACTTTGTGGCGCAAAATACATTTCTGGAAAAGGGACAGAAGAAAGGGAGACAGTGAAGCGCCAACTGTCTCCCTTTCTTCTGTCCCTTTTCCAGAAATGTATTTTGCACCACAAAGTATACCTAAGAAGTGCTCGACGGTCTCCTCGCACCCACAGGAGTCGCACATTGGGCTCTCGGCCATTCCCATACGGTAGGAGCATGCGTTCGTGAACGCCACTCCCAGCCACAAGCGACACAACAAGGTTGTTTCGTCGCGGGAAAGGCTAGATGGCAGTTGTAGCTGTAGCGTGGGGCCCGGTTTACATAATCTGCAATTGAAGGCACTTGAAATCCAGAGAGCTTGTGACTTCTTGCGTGCAAGTAGGCGAAGTTCTCTGGCAGCGCCCGACCTCGTCAAAGGTGTTGGACGCGTCTTGGTATCTTCGTGGGCACACCGGGCAGCCTTGTCAGCTAGGTTGTTGCCGACGATGCCACAGTGAGCAGGGATCCATGGAAATATAATGTGGTGTCCTCTTTCCAGAGCATGGTGGTGCACTTCCCTGATGTCAGATATCATCTGCTCGTAAGTTCTGTGACGTAATACAGACTTGATGCTGTGAAGGGCTGCCTTAGAGTCACAAAATACGACCCATTTCTCTGTTGGCTCTTTGGTGATGTACATCATAGCGGCATGGATAGCTGCAAGTTCTGCCGATGTAGATGTAGTCATGTGCGACAATTTGAATTTAACTGTTACGTTCTTGGATGGAATGACGAATGCAGCAGTTGAGCTGGTAGGTGACGTCGAACCATCGGTATATATATGAATGCGGTCATGATACGTCTGGTGCAGTTATAGGAGCGTAAGTTGCTTCACAGCCGGCGCTGGATGATTGGACTTTTTTGTAATTCCAAATTACCAAAAAAGTAAATGCAATAAGAATTAATGCTGCAGTACAGGTACCAACGATGCTTTATTCAAACGAACCTTTACAGCACCCCACTGCCCACTGCCGCGACTCCCGCCAGCCGGCACGAACTTTAAAAAAAGTCAGTAAGTTTCTTTTGGACCATGTTTGATCTGTGAACCAAGAGCTTTTGCTCGAGTTGAGCAACGTCCAAAAGGAGGTCCTCTGTAACGTCGCGTGAACAGATGATGTTCCGGATGCTGTCTAGGTGCCGTAGCATCTCAGCGAACGTGGTAGGCACAGGCACGACATCTGTGGCGTCGTCCTCGTTCGATGTCGCAGCGGTGTCAGCACTAGGCAAAGCCTCCTCAATGGCGTCATCCAGCGACACCTCACCGCAGATCGCAACATTGTCGTTGGCCTCCACGTACTCGACGAAGGTCGTGGTGAGGTTTAAACCCTCGAAATCGTCGGCGGCAAAGCCTGCACTGGCCTCGAGCGGCATCGAAGTTGTTGCGTCCCCAGCAGAGGAGGCAATCTCGCTTAAAGCCACAGTGCTTGGACGAGTTTGCAATTGTGCTTTGCGACACTGCGTTCCACGAACTAGCAATAGAATGCATGGTGCCAAGCACAGTGATCTTTTTTCCCAACTCTCTGCACTCCATAGCTGCCAGCTGACGCTGCACTAACCGCTACAGGTACTCTTGCTTGATACACTTAATGATGCCGAAGATTCAGGTATCTTAAGGTCCCGGGCAATGCTGGCTTTCGTGGCTCCATGCCGCTTTTCCGCTTCCTCGATAATATTCAGCTTATCGCCAAGTGACAGAACTGTCTGCTTTCAGGATAACGTGCGTCGCGTTGCTCCACACAACTCAACACTTCGGTGAACGCTGGTCGCTAGGATTACAACGAAGAACACGTGCGATAAACCTAGGCCTCTCTGTACTACCTTGTCGGTGATCTGCTGCTGGGAAACTGGAAAGAGAGAAGCGCTTCCCCAACGTGATGAGAGGCGACGCCGCCGAGAAGAGAGGGAGAAAAAAAGTGATTGTGGAGAAGAAAAGGCGCTATTTCAGCACAACGAGCGGCTGCTGGTGGGGGAGAGAGAAACGAACGATGAGATGAGGCAGGGAAGAAAGCTGCGCCGGAGCGAACTGGTCGAGCAGTCGAGCACTCCGCATGCGGAGAGACGGAGTGAGGAAAGAGACCCGCGGCACTTTCGTCCGCTGTTCCGTTTCGCGCTTCGCGAGAGTCGTCGTATAATGCGGGTTAGGCGTAAAATTGCGTCAGATAACCAGGGTTTTTAATGCATTGCTTCTATAGGGACTTCGCTGGGACTGCACTAATTCGTCGTAAAAACCGGGTCGTCGCAAAACCGCGGGACGTATAACCGGGCTTCCACTGCGTGTGTACACACACACACACACACACACACACACACACACACACACACACACACACACACACACACACACACACACACACACACACACACACACACACACACACACATGTTATGTATGTATGAAACGAGCAAAACAAAGTGATGCAGGCAAGTTATTTGCATCAGTGCAAACCCAAACAAAAGTGAGGGGCGTAATGAACATCTAATTAGCAGCATAGACAACAAACAAGCACAAACCCATTAGCACATCCGTTGTGACCTGCAACGCTGCTTTGCCTCCTGATCCCTTCTGGAGGCAAGTCTTTGTCGCTTCGCTTTACGGCATCAGTTGCTACGTCCGTGCTACAACGCATGTGGAAGGATGAGAAGAAGAAGAAGAAGAAGAGAGAGAAAGACATGGGGCAGAGAGGCGGTCAGGCAAATCAAACAGGATTGGCAAGAGTACGGTGGGGCACACGTAATAAACAGACACCTCCTCTCATGCTCAATCCAGTGCAGTCAATGTGAACACTGGGGGGCAAACAAAGGCAAGTTTTGAAAAAGCCTCAAGAAAAAGGACATCAGGGGACTGGTTCAGGATGGGAAAGGAGGGGGCTTGATGAAGGGGCTCTACTAAATTAAATTAAATTCTGAAGTTTTACCAGCCAAAACCACAATCTGATTATGAGGCACGCTGTACCGGGCCTCCGGATTAATTTTGACTACCGGGGATTATTTAACATGCATTTAAACCTCAGTACCACGAACATTTTTGCATTTCACCCCCATTCCCTTGTGGCCATGTGGCCAGGGTCAAACCTGCGACTTACAGCTGAGCAGCACAATGCTATAGCCACTGATCTACCAGCAGGTAGGGGTCTACAGTGCTTAGCTGACTGCAGCTCATGCTTACACATTTGCCTGTCCTCCCACCTATGGCAACGGGATTCACATCATCCTGTCACTGAATATAGAGCACTTGTACGAGCACCCCACAAGTGGTGGTGCTCGTAGAGGTTTCATCAAAAGAAATGTAGCTATCAGAAGCCTGAGTGCCACCAAGTCCTCGCTGTGTCACATCATATTTGTAAAACTCCTGGCTCTCAAAAGCTCTAAAGGGTGAGGACAAGAACTCTCTCTCCAGAGTGGTTTCAAGCAGAGCAGATGTACCAGGAGGACTTCAAGATATCACAGGACCAGATACAGCCATGCACATAGTGGCGCCATTTCTTTTTGCAAATCCCATAAGTTTGGCAGTGCACGTCACTGACGAATAGGCCCCCCCAAAAAATTTTACAAATGGCTGCACATCACTGATATATATGTGGTGCAGTGGCCCTGAATGAGTGTGCTTATACAACAAGAGGATACAGACAGCAGAAAGGACTGCTAAGAAACAGCTACGTCGACAAGAGAGGTTGTAGAGCCCCTTCACGCACAAATACCAAAGAGCCAGCAGTCACTGAAAGACAAAAGTGGCCAGCAGACACTTTTTCTGCTTCATTTCTTTTATATATAATCTAAAGGAAACATAAAACTAACACTTTCATTTCACTTAAAGACAAAACTGCTTCCAATGACCGCTGGCCCTCCCTTAGATAATGTTGGCAGATGTGATGGTTGATACCAATGATAGAATGGTAGCGAAGCCTTGTGAGCTAAAGTAATGATCAGGTGTCTACCGTATTTACTCGTTTAAGTCCCACTGCCGTACAAGACCCAAACCTCCACTTTGGAGAGAGAAAATTTTGACAAGAATGTTTCCTTAAGTGTCACACGCACACCTGAATTTGTGGCTTCCGAGGTTGTACTGGAGTACTGTTGCAATATCAGAGTTTATGCCCGCAAGCTTTATGTAACCATAAGCCTGTTTTGTGCAAGGCCTGCACCCTGCAAAAATATGGGGTGGGGGGTGAAGAAGTGTAGGGCTTACCCGAGTAAATACGGTAAGTTGTTATACCAAAAATTAAAATGGCACAAATAGTGGCAATACAGAAAATGCAGTGTGCCCGACAATAATTTTTCCAATGACGAACTAGAACCTCCTGCACTATTCGCTGGTGGGGACCAGTGATATGGCGAAAGAAATTATGCTTAAAGGGACACTAAAAGAAAAATAAGCTTAGCCATAATAGTACATTACACTTGTAAAATACCATTAAGCGTACCTTTACCACCAGAAGAGGCTTGGTAAACCAAAAAATTCAAAAGCCAAAGCACAGGTGGCGCCGCCACCTTGAAATTCCCGCACCAACTTGCCATGAAGTCATAAATTTTGATGACATTTGCTTGGGCCAAGTTAATTTTTTATTGGTAGAGATTGACCCCATTGTATTCTAAAAGAGCCAAAGACTGAACTTTGCAAGCTTCAAGAAACTTTAGTCAGCCCGAAACAGCTGAAATATTTGAAATTCATGACATCACACTGACGTACTGATGCCCAGGTTTCAGAGCAAAATTTCAAAAATGAGACTGACCTTTAGTTTCTCTATTAATAATCAACATATTATCACAAATTAAGAAAACACTTTTGAAAGGATACTTTATCAGTCGTAACTGATCTAGTGTTCCACATCCCCTTTTATGAGACACTAAAGAAAAATGTCAAGCTAAGCTAGACTGGTACATAACAATTCTGCTGTACCATACAGGTTACTACCACCTAGGCAAGTCAGAAAAAATGCGAAGATGCAAATGGGTGGCAATGCTATTTGGCAATGCCACGTGTTTTGGCAGCATCTGCTTGGGACTGATTAATTGTCGGTACAAAAAAGTTACTAAGATAACACTGAATTCGAAAGTAAGGAAAAACCCAGCGTGGCAACTTCTGGAAAGCTTCCCTACACAATACAGGCACCATGAAATTTGCATTGTCACATTGCTGTCATGGACGTGCTGGTTGGGGCTCATTTCTTTTTTTAAATGTAAGTTTTGAAATTCATCTTTTCCACTAATAATCAACCTTCTTGCATGAAAGAAGTAAAAATATTTTGAAACATACTCTACCTGTCTACCCGCTTAAACTCATTAAACTCAATGTTTCTTTTTGATGTCCCTTCCAAGAGTAGAAGCAACAAACCAGATAAGCAATTAATGATTCTGCATAAAATGGAGTGAGTGCTTTTTCGTGCCACTTAAATAGCACACTCCCTTTTTAAGTTAATCAAGATTTTGTTAAAGCAGGAGTTGTGGAAATGTCCTTCTAGATTTACTAATGACATAACTCCAACTGAAGCTCTGTCCACAAGTAACTGCGCTTCAAGCACTTTCGCACATAAGAATAAAGGAGGAGAAGTGAATGCTGGATATATCACCTAGAGCAATGCTAGAGGTAAATAAGTGTATGCAGCAACAGTGTCTCACACCTCTTACCTACACACAACGTCCAAATATTTCACGGGTAAACTTGTTTGTGCACATACAATCTCAGCTGCGTAAAAGCACTATGACAAAAAACAAAAGCCTTAGGTTATGTGCAATCAACACACTCTATCACTTCTATGTGCAACACTGATGTGAGGTCAAGTGGAATGGAGCAATAAACCATTATTTTCCCCGACGTTCTGTGGAGCTTTGAAAACAAAATTTCCTACTTATCAGACAAAATAATTTTTTGCTTCGATCAATGTGAGGTGTGATCTTTTGATTTTTACCACTCTCTGACTGCACAATTTCAACAGTTAATTTCCCCTTTAAAGGGGCCCTGAACCACTTTTTATCGAAGTGGAGAAACGCATTCGAAGTGAAAATAGACTATTTCAGAAATACTTTGCCTCAAAAAGTACTTCAATGCATTCAGCAGAAGCAAAGATGTTGGAAATCAAACACGACCCTCCGCTATGCTCTCGTTCCTTTTTGAATGCCTTGCACTGTGAAGGCTACGGCGCAGTGGGGCATGCCTTCTATTTGTCACCGTGGCACGCAGCTCTAATTTCACTTTGGATGTTAATGTAGACGCCACAACTTCTGCCTTTGGTGCCTACGACGGGCTAAACATAAGCCAAACACGGTTGTCCTCAGCAGGCCGCAGTGCGCTTAGCCAGTGGGATTGTGGCAGCACCCCACGGCGGCTGCGGTATCTACACCATGTAGCTGACCGCAGCTTCATGTCAGCTATCGGCCAATAGCAGCCGTCTAAGGGAATGACAAAATAGTGTGTCCGGTGATAAAATAGTGGGTCTAGAAGAGAGTGAGGACAGGGCCTTCTGTTTAAAAGAAAGCATTTGAGAGAAAGGTGACTTTGCGATCCGCTTGCGAGCTCCATGTACCGCATACAAGAGCAAAACTAGGCCGAGATGTTCACAGCAGCGTATGCTACTCGCGGACTATGTTATTTCACTAAGCCCAAGGGTTGGTTCAGGGCCCCTTTAAAATGACCACAGCATACTGTATTTACTGACATATTGCACCTCCAAATTGGCAACCAAAATGAAAATGTCTTCCTCAAGCCGCACTCTCTAAAATTGCTGCAAAGACAGTTGCCTACTTGTTCTATCAGTGCTGACACCGACTCGGAATAGGTAAGGCCAGAGCCACTTTATTTATTCATTTTGTGACTCAAGGTACAAGTGTCTAAAAAAACAAGAAAAGAAAAGGCCTTTTCCGTTCCTGCTTGAGTAGACCCTATTCTGCTATCACAAAAGTTGTTCGGAAGTAATTTCTTTTTGTTTACTGCAGCTGGCCTAAGAACCCCCAATTTACAACCACTTCGTTTTTCGTTTTTATATTTAGCACCTAGAATGTTCTACCGGAAAATGTTTTCCACGTAGTTATCACTCTTTCCAACTTTGCACTAATTTATCCCGAAAGAAATTGTGAGCATTATGAGAGTAAGTATGGCAGCAAATAAACTAAAATAAAAGCACACAATGTACAGGTTCACCTATGTCAGGTTACCAATGGACTGGTTACCAGTACGGATTGACTGAATAAGATGTACAATTACTACCATAACTACTGGAATTAAAGCAAATTTTCACATGACCTGCAGCTCATTATAAATGAGTTTGACTGCAGTGTGTTATTGGTTAAAAGATAAGTACGGAATGCCTGTGCCACGATCGTGCATACCTAGGTCGCATCCGCATTCCTCGAGGACTGAGGTCGGGCTTGAAGTAGTCGCTCTTAAGCATCATGGCGGGGTGGGTCTGGTTAACAGCCTGTTGAGGGGAGATGGTCATCTTGGTGCGGTAGACCACTCCCAGGGTCAGGGTGCCTGTGGGTGTTCCCACTTGGCCCACCTGCACCCTCTTGTAGTCCTCACCCAACATATCTAGCTGCATTATTGCAGCCGGGCAGGAAGAAGATACGAGGAGAAGACATGAGGGCCAGCACTTTACCACAACACAGCAGAGCCTGCTTTCATAACTCTTTATGCTGCACAAGTACACTCGCGTAGAGAAAAGCCAATGGTTGCTACTGAACTGCTGTTTTCTGTAGCAGGAAGTAATGATAAGTAAAACATAATAATGTCAACAGAATAGTAAACTTATAAACAAGGCAATGTCATTATGCATCAGAAACAAACAACCCTGGAGCAGCTGAAGATGTGACATGCAAGCTCTCTGTGCCAGGTGCAAACATGCACTCAGCATCCTTACGGTACATCCTCCCTTCAGTTGTCACCAACAGCAAAGCTCTTCAATTTACAAGATGTTCATGCCACTGAAAATGTGCCAGAACAAATTAACAAAGTCAAACCACATCAGTTACTGACAGATAAAAGTAAAAATTAACTAGGCCTGCTGATATTGACACCCATTGATGATCAGACATTCATGCTTCTTATCAACAGCTACATTAAACGAACTTTCATCTCATTAAAGAAGCAACCTTGTTAGCTATGGTATGGTTCTTGCAACAAAAACATTTAGAGGCCCGTGGTAGTGGGGGACTGTGGATTAATTTTCACTACATGGTTTTTTTTAACGTGCATTCAATGCATGGCACACAAGTGTTTTTGCATTCCATCCACACCAGAACATGGCCACTGCAGCTGGGATGCCACAACCTCAAGCTTAGCAACGCAACACCATAGCCACTAAACCACGACAGCGGTTTTAAAGCGAAGCTTTCTTTGCTAACCCTCCCGCACTTTGCAGACCGTGACTGCTGGGTGCCGCCGCAGTGTTGTCAAATAGCTTGCACTTAACTCTTTCGTTACCACAACTATAAAAATCAATTAATTCGAGTGATAGTGTTTCTGTGAGTTGATAAACATTTACATTGGGATTCCTCTACTAGCAACATCATATATAACAACTGAAATGATGGCTCAACTTTAACTATTTGTCAGATTTGACAATTTTTGGCAGATTGGGAAGTCAGTAATAATAAATCTTCTACGGGAGATATTGTCGAAACTAGCCACCAATGCTTCCAGCCCTCCTCCAATAAAAAGAAGCAAAATTTGTGGTTTGGCCCACCCAGCAACCAAATTTTTAAATGACAGCAGCAGTGAAAACAAAGAAGCTTCTTTCGAGTTGTCAATTTTGCAGTCCAGCGTAGAGTGCTTTGTCAGTGTCTCAAACAACAGTAGATGCTCGTGAGTGTGTGTTATTCTGATAATTGTGTTCAATAATATCAATGCAACTTAATTTTTTTCTGTGGGTTGCTGTTATCCATCAGCACTTTGACAGCACATGTAGAAATTATTACGAGCAATCCTTCCCTTCGTGCGGGATTTTCACTCAAGTGTATGCAGTCAACCTCAGACTGACCTTCAACAGAAGTGACATTTTGAACCCCACCATCCTTATTCATTACTGTACAATATTGTGCAAAACTCCTCACTGTTGTACAGCACTCAACAGGGACTGAACAAAGCATGTGTAGGCTCCAGCACCAGCAGAAAGCACACTAGACCAGCTTGTTTGCACAGAAAAGCTCATCGAATGAAATAATAAAATATGCGGAAGCCTCCGTATGCTCACTGACCTGACCACCATTGCTTCGCGAACCTAAAGAATGTAGTAAAAAACAAACCTGGTGCCTGATGCAATGAGTAAAAACAAATACTTCCTGTACAATAGGAACTTGCACATTGTCACATTTGTGGAGCTATTGCTTTCCCGTATAGCATCCGCATCACTATGGCTAGTACTGATGCCAACAAATCCTCATAATAATTTTCTTGCATGATCTGACTTACAAAGGTCGGAATGAGGTGCATATTTTGTATGCTTCAGATATTTTTTTTAGTCTCAGTATATACACAAAAAATATCAAATTCTTACTTTTATTCATGTTCCTTGAGTGCTTCTTTGAAGTTACACATAAGAATTCTAAAAAATTATCTGAGAAATCATTAATGCTATACATTCATTCGAAGCCCCATGGTCAGGCTAAAATGTTATGTATCACAGCATACGACTACTAGGTCTAGAAATATAATGTTATAACATAATATCACTGAAAATAAGCGCGTTTCTAGCAGTAACGAAAGAGTTAAAAAAAAAGAAAACTATTCATGTGCCCCATGGTGGGATCGAACCTTGGTCCAACACAGCAGCTCCATGCTCTAAACATTAGGCCACAATCGCACATATACTTCTATCGTACTAACACCAACTAGCTCTTTTGAGATTATCGCCGCATGTGTCGCACTGCACAGTACATGCACGCGCACCTGACCAGATCCGAAGGGGCTTTGTTTAGACAGCTTGTAAAGTGGATATGTGGTTTGGGAGAAGGCCTTCTGTATGACCTTGCACTGACATTACAATAACAGAGAAACTAACACAAGTTTCAGCACTCTTTATGCATTTAAACAAAGCTTCGCTGTACACAGATTTTAATAATGTTTATTGGATCGGCCTTAACTTTTTTTTTTTTCAAACAAATCTCCTTATGATAACAATGCTGATCCAATAAATTTCTAGCTTGGTTAAAAGTTATTTGATATGACAGGGTTATACCTTAGCAAGACATTCCATACCTGCATGTGTATACATGTGCATGCATGTACTTAAATTTTCATGAGGCAAACTACGAAAATGCTTAGTTCCTTTGTAGCCTAAGTGTCTTGCCAGGCACCGTGAGGTGCAGTCTGACAGATGTCCAGACACCAAAGTCAGCCTTGCAAACAAAAGCTGAGCGCCCAAGCAGGATGACAATTTGGTTCCCTTAATGTTCTCTTTCTCAGCGGTCCAATAGCTTCCGTTTGCATCTGTTCAGCTTGCATTTGTTGAGTTATACTCCAAGTGACAAGACGTTTTGCTCAGGTAATCACAGGCTTAGATTACCATAAACCAAGTAAAATATGATCCAAGATGAAAGTATACACACTTTCTTGTTTTGTTCAACACAGTCGTAAATGAAAGCGCACATATAGCAAAATATCAAATGCATCACTTTCACCCATAGTCACTCTTAAGTACATTGTCAGCAGCATATCTGTTGTTCGGTCAACTGAATGGTGTGTGTGGCATTGGTGGAAATATCCTTGTGAGGATCAGAATCAAAGCAGAAAGACTTCTAGAACGCACCTGGGGCTCCCCCATGTAGACATTGAAGCAGATGATGTAGGAGTCACGACTTTGGTTATGTGAAAGCCTGTATGCTGGCGTCACACGCGTGATGGTGATAAGTGATTTTAGTAGGAGACTCATGCGGTTGTATACTGTGTAGATAGCCCGGACGGAAGAGTCGCAGACGTTGCTCACAGACAGGTGCCACACCTCCAGCACCAGAGTGTCACCGTCGACAGTCTGAAGTGAAATCTGCGTACAGAGACTGGGCCCGCCTGGCTCGGGTATCTGGCCGGCCATAGCTTCATTCACTCGTGTCTGGATCTCGGGCAGGTCTGGTATGTCCAAGTTGAACTGCTGGCACAGAAATAAAACGCACCGCTTGACTTCAGCACATGGCTAGTAAATAGGGCAATCAGTACACATTGACCAGGAGTGGCCTTACACCTATCTAAATGACCACAGGAAGGAACCACTTTGCTGATGCATCGCACCTAGCACAGTTTTTGCATATTTCAATTATCTTTTTGACTATTTTCTGTAACTCCTTCCTCTGATAAGGAATACTAGCCTAGCTCCTGAGGATAGTTGATGACTAAGTTCATTAATGGTGTCTGGATCAATATACAGTGGCACAGTAATCTACATAAAGATGAGAGTAGAAAACTGCTACTTGTCCAAGCTGCCTGCAGCAGAGCATAAGAGAACCCAGCGACAGAAATGTTCCTACTCGGGGCCACAGTTCATATACATCCTGCTGTAGACCATTTGTAAAAAACTCCAGGCAAGGTTCTCTGCACAGCGAAAAGTTCTCCACTATGTCAGTGCAACATCTCCCAGAGTTCAAAATTTGGTTGAGCACAGGCCCTCTCTAGTGTAATGCATATAAACTCACCGTCTATGCAAGCATTTGACATACAGTGAATTTCCATGCCAAACCTAAAGAATGCTGGCACGGCACTACATACCCTCTTATCACCGCAAAATGTCTGGAAAAGGCCTAATTTTTATTTTGGGTAAAGGGATTACCGCTGTGAGGAGTAAATTTTTGCAATGCAAGGAAGTTGACATTAAAGTGATACAGAGGCTTCACTGTGAGCTGGCTCTTGGGGAAGGTTGACCCACCAGTGCAATAGTGGCAGAAGTATGCAGCCTAACAACATGCAGTGATGGGATGTTGTATGCAATGAAGGTGACTCATCAAACACTCCACGTGAGTCACAATTTAACAATCGGATAAAACGATGTACTCATACACATCTGTAAAGCACCGTCAAAGGCTAAATGTTTTATGAACTCCAGGACCAACTCAGAGCTGCAAAGCATGAAAAGCACCACAAATGAACTGTGTCAAAAACATTGAGAGTCGCCATGTATATTGATAACATAATGCTAGCGTCTACTTACGATTAGATAATACAGCTCAAAGGAAATTTGCACACATGCACCGGCCAATTACCCGAGTTGAATTTTCCTTCTTGCCACTTGCATCTCTGCCTTTGCCTACATTAGGCAGTGCAGTGCAGTGATGCTAGAAATGCGAGGTTTTGTAGGAGGGCTAATGTGGCCTCTGGAGGGTTGTCTTCTTGGTAGCCATGCATGACCTTGCTGCTAGTGGGAGGGAAAGGCAGGGTGTGTCTTTCATAATGACATCAAGATACATCCTCCCCATACCTTGTGATTACCTGTAGGCTCCAATGAAATTTCTGCTAAGCAATGCAAGTTATTAAATTCTGTGGATGCATCACCATCTTTCAATGAGTCCTCTTTCTACATCAGGATCATGTTTTTTCCCACTTGAACAATCCAACTACATCCTTGCGTTCAGTACACCACCCTTCTCTGATTTCTGTGTCATATTAAGGTGCATAGTCCTGTTGTATCATTTTGCGTATGTTTTGTCTATTCCAAATTATCTATAACACATTGGCACTGCTTTTCACAAAATCCTCCCATTGTTCCTGTAGCATCTTTGCTGGTCCAAGTAACCGCCCAAAATATCAGAGGCCTGCACTGATTTACTGTGGTAGTGCATGTTTCAAGTTAAACCCGTCCTTGGTTGATAAAAGTGGGGTTTAAATCTAGAGGAGGCACTAAAGTTGACGACTACTGTGAAACCTAATAATCTTGTGACAAATACTTCATGACACACAGCTATCATGATACAGGGCTATTAAATGCTGCAGTTTTTATCATATGGTGTGGCAAGCTGCTTTATAATTTCATACCTGCCAACCTGTGAACACTAAAGTTAGTAAAAAATCCTGTGAACATGACAAGGGGAGAGTCATAGCATGCATTTTTTTGTATGTCTTGTCCTCAGCACACACCTTTTGCAGTGACACATGCACACTTTATTAACAATCACTTTCCTTTAGATGCAGCAAACTTGCAACACCAGATACTAACAAGCAGCACGTTGTTTATAGATTACAGTAATTTTTGCAGCAACCTTGCGGTTGCTTATGTTGCTTTCTTAAGAAACTATGTGGAATAAGCTTACCAAAAGCAAGTACTTCCTGGTTTATACTGTGCCTTGCACTTCCACAACAGGATGGCATAGGTATGTACCATCGCAATTTCTTTTTCTGCACGCATTTTTTTTTTTTTGCAATAACGCCCTGCAAATCTTTCAGGAGCTTTAAAACATTCTCGCAAACAGAATTCGTTGTGAGACATAATGCAACATTTGTAAAGTCATAAAACAAGCCCAAATTCATAAAATTGATGAAATATTACAGACGTAAACTTTTCAACTACAGAGATTAGGTGAAATGGAAGGACCTTGGGATATTTTGAGCTTATTTGTTTTGTGCAGTAAGTTACAACAGCTAGATAAAATTTTCCATTTAAAAATGGAGCGTTTCTGTTTACCATATCAAGGAGATAAATGCATGAGGGGCCACCTTGCTTTTCACTTCTAGGTCTGTGCTCAATGCAGCCATTTGTTAGTGGAATACTGAATAATTATATGTAGTAATAATGTACTCACTAAGCTGCCAAAGCACAATAAACAAACATGCACTTCTAGCATTATGCTTTTTCTATTATGTATGCCAGTGAGCCAATAAAGTTAACAGACCCCAAAACTTATTAGCAGCCTCTAAAACATGAAACAGGTGTAGTGCAGTGCTCTCGCAGCCAAATTCTTGCCTAGGCTACAAATGTATTATGCACTTTTGCTGAGCCTAGTGTACTGCTCCTCAGAAGGCATGCCCCATCAGATTTAGCTAATCTCAGTTATACCCTGGCTGCTTAAAACCAGTCATATTTTGCACACAAGCTGGTCGGTATTTGTGGGTATATCATGCTGTAGGGGTTGAAGTACGGACGTCGGGATGAAAACCCAAACTTGGGAGGGTTTATTTACATATTATACAGGGAGGTAAGCGTCAATTAACATTCGTACAGTCATTACGGGCCGGCAGCAACTCGGACGCTGCGGCTCGCGGCAAGAAGTTCGAGAGAGGTGAATCAGGGAATCAGGGAATGCTCCAGAATGCTCAGGTCTCTCTGGAAGGCTTCTTATACACCCTTCGTGCACTGTAAGTCACGTCATGTTTGACAAATGGGAGAGTCCGCTCCGATGACGCCACTTTCAGCCAATGGTAGGCGCCCGTGTCGCGGTGTCACACCTGGCGGCTCTCTGCGGTCTTGCCTCGCAGACTGGCAATGCACTTCTAACGAGGAGAAGGGGAGGGCTGCTCATGCTCCATTGTCCGAGGGCCCCTTCTAATCCCGGCGGCACACGACCTGGGGGCCGCAAACTTGTTTGCACGTGTCTCCTCTGGAATGCGCTTTCCTGCTTCTGCATTCCTCAATTAGCTGTGCTGCAATCCGATGTGGTCTGGGGAACTCGAAGTAATCGCAGGAAACAGCTCCATATCTAACAATGCTTACAAGTTCAAAGAAACCCATCATGAAACTGGTCTGTTCAAGAAATCACCTCTCTCCCCAATACTGTCACCACTGACTGAAGTTGAAAAATCCCATTGTGACTACATTGAATGCAGTGTTTGCAAAATTGCTCCAAAATGTGTTTAAGACCGAGGATCTCACTGGTGCCAAATGTGTGACTGCAGTTTGCATCTCTCAACAATAAACCTTCAAAAATGCTGACTTTCTAGATAAACAAGTGAATCATCATGATCTTCAAGCAGAGCTTCAGAAGAGACCACAAAAAATGTAAACAGTACCAGGCTTGTTCGTTTTGCTCTCCTGATATTCAAATCTTGTCCTGCAAAGCCCTGGCCTAAATTTTGGAGCAGCAAGGATTGAGTATCATAACTTCCACATTGTATTTTACACCCAATAACAGCTATACTTTAAACAAAACTTCACATCCTCTAGGGCCTCTTTTGTCAAACTATTATCATGCACACAGTTCCTTCACCTAACACTCAGTGCCCACTATGTTCATGTTGTTCCTGACAGGAAAGTACAAGGTGCACAGCAGGAGAGAGGGAATGTGCACAAGATAAATGCCAAAAGGGCGTAAAAGATTATTTGAAGAGTGTAAATCTAATCAATAGACCAATTAAAATGTTCTTTTCCAGCATCACCACAATTAGATTTAGTTGGCCTAGCTGTAGCACAAAACAATATAGAAACATATTGCATCACAGAACACGCATTTCACATTGCCAATTTATTGACATGCTCGTTACCTAAGAAGCAGCAGTTGAAATAAATATCAAACGTACACGCATGCCCAAACACTAATGGCTGTAATTTGTGATGTTTTATTAATGCATTGTAGGGTGAGTGTGCCGGTTTTAAGGCAGGCTCTAGTACTTAAACATTAGCAATAGTCTACTGTCAGGTCACAAAAGCTGGAAAGGTCATCGCGTGAAGATAGCGCATTGCCAAACGGCGTGCTAAAAAAATGTCTTCGCGAAACCACGCTCTTTAAAGCTTTCATCTGCTCGGCACTCGTTAAACAAATGAATTACGTGAACATGTGTTATCATTTCTTGTCGTATGTTTTAATTTATATCCAGGAAGTTCATATGCACTAAGCGTCTTTGTTGGCATTTCTTTCTACAATCCTATCTTCAGCGGTGCTGAAAATTGGATTGTAGAAAGAAATGCCAACAAAGACGCTTAGTGCATATAAACTTCCCGACTGAAAATTGGTTTGTAGAAAGAAAGAAAGAAAGGAATGCCAACAAAGGCGTTTAGTGCATATGAACTTCTTGGATTCAAATTAAAAACATGCAGCAAGAAATAGTAACACACGTGTTCACGTTTCAAAGCGTGTCACGGTGCAAACCACTGTCTCGAGATGCGTAAAAGTGGGCCGCATCGAAGCTGCCTGCCGGTTTGCGCAAGGTTGGCGAAACGCAGCAGCGCTGTCACTCGCCCTTCGTTAGTGTCACCGCCAATAGAACAGTTGCGTACTGACTTGTGGGCAAAACACGACACAAAGATCGCGATATGCCAGGCTTGCAGGCGGCCTCGAAGGTCGCCGCTTCCGCGTGACGTTAGGGTCGCGTTGTAGGAAAAGGCACGCTTACCCAGTCCGACAACGAGGCGTGTGGCTTAGATTTCGTTTTTTGCTTTACGCCGAAGCGAGACTGCACGATCACTTGAACAGACTTGCAGGCCAAGAACAGGGTGAACTTGTCCAGTTCTTTTCTATCGTGCGGGGAGAGCTTCATGACTGTCGACATGTTGACAGCTGCGGTAAGGCGCGATTATATGCCGCGATTTCTAGACGGCTGCAAGTCCGCGGTACCACATCCGTCGCAGCAAAGGCCCGTCCCCGGGCTTGGGCCTCATAATCAAGTACGAAGCACGGCGACGAGTGGACAGCACGCATAAACAAGGACGAAGACACCTCTAATCACAATCTCCAATATGCGGGGATGCCGAGTGTACCGAACGATTCGGAAAACTCACTCGCCGACTGCGCGAGCTTCAGCCTACAACGCGTGCGGATGAACGCTTCATTCGCGCATTCGCCAGTATTGTATATTCACTTTCCCGGCACATCATAATTGATAAATTCATTCTAAATACCACTGCACTACCCAAACTGCGCCGACCGTAACAACACGACATCGTTAATAGATATCCCAGCATGCCGCATCTTTTCGAAAATAACAAAAAAGAAAAAAATTCAACGCAAGAAAATGTTCATTATATTTTGAAAAAACTTCATAGAAACATGCTCACATGCTCAGCGATTAATAAAACGCCAACTAGGGTACTAGCTTATAGGGTTTAGCAAAACAAATCGAGAAAACAAAGAAGAAAAAAGTTCGCAATGGTGGCTGTGAATGAGCCTCTTCTCTCTGTCCGCTGGTTCCGCAATGTTGTCTGTGTAGCAGCGCCAAAATTTTAGCCACAGAGGCCAACATCTCCGCAATATGCCCGCTATCAACAGTCCGTTCGTGGCACAGCAACTAAACCCAAGCGCTGGACTCGTCAAGCTAGCTGTTTAGCACGCGTGTGTTACTGGACATTCCGATGACACCGACAATGGCACGGCCGGCGGAACTTCTCCGCATACCGTTTCGGATATTAGCAGTGGTGACCGTGTTGCTTCCCTTCACTTCGTTCGTCTTCTGTGTCCTGTGGTCGCTGCTGTACAACTTTTCTTCAGTCACGTCGACGCACTGTGGGGTACGCGTATACCTCTTGCATAATTCATTGCTCCCTGCTTCTTTGACGTAAACGCGTACGTTTTCCTTTGTTTAAACACTTAATTTAATGCCTCCGGAAGACTGGATACACAAATTCCCCATTCAAAGGTAGAAATAAAAATAATTGTATGTGAGAGGGGCTCAGCTACGGTTACTAGTGCTGCTGCACTCTACACGCTAGCCCCTCTTTATTTTTTAATTTTTTTTGCCGGCGTTCTACGGTTCTGAAAGCAGGGGCGTGATCGGGGATCCCCGATGGCGCACCAGGTGTTTAATGTTGTATCCGCTTCGTTCCCTTTGTTTTCTATCCTTCTTTTATTTTTATTTTCGCAATGGAGGACCCGTACCGCGCAGATGGCACGAAGAAATAGAGTTATTATGTGTTCACGTCACTGATCAACACAGAGTTCAAGAAGCGGTAAATCGTCAACTGGTCGACTTTCCGTTGCATCCTCCGCCTTACGTTCATAGTAATCTGCTACGAACTTGCAGCCTAGATTTCTATTCTTTTTTCCGGGTATAGAAGCGGAGTTAAACTTGATATTTTCGTTCTGCTTTGGAATGTAAACATGTGAAAGAAAGCAAGGTTTAACTTACTTGACAGGCTGTTTTTTCTCAGTAGCAAAGCGAAGGCGTGTATTTATTTATTTATTTATTTATTTATTTATTTATTTATAATACCGTCAAGTTACTACGTATAATGCAATATGTAGTGAAGGGGTAAGAACTGAATACCTGAAATTTGAAATCAAACTTCGATAACGAAAAATTATGGCTAATTCGAAAAAAAAGAAAAATCGGTGTCAGTGCATTTTGGCGCAGCTTAATACAAATAAGTTGGACCAGAATGACAATTATGCCGGACTTAATGCTATATCAGTCATAACAGAAGGTATAAATAATCCTCGTTTGACACTCTTGTGTCTCCTGATGGGTACTACCATGAAGTAACATCACTGACCTGGTTGTCGCAGTAATTATCAGTTCATTCGTATACCTGATTAAATATAATTGTGTGTATATGCAATCTTATGCATTTGAATTAAAGCAAATGTACCATTTCTGTGCAGCTCATGCAAACGCTGTTCTATCACTGAAGCTTCACTGCTTTGGGCTTTTTGCTAGGACATATAATAATTTGGACAAAAAGGTTCATGTGTAAAGCCAAGTGCTTTTTTTTTTGTAATTGGACACGTGCCTAGAAAAATGAAGCCATTTTAGAAACGACCTATGAATGCACAGTAATTTGAATACTGCCAGTCTTGTTTGGGGAAACAAAATGCTGTGAAACTATTGCTGTGCCGCTCATAACCAGCATTGCTTACATGCTGTATTCTGATTGTTGTTTAACCTCCTTGAAAAATATGCCTACTCTATATTTGAGTTTTCATTCATAAACATTGCAGTCGGATCAAAACAGCACAATATGTCAGCCAGATTAAGAAAAAGGTGAAACATATAGGCATTAGCTTTCCTGCATTACTGCACTAGCTGACTTCAGTATGTGCAAAAATAAGTTTCTTTCTTTTTTTTTTTAGAATCACTGTCGTATAGCGAGACAGTAGATAAGGAATCCTGCCAGTCACTTTGCAGTGTTTGGCTGAGTGTCCTATAACAGTTACTGCATTTAAATTAGACATCAGAATAGAATAAAAGATTCTACATTACAGAAATTAACTGTGCTAACTTGTAATGTTCTCCTGTACCAGCTTGTTTAAATGTTTGAGTGTGAAACTTGGTGTGTTGTGGTTGTGCTGTGGAATGATCATTTTCAGGAAGCTAAGTAGAAGTGGATGCGACAAAAGAAATTTGTGGGCAGGCACAGTTACCAGTAGGAGTTCCTTGCTGCAAAAGCTGTTGTAAGCATTTCCATGCAGTGTTTGCACTGGTGGGACGGTGTCCTTCCATCAGCTTCATTCTTCATTGCAAGTATGAGAGAACATCTCTTGTAGCTTTCAGTTCATTGTATTAGCAGAAGTAGGTAGGCGAAATGGCATTTGCCAAAGCAGAAATGTTTTGTCACTACTGTGAATCCTCAGTTTTGCCAAAGAAATATTTTGATGAAAGTTGCAGAGGGCTGTTGAGCAACAATGATAGTTGCACAAGATAGCATGTAGGAAGCTGGTTGCTGCATGGCAACCCCTTGGCTAAGAAATAAATATTGAGCATGTAGACACATCTGCATGGGCACACATTGGCCTGAGAGCTTGTATGCAACACAGAACAGGCTCAGGCCACCTTACTCTCCTTTGTCTCTGGCTTGGGCCTGTGCCAGACCAAAGTACCTTTGTGTCAAACGGGTGAGCTGAATACAAAGCAAGGCTACTTCAGGCAGTGATGAGCAAATTGCTTGTGTGTCGCTGCAAAAGTTTATCACAAGTGATACAGCGTGAAACACTGAGTCCTACTCCATTTAATATTGGTCTACCCATCATGGTTACCCTTTTAAACTTTGGTTGAAACATGAGGAATCTTTGTTTCGCAGTTATTTAGTTGTACATGATGGGCAGGAACAGAATGGAATCACAATAAACATTGCTCACTGCTGTGTGGAGGATCACACATTGAATGTGTAACCTTATGCAAATAGAAACTGCTTGAGGATGGCAGCATCAACTTCATGCACGAAATGAGGAAGTTGACAAGCTGTGTGAGAGTTTGCTGTCAAAAGAGAAGTATTGCTGAACTTTTTCATTCCAGAACATAGCTACAGAAAAATAAATCTTTATAGACACTGCCCTCTTGAATTCCTGCAGGTGGCAAACTATCTTCCATCTGTCAGTGCAGCGATAGGGGGCCACACACCACAGCGCTACATTTGGCGCTTTGGGATCGCCCTACATTCTGCTCCTAGGATTCTCATCAGTGCTATGTACCATCGCTACTACCAGAACATGCTTGACACCCAACATCAGTATGTTGCCCGAATTGCCTTCTGGATAAACGTTGCCGAGATCCTCACGCTGCTGGGCCTCTCCAATGTCACATCTACTGAAAATTATGGCAAGTGCTTTGCTTTATCCAAACACTTGGCTTGTCTCCAAGAGATACTACACTCACAGACACCTTTCTGTGGCAATGAAAGAAAAGTTGCCTGCGCACTGTGTTTCTGCACCAAGTAGACTTGTAGGGTCTGACAGCACCTTTGGCATCATGGCTTTTGGTCTCTTAGAACAGATACTAAATCAACATAGCTTCAACGTGCAACGGTTTCCATTTGCCTTAAGAGGAAGCTTTAAGAGGAATTTTCGCAAAACGAAACTATCAAATTTACAACTCTAACTCGACAACAAGAAATGATAATATAATTCTGTGAATTGCATCTAACAGTACATCTAAAGCGCACAAAATTGGTATGTTACACATGAATATAAAAAAATTTTCTAATATTGAAATACAGCTTTTGCAGAACCCTTGTAACCAACGTAACAAACTCATGTAAGATGTAAAATGACATATTGAATTTGTCTGCTTTGAATGATCTAATGGATGCCGTTTACAGAACCACGATATCTGTTCTTGATGCAGAGCTATGTATTTGTAAACTTCGTGCTTCTATTTTTTTCAAACGGTCAAATATTTAAAAATCTTTTTAACAAAATTCAAGCCCTAAATCAAAATTCCGCTTCTAACAGTCACTAGAATTTAACTTTCTCTCTCAAATGCAACTCATTTCATTAAAATCGGTCCAGGGGTTATCTCAGAAAAACGTTTTTGCATTTTACATGTATTTGAATTGGCCGCGTCGGAGTTTGGCCTGAGCTAAAGCTTCCTCTTAACATGGAATAGAAAGGGATTAAAGTAATTGAAATCTAACACTCAGTTGTGTATTTGTTATATAAATAAGATGTTTGTTTTCTCTTCTACAGTTTAAGCTAGCATGAAATAGAATGCAGGACTTTTTTTCTGGAGCCTTGCTTCACTAGTTTTCCCTTCACTGCCACAGAAAATTGTCCGTGAGTAGAAACATACATTGAACCAGCCTACTTAGTTAAAAATTTTACGACAGTCATTGTTCACGTGTGCATAGACCTTCTTCAGTGGTGCTCACCTTGTACTTATTTGTCAGAAGCTTTGCCAGGGCAGTGTCACTTGTTGTGCCAAGAGAACTTCAATTGCGATTATTTATCCATGGCAGACAAACTCACAGAAAATGTTTTTTTTTTCTTTAATAATTGTTGTTGGAGAAGTGACCAAATTCGCCTTTTATTGTTCCATTTTGCATTAAGCTGCTATTGCTTGTGCTTTGCTGGGCTATCATTAGACACTGTACTTTCCCTTTTCAGCATGTTGCTGCTTCAAGGCATAGGAGAGTGTTATATTAAAAACAAGCGGGCATAATCTTTCACTAAAAACTGCATTCCACTTTTTTTTTTTCTTTTGCAGCTGTCCATGAAAAGATGTTTGTAACATTCATATTGTGCTCCCTTATGTACATGATACTGTGCTGTGTTATACCAAGTCTCGGTCGAAGACGTTCACTCTCAGGACTGGTAAGCGGAGCTACTGAGTGTGTTCCTATCAGTAATAATTGCTTATTGCCTGCTTTTCTTGTCCCTCCTCTCTTTCATAGGAAGCATACTCCTTGAAGGTGAAGAAGCAGCTGACTGCAATGTCTGTCATCCTTTCTCTTCTGTGTACCTTCTTTTTCGTTCGACATACCACACGCTGCGAACCAGGAAGTGAGTAACCTCTGTTGACATTTAAGGGGGTATTACAACAGACAGTGGCACTTAAGAGGCCCAGAAATGGCCTTTTGTTAATGCTGCAGTTTCTTAATTTCTGAGGTTTTCCTGCAAACCTTCTACAGGCTGTAGCATCCCTAAAATGTATCACATAACAATAAAATTTTTAATGTTTATGATGAAATTTATGATGATTTATGAGGTTTATGATATCGATTAGCACTAGAAATTTATCTGACAGACACTTCAGTGGGCGACCTTGTCAGCCTTTGCTGCACTTGAAAGTAGCGACCTTTGCTGCCTTACCACTCCAGAATCGAGTAGACTATGTTGGTTGGCTCAAGTATAGGGGATACATATTAGTGCAACAGGCAACATATTAGCACTCGCCTTGTTCTTTTTTTAGTCCCTCGTACTAAGTTTTAATTTCCATGATGCAATAATATGTACCCCCTGCACAGAATCGCATTGTGCGCAAGCACCTTACATTCTGTAGAATGGACATAATGGGATGACTGTTCAAAGTTGTTTTTTAAGTAGTGTTGTTCCTGAACACCTGTGTGCTATGGTACCTACGGAATATAAACAGTAAAGCTTGCAGGCCCCTTTGCATATGTTGACAATGACAGCAGGTAAAAAACATTATTTTGAGTCATTCTGGCTCAGATAACATTCATTGAAGTGATTGTGAAAGCTACTGAGATATGAGGTGCTCGAATGGCTCAACTATATTGAATTTACTGTGATTGGTTATGTCAGATTAGTATGAAGAAAGCCTGTGGTAGAGCCTAGTTGCTGTTATCAACCAAGGTCCACTGACAGGCCTTGTCTTTGCATTAAATGTTATCGCTGAATAACATTAATTCTCGGGAGTTCTACAATGGTACTTTTTTTTAATTTATTTCAAACTACCTTACAGGCACCAAGGGGAGCATTGAGTTAAAGGGGGCGTCGTTGAACAAATGACAAGAGAAAACCGATATATGAGCGCTAAAAAATTTGAGCTAAAAATGTTTATAATGATCACATGCTTGGCAAAACAGTGTTACAAATAATAACGCTAAATGAACATAGAGAGTTGTCGGGATAGGAATGAAAAGTACAGTTCACGGTAACATAAGATGTGACGTATCACTCGCGCAAAATAATGTACATAGCACAAGCACATAAAACAAACAATATTGAACAAAAAAAGAAGAAAATATGGCACATATGTGACATGTATTATATGACATGACTTATGTACAGATGAATATATTTGTTATGATGAAAACTGTGGGTTCAGTAGTTGTCTAAATTTATCATTGCTCATTTGCACGACAGTGCTGTTAGGAAGCAAATTCCATAACCGAATCGCTCGTGGTAGAGTCGAGAAGTTACATGTGTTAGTGTTGCCATAAATCCAAGTGAGGCTTAAATCATTATAAAGTCCTAATGTGCACGGCACGCATTCCAGTGGCAAGTTATTTGGCTTCATTTCGTGAACATATCTACAGAGCAAGGACAGGAGTGCTATGTCACGTCAGCTACTCGGTGATTGAAGGGAAAGGTCGAGTTTTATTTGAGTAATGCTCAACTGGTAGCTGTAATTTCAGGAAATGAATTGACCAACTCAGTTTTGGATGGCTTCTAACATGCGGTTTAAGTATTCATGGTAAGGAGGCCATATAGGGGATGCGTACCCAAGCTGGGGGCGTACAAATTATAGGAATGCTGGATGGGCAGTTGCGCAAGTTGTGACGAATTTATCCAAGAGATGTGGAAGCGTTTGTGCATATGGTTGTGATGTGAAAGGCCCAGGAAAGGCTCTGTGTAAGATTTATGCCTAGATACTTATGTACTGATGCCCGAGATACTAGATTTATATTTATATAATAGGGAAAGCTATGAATTGATTTTTTCGCATGAATGTCATTAGTTTGCATTTAGATGAGTTAAGTTTCATTTACCAGTCTTCACACCATTTCGTAACAAGATGAAGGTCCTCTTGAAGAATGCGATGATCATCAAGGCTGCGAATTGGTCAATATAATATGCGATCATCTGCAAAAACACGCATGCAGGATGAGATGTTATTGGGCAGATCATTGATGTAAATAAGAAAAAGCAAAGGTCCTAGTACGCTGCCCTGCGATACACCAGGACTGACATATGCAAGGGGTGACGTAAAATTATTGACGACTGTAAATCGCTGACGATTTGTTAGAAAGTTACGAATCCAGGAGAGCATTAAGCAGTCTAACTTGAGAACAGATAACTTGTAAATTAGACGGCAGTGAGCTACAGAGTCGAAGGCTTTGGAGAAGTCGAGAAAAATGCAATCTGTTTGAAGACTATGGTGAAGACTGCAAGTCTGTAGTGATTCCTAGTAACTGTGCCTCACATGACAAGCCTTTCCTAAACCTATGTTGGTTAATAAAGAAAAATATATTTGATTCCAGATGATGTGAGATGCAATGATATGTTCAAGCATTTTGCAGCAAATACTTGTCACTGATATTGGACTATAGTTTTCTGGGGAATTCTTGCTGCGATTTTGGTGTACTGGTATCACTTTTGCAATTTTCCAGTCTAAGGGAAGCTGGCCTGATGATAACGACTGGCGCAGAATAAGACATAAAAATTTGCTAGATAGTGCGTCTGTATTTTAAAAAATTTTTGAGTTAATATTGTCGACACCCAAAGAAGTAGTCAACTTAAGGTTATTTATGAGACCTGTGATACCATCCTCTGTTCATCGATGGATTGCATGTACTGGTAATCTAGATCAGTGACTTGTGGCAGATTTGAATGGTCTTCTAGTGTTAATATGGATGAGAAAAATGCATTATGTCGCTAATGTCTAAAGACTCTGGCTGTAACATGATGACGGGTTCGGCTAGTTTGTCATTGTTGATCATTGAAGGTGTTTAAGAAGAGCATGCACATATTTATTAAACTTATTTATTTTTAAAATTTGTTTATTCGTTTACAATTCAATTCTGAGTGAACCATTGTCCTGTGCTCCTTCTGTAAAGACGTGCCACACTCCTAGGATGGAGTTGTTGTCTAGTGATTATGATTAAAACTGGTTGTCGATTGGTGGGAATTCAATGTTTCACGTAGTGTGCACACACAAGAATTCGAGCAGTACATCTTAAATTGAGAAGTTTTCGCATGCGTTCAGTCTGTGTGCCTGTCATAAAAATACTACAGGTATGAAGAACGAAACAAAAACTATACATCATAGCATTCGAGGGCTCTTTAACTGCTGTCCCTTTCATGACCTCGGCAAGTGTGCTGCCCTTTCGCCAGCCATTTAAGAGAGGTTGCACATTTGCTTCGAATTGTTGTGTTAATGCAGCACATTCACACTGCGCATTAGTTAGACATTGCCCTTTAAGCCATAATGAGATGTGTGAGAGTTTGTGTTTTTCCATGCCCCCTTTCCCTTTTTTCTTTTCAGTGTACACCCTCTTTTCAGCAAGTGAATACATTGTGGTGATATGCAACATGGGATTCCATATGACTTCCTTCTGGGACTTCGCAGACAAGGCGCTTTATGTTTCAAACCTTCAGTGTGAAAGCACAGAGGACAAGGTCAGCTGAGTCACTGCGACATAGTGTGCCGATATCTCTCTGAAAGATGCCCTCGATCCCAATTAAGAGTGAGCTTGGCTCCGCTTGGAGTTCAGCGTGGTGCAAACACGTCATCAACATTTCCGCATTGTGAGCATGTGCATGTTTCTCATGCAAGCAGCTTTACATAATCATCTCATACCATAAAAGCCCATGTGAGTCTGCTCCATCAATCCTGGTACTGCGAGCTGCTGCTAATTGGCTGCAAATACCGAATGATGCTGAATTGACATCACACTTGTTGGGCTTACTCCTGTCATTCTGGGTGGGACCAAATGTTCATCATATAACAGCTAAAAATGGAAGGGCGGGTTGGCATATGTTGTCTTCAATTCAGCTTGTCTAAAAGAGGCAACACTTGACCTCTACTGTTTCGACCTCATCAAGATGTGTATATTTCTTTTGAACAATCTGAGGTCGCAACTAAGGCTGTCTTGAAATGTTTAATCTATCAGGCTATGCCTTTGTTTAGCTGAGGTATGACTTGACTGTTCTCCAAAATAACTCTGTGAAATGGGCGAAAAACTAAACCTGGCTTGTTTACGCATTTGGTGCAGCCAAAGCATGTGTGTGGCAACAGCCATTGTATCTACATTGTTCAAAATAACTGGAATTTGGCATTGAAAGATAGGCTTTTCCTGCTTAATTGCCCATTGGGGACTATAAAACAGAATTGAATTAAGCAATAAGATGTGTAAATGTCAGCTTAGTGAAATTTGATAAATGTGTATGCCCTCTGCTGTCATAGCTTGGCAAACCTACAACACAATCTCCGTTTTGATCTTGATATAGGAGGCATGAATCTGCATGACAGTTTTACTTTGTAAAAGGCACAACTAGTGCTATAGTGATTTCTCTTTGCTTGTAAAATATTGGAGGAGGTAGCTGTTCTGGGTGGAAAAGTCTTCATCAGTGTTGTTTAACAGAAGAAAAATGTCCTTGTATTTGATGCAGCCTTTTCATGTAATATTGTGTTTTTTAATGGTTATATGCTTTGTACATTATTAGCATTCTTGCATGGGGGACAATGTATTTTGATATATATAACTACAATTTCTTTTAAATTGTCTACTGCTTTTAGAGAGTCTCTCTGGAATCTAAAGTGTGATCTTATTTTACTGGTGTAGGGATCTCATTTGTGTTGTAGCTTCTGTAGAATCACAGGGTTTGCTATTGTACTTTCATTTCTGAAGTTCAAGTTATCATTGCACTTTCATTAGTGTTAGAGTGAATAATGCTAAGCTTGCTAGAAAGCCAACTATTTGCCGAAGAAGGCTACAGAAATGTTGGCGGGCATTTTCACCTAGCCAAATGTTATGAAGCTTTGCCATCTGTCTACTTGATGAATAAAAAGCAATGCTTGCCTTAAATTTATCCATTATTATTTATGTATATTTTGCATGCCAAGTTTACAAACCAGGCTTTTTATGCAACTTAGTGCCCTCACATACAGAGCACTGTTTACCACTCACATTGTGTATTCCTCATAAATATCACATTTATCCTCATACTGATGTTATGCCGCATGGCAAACTAAGTGGGAAAAAAGATATCACTTGCGCTACCAGTGTAGGCTAGCATCAGATTCAAGTCTGATGTTTTCTTTTCATGCTAGACTTCTCAGTTCAGAAGTCTGGAAGGCTGGGCACTTATTTTACTTGGTGCTGCAGCATTTTCGCTTGCTCTGCCTCTTCAAGCATGTTGTACGTGATAGTCTCGGCACTTTATTACTTTTGTTTTGTTTTAGTTGCGTGGTGGTTGGACTTGGCAATTTTCTATGCAAGCTCTACATTATTCTGAATAATTATTGTTTTTCCAGTGGTGTTTATTGCTTGGCATAAGCTTTCTTTAGAAGTTGCATCTCTTGCACATTGTGTTGGAAGCCTTGTTTGCCATGTTCCCAGATGCTTATTTGTTGGTATCCTAACACTGGGCTTGGAGCTGTGACACAAGGTGATACAGTGTGCGTCTGTGACATACACTCTTGGTCAAAAGCGTGCAGGTGACGTGACATGTTGTTGGAGCTAGGTGGTGTTGCTGCCCCACATGCTACTGCAAACCTCTAAAGAGGCATGTGTAGCGAAAGAGCTTCCCAAAGTTTTTCACTCATGCTAGTTGCAGATATTTCACATTTCAGACATGCCGATTCACAGTGAAAATTGGTGCGCTTTGGCTGATTGCTACACCACCTGTGGGAAAGAAAGCTATCTACAAAGTGCTGTGCCCACGAATCACACTACTCTGTCAATAACCGAAAAAAAAGTGGGTGTGCTTCAAATACATGGCTATGAAAACAATAAATATCTCCAATTTGCATGTCCAGCGTTTCCCTGCCACCACCCAGTCCCCCTCCTTTTATTTCCAGTACTTTCTGTTTAGCAGGCAGTGGACAGCAACAGCACATCAACTATGTTTAATTTTGTCACTGAATTATGGTGCATTGCTAGCCTGCACAGGTTGGTCTTGAGCTCAAGGCAGAGGTTTTCTAACTGTTATGTTTGAAGAACCCTGGTTCCCCAGCTCTTTACACTGTTGGGGCGTAGTTGATATGGCAGGAGTACATAGGACCACGAGTTCGAATTCCAGCCACATGTATGACAACCCTCGGTGCTAAAAATGGGACACAGAGTATGAACAACACATAATGAATGCTAATACATCAAATGATTTGCTATGGAAAAAAGCACCATGCAACGTGAAGTGGTTCTGTGGCAGCTGACTGAGTGCCACTCGTCATGTGTGCATGTATGCCCTTTGAGCAATCAAATTCTTTAAGGTTGATGTGAAATGAATGCCTGCGTACTTTTCTCCTTCTGGTTAGGTGCAGTGCACTTGCTTGTGTTACCTTGGCACACATGTGCTGTATAACTGATACATACTGACCCTCGTTGTGAACGAATCTTCCATAGCTGCAAACGTCAGCACCTTGCCCCTTATTGGCTTTGAGCTAAGTCTAGCCAGCACGAGGCCATCCCTCTTCTGTACACAAGGAAGCATGTGGTAGTGTTTATTTTTCATGCTCTTTGTCCCATCTTCAGTACTTGTCAAAACTGGCTACAAAGTTGCTGCGCAGGCTTATGGAAAACTGCCTTGCATACTTTTGACAGCACATTTGGCATTTATATCTAAATGCGAATGCATTTTACAGCTTGTGAGCATCAGCTACTCTAGTCAAAATGGCAGTGGCCTCTTGTGTAACATTTTGGACTTTGAACCTCCATCTATATTTTTTTATCACAAACTGCTGCTCATAGATGTTATTCGAATATATACAATACTTATTTCTTTCATAGCCCAAATATGGTGTCTGTACTTCCTGAAATGTAACTATATAACCAGGCAAAGTGTGAGGAAATTCCACCTTTTTATGGCTTCCCCATTCCAAAAGCTTGCATGGGGGGCTCTCATTTCACTTTGATTAATTGTTCATTTACGGGGCGCTAAACTCTTGGGCTCAAAGCTGATGAATGTTCATTGGCAAGTTGCAAGTGTTCCAAGCCTTCCGAGGCCAGAATCTTTTGTTCATTTGTGAGCAGGTTGTACTGTTGATTTCCGCAAGTTCATTCTTGTTTGCCTTCACTGTTAACCTTTGTAACAAAATTGTGCCTTGTTAATAATAATCTTTATTGTACTTTTGTTTCCTTGCCTATTCATTTCTTTTTCCAGTATTCAGGCTTCCTTTCTGGAAATTGTGTATGTGAAGCTTGTTAGCGACGAGCTCGTATAGTCCAAATAATCACGAGCAGATAGTGCACTCCTGTCAATCTTTTATCACCTTATGATTATTTAAGTTGCACTGTAGTGTTGCTTTTCAGGGCCATGGCATTATTTTCCCTCTCTAGAGAATGTTAATGCAACATGATCATGATCTTGCACTTTGGATGTAATACCATTGTCTGGTTACTAAGTCCACACGTTACATGTTCATTTGAAGGTTATGCAAGTTCATATTTCAAATGCTCTTTTCTTTTGTAAATAACATTGTTCAATGAAATCCAAGTTATCAATTACATTGTCTGTTACAACAAAGCTTTCTAAAAAAGTTTCTCAGTTTGGGAGGAATCGTTGAATATCAATGCACAAGTGACAATGCCTAGCATAGGGTATTGCAGTCTGATGATATTTAAGGTGCTACCGTTTTGGTAGCTTTGAAAGCCAGATCAGTTTGTTCAGAAAGCCATTTTGTTTTCTAAAACCATTATGCCACCACCTCCTTTTCTTGCTGATAAAATGAGGGTGTTGATCTCCTCTGTTCCATTACTGAATTGTCATAGTTCTAATTGTACATATATCTATGCAAATTAAATGGGCATACCTCGAAAGCGTATCTCGCTCTGAAATGTTCATTTTCCTGTCTGGAACGCAGGCTGGTTATGTTGGTTCCTTTTTGACAAGCAATTCCAACTAATTCATAATCGTCATAATCGTGCCGTGCGACTGACTTGCTTTCTTTACAAGACTTGTATTGGGAGCGTCCTTGTTATACAGTTCAGTAGGTGGTGTGCCTAGGACAGCCTTTAAAAAGTTCAGAGCATTTAACACAGTGTTGAACACTTTTGCATGGTGTACGATGAATTCAGTCCAACATAAATGATTGCTGCAATTACAGGATCGCATAGTCAGGGATGTATAGTTACATACTGTGGATGGCTCTAGGAGAAATGGCAGCCATCATTAGGCAAGCAGATGCAGCCTTTCCCAGTGATCATTACCAATTGGAAACCCAATGATGGCAAAGGTGCCAATTGTGTTTGCTCTTTTCTCCATATCCCACCCGTGTGCAACACCTCGCCCAATGTTTGCGACTTAAGAACAAGCTCAGACACAGGTCAAATGCAAGCACGCTGTCTTGGACAACTACTGAACTGATTCTTATGGAATATGGTGCAGTTGAGAGAGAAACTTAAGTTTTATTGACTGTTACAGTTGAACTTTAGTTTGGGGTCACGGTAAAAGAAATAGCCAGAAAGATAAAAATGTTAAGTGTTCAGTTCTCAACTCGGACTCTACATGAAAAACAAATATCATAATTCTATGAACTGTATCTCTTGGGGTCCAAAAGCAGACAAATGTGATCTATTCGCTTACAACTCGCACAAAATCGTAACATTAACTCAAACTTCTACCCAGACAAGCGGTATATGTTGGAGTGGTGTTCACAGTATCACGACAGTTGTATGTATTGCTTAAGGTTGTAAACTTCAAGACTTTCGTTTCTTTTTCTTTTGGGAATTCCTGTAAAAGACTCTAGGTGTAAATAAAAAATAACCTGCTCTCCTCAGCTAGTAGATGTTATTTAAATGCAACAAACCTTACGAAAATCAGTTCAATGGGTGCTGACCAAAACCATTTCTATATATTTAACTCCACGGTAATGCTTCCTCTTAAAGGGACACTAACATTAAATCCATTTTAAAATCTTATGTTCATACATTTGCTGGAAAAAGTTTGATCCTTACTAAATACCAAACTTCCATTATTTAAATTCTGTGCTGAAACAGTAGTGACGGTCTGTGCGGCGTCGTGGATTTCAATTTTTTTTACATTTCATCCATTTTAGGGAATGATGTTCTTGACACTTGTTAGTTATAGTCTTTTCTTCCTTTAGAGTGCAATGTAGTCCTTTACTAGTATCAACCAGATACGAGCAGATGTTATCAAAATTCATGATGTTGCAGCTAGCTGGTGTGAGAATTTTAGGGGTGACATTGCTGCTAATCTTTTACTTGCTAAAATCTTTTCTCGCTTGCCAAGATAAGGCAGGGTAAGAGCTGCCACTTAGCTATTGCAAAATACATATTAATATTGTTCTTTATTGTCCCTTTAAGTAGCCAACACTGTCACACCATCAAGCAGCCAATGACTTCAACTTCTGCACTGCATATAGCCGTGAGAAGAAAACATTCATTGCTTTGCAGGGAGGCATAGTGTTTCTAGGTGGTCTTCTTTGCCATTTGGGAAACTGAAGTTAATTGTGACCACTAAGACCACATGCCCCATCAGTCTGCATTGAGCAGTAGGACATCATACTTTAATTGCTTAAATTAAGCATAGTTGAGCCATACAACCTTGAGGGAGAAAGATGTCCGCCATTGAAGTTCAGCGTCAATTAGTTAAACCTGGTAATGTCAAAATGACTGACATGTAGATGAGTGCTACAAGTACTGTATATACTCGTGTAAGGGCCGCACTTTTTTTTCCCCGGAATCTTGGCTGGGTGCGGTTCTTACACGAATCAGGCCGCCTGCTAAATGTTCGTACTGTTTCTGCAACTGTAGCAGAGGGTAAGGGAGGCGCAAATGACATAATGCTGCAGTAAACGACCTCGGATGCTGGCCTATGATCCCTGACCAGCGCCGAGCCATACAAGGCTCTTTTCTCTAGAGGCAAAATGCCATCGATCTGACTGGAAACACTGCCAACACAGAAATTATGGCACGGCAGCGCCAGTCTAAGCGGAGTCCATGGAAAAGCTGCTAGCGTCATCCAGTAGCAACGAAACCAACTTTGCTTTCCGGCGGGACGTTTAGAATTTTTTCCCAAAATGTTGCCCTCCGAAGTGGGGTTGTGACCCTTGCACAAGTATATATGGTATGTGCCGAATTATGGGAAAGCTTGCTTATGCTTTCACAAATTGCAAGCTCTATGTGATTTATATACAAGTGCCACCACTACACCTTGCCAATTTATGCCATATAACTATGCAGCAACACTGCACTCGGCCAACATTCAGCCTACATTTAATAACATTCACATAGCCATATCCAGTTTCAAAAACTGCCAGTCTTTCCACACAGTAGTGAACTTGAAATGCAGTTTTTTTTTTTTTCTGTGGTTATGAGAAAGTGGCACGTCTAGCCAAGTAGATGTATGATACAAATGTTACGAACACTCTGAAAGTGTTCCTTTCACATTTGTATGCTAAAAAGCATACAAATGTGAGGCATATGAGGATTGCAAATCCTCACATGCCTAAATGTGTTACTATAAGAAGTGCAAGTACTGAGTTTGCTTTCTTTAGGTACTGTGACTGGTGCGTAATAAAAGTGCTTACTTCTGTTTGGCGTATCAGGCTGTTATTTTTCATCGAAATGTCCTTCAGAAAACTTGGCCACATTATAATGGGCTCCGTCATCAAGCAGGTGACACTCAAAACTAATGGACAGGCTTGTTGGAGAGAGATACACCATGCAAGTACTTGCACTCTTGTAAAAGAAACAGAGCAAGAATCCCTGCAAAATATAGGCTTGGGAGAGCATTTTTATGTGCTGCAAGCCAGAATTCTATCATTAGTGCCTTTTTAATGAAACAGACGTTAAAAGCTCCAAACCGAGTTTGCTGCGTTTGTCCTTTTTCCTATGCCGTCATCGACAGCCGTCGTTATTGTCATCTTCATTATCGTGTTACCACCAGGCGATCATCTCAGCCTCACCTTGGGTTGAAAAGAAAGAACTTTACTCTCTACCAACACTGCAGATAGGAGCTCTTTCCTCTGTGGCATTGTGCAACTAGTTGGGAGCCGAGCATACTAACCATTGCACTTTCATGTGGCTTTGGGGTTAGGTAATAGCGCAGGGTTTTGCCTGTTGCACAGAATGAAAGTGGTGCCATCCAGTGCATGCATTTTGGAGGCCACAACAGGCAACGCTGTAGCATACGATGTGTGCATTCGAAAGTAGCCATTTTGAAGAAAATGTTTTCTGCGAGAGCCTGCTGCTGTCACAATGTGCAAGTTCATAGCCAGAGGAATAGCTGAAGTGCGACAATCATTTTTCTTTTGCATAACAGGCAAATACTTTTGTTACCCATGATTAACTCTGGTAATTAATGGTACTGGCAACAGCACTGTATTCTAACCATGACTGCATGCAATAAGAATCAGATTAAGAGTTGCACAGGTGTCCTCAACACATTGCTGTTTTTCCACATAGTTGCTCTTGGTGACAAGTACTGCACTCAGACCTCTGGAGTCCCAGATAAAGCAAGACCTATAAACTGTACACTGTCTCCTTGCAGGAACGACTGCTGCCGTTGAATCAAGATGTTTGATTGGTTGTGCCACAGAGAAAAAGATCCTTGAACAGGAACATCAGCATTCCCCTAGCCTCAATGTGCTGCGTGTCACTGGACATCTGTTCATTACGAGGAAACCAAAAAATTGCCACTGAAACATCCAGCACTTTCTTTTCAGATCTAATTACGTACTTGAAGACTCTACGACCAGAGGCTTCGACTTTGCACACGTAAATAAAACCCTCTAGGATTGTCCTTTCCACTGCGCCGAAGGGAAACCAGTTTTAAGCTAGGACTTCGTATTTTACGAAATTGAGTAAATATACTGTGATATTTGTTAGTGCAGGAGCTGGGTTCCTGTACCCGTTTGTAATTTCTGCTTTTGTAAATGACCAATCTGTTATGGAATCTTGCGCAATAAAGCTAATTTGTTTGCAAGTGGTTTATTTCATTTTGATGCGAAAGCGTCAAATAGCCCATTGAGAGGAAAAATCAGCCTCTGTAGTCTGTAGCAGTGAAACAGCATCTCAATTCCCATTGGCTGCACACCATATCACAAGCATGCCTCGACAGAGTTTCCATCGGCTGTGACGCCATGTCACGAGCCCACCTCAACGGAGCAGAGCGGGTGAAAGAACGCCTGCTGCTATAGCACGGCAGGTGTTGTGCGACGGGAGAGCACATCACCAAGATGCCACATCACCCTCATTCTCAAAAACCGTAGCATGGTCTATATCTATCTCTCAACCCCACTGGGCTTAGCTGCTGCACGTGCGTGCAGGCCTTGGTGGCCGTTGCTGCTTCCTCGGTTTTGTCGCACAGGACATCAGCGGCATGCAGCGTTCAGTTGGACATTAATGCTTTCACATTCACAACTCGTAAGTGCTTAGGTGTCCTCGGAATATTTTATTTATTTTTTTACATTATGCAAGTAATGTAATCTTCAAAAAGTTCAAAGTGTCCAATGACATATTTGGTAGCAGTGCACACTACCAAATGTTGCATGAATAGGTGTGCGGTGTGCACATGTACATAGTCTTTTTAGTAAACCACTGGCTCGTTCACGTTCAAACTTTGTGTAGAGGTGGCACATAGCGGCGCATGCTGTTTAACAACACATTTAAGTGCATCGCCTGCTTTTTTCATACACGATCAACCAGAAGCCCATATCTCCTGCTGCAATGCCAAACAAATAACAAGGAAAGAACAATGAAGCTATCTCTTGCTCGAACCATGAAACATCCCTTGTGGCAAGTTTAGTCCCAACTGACATGTGATGCCACTATCTTGTGCCAACCAGAGGCCTAGATAGATAGATTCTGCCTTTGTTTCAGCAGAATCGACATTATAATGTAATAAGCATTCTTGGGATACTTCACACATCTTCTGGTATTTATGTCTGTGCGCACTTCTCTTCACCAATTTAGGTCACTGGGTAGTCCAGGGTTTAATGGGCAAGAGCATCGAGCTACTGTGGCAAGGGAACTAAGTATGAAACCAGCTATCGAACCAACTTGGGTCACTGGGTATGTGACATTAAGTATGCGTCGCTTCAACGAACCTCTCACACCAACTTGGGTTACTAGGCATGTGCCACTAATCAATGAACCTCTGACCTCAATGGGTACGTGCAGCTTTTCAATGACACACACACACAAAAAAAAACAACTGCTGGGCAGAAACGAACCCATGTCGCCTATGTTCAGAAAGCTTGTCTAAATATAGATAATTCAGACACGCTATGTGCGGACTTCTCGGCACCGTCACTAAATGGTGCAGCGTGTACGGAGGGAAGTGAGAGAAGGAGCCTGGCTGCAGTATATGCCCTGCACATTACACGTTTAGGCAGTCGCAATATGGTGTGTTGCTACATTGCTTTAATGCTAATCGCAGTAACGTCATCTATCATCCTGAGATAGCTTTTGCCACAATTTTTTTGTTGGACTTTGCGGCAGACACTTACTTGTGATTTACTCAGTAAAACCGGCAAGTAATGCACCCAAATGTGGCATGCACTGCAATATGCCACCTCTACGTGAAGTTAGAGCTCAATCATCATAGATGATTCAGAGTTCATCATAAATGAACAAATACATCTTTCACAGAGACGGACAAAAACAAAATGATTCAGGCACGTGACCACCTGAAATATACATGAATGCACATGATGAATGATGTCAGCAATGGACTATAAATACCTGCAGTAGTCTGTTTATTTTTTCTCTTTTGTTAGAGTAGTGTAGTTTGAGTCATTTCTTACTCATTCCACTGCGTTACCCAGATGGCTAATGCCATAGCAGCAAACAGCACTACAGCACTGAGTGCAATCAGAGCCTGAATCTGTCCAAATTTGTGGCCTTTTGTCTTCTCTTCTGGCTCTGACTTAGGTTCTCTTGCCTTCAGGTCTTCTTCCTAAAAGAAGAAGAAAAAGTTAGTGATAGTATTCCACACACAAAATCCTTGGCTACAGCTCTGCTGAAACACAATTGTAACCTGAAATGTTGTGGCGTCGCCAAGATATTCAAGTCCAAAAAAGAATAGCTCATAACCGACTTGCCAAACAGTGAAATTCAGTAGACTTCCATTAATTTGATTTTTCACTTAATATAATCCTGATCATAAGCCCCAGCAAGCACCCATCAATTTCTATGGGTCAAAAGTTTCACCGTATTGAACCTGAAATTGTCCCTCACTAAAAAAATTTGAAAATGACTGGTTGTTAGAATAAACCTGACCCAAATGGCTTATGTCGGGACCTCACTATCTGCAGCGTCTGTCCTGGCAGTGCTGGGGTACATTGATTGCACTGAATGCATCGAAGACACGATGTCTCCAGCTGAAAATGCTTATTTTCAGCCTGCCTCAGGAAGATTTTCTCAAGAAAATAGCAGGTAACAATGATGTGTATTTATTTGGCAAGAACAGCAGCTAGCAATTGGCATATTTACTCGATTCTGATGCATCTTCTTTTACCAAGAAAATTGCTCTATAAAGAGCCTGCACGGTGCAACTGGAAGCAAACCCAAAACCACATTTACAGTTTTTGCGACAGCCTGCCATCAAAGCCAATGTCATCATCGTTGTCACTATAAGATGGTCACACATCAAGTTTTCACATGATACGGTGGTGGATACAATGATGTGCTGCTTTCAGTCTTCGATTACAAAAGTTCATTCCACAGGCAAGTTATTTTAAATGCTAAGCTAGTGGTAACATAGTCAGATCAAGTGTTTTCAACGTTCCAGAGGATTGAATGTGTCATAGAAGAAACTAGTGGCGTGTTAGTCTAGGTGTAGGTCATAATAGTGTTGTGTTTGTTGTGGAGTCATTCCATCAATGTAATGTGTCAAGAGTGTAATGGATGAGATGTTGTGGTTCATTAATGAGCAATAAAGTGCTATCTGTGAGCAAAAATGTTGAGCATCAGATGTAAATAAATTTGCATTCTGTGAAAATAAACTTCGTTTTCATCGTTTTACAATTGTCAGAATCGGAAACATGCTACATTTTTCTCATTTAAAAATTGGCTGCATGTTGTTTTTCTACTTTAAGAACTCCAATATCATTTCTATACTAATGTCAGTGGAGGTCCAAGCTCATTTCTACTTTAGTTTTCTACTTTCAACCTAAAAAAACTAGGCACACATTAGATTCAGGGGCATGTTAAAATTGGGCACATACTGCCAAATGAAGCAGCAGTGTGTTGGGGCATACCTTCTGCCTCTGTTACTTTGACCTGTTGAATAATTAGACAGTTATAAAACAAAATATGGGGTTTTATGTGCCAAAACCACATTCTGATTACGAGGCATGCCGTAGTGGGGGACTCCGGAAATTTGGACCACCTGGGGTTCTTTAACATGCACCTAAATCTAAGTACTTGGGTGTTTTCGCATTTTGCCCCCATCGAAATGCAGCCGCTGTGGCCGGGATTTTATCCCATAACCTCCATGCTTAGCAGCCCAACACCATAGCCACTAAGCAAGCACGGCGGGTAATTAGACAGTTATAGCACAGCGTATGCAACTATAGTGTACACTACACGCTAAGCATGCTAATGCTAAGCCGCGCAAGTTTGTTACAGTTTTAGTTGCCCTGCGAGATCTTCGGACCTCAGAGGCCACATGCCTACGCCACGGCTATCTCCCGACTTCGCCGATAGGTGCCGCTGACATCTTGAATGTTTCTTTCATTAGGCTTTGACTCGTTCAAAACAAGAAGCGATCTTGAAAATTCTACAAGGTTATTCACAATACTGTTGTCGAAGCGGCCTGAGACTAAGCGAAAGCCGTTTACACAGTCATTCGCTACAAACTAAGTGAATTTAACAAAAGCAACGCCAAATTCAATTCGAAGTGGGCAGCTGGGACTGCCACCATGTTTTACATTTATGCAAACTACGCAAACATACCACGCTAAATCTGAGAAATAGTGTCCGCATGCTATACGCTATGGCCTGTGGAGCGTTCTGCACATGCGCAGTGACGACCCACTATAATATGGCGTATGTAATGGTATAGTGTGTGCTAAGTAAAACTGTCTAAATCAACTTTGCCAGCCCCATCAAGATCGGATTAGGAAAAAGTTGCTGCATAAAGCACACAAGGACGAGAGAATAGAGACATGGACTGGCTCAAACTTCCAACTATAATCAGCAATACAATCTACTACTGTCAATTCGACACTGGCGGGACCAAACAAATTGATCGCTTTAACCCTTTGAAGGTTTTCGCCGTACGTGTATGGCAGCGGTTTTCTGTCCCGCAAGGTCTTTGCCATACGGGTACGGTTTCGACCCTCCATATGAAATTTCACGCCATAATGACGATGCGTGCTCTCTGGGAGGTGGTGCCACCTCTTAGGACTTACAAGAAGCGTTTGGAATTTGTGCTACTTTCTTAGGGAGATAAACAGAACTGGTTTGTAGCTTCAGCACGTCGCGCAGACTGCGGCAACACCCCTTTCGCGGTTTCGGTTTCGCCGCGTGGTCGCAACGAAGGCAGGCGAAAGGTCATTTTTCTCTTTGTCGGCACTCTCTTGCAAAGGCGGTGGAAGTTGATTTCTATCTTGATTGGTGCTGCTCTTAGCTTGTTTATAACCGCCGTTCGCGAGGTATCCTCACTCTCAGCGGGAACACGCTTTCGCGGTTTCTGTTCCTCTGCATGATCGCAACGGAGGCGTGCGAAACGTGATTTTTCTCTTTGTTGGCACGCTATCGCAGGGGCGACGGAAGTTGATTTCTATCTTGATTAGTGCTGCTCTTAGCTTGTTTATCACCGCCGCTCACAAGGTATTCTCGCTCTCTGCAGTAACATGCTTACGCGAGAGGGTGCCTCAGACCTCTGCCCAAGGCAGCCGCACGCAGAGATGTCATGTGCGCCAACACAACTCGTCGCTCCAAGAGAAGATGCACGCATTTTAGGTGTGCGGATTGCGATAAGGCGCTGTGCGGAGACCCGTGTTTGAAGGAGTACCACACTCTGAAATACTATTGAACATTTTGCAGTTCTGAGTGATGCCAACACCAAAATACTGTTCCTAATATTTTTTTACTATTTATTCGCGACTTTATACATCTTGTACATTCAAGATCCACAATAAAGTAATTTGACCACCTGGGAAAGTTTTTTTCAAAATAATTCAACGCTCAAAGGGTTAACATGCTTTTGGCAAACTTGCTGGCCTATGCTCCTCCAAAATTGCCTCAGTGCCTCTGAGAGGGAAACAACTGGTAGTTGCCATGAGACGCACACTCAGGCATTCAAGCACACTCAGGCATTTTTAGGTGCTGCATATAAAATTCCGCTGTCCTGTGCGAAGTCATATTGGGCAAACTGGACATTGCATTAATGATTGTGCTAGGGAGCATGAACATTTGGTAAACTACAATGGTATAGCCCAATTGCCTGGTCATTGTCGAATTTGCATGTGCACTGCGAGACTTCAGGAGATCAAGGTTTTAGCCATAAGCAAAGATTCTGCTGCCAGAGAGCTGATGGAGGCATTTTGTCACCTCTAAAGGTAATGCATGCATAAGCGATACATTGATTTCTTTGTTTGGTAGTGAGGAGAGGTTCTTGCACAGCATGCTGTAGTGACACAATCATTTTGTACACATTTCATCATTTCTTTTTTTTTTTTTTCTCCTGTAGTGAATGTGTGCTGCCTCATTGCGCATGTGTCATAATGTGCTTATATTGCCCGACTCTGACTGCAATAATGTTTGTGCCAGTCTGTGACTCTACCCTCTTGTCCTTGTCTGTTTTGCACAATATATTTTTCTATGCATTATGAACCAACTAGCCCAGCAGCAAGTTTCATTAAGATCAAACTAATAAAAGTCGACTTTACTAGCTCCGTACACCATAGATAATGCACTCCGATAGGCATGTTTAGTAAACTAGTGTTATGTTGCTGTGCACGCTGCTGGACTGAATCAGAATGAATAGGGAAAAAAGTTCGTGTTCAGTAGATGCAAAAGAAAAAAACTCAGTGTCCTTCCACTCTGTGATGAAGGATGGCCAGCGAAGCTGTGTATGTGGGCCCCTTAATGGCGAACTGCACCTCCGCCACGGGTTGGCCAAACATTGCACTATCTTTGGGATCGGTACACATATGGGGTGTGCTTAACGCCTGCTTCACCTTTGCCGTTGGTTGGCCTGGCATGGCACTATCTTCGGGATTTTGTGTCTACACACGGACACAACCCTGGGGCAACTAGTCCTAAACAGCTTTGCTGTAAAAGCAATTTCCTCATGGTGTAGGCAGGCAGCCTACAATGTTGAAGCTCTGTGTTCCATGCAAGAGTGCTACGATGCTCCAGTTCGTCGCTGTGTGCCTTGGAAAATGATCAAAAAAGGTTTCTGCCTCATCTGTTTGCAAACTTTCCCTGACCGTATGTAAGGATTTCTTGGCCCATTATGACCCATGATAAAAGTGCCAGTGTGATTTTCATCAAAGTTTGTGAACAATAAAAGAACAACACGAATATCACGTCTTCAAAAAATGTAGAGAAGTTTATTGGTTCTCAAGCTACAATGGTGTGCTACATCTAGTACACTGGGCACACGGGGTTTCAATGGCCAAGACACTTGTCATTGTGCTCCTACCTGCCTGTATGAATTTTTTGAAGCACCTTTTTTCGAGGCACAAAGTGGCTGGGCGCTTCTCATGTCTCCATGATGCTCGGGTGTGACAAAATCGGCATCGCAGCTGTTTCCTGATTTTTACAGCGTAGTAGCTGTGACCATCCAACTTGAGCATCCAAACACACACATAATCACAACCAGCTAGCACAGCAACGGCAGTGCCGACATCACGAGTGCAGCTAAAGTGCCCTCAATAATGCTACTGCAATGCAAACATTTTGGCAGAATATTGTTGCAGGCTTTGCTAACCTACACTAACCGCAGACAGTGTTCATGGCAAAAGCATCGGTGTTGACATTGCCATCTTCGTTGTTGACAATGTCAACAATGAAGCATCGTTGTTGACATTGTCATCTTGTTGACATTGTCATCATCGCCAGAACCAGCTGACATTGTCAGCTGGTTACCATAAATTATATATGTGTTCTGTTCTTTGAAAGGAAGTGGCAGGTTAGACAGTTTGTTTCTAACATCCTCAAGATATGTGCTAATACTAAACACTGTAAAAAGGACAATGCAAATATGTAAAGTAGGCAAGCAGAAATGAATTAAAAGCGAGTACACATTCTAATCCGCCACAAGTCCACAGTTTTGCAGAAATTGGCACGAAATTTTTAGATATGGTGTAAACAGTATATTCTACCCTGTATTAGAGTGTGTGAGTGTGCCCTCTGGGTAGAACAAATGTAAATAGCCAAAAGGAAACGTTCAGCTGTTCAAGAGGTAGGGATGCGAAACAAAGTGTACCGATTCTAGTACAGTGGGCACTAATAGGTCAACGTAACAGCACGCAAACACACCAATGTTCTTTGCTTTTCTGATAGTAGTACTATATACAGTGAAACTCCATTAACTCATGTTGCAAAAACCAGCAGAAATTTCGAGATAAACAAAATTACAATATAAACTTGTTCAGCCATGCATAGAGCGTAGAAAGCTTTTTCGAAATGCCACCACTAATATATTCTCAGTCACTTTCATATGCAACAAAACCGTTTATGTCGCCATCTATAGACAACGGCATTACTGGCACTGTACCAATACGACGTAGCTGCTTGACGTCGAGTCAAGACGATTTATCCTAATGCAATATTATTGATCCGAATGACAACTCCTATTGCTTTCTTCCTGTATTTTTAGAGTCAAGATTTCGAGATATCCACGCTCTGCTGCAAAAGCTTTTCGAGATAAAAGGTGAAAAGAAAATGGACTTACACCACGGCCAGAAAAAAAAAAAAAAAAAAATCAACTTATCTCTGCTATCTAAAAAAATTGGTTAAGTTAATAAAGATTTACTGTATGTTTTCTTTGGCCGTTAACATTTTTTTAAGTAGTAGTAGTATTCAAGTAGGACACATCTGGTGTTAATGGCTTTTGTACAAATGAAAAATTGCTCTGTACTTGCATATCCCTGAATCCATGTAGTGCAGTCAAAGTTACAGATTGCACTAGGCAACTAGGCATGAGAACCATGAAAAGGACGTCATTCACGCTTCCATTTATCCACATTGTATACTGCTAATCCACCCATGATCTTTCAATCCAGCTGGTGTTGCATGAAGGAAACAGCAGTGAACAGTAGATGGGCACTTCTCCTGGCCTTATTTCTGGTATGCTGCCACCAACCCGTGGCAGTGACCACATGCATGGCTTTGGTGAGACAGTACAGTTTCATGTGTGCGCACAGGACGCTGCTACTGACCTGTACACTGGAATGGCATTCATTAGTGCAGTCAAGACTGCTCTGAAGTTCGCAGCAGGGTCCCTCTACTTTGCGGCACTTGCAAGGACAGCGCAGCGTGACCTTCTTGCGGCACTGGCTACGTGGGGCGCATGTGCCTGGATGGCAGTTGAGGGGACACCGATGGCCACATTCCAGCTGAAAGGAGAGAGAAACAGTGAGAAAAAAACACAATTTTTAAAAATATCTTATTATAGTGTTTAATGCCCCAAAGCAACACATTGGTTACGAGGGACAGCACAGTGGGGAGCTCCAGATTAATTCAGACCACTTTGTGTTTTTAGCACCCACCTAAATCTAAGTACACAAGGGGTTTTGTTGTAGTCTGCCCCTATCAGAAAACAGCCACGGTGGATGGGATCAAATTTACAACCTTGTGCTCAGCAAATTCAATTCCCTGTTGCAAAGGCCAGAAGAATGCGCACCTTACATGTCAATGCTTGCAGAGTACTGCACAGTGAATATCTTATCTACCCCTCAATCCTGTACAGTCTAATGCAAAACCTAACCAATCTGGTGCAATTGTGTGGGGAGGAAAAGATGTACTAATTCCTTAGGAATGCTATAAATATAGATATGTCACCACCTGCTCTGCCATCCAGTGCAACTTTACCAAAATATTTTTTAAATACATGTTAGCAACTAGAAATCGAAAAATATGCCGAAAATTCCACTGGTAATGAACATGCTTAACATCTTTCTATCTTGCATCAGTCTGATACTTGCGACAACGGACATTAGGTGTAAACAAATTGTCATTCTGAAAGGGACGTTCTGGGAGCATAAATGTGTATTGACCAGTGGCTTGGCTTGGCTGGATTGCAGCCATTAGAAAGCATGCCAATCCCATGCAATCATACCTATCACACGAATGCATATAAATGACATCATGAAACACATTTGTAATTTTGCATTGCTCACATGCCACTTATTGTCATGGCAAGCCACCGCCGGTCCATCAAAGTCAACAGGATACTCCCAGCTGGCCTGTCAGAAGGAAGCATGACACATGTTTCCTTTGCATAGACCCGATTGCAATTTCTCTTTCCACCAATGTCAGTGTGTTTGCTCAGAACAAATACCAGGTATATTAAAGGAATTTTTGTATCAAATGAGATTTTGTTGTAACAATGTTCAGCTGTATATGCGCCAGTACAAATGTTGCATAGCCATGGCCACATTCCCCAGTGAATGGTAATTTTCATGACCACTCTTGGTCATTTTTTGGGGGGGCAATGAAAATAGTACACCACAGTTAGTTCAGAACTGTTTCAGTCATGGAATGAAATGATTAGGGTAGAAGCACACATTATATCTGCCACCAGAGCAGCACAAGAGCTTGCATTTGCAGCCACCCACCTGCTTACAGCACCTGTTCTTGCAGCTCTGCAGTTCATCCTGCCGGTCCCTGGACTCCACCGTCCACTGGTGGCAGGGCACGTAGACAGGGTTTAGCCCACAATGACACTTCATCTTGACGTACCTGCCAGTTGCAAAAATGCCTTTAATTAAATAGTGCGCTATAATTGATGCCTTCACGCATAATGGTCAGAATTATCAGGGTCTGTAGTTGGTAATGATCCTTTTGTCAATGGATCAGACGCCACTGTTATTATGCCAGTATCTGCCAAACAAGACCTTCGAGATCAGCCAATGGATGCAAAAAATATGAATGTAAAACAACTGGACTGTCACAAAATGAGGGCACAGCTATTATTATTACAAGTATATTTGGGCTTTGTTTTGACCAAGCTGTTTATCAAATTATCCAGTACCGTGCTGACATATCTTTATTCCTTTTTCGTAATCTCAGAACATACTCTACAGTCGCAAGCAAATATCTAGTGACTGTAGGTGCTGCGAAAGAAACATTTTTCTTCATAGCCAAGGCATGAAAGCTGAAATCCTGAGATGCAGCCTATGTGCGTTCGTTCAACCATTGTCATGCATTAAGAGGAAGCTTTACCTTGGGCCCAACTCCGACGCGGCCTATTCAAATACATGTAAAACGCAACAACGCTTTTCTGAGAGAACCCCTGGCCTGATTTTAATGAAATGTGTTGCATTTGAGAGATAAATTTAATTTATAGTGACTGTTGGAAACATAATCTCCATTTAGGGCCTGAATTTCGTGAAAAAGATTTTCAAAAATACGGAAGTGAAAAAAAAGTAGACACACGAAGTTTATAAATTAATAGCTCTGCATCAAAAACAGATATCGCGGTTCCCTAACCGGCATTCATTAGATGGCTGAAAGCGGACAAATTCTATACGTTAATTTATATCTTATGTGAATTTGTTATGTTGTGTACAAGGGTTCTGCAAAAAGCCATATTTCCATATTACTGAATTTTTTTAGATTCATGTGTAACATATCAATTTTGTCCGCTTTAGATGTACTATTAGATGCAATTCACAGAATTGTGATATAATTTTTCCTTGCTGAATTAGAGAGTTGTAAACTAGGGAGTTTCGTTTTCTGAAAATTTTCGAGTTTTGTCAATTTTTTATAAAAAGTTCACGACCTAAATAAAAAATTTGAAACCAACAGTCACTAGATCTTAAGTTTGTCTTTTAAATGCAAGAAACCTCGTCAAATTTGGTGCAGTGGTTGCCGAGAAAAACGAATTCTCCTTTTACATTTATTTAGATAGGAGCACCTGAGCTAGAGGTTCCTCTTAAGGGAATTACCTTTTGCACAACTATGCTAGAAGAAATTTAAATTTCTCGCTGATGATGTGGTCTCTAGACTTTTGCCCTTGACTGTATATATGCTTGTCTTTGTAAATATTTTTGTCCAGTAAACTCTCCAGGTAGTGTTGGTTGGTACATTCAATTGTAACCCTTGTAAAAGAAGACAAGAGATGATTAAAAATATCACAATCATTACTTAGCATGAAGGGGCACTTTAGCCTGTCATGGTGGCTAGCTATTGACTGTTGCTACCCTAGGTTTAAATATAGGATACATATAGTCACGTAGCAGTCGAGTGATCCCTCTTGTGATGCAAATTTCACGGTCAAGAAGTAGACGTCAGTCGCCCTGCATTACTCCTACGTCTGTGGGTGTTTCAGTGCCGATGGAAATAACGATGCTGGAACAAGGCGGGATATTGACATGGTCATCAAGAAGACTCAAGGCACGCTGACTGGAAGTCCTCCCTGACGGTATCATTTGGTCTGTGGGCAGCGTTATCAACTTCGACCTCGGGTCGATGATTGTGCCATGTTGGTTCAGGAAGTCATGACGAGAATTACATCTCGCGAGCATTGTTAGAGGACAATGAACGTTGCAGGGTAGGCCCGGTCATGAACTGTAATTCTTGCCATGCAGATTACAGTCAGCATTATCAGGTGTCCTCCGCCTGTCCAAATTTGAGGGCCGTCCCATGTAGTCTTGACTTTATTCAACTTGGCGGTGGATAATCCACTGATGCCCAGAGGCTACAAAAGCGGCGACTTCATGGCCGTCAAGATGCACGTCCAGGTCGGTGGCTTGGTTCTTTGTCTTGCACTGAAGTTAGGTCCTGGTGTCGGATCACAGTTGCATTGCATTGGCTTGTGGCTTGTACATGTCTTCTTTCGTAGGTCTATTCTTGGCTTCCAGGCTTCGTCGGGATGGCGGTGTGTTGTTGCTGCGTCGTGGAGATAGATCTTGAAGCATCGGCAGCGGTGGCAAAGGGTCTTCAGCATTTCAACATACAGCAACCGCACCTCTATCAGTTACTGCTATTAGTTTTTCGGATATGGGCTTACAGACCAGGCCTGGGCTGGGCTAGTGTATGGTCGGAGCTGTGGCGACAGGTAGCATCCTGGCGCCGGCAAACGCAAAGGATGTCGGGGCCTCTAGTGTGTTGCGGCGATGTAGTCGACAATGTCACGTGGCTGTTCACCAAGCTGTGGACATGGTGCATTGATGGTGAAGCCGCTTCGGCCCATCTCATGGTGTGAGCATTGGTGGTAGACATGGCCTGTTTCTCCACAGTGATACCAGAGCGGACAGTGGTCAGGAGTGCACCAAACATCCGTCTTCCTTGGAATGCTGCGTCGGGCAACGGTGGACGATAAAACTGCGGCATTACCATGCCCTGGCACAGGCGCGGAGGGAGAATGTGACAGCGGGCTACAGCGGTGTATGTCAGCTTCCGGCCGAGGCTGCAGCGATTAAGGGACTTCCCAATCGCCGACTCCTATATTGAGGATCTCCTTGCGTACGACATCAGCAATCGAAGCCACTTGAGGCTGTGATGAAGGGAACAACTTCTGAAGTTCTTCCCGCACGACCACTCTGACGGTCGCGCACAAGTCAATGGTGTGCAGTGATTGAATTTCGGCCTAGTTTAAAATCGTGTGGTGGTTGTATTGCCAGTTCCGCATTTCCAGTGTTTTCTTGATGATGGTGGCCTCGTGAAGAAACTCTTCAACGGTCTTCAGTGGGTTTCATATCATTCCAGAGAAAAGTTCTTGCTTAACACCACGCATGAGTAGGCGAACTTTCTTCTTCTCGGACATATAGAGATCAGCATGGTAGAACAGATGGGTTATTTCTTCCGTGTAAATGGCAACGTTTTCGTCCAGGAGCTGAACTCCAGCTTTGAGCAGTTTCTGTCCTTTCCTTGTGCATGACGCTCGCAAAGATTGGTAGGAAGCCGTTGTGGAACAGGTCCCATGTTGTCAAGGTCGACTACCAGTTCTCAAACCACGTCCTGGCGGTGTCTTCTCAGGCGAAGTATACATGCTGCAGCTTGTCGTCGAGTTCCAGTTGTTGAATGTTGCGATTCTTTTGAAAGTCTCCAGCCACATTTCTCGGTCATCAGCTGATGGTCCACAAAAGGTCGGTGCCTCTCGAGGTTGTTGCAGCAGGACAGGCGATGCCGGGGCTGTCATCATGCCTACTGCCTTGGTGTGGGTCATTCTGGTCTGCTCAGGAAGAAGTCCATGCTCTGGGGGGGCAGGTATGGTAGCCTGTGGCTTGCTCGATAGTCCAAGGCAATGCTGCTGTTGTCTTCGGAGTGTGGGTGTGACGGGGGCATCCGGTACATGAATGCAAAAGCACCTCCACCAGATGTCACATAGTAGCAACCGTCACGAACACAGGAGCAAGACTGTGAATGACAAAACCAACTTTTTTATTGGGTGAACTTGTGCCCACAAAAGGAACGCTCAAAGCACAATGATAGCGGTGAACACAGTCAGCGATTGGCGAAATCTGATCAGCGGGTCAAGGGCGTCATCTTTTATACACCACTCGTCAAAGGTTCTAGTGTAATACAAGGTTTGGCAAGGACATGCACAACAGATAGAATGGACATTAAATTCGTGTAAGTTCCAAATCATGCAGGCGTGTCTTGCGCTGTGCGATAACGTTTAACATGTGTTAGCCGCTGAACAGTGGTCATCGGAGAAAGATAAACAAGCACACATGTCAGTATAAAATGTCTTTGCGACTCAAGTAAAGTTTAATTTTTTAACATGCTCTTTTTCACACATTCACACAAATCTCTTCACAAATTTGTTTGGACTTTTTTTAGACAAGCTGTTCTGTGTATCTGAGCCAGCTTCAAGGAGACTATTGTGTCTCTGACCAAAGTTTATCTGGTTAACTTGGTGATAATGGTTCTTCATAGTGAAGCCCGATGCAGGCTTGTACTAGCTGATTGGACATGACATAAATAGTGTGAGTATAGAACTTGAACAAAGGTATTTTTGACCAAGTTCCATCTTCACATTGTCAGTTTGATATTCATAGTGAGTACTCGTTTTCTGGCTGCCTCTTGGTCATAAAGCGTGGAATCAGCAAGATAAGCTTTCATGCTATATGCACGTCTGGCCTGCATTTCGCAAAACAAAGTTGGATAAATCAATGTAAAAACGTGATGTAAAACTCCATGAAAGAGAACTGGGATGCAGAAAAAAAAAAATGGGACGAATGATTGTCCCTTTGTTTTCATTCTTTTCCCCACCATATAACAAGCTACGTAGATTGTGGTTGTGCTGCAATGCTCGTGTACTCAAGTGCAGGCTATACACAGAGTCAAACATTTTTTAAAAAGAAGCGGCATCAGAAGCAAGAACATGTTTGCTTACATGTCGTCACTGCTCCAAATTTCTTTAGTTTGCATCAAATTGGTATCTTGTGAATTGTTCAAAAACTGGTGCTGCTTTTCTTTTTATTTTTTGCGATAGCAGTTATATACACTCCAAGCGAATTTTTGCCATTGTCGTTGCCGTGAGGTTCCATATATATTTGGGCATATCTATGCTATATGCCATGCCATGCTATATGACATGCGGTATATGCGGGTTACGTTGCCACACCATTCTATCACTAAAGTTGCTTCTACCCAGTCTTACATTCCTGACAAAACTATTCCTCAGAATTTTTAGAATGGCAGCCCACAAACAAATGTCATGAAACAAAATGCTGGCAGCACATGCCTTTTATCTGAAATCTTCTCAGACTTAAATACAGTCAACTCTCGTTACAATGGACCTTGATAATCTAACAAAAAAAAACTTCCGTTTTATCTGAAGTCCGTAATATCCAAAACACCTCACTTCCGAAACTTTGGTAGTGATGTCTTACGTTATTGCAAAGAGTGAGTTATGAATGTCCAAAGTTAAAAAAAAACACAGTTATACCCAGAAGGCGAAGCATTGATTGCGACAGCAAATTAGTAGACACCTGTGCGAGGTAAGGATTGTAGTTTTATCTCGCTCGATGACCGCGGAAAGTAGCTGTCAAAATGTTGGAGTGAGGAAGTGCGGCAGCAGCAGCAAGTGAACTGACAGCTGTCTCTCGCTTCAACGTCAGCTAAACGTCGAAAGCACAGCACATATGAAGCTACCGGCACTGGATGAAGCCACCGGCACTTTGTCCACATGAATAACTTTAAAGAGAGGGCCCGTGCGGCCGCGTCATACGCAGAAGCCGCAGGAATAGAACACCCTCTCTCACCAACACCTTGCGTGCAACGAAAGACAGCACGCATCCTCGCCGCTTTCCTCCCTTGCGCGCACTAGATTGAGCCGCCAAAAGAAAGACACGGACAGAGACAGGTGCTCGTCCTTGTTGTCCTGTCTCCATCCGTGTCTTTCTTTCAAGCATTGCCGCCTTTTCAAATATGTACCAACACGCCCAATTCGCCACATTAATTGCTTTGAAGATGAGGCCCGCACAGGCACCCACTTTGTCCACATCGCAGATCGCTTTCAAGATATGGCGCCTGCAAAGCTGCACCGTAAGCAACAGTCGCTGGAGTAGAACCCCTCTTTCCTTTGCCTCCCTCAGTGCCTCGCGCACAAAAGAAGACTGCGTGGTCCGTCCCGCCTTCTTATTGCGTATGCGCGATATTGAACCACGATCATTGGCTGACCCTCGCAAGTCGGTTGTCAGCTTGTGTCAACACGGCAAAAGTAGGTTTTGTACGCCCGATCTTGAAAACATTTCCGCTAGTTCTGTCCATTGTAGTGGATAGTCCATTGAAGCGCGGTCCATCAAAAGCGAACTTCATTGCACTAATAAAATAGGTAGAAGAAGCTAAGGTTGAAATATGGTCCGTTATATCCAAAAGTCTTGTACGAGGGTCCGTTGTAACGAGCGTAGACTGTATTGAAGCTGCTAAACAATAACAGAGCTTGAATCTGAAAATGATGTAATTTTATTGCGTGGCTGTGCACTAACTCCGGCATCGGCCCAGGAAAGAAATTTGATACATGCCCAATACGGAAATGTGGTAAAGCAGCTAAGAAAGAAGTTGGCTTTAATTCATAAACATAAATGAAATTGTAGGACGGCAGAATCCAAGCAGAGGAGCCCTAACACAACAGCTCATTTTTACTTAGTCAGCTTACATTTACTTCAATTCATACTGGCACTACAGTTGCGAGTCTTGCAATTTGTGTAATATTCTAAAATGTTGCTATCGCATTCATTGCTTCGCCCTTATGGCAAAACTGCGATATTTTATTTCTCTTGTACCATCGTTTTCAAATATAATCTGGTTTCTGATTTAAAAGAACTTCCTGCACAACCCGGCAAACTCACTGGGTGCATGGAGCACAGTCTTCTGGGTGGCATGGTTTATTACAAGGATGGCTGCAGCCAGGTGGGCGCAACTTCTGGCAACCTTCGTCACATGTGCTGCAGTTGCTTCCAGCCTGTTTTAAATTGCAAAAAAGAAAGAAGAAAAACCTCACATTGCTCTTCATATGCCACAATATTTTCACTCACTCAAAAACACCAAGTTCATGCTGACAAGAGAGCGAAGCGAGTTGGTGTATTCTTAACAGAATACGATTCAAAGCAAAACATGGTGATTCTCAATTCTAACACTTCAGAGGTTCTGGGGCACTTCCCTTTGTATCCATGGCATTGAACTTGTATGCAGTTTTCTATTATGTGGTCTTAATAAAGAAAAAGTCAGACATCCACCCGTTCGTAACAATTGCAACAAAGGAAACCCATACGGTTTCCTCGAAAGAAAGGCCTCGCAGTTGAAGAAAAAGTCGTCCTGGTCCGGGACTCGAAACCAGGACCACCGCCTTTCTGGGGCAGCCGCTTTACCATCTGAGCTAACCAGGCGGCTAGCAGATGGCAGGGTGAAGTCGTAAGTATTATGTGGTCTGTAAAATAATATTACCAGATGCATCTGTTTGCACACCGCTGTTATATTGCAGTCTAATATTCTATGCCTTCAATATTTTTTCTTTCTCCTTTCTTTTTAACCAAGATAAACAGTGTGAACATACAGCAAAACTTGCTCATGATCACTGTCAATGTGTGTACAAGAATCAACACTTGCATGTACTATTGCACTTCTATCTGGACCCATTACTAGCACATTAGAATGGCAGCACAAAGCAAACATGCAACACAGAGAAGAAGGACCACAAAACAGCGCTGGATCGGTACTATATTTTGTGGTCCTTTTCTGTGTTCTGTGTATGCTTTTAGCATGCATTTCAACCAGCTAGCTGAAGTATCAGACTCATTACCCATTACTAGCCTTTGACTACGGATCCAAACAGATCTTGTAAATACACTGTACGCTTAGGTCAATTACAATTGGATTGAATTGTAAGGAAGCTACTTCATGGAGGTTGAAGGGCGGATACATCACAATGAGCTACTCCGGCATCTCAGACTTGTCACTGACTACAGTAATAACAGAAAATTAATAATGTCACACTTCAAAGTGAACGAATGGAAAGTTCACGATCTTTTGTTGCAATATCCACAGACAAGTTAGACACACTCGCACCACTCTGTCAGTACTTGTCATGGAAGTGTGACATCCTCTCTCTTAGCTCAAAGCCGACTCTTAGCTCAAAGCTGGTAGCAGTGCCTGGCTATGACCATCAGGATAGCCAGCGCAAGTGCCTGCCGTCATAAGAGATTTTAATTGCAGAGAACTGTACGGTACCTTCAGTCATAATTTTCTGTTGCTATAAAACTACCATTGCAAGGTCTTTAGAAGGGTAACCAAATGATATACAGTAAACCTTTCTAATTCGACTTCCATTAATTAGATTTCTCATCCAATTCCATCTCGACCGAAGGTCTCAGCCAGCACCCATGCATTTCTATAGGCCCAAGGTTTCGTTGTTTCAATCCTAAAGTTGGTGTTCGCCAGAAAATACGAGCTCCACCAGTGAACATGCACACGCCTGATCCCTAAAGTGACCCCAATGACAACCCCTTTAGTGGCAGCATGTCTAAGCAGAACTTAGGGGACAGTGAATGTGTTGAACACAAGTCATCTCTTGTCGAAATGCCTATTTTTGGCCTGCCCTAGGAAGATTTTCAAGTAATAATCATAGCTCACAACGTCCGATTACAGTATTTGCTGAATTCTAATGCACACCTTTTTTTTTCCAAGAAAATTATGCTGAGAACTGCCTCCACGGTGCAATCGGATACGATATCAAAACCGTGTTCCCAACGTCTGTAATCCTTCCGCACAAGACAGCTGTATTGCGGTGAAGCCGACTTTAGGAAACTGGCCATCATTGTGCAACACATATCAAACCCTTCCCCTATTTTCTTTGTTTTTTTTTATTATTATTATTATTTTGCTAAAGAATTGGGTGCGCATTAGATTTCTATTTTGTTTAGGAGCTTTAATGCCATTTCTATGCTAGTTTTCTACTATGGACACATAGAAAGCAGGTGTGCATTTGGTTCGGGCGCTTGTTATAATCGGGCAAATACTACCAAATGAATCAATGGTGTATTTTAACGTTTTTCATGCATCTTGTTTGATTAGACATGCCAGATAATTCGATCAATTGTGTTGGCTCTGGCAGGGTCAAATTAATAAAAATGAACTGTACATTGATTTAATGCTTATGTTTAATGGCCATTTAACCCCTCGAGGGCTCTTGATGACCTCAGTTCATCACAAGCGACTGCCGATTGTTGGCTTAAGACAAGCTCACCTCGTGATGGGTATTTCACCACTTTCGGAATGCCTTGTGATGAAAAGAGGCCATCAACAGGCGATTTTCGTTTCATAACATAGATGGTAGTAGCTGTTGTATCATCTGCACTTTCAGTGAGATTTTTCACATAATATGGCAGCTAGTGTGCCCGGCACAGACACGCTGTTGTGTCATCTGCTACCTGAAAAGGCGCAGCATTGAAAAAAATGTCTGCAAGGAAACCAGGGCCTCGGGTATGTGGTGTGAGAAAGGGCGGTCCGGGGTGACATGTTTTGAGTGCTATCATACTGCTGGTAGTCCTCAATAGTTTGCACAGTATCAGTTAAAGAACACTGCAATCTAAACATTATATAACCTTTTCCATGAAGCTTCAAGGAGTAAAATGGACAGTTCATAACGGTAAATAAACAATTTTATTTGCCATACAAGTGTCCCAGATATATTTTTGTGTTCCAAGCATGTTTTGAAGCATTTCATGTCATTATAAAATGAGCCATTTTGGATCTGGTTCTCGAGAAAAAAAAAAACTTAGTGACCTTTTACTCTGTAAACGATGACCAACGAAGCTGTGTATGTGGGCCCCTTAATGGCAAACTGCACCTCCACTGCAGGTCAGCTCGGCACTGCACTATCTTTGGGATCAGCCCACGTATAGGGAGTGCTTAATGCTTGTGTCACCTCTGCCGCAGGTTGGCCCGGCATTGCACTATCTCCGAGATTTTTTTGTACACGCAGACACGATAGCGGGGAAAGTTGCCCTTGACAGTTTCGCTGTAAAAAGAGCCCTTAACTCTTTCTATACTTCTAGAAATGTGCTCATTTTTGGAGCTACATTAACGTATTAGTTCAAGATTTCTCAGCACACATCGCAATACATAAAATTATAGCCTCATCGCTGGCATTTTGAATGGATGTAAAGCAGTAATAATTGCTCAGACGGTTTTCGAGAATTCTTGCACGAAACTTCAAAGAAGCACTTCAAGGAGCGTGATGGAGGCCATGCTGACACATCCCCCTCCCTTCATCACGCTTTCAGACAAATAGCTGGCATATTTACGCATGCACAGATGATAACCCCTGGATTGGACAGCACGTATATATTCATGAACTATTCCCAATCACGTTATTGGAAGTTCAGCGCTCGTCCTTGTCGTCTCATCTGTGTGTCTGTGTCTTTGGTGTGCTGCCGCCTTTTCAAATATGTACCAACAAGCCCAATTCACCACTGTAAAAAGTTAGGGGGTTAAGGCTACTGCGCAGACAGCAGCAATAGAGAGAATACATTTATAGCGCACACTAAAACACTGGATCCGAAATAGTGGATCTCTCGGGATCCAAATCCACTTTCAACAACCTTTTGTATTAACAAAATTGTGAAAATAAATTTAACTAGGAATTATTAATCCATGAACCCTCTGAAGGTTTTTGCCATACATGTACGGCGGCGGTTTTCTGTCCCGCAAGGTCTTTGCCGTACGAGTATGGTTTTGACCCTCCGTTTGAAATTTCGTGCGATAGTAACGATGTGTGCTCACTGGGAAGTGCTGCCACCTCTTACGACTTACAAGAAGCGTTTGAAATTTGTGCTACCTTCTTGGGGAGATAAGCAGAACTGATTTCTAGCTTCAGCACGTCATGCAGACTGCAGCGACACCCCTTTTGCAGTTTCGGTTTTGCCGCGTGATCGCAATAGAGGCACCCGAAACGTCATTTTTCTCTTTGTCAGCATGCTCTCGCAGGTGCGGCGGAAGTCGATTTCTATCTTGATTGGCGCTGCTCTTAGCTTGTTTATCACCACCGCTCACGAGGTATTCTCGCTCTCTGTGGCAAAGCGCTTACGCGAGAGAGTGCCTCAGACCTCTGCCCAAGGCAGCCGCACGGAGAGATGTCATGTGTGCGCCAACACAACTAGTCGCTCCAAGAGGAGAACAGACACGCATTTTAGGCGTGCAGACTGCGATAAGGCACTGTGCGTAGACCCGTGTTTCAAGGAGTACCACACTCTGAAATACTAGTGAACATGTTGCAGTTCTGAGTCATGCCGACATCAAAATACTGTTCCTAATTTTTTTTTACTATTTATTCCCGACTTTATACATTTTGTACATTCAAGATCTGCAATAAAGTAATTTGACCACCTGGGAAAGTTTTTTTCCAAAATAATTCGACCCTCAAAGGGTTAAAGGCAATCACATTTTTGGTACATTCGACTGATTTCTACTGCATTTCAACTAGGTTCGCAGAGACGTGGGGCCTTCTTGAAATTGGAGTCAGAGAAAGCCGAACCAAGCTGATGTTCAGCTTCTCCCAGAGCAATGCAACAAAATATGTGATCAGGATATTCTGTACAATTTCGGTCACCCTCCCAGAGTGAAGGCGAGAGCCCCTTCAAGTGCTCCGAGCTGGAGCGCAGCCCTTTGAAATAAGCCAGATAAATTTGCTTCGAGTGCGCGATCTGACCAGCCAAATGTAAACCACACCGCGAGAGCGCTCTAAAGTAACCAGTCAAAGGAGCTAATAACAACCATTAGCATCACGTTTTTGATGGTCTCTTTCTGTCATACCTGTGAATCATTGGGTGCTCCTTCGACTTCATGGCACTCCATGGCACAAGTGTGGTTACCACAGGCTAAGGAACGACCACAGGGCTTCCCGCACGAGTATGACCGCAGCTCTGAACAGGGGAATGTGCTAATCTGCACAAATGAAAGCATCTGTGTTAGTTAAATAAACCCTAAAACTATATTGATAAATGGATAAACCCTGAAGCTATATTGATGAATGGATTATTGCAATGAGAAATGCACGAACGTATTAATTTGGCTAATTTTCAACAACCTGTAGCTATTCTTTTACGCATTCACTGTGATGTGGGCCACAGGTGGGTCACGGCACTTATTCCTCCTGTGTGGCTGTACACTGCTTTCCTGCAGGATGCAAGTGAAGTCAATCAGTCAATATATCAAACACTATTTATTTCTGCTTCCATTGTCAGAGGGCTACAGAAGAAAAGGCCGTAGTTTGATGAGCTTTTGAGCCCTAGACAGTTGGACAGTGGTATAAAATCAAGTCTGGAAGGACAGGAAAACTGACTTCAATAAAGATTATACAGGCATAACAACAGTAAGCAGAAGGACAACCAGTCTTAACCTCGTAAGTGTTTTGGACGAGCTCAGCCTTTTTACAGATTTAGAACAATAGCATCTTCCACTGACAGCTTGCATGTGAGTGGCGTGTGCAAATTAAGAGCGCCGCTCAACTCTCACTGAAATTGGGAGCGGAAGTGATGCACTAGAGTTTTGGTGTTAGACCAAAGAGGAAGACTTGTCGCCCCTTCAACCAAAAGTGAAGATTTGGAAAGCAAAGACGACAATGGCTTGGCCCAACAATGATGCAGCATGGACGCTGACAGCTCCCCTCAGGATCTGGAGGGGGGTTGTCGTGTAAGAATACATGAAAAACTTTCTTCAGTGAAGAACTTTGCTTTGCAGGATAGTTGATTTTGAAACAGGCTACATTAAAGCATTCTTCCTAATTTCTAACTGTATCGCTTGTGACAATCGCAAGTACAGTCAACTACAAAATTTTACAGAACACGAAATCTAAGAAAAACTTGAATATCTGCACGGCCTCACAACACAGCTTAGTATTCACTCTTACAGACTCAACCCGTATATGTGAACAACATTGTGATGTTCTGTTTTGCTGACTACTGTTACAGGCTATTTGGAAATTGAATGTTTTTTGAGGTCCCGTGGTCCGTAAACTTTTGTGGTTGACTGTACATATAGTATATTGCATAGTGAAAAGGTTAAATGAGGTTTTCTACACTTAAAACACAAAACAAACTGATTGAAAGCTTTAGAAGGGTTTTCGATGGATGGAAGTTTGAAAATGAGTAGGGGTGTACGAATAGTGATTTTTGAGATCGAATCAAATATGAATAGAATAGCGTGAGAGGTGACTTGAACCGAACACCGAACACTTTTTGAATAATAAACAGCCATTACCACCATTAATGTAAAATGATGTTCATATCCTATTATCTTCTTAAAGTTAGGAAGTTACATAGTACATTATGAAGTGTTGTTTATTAAAGATGCAAATCAAGCATTAGAAGCAAACATCAGTGTTTTTAGCATGCATGGAACTCTTTAGAAAGTGCAAACAATTGCTGTATAGTCTGTAAAGTATGGCTACCTAAGCAATGCAACCTGCTCCATTGTGCAAGTTCTCGTGTTTTGTGTCTATACTACGCCCGCTGGGGTGAAAATACACAGTGCTATTGCTCCAATTTTATATTTAACTGTGCGCAGTTAACATTCTGAAATATTCTAAAAAGTATCAGAAAAATATTTGCACTTATGCATAATGACTATTCGACTAAAAGACCAAATCGAAAAGACTACCATTCGATTGGTTACTCGAAAGTTTCGAATATTCACACACCCTTAGAATAAGCCCCCACCCCCTCCCCAAGAAAAGAAAAGAAAAAAAGAAAAGAAGGTCACTTTTGGCCAAATAATAACACTTAAGGAGTTAGCAAGAAAGAAAAAAATTATAAGTGCCTACAATGTGCCAAAATACAGAAATTTCAGGCTTATTAAGATAGAGAACACGTAATCAGAGTAAGATGAAAAGCAACAAAAGTACATGTTTGCATTTACAAGAAAAGAATAAGTACTGCACAATAATGGCCATATTGTGAAATGACAGCTAAGTTAAGCATCACTACATGTACCTATATTAAAGCCCGCAAATGCAATGGTGTTGAGCAGCTTAGATAAATAGTGTTTCAGTACCTGTGAGCCTAGTTGTGAGCGTTATGTGCTAGTGGAAAAATATTGTAATGTGTGAAAAGACACAGATGAAAGAGGCTATTTACAGGCTATTTACACTGGAGCCAGACAGCCAGGCCAACCCTCGCTCACGCTAAGGGCAGCAACCAACTTCGTCGTTCTCGCGGCGGCCCGTCTCTTGAGCATCGCTTGATAATATCGTAATAATATCTTATACGACATAAAGGGTATGATGGTGTGTGAAAGGTGAGTGAAGCTGTACCAGAAATAATTTAAATGTTGCGTCTGAGTTCTTGTTTGTAGCGAAGCAAAAGACAGACATCATAGAGGTTTGGGTATGTTTGTATTAAGAAAAATCTCTGAAGGGGAGCAGTCTCCACGAAGATTAAATATGATTCTTAGGGCTTTCTTTTAAAGAATACAGTTTATTAAGGCTCGTATAGGCAGCAGTTCCTCAAACAAGGTGACAGTAATGAAGATGTGACATGAGTAATGATTGAAAGGGAAGAAGTTTCACATTGGTAGGAAAAGATTTTCCATGGTGATGTAAACTACCAACATTAAGAGCAACCTTCAAGGCTGATGTAATCAACATGCGTATCCCACAGTAGCTTAACATGTGTATGCCTCAGTAGACCATCTGAAGGTACTAAGATAGGCTACAAAGTCTTCACTAGAAATCAAAGGAGAAGCAAAATTTTTGTTGCTTCTAATTTGATACATTGTGGTGCTATCCTTCTGCAGTTTCAGGAAGTTCAAAAAAAGCACAGCTCCCTGGTGACTCACTCGTGGGTCAAGACACACCAGAGAAATATGACAAGCGACCCACCGGTGGATCATCACGCACAGGAATTGGGGCTTCAAAAGTTTTTGCTGCAGTGAGTGTGCTAATATTGCAAGCTATCATGAAATATTCATGAGACAGCATAACACGGGATACTGTCTATGTCTAAATGATTCTCTTAGATATGAAAAATAGTTTAAGGGCACTTTTATGTATCACCAACTAAATGTCATTAACTGTGCATGCACTATTGTGACTTTACTCATGCCCTGTCTCATAGCAATTAGATAGGTATTACAAGTCCTATTTCACAAGCAGATAATGTTACAGGCTCTGTTCAACAAACTCCAAAGATGTTTGGTTCAGATATAATACAAAGCTCAGTTACATTCTCAAACTAAATTGACAATTATCCTGTTATGTGATTATTTGTTAATACTGGTCAGTTATTAGATAAGTTCAGTCATAAGTGCATTTGGCTAATGTCACCATCACATGCTGATATCTAGTCACGACGATGCACTCTTCCAATACTGTATAAAAAAGCCACCAGGCTTTTTATAGTACTGACAGGAAATGTCTGTCATGTCTTTATTGCTTTATTGGAAAGTCGTCAACACAGTAATTACACTACAGAGCTCCAAATGCCCAAGATCGCAACAAGTAATAATTCATGTTACATTTTAATGGAACCATTTCAATATGCGTGCAAAGAGCAATACAGCTTCGGACGTGAAAAAGAAGGCTCATCATGTCCTCGAAACTTGTAGCGATCTCGTGGTACCAGATACTACTGGTGTGTACGCACACACTATGGCCATCCTGCTGCCATAGTGTGTTTTCATTCAGCATTTGACGAGACAAAATAAGAGGCATGATTATGCCTAATTATGCCTAATTATGCCCAATTATGCTAATTATGCCTACGAGACAGGAAGACAGCAGTATGCCTGAGAGAGCATGCAGGTGTTGGGGATATTCTGACTGAGATTAAGATGTAGAATGCACAGAACAGATAACATATTAGTATGTTTGAAATAAAGGAACGGGCTCCAAGGAAAGGCAATCGCAGCCAAGTACGGTGTTGGTGGGGTTGTGCAGGGTTCCACGATCGTAAAAGCAAAGATGTTGAAAAGGAACAATACTTCATTCGAGGGGAGAACGTGCCCTGCATTTTCAAGAAAAGAGCACAATTGGCAGGGCCAATTTGACAGATTTCGACGATGCAGTCATTTCATGGCCTTCAAACACCACACTGAGCTGACTGGCGAGATCAACCACCATGGTTGCTCAGTGGCTATGGTGTTGGGCTGCTGAGCACAAGGTCGCGGGATCGAATCCCGGCCACAGGAGTCACATTTCGATGGAGGCGAAATGTGAAAACACCCGTGTACTTAGATTTAGGTGTGCGTTCAAGAACCCCAGGTGGTCGAAATTTCCGAGTCCTCCACTACGGTGTGCCTCATAATCAGTAAGTGGTGTTGGCCCGTAAAACTCCATAATTGTTTATTTTTTTTTGACTGGCGAGCTTTTAAGTTGTTTGTGATACTGCGCGGCTCCCAACTCCACTTTAGGCGACGTGTTGGGTCTCCTTTTTCCTGTCCAAAGCTGTGCAGCGCTCGATGCATGCTTAGAACGGTTTGTTTCAAAGGTGCTGCAATTAAATATTTGAGGTCATCTTGAGTATTTATTATGTAGTCCACAGCTACTCAATGCAGTCGATTTCTGTTAATTTAACCGTGATAGACGGACAAAATTAATTGCATTATCGGGTGGGTCGAATTAAAAAAGATGCATAAGAAATGTCCAAACACACCGCCGATTCATTTGGCAGTATTTGGAAGAACACGCCCCCGAGTCAATTGCACACCCAGTTTCTATGTACCCAAAGTAGAAAATTAACTTAAAAACGACCACTAAAGCTCCCAAACAAAATAAATATCTAATGGGCACCCGATTCTTTAGCAAGAAAATTATGTGTTGCACAATGACGGCCAGTATTCTAAAGTCAACATCGCCACTGTACGTTTGTATTATGCGGTAAAGCATATGAACGCTGCAAAGGAGGTTTTGGTTCTGTATCCGATAGCACCGCGCATGCAATTTACGGACCAATTTTCTTGGGAAAAAAAAGGCGCGTGTTAGAATTGGATAAATAGTTTAATCAGACATTATGAGCTACGATTATAGCTTGCAAATCTCCCTAGGACAGGCCGAAAATAGGCATTTTTAATGAGAGATGACTTGTGTTCAACGCACTGTTCCCGAAGCTCCACCGATACAGACACTGCCACTAAAGAATCGGTACAGGGGTCACCATACGGGTCAGGCACATGGGTGCTGAACAGACAAGTTCAGTTTATCTGGCAAAAGCCAATTTTAGAATCTAAATAACAAAAAATTGTGCCCATAGAAATGCAGGGACTTTCAGTCAAGATCAAATTAACTGAGAAATCCCCGATCCATAATAACATTTAAAGCTATGCTCAGTGCTGCATTTCTTACTGTCTCCATACTCGGCTTACTGTAGTGTTGCTGGAACGGCCACTGGCTGAAATCAACTTACATAATTTGATGAACTCAAATGCTAAAGCACTAAACTTGTCTCAATGCAAGAAACACAACCACAGCACTATTTACATAATAAAAGCTGTTCTTACAGAATGTTTGCCACGGCAAGCCAGTTGCATGGGCACAGTACACGGCGGGCAGGATTGAGAGACCAATTCCATCCGAATTGCAGCCAAAGGTTCCCACGGTCCAACACGTTGACCCTTAAAAAAATTGGAATCGCTGTTTATACAACTTGCTCACAGTGGGTGTTTGGAGACTCCATGCCACAGCGCTCAGCTGAACTAAACCTTTTGTCAAATAATCTTTCAATATAATGATATTTCTTTTATATCAGTACAAGCTGATGAAAGAAGCGAGACAAAAATAAAGCAAAAGAAATTTGGAGGATGCTTAAGCTTCGCCTTTAAGAGGGCAACGCGATAGCATTAAAAGATCCGTGACTGCTTCTTACGCTTGCCAGCAACTGGAGTATATGTAACCATAATGTTTACCAGGAAGCTGTGCACGAAGGCGGGCTTTCTGATAGAAACGTGACCTATTGCATGGGCCGCGATGCGACGGAGGCATGCGCCAGCTGGAGGTATTGCAAGGAACCGGGTACACCACTCCGCGGACCCCAGAACGTCCGCGCGGCAGCCCACGCAAATGGCGGACGCCGCGGCTGGTTTGTGAATGGTAGAAACGCTGGAAAAGGTGTTTCTTTGACTTTTCGCATAACAGAATTATGTTTTCTCGTATACTCAAATTACAGACCGAGAGCTATCACATCTGCAGGTTATTTGCAAGTCACAGTTTACGATTTTTCCACGTACTTTAGCTTGAGAAATTCAATTAACTAGTTCAGTGAATTCCTTGCATCACGTGGAGGGCCTGGGTACGGGTGGTACGAAAATCTTTTTTGCCAAAATGACGTACAACGCCGACACTGGATTTTCTGCTACACGGACTCCTTAACGCTATCACATCAAAAAAAGAAAGCTTGACATGGGTCTCGCCCATTTTACATTAGGCGAGATAGCACCAACACTGTATATACATCTTACACTCAATGTACCAAAGTTACTTTACCTAATTAGAAATGAACCTAGGAGAACTAAAACAAGTACTTCAGCTAACCTTGTACAGCCTCCTGCATATATACATCGTGCGGGCATCAACCACATCCTATATTAGTGCCTTCCAATGATAAAAATCAGCGAGACCAGAGCAGTAAGCATAGGTGCCCAAAGCACTCTCCAGTGCAAGCATCTGCTACGCTGTTCCCGTAAGTACGATGCACGCCTATATCATAGTGTGCTTGTGCTGTATAGTAAAACATGCAGGAGGCTGTACACGCTATAAACAGATGTGTACAAGACACGTACCCAAAGCACTTACGCAAGATTTGATACAACAAGTAGAATGAAGATATGTAGACAGAAGAATTGGGACAACACTTGCAGTGTCAGCATAATGTCACAAGTAAATTAAATATCAGTAGTGAAAGAATAGAAATGATGATCAAAGGAGGAGGAGGCAGTGAACCGGCTCAACGTCTCCTAGTTAACGTACAGGGCCGCAACGGCATGCAACCCGAAACTGTCTAAGAAGGCAAAGAAACAGGATGTTGGAAACGCTGGTTGCATTCATTCTTTTTTTCTGGAAAGCATGGTTTGAATTTGGAGCAATAGCCCTCGTAGATGAGGTCATGTCACATTATGCATACGTGTGCAAGTTATATGGAGGTGTTGACAGGGATTACACTGAAAAAAAGAGCCATAAATGACAACAGTTAGGTATTCTAGCACAATGAGGAAGGTAATGATGGGGATAAACACATGGAATGTGCAGAAGAGATCCAAACATTGGGGATAATGTAATAAAGCATACGTAGCCATGGCTGCGCATACACGAACCACGCATGTCCGCTGTCACTGTGCGCACCCAGTCTTGGAAGTCAAGTAATCTCAATTTTCAGAGACATGTTGAACAGGGAGGCAGCAAATGCATTCGCTCTCCTCTGTTTGCACTCTCAATCATGCCATCACTGTGAGAGCGAGTGTTCGCGGTCAACGATTGAGATCTGATCATGTTTGCCTGTGTGTATGTGGCATAATGCTTTCTAATTTAATTAAACAAACAATGTTTGCTGTCATTTATATGGCTGACAAAACTACTAACATTACTTTGTGTAGCTCTGCATTATTTTATTGTTATTACCAATGCTTCGCCTTGAGTAAAACTGCAACTTTCTTGCGATTTCCTCCTTTTTCTACTGCCTGATAATTCGGAAATTTTTAGAGCCTCTTCAAGGCGAGAAAAATCCTGTGATGACTGTACTTTCTTTAAATAAAAGGTTGAATTTCAATATAACAAACTTTAGATAGAACGAAATGAGGTGCCAATTTTACCAATTTTGTTATATCAGGTTTTTTTCATTATATTGAGGTTTAACTTGCAATTTTTTTCCCTCTACATCCTTCTCATCTTTGCAATGAAGCTTTCACGCATGTACATAACATACCACAACATATTGTACCAAACTTAGCAGAGAAGGATGCTAGGTGCAAAAGCACATTCACAGTTGTGGTGCAATTTTACACAATTTTGTGAAGCAAACCAGAGCTTACCATACACATATGTATTTTGATAGAAAGTTCAATCTTGTTTTAACAATGTTTTACAAATACCTTTGTTCTATCCAATATTCATTACAAGCATACAGGCTAATATACCAAGAAAAGCAAGAAACAAAGAAAAAAACAAGAAAAAGAGAAGAATGAGAACACGACCAGGCGTAGGCCAAAGAAATGCAAGCGTGCTGTCTCTGACGGGCCAGCAAGGGATATTCTCCAAATTTTGATGGCTTGTCAACAGCTTGCCATGTCAATACGTTGCAGCGAAACAATAAGTTACATTTGGGATAAGAATTATCCCAAATAAGAATTAGGGATAAGATTTAATGTAGAATACCTTAATAACTTGCGATTCGCTGATGACATTGCCTTGCTTAGTAACTCAGGGGACCAATTGCAATGCATGCTCACTGACCTGGAGAGGCAAAGCCGAAGGGTGGGTCTAAAAATGAATCTGCAGAAAACTAAAGTAATGTTTAACAGTCTCGGAAGAGAACAGCAGTTTACGATAGGTAGTGAGGCACTGGAAGTGGTAAGGGAATACATCTACTTAGGACAGGTAGTGACTGCGGATCCGGATCATGAGACTGAAATAATCAGAAGAATAAGAATGGGCTGGGGTGCGTTTGGCAGGCATTCTCAGATCGTGAACAGCAGGTTGCCATTATCCCTCAAGAGAAAAGTATATAACAGCTGTGTCTTACCAGTACTCACGTACGGAGCAGAAACATGGAGGCTTACGAAAGGGGTTCTACTTAAATTGAGGACGGCGCAACGAGCTATGGAAAGAAGAATGATAGGTGTAACGTTAAGGGGTAAGAAAAGAGCAGATTGGGTGAGGGAACAAACGCGAGTTTCTGATAACTTAGTTGAAATCAAGAAAAAGAAATGGGCATGGGCTGGACATGTAATGAGGAGGGAAGATAACCGATGGTCATTAAGGGTTACGGACTGGATTCCAAGGGAAAGGAAGCGTAGCAGAGGGTGGCACAAAGTTAGGTGGGCGGATGAGATTAAAAAGTTTGCAGGGACAACATGGCCACAATTAGTACATGACCGGGGTAGTTGGAAAAGTATGGGAGAGGCCTTTGCCCTGCAGTGGGCGTAATCAGGCTGATGATGATGATGATGAATAAGTTACATATATGCACTTCACATTGTCATTAACATGCAGCTGTATGATCACTACGATAACAGCATCGTTCCCATTCACTCGCTGGCTGTGGTCCAACCAAGCCAAACCATTGGCCAAAACATGTCCATTCATCCATAATGTGCCATGTCAAATTGCTGTTAGTGAGTACAGCTGCCAACCAATTTTTCCGACACTGAAGGAGCGATATGCAAACTTGAACTCCGCTACTACAGCCACCAGTCTAGCATGTGCGCGTAACCTCACACTAAATCATCTATGTTCTATCAGTATGAACACATTGACAGCAGGTTTTCCACAAGGCTTACTGCCAGTAACTGCACTGGCTCTAAGCAAGTTTTCATCACAGCCGAAGTGCCCAGGCCACTATGCCTAACCAGTGCCATCAAAGTGCACACAAAGTTGCACTTTTATGCTGTGCTGACATGGCGGCAACTTTGTTCATGGCTGCTGTGTTACCAGCATCTTGTGCACAGATTATGTCTCACACGGATTATGTCCAAAGAGCTATGTGGCACAGAGTGCAGTATCCTTAATTTTAATTGTTGTTATACATTGGTTTTAGTGGTAGGTGAAAATGCCAAAAGAAAGTCCAAATAATCACGCAGCTGTGAAAAATCAGTTGGTGACAGGGTCATTTGTTCTACTGAAATAAATATTTAGAGCCACATGAAAACAAAAATTTTCTTTGCTATAACTGATATCAGCTTCGATATCGCATCTGACATTGACACTGTGTCGAATCTCACATTTTTGGTTTTGTTATAGCACTATAATATCTCAATGAAATAAAACATGATTAATCAAATTTTAGATTTGCCATATAAATGTTCACTATAACGAGGTTCGACTGTACATACATTTGAACAACTGGGTATAGGCTTCCCAAACAAGTGAGCGTGTAAACACTGCTATGCTGATCTCAAGCCTGGAGACAAAACCACTTCTATATAAGCCACATGGAAACAACTCCTAACTTTATGCTTTTGCACAATATAATTACCACATATATACAACAGCTATAACCACATGCATCCACATGCACACGCACACACATTTTCAGAAAAAATAAATGTGTTTTAAAACATAATGTATGGATCAAGATACTTTATACACATTCCCCAAATGACAATTGCAATAGAACAAACCTGCTTGGGTACAATTTTGGTCCAGACAGCCAAGTGGCAGCGAGCCTTGCATATGTGGCCGCACTTTAGTGTGCGGTTGCACTTCTGGGTGCAAGGCGGGCAACGACCGTCATGACAGAAATGTGGGTCTCGCTTCTCATGATTGCACTCTGGAGGGATGCTGAAGATGCCACACACAAAACAAAAATGTCAGTGTGGATTCCTTTCAAAGACAAAGCACTTAAGTGAACGACTATGAACTGAACTTTGAACTTTATTGTATAACCATACGACATACAGATGACACTAACATGGACAAAAGCCACTTTCAACTTCACTGAGTTTGTGTCTGCTATCAGCAATTGGCAACGCACACATGTAAAACTATCCAAATGTTATACATGCGAAATATGTCTATTCAAAGAAAGTATGGGTTTATTAATAGCATCATTTGAAGTAGCAGCAAACAATGACAATAATAGATAACTAAATAAATAATGCTAGTTATGTACCATGTGTCCCAGCTAACATTAGCCAAGGTGTTTAAAAAAATTAAGTAAGAAAAATTGAAGACACGGTGCAAGATACGAATGTAACACCTGCAGTGTTCGGTCGGCAGACTTCTGACAAGCGAACACCATAGGACTTAAAATCGTACTTTGTAGTTTTTTTTTTTTCATCTTATTTTTTCGTTGAACAGCTTGGCTAGCTTAGCTGGGACACCCTATGGAACTATACAAAATAAAACATAAAACACTAGCTAGCTTACATCACCTTCCATTTGAAAAGAACATCAATGAGAATACATAACCAAATACATAACAGCACTTGAGTAAATCACACTCTTAAAAGTTTACACCCTTTGGGTCATATATTGTCCCGCAACAATAATCGCCATCTGTGTTGTCCACATTTCCTTTCTTTAGTGCTGCGAGCGCGGTACTCCTAAGTCACCAACAGCTTGCACGTTATCAGCGTGACACAGCATTCTCGATAGGAAAGTGGTGAGCGCAGAGTTTTCAAGAAAGGAAACGCAAGCAAGGCAGACGATGATTATTGTTGTGGGACAAGATATGCCCCAAAGGTTGTCAACTTTTTAAGAGTGCATGCTTTACATAATAAAGGAATAGTAATACAGAAAGATAAGCCACTCTCAAATCTCTTGAAGTGTCTACCAGTTCAAACGCTATTTTTCTTTCTTGAATGTGGCAGGAAAAACTGCCACATGCTGCTACAATCATGGAGAATCCATTTTCAAAAGACAAATCATGTGGTGCAGCATAAGCTCTAGTGTCAACATGAAACAAGTGGCAGTAAAATTCAGCTATTTAGAGCAAAACCCGACTTATAAAGTTGAAGATACTACATTGCAACTCACAACACTATGATAATGGGTCTTTTCAATCCTTGTCTCAGTAGTATGTGTTGCTGGGCTCATTGGTTGATACTGAACAATTTCAGGCCATACGTGTTATGGCCTGAAATTGTTCAGTCGAATCTTGTAGGCAGAAAACTGTGGCTAAGCCCCAGCAGTTATGCAATAAAGAAACGGCGGCTAAAAATGTCACACTTTTGATTTTCACGTAAAAAAAAATTAAGCTATCATGTATAAAAGCTAAACCTTATAGAATTATTGCTATGCAATTTATTTGTGTCCTCACATGGACAACTGCTCATAAAGTTTCTTTTTAATGCAGTACCTGTAAAAGAGCAGAATTACTTCGCAATTAAAGGGACACTAAAGGCAAATATTAAGTCAATGTAAGTCGTAGATTGAGAACGTCTAAGGCATCAATATTATCGTGAACAGAGCTTCAGTAATAGAGAAATTTACGTAAATGCAGGACACAATTTAAGACTCCCCTGGGACATTCAAGTACTAGCCCAATGACGTAGGCACTCTTCATTATATAATTCTTCCACTAGCACTCAACCCCTCATAATAAAAAGATATTTCAATTGCATTATAAGACGGAAGAAAATGCTACTCGTCCAGTTCTATTCGATTTTTAGAAAAAAGAACTCATTCGTCAAAAGGTTTCCCTTTTGCTCGACTCTGCAGCGCCTGCGCTATTGCATTTCAATAATTTCGTTATCGCGAAGTGCTGCGCTGGTTTAGCTGGCTCGCAAAACTTTCACGAACTGCAAGTAGCAGAGAATGCCATGTCTATGTGATGTTGCAGGATACCTGAACAGTCCACGTCACTTGGCTGTAGTCTCTAGAATACGTGACCAAGAACAGCTGCAGGCAGCAAATCCAATGCACTGCCTTGGCTCAGTTCTCCAAGGCCGTACTTTTGCGTTTTGCGCAAAGGAATGTAGCACTATCTGTTGGGCGCTGTTTTACTCATTGACAGCAGTGAAAGGCGGTGATGGTGTATGCAACGTCACCCCTCCTCCCTTGGGGGCGAGCGATTTGAATTGCACCAAAGGTATGCGGACCCTTCAGACACAATTTTCTCTTAAATGAAGTCTTTTCTCGGCATGAAACAAATGCTGCGAAGTTTGTGGAATGGTATTCTTACAGTCAATTTTGACTTAGTATTTGCCTTGAATGTTCCTTTAACCATGCAGCCTGCAATTGGTGAATGTACTCTGCACCTGAGCTTAGGCCATTACGAAATGCACTCAACTCCAAACCCGACACATGGGCAATGAACTAGTTGATCCTTCCTACACATAACATGTGTTTTCTGAAAGCTCTCAAGGGCAGGTGTGCAGCGTGCACCTGTCACGCCATCCATGACAACGACTTACCTCTGCATGAATGTACCCTCAGTTTTCTATCTTTTCTCTTTTTCATGCTACAGTCGAATCTCATTAATTCAAACATGCATAATTCGAACTTCCGCTTTATTCGAACTGACACTGTGGTCTTGTAAACGTTATGTGCAGTCCATTGGGCGAAAACACCCAGTAATTCAAACGTGCAAGTATTAGCGACGATTAATTCGAACATACCACGCTCCAACAATGCTCTCAGCAACGCGCCAAATCATGTAGTGGCACCTCCTACCAGCATTGGTCTTACCCCACCATAGAGGAAAAGCTTAGGAGAGACCCCTCAATGCAGCACTCAAAGTAAAAAAAGCACACACACACACACACACACACACACACACACACACACACACACACACACACACACACACACAAAACCACAACAGTAACGGAAATTTTACTTTCTTTTAAATGGCAAAGTCGCTGTTTCTGTGTGGCGCTGTAATGCCCTAGCCGCACTAGCAGCAAAATTCGCGTGGCGGGAGGGATCAGTCTTGGACCGATTTTTCACGGCTGACTGCCGAGGGCAAGTGACCCGTGAGCGGAGACAGAGGGCAGAGGTAATTAGCGCCATCCATCAAGTTAAAAGAAAAGCAAATCCACTTCCCTCCCACCCTTCCTCACAACTACGCACCCCTCGCCCACCTTCTCAACTCTCTCGTAACTCCCTCACCTTTGACGGTCTACGCGCATATCGGCCTCGGCGCTGCTGCCGCCTGCTCTGCCAGTCCGGTGCCTGCTTTTTCCTTGAAGTTTCGTTTTCTGCCGTTATAGAGAAGCGAGCGATGGCTGGCACGGGTAGTTTCTTAGTCCTCGCTTGCTATGTGCTTGCACACCGCAGTAGTTCATGACTTGCACCCTCCGTACATCGTGCTACGGTGCACAAATACTTCAAAAACAATTCCTTCGAACAAATTTTTCGGCCCCTTCAAGTTCGAACAATTGAGATTCAGCTGTATAACCCACTTCACACCTGTGCTTTTGCACGTTAACCGACAAGCACAGCATCTTTCATTAACAGAGGATTCCAATCACAGGCAGTCACTTTCTTTATTTTACTTCTTTTCTGTCATTGCATGAAACAAGTTGCGCCTTCATACAAAGGCATGTCTGAGAGAGGGATGAAGAGGCTGAATCCAACACCTTTGATATGGGAAATAGTTTTTTGTTAGCAGCTGTTTACATTAAAATTGAAAGACAAGCAACAATAAAATTCTAACTGACCTGCAGGGCTGATGACAGGCAGGTGCCTTGGTCATTCGCTCCCGTCCACAAGGCACAGCTACCTTGGTTGCCTTGCATCGACAAGTCAGTTCCACCTTCTCGTTGCATGGATAGCAGGGACCTAAAGCCCAGAGGGCCAGCAACATTGTATGCCATACACATTTCTCTGCTAAGTTTTCATGTTCCAGAGAATGCAATAAGACCAGGGTTCTTGCAACAACACACTCATTCGGCTGTGGCTATTACTACTACAAAGGAAAGGTAAAGCAGGGTTCTCAGAATAGAGAGTTTACCTAGACAATTTTTACTTGACTACCATCTAAAAAAAGTTTGCACCTTCTGGCACTTAACTTGTTCCCAAACAATAATCGTCATCTTTCTTGCGTGCCTTCCCTTTCTTTAAAGCACTGCACACGTAATGCATCGTAGGATCATTCCCCACCTGTGGCAAGTTGTTTTTTCATCCACTTTTATTGCCATTAATTTATCATTTCTTTAATTAAATTAGTAAGTACTAGTAATTTCCCATGTGTTTTCCTTGGTGTCTTTGTTTGCTGGCTTCTCATGATATGATTAATAAATATCGGGCCCCTCAGTTAACCACCTTTCTACTCATTCCCTTTCTTTAATGTTTTGTATCCGGTACTTCCAGGTCACTAACGGCAAGCACATTATCAGCGCAACATTGCATTCCTAACGTGAAAGTGGCCAGTGCAGAGTTTTCAAGAAAGGAAACTCAAGTCAGAAAGTGCTCATTGTTTGGGGACAAAGATACACCCCAAATGGAGTAAACTTTATTCAGAGTGTAGGAGAACTTGGCAGGACATAGCAATGCAAGCATGCCAAAAATTAAAGGAAATATGCTTTAGCATTTGTTCCAGTTATATATCACCTGGCAAGTAGGAAGAATCCTAGTTTGTAAATGCACAACAGTGCTGCTGATATGACTACACACTGGCATACAGTTAGCACTTAGTAGTATTAGGACGGATGTGAATTAATATAAAATAGTTAAGTGCACTCCGTTTACTGCTATTCTTTAATGCACTCATAGATGCAGCATGCATGTGCCCATGTGTAACTGTTTAAAATGTCTATCCCTGAAAATTTAAGCCCCTTTTTTTCATACACGAAAGGGGTACATCTGTAAGCCATCTGTATGGTAATACAGTTCAACCTCATTATAAGAAAACTTAGTATAACCGTTACTTTTTTATAGCCTAGGATGACTAATGGCAAATATTTTAGTATTATAAGCACAGTTGTATGACACACAAGTCAATTCCATTACCAAGAGGCTCTTGTATGGTGTGAGCGAACTAGTGTGAAATAACTTCTGATATTACTCCCTTTCGTGTCTGCAACAAAAAAAGTGTATCGGTACTGAAAACAAGTGAAGAAAACAATGTACAGTTTGGCTGTTGATCAACATTGGCACAAAGTTTGCACATTTTTTCAACAATTTCTCCTTAGACAAAACTCCTTTCTTAGAGCGTCCAAGGCCACTCTTGCATGTCAATACAGTTATGCCATGACTCCCTGCCGTTGGCACATGCTAGCATTTCTTACTGCATTGGCATATTGGATGCACAAGTATGCAGCATTCACACTTCTGGACACTTTCGGCCTCACACAACAGCATGCTACACGTTGCGGATTTAATCTGTAACATTGAAGAAAGGAATGCTTGAAACTTTATCCTGATGGTTTGCGAGATTCAGGAGTCTGGAATTGCTAAAGCAGCATCCAGCAGCTGTTTTCCTAGGTAAATATGTGGTGCACAATTGTTGATTATTGATAAGTTTGGAGAAGGAATGATTAATTAGGCCAATACAGTTCTAATAAAGAATCTCACCCATATGACAGCAACTGGAGCAACGATGATTCTTGCAAGCCAAGGAGCGTCCACAGGGCTGCTCACAAGGAGGACACCTGCCATCACAGCACTGAAAGGCCAAAAACAATGAGGGTAACTTGCCCCTTCTCCAAATACTGTTTTCCTAACGTTAGGTTTACTTTATATTTAGCACTTTTTATCACTCAGCAATGGCAGCTGTCATCACTCACACAAATATGATGTACCAACAACATATGCTAGTACAGTTGCCTCCTATACTTACGCAAAATATTGTACAAGCAAGCTGCATCTCTAGACAAGGAAGTCTAGTGTAGGCAAAGGGAGCCAATGCATATGTTGACGCCTCTCTACTTCACTGTTGGACACTTCGGGCAGTTTTTGCAGAGAAACTTTTTAAAACTTAGCACTGTATATTAATATTTCCTCCCAGGAAAATACACACCAAAAGGGTTTGCTCAAACTTCTTTTTGCCTGCATCACACTGCTACATGATGGCAGTGCCGTTGCATCTTTGTGGCTTACACTCTTCAGCTTGTCTAAGAAGTGAAAAACAAGCAAGCCTTTTCCGTCTAACTTTCCCAACCTTGAACAAGCAGAGACTGCTAAAATGAAATTGTGTTCACACTGATCAAGTTTATCATGTTTTTTTGCACAATTACAATCGTAAAAAGGCAATGAAGAGCTTAGAATTGTAGCGTTTAATTTCACGTCAATAAGGCAATGATGAAAAACATACATTCCAAAAAAGAGGCCTTTCCCTCATGAAATGTGAAAATGTCCGAGCAGGTCATAACGAAAGAAAGACAAAGCAAAAAAAAGAAATGTGCAAGCAGGTGCTTACTCTACCACACAATTACATTTGCCACTAAAAACCAGGAAAACAACAAAGTGGCAACCACAACTTGCAAAGGTTGAAACGCCACCGAAAACAGCAAGGGCATCTCAGGCAGGCACCATTCTTATAGTCATTACAGCCTGCCATGCCCACACATTCACCTACAACACCAGTGATCAAGCAACTGCCACTTAACATCCTCACTTATGGTGGGGCTTCAGCTTCTAGGAGTCATAACTTGAATTTGTGTTTTATCCTTTTTGCGCCAAAAGTAACTACGGATTGCCATGAACTAGCCAAAACCCACAGCATGTTGATTGTACGACTCAACACAAGTCGACTAACACGGCTTGCTCCCAACAAGCAAAGTTAAGAAGCTCTGGCCTGGACAAACAGCTTGAAAGCTACAGCTCGGACTCCAGAGATAACACACACAGAAGCAAGAGCAGCAACTTGGGGATGGCACTTAAATTTTATGGCAACATAAAAGGAAAAAAGAAAAAGAAAAAATGTTTAGGGAATTGCATTTCTCACAAGGTAAAATTTAAAAAGAAAAGAGCAATGCCCTTGCCTTGCGACTGCATGGGTGTCTTCGGCAATCTCTAAGCCTTTTGCATTTTGTTTCACAGGTGTACTCCCGGCTACATGGGACCTCTTTTTCTCGTGCTCCACACCGACATCGCTTGGGACGTATCTGAAGGCACTGGAGACAGCAATGTATTGGCAGTTTAGTTACTGGGAGGGAAACGATTGGGAACAACCCATGACTCTTATTTTTCAAGTTACAGATATAGTATATGTGACCGTGCTGCATAACCATACATTTATATATGAATGGTCATGCAGAAAAAATTACATAACCATCATCAGCTCTCTGCATGTTTAGAAACTATCACGTTAATCACCATCTGCAGTCATCTGTATGAACCAGGTAACCTACAATAAAACCTGAAACCGTAAAAAACAACCACAATGCCCAAGAAAAAAACCAAGTATGGTTCATGTATGCTGTATTCTTCGTTTTCTCCAAGTGCGCAAGCCCACAAACAAGTGTGTGTCTATGCAACCATGATGTCTAAGAAAAAGCCAAGAAGCATATTTTACATACACTGTCGTGTTTTTGATTTCTTCAACTGCGCCAAGTCTGCACATGAGTATGAGTCTTCAAGCACACCTACCATGCATGTGTATAGGTGACTTTTATTAAGAAAGAAATAGTTATCAGCAATTTCTATCTTACTTACACACACATGCGCACGCGCACGCACACACGCACACACACGCACACACACAATCAGAAGGTACAATACACCTTTTGATGGCAAGTTTAAGTGCAGCAAGTACTTCTTACACACAAGTTCATTCTTGTGCAGTACAATTGTTGGAAAAAAAAAGACCAAGAATATCTGTGTGCAGGTTATGTACTGACCACTTTGTGCACTACCAGCATATAAGTAGAACACTGTCACTCATTGAAATAAGGGTACTGCATGCTTTGGCTGAACAGCGAATCTGCAAGATATCATCACTTCTATTGTCTGCATTTAAACATCAAGTATCAGAAAAGTACTAGTATAACGCTAAAACATAAGCGTCATAACATAAGTGTCAAGTTACATGTCCCTAGTGACTTATACCCATGTCACATGGCCATGCACAAACACCTTCAGGATAAGGGAGCACGAGACTTCCTAAGGGAGTTCAACCTGAAGAAAGTTGTGGTCGTGCCGCACAGCCAATATCGAGTTATTAAAAGAAACTGCCAAGGGCACATTTAGCGGTGTTTGGTTTTTGTACAAATACGAAATGTAACATATAATTATGTCCGTAGCTATTATAATTAACACTCCTTCCATAAAATATACATTATTCAATATACATGACATGGAAAACATACAAGTTGTTAAAAACCAAAGTGCGCTCCCTATACACAGCAGTGCTGACAGCGACACTAGCCGCCGTGTACTTATCCGAGTCTTTCTTTGCGACGTGGCAAGTACACTCTGCATTCTACGACTAGAACTGCTGCAAACTAGCATGCTCAAAACACAACATTTCGTGCACGGTGAGCTTATGAGCTTTCCTTTTATTTTGTGTACTTTGTTGGTGTCAGTCATGAATGACCACACCAACCACTGCATGACTAGCACGACAGAGGTTACGCTTACATGAACCCAACGCGAGCAAGTCAAGTAAAAAATTTGGGTGACCGAGCCTGACGTGACCACATTTACATGAACTCGCTTCTGACGAGTCTCATCAAGGATGGCACACAGCGTCTAGCCGAGATGTAAATGTGTTCGAACTGGGCCTCTGGTTCACGCTTCATGGGTCTTATCACTATGATTAGGTTGCACTGCACAGTGCTTGTCTTGGCCTTGTCTGAATACCATTCCTACTGCTGGCGCCTAAACCGCGACATCACAGTGGTCCAGCACAAGTCTCAATGCTCACGGGCACGATGCGTTAGCGTTAACATGCAGGCTGCAAACGGGTCAGGCTGGGTCAACCTATCCCTATAGAGTTGGGCTGACTGTGCCCGACTCTACGCTTGTTCAGCCCAACAGGCTAGCGTTTACATAAACTTGACAGGCATATAATCTCCGAGAGGGCTGGGCGTTGTCATTTCCTCACATGGCACATCGCATTGTGGCAGAATTATTAAACTTTAATTGTATTATGGGGCTGTACGTGCCAAAACTACAACCAGGTTACGAGGCATGCCTTGGTGGCAGACTCTGGGTCAATTTTGACACTGTGGTGTTGTTTAATGTGTCCATAAATCTAAATGCACAAGTGTTTTTTTATTTCGCCCCCATTGAAATGCAGCTGCCAGGGCCAGGATCAGGATCAAACCCGCGACCATGAGATATGCCATAGCTGCAAAGCTACCGTGGTGGGCATAGAAGTGTTGATTTGATGTGCAACTGCTTTCGTTGTGTCGCGTAGACCTTATGGTGCGCTTTAGTGCGGCTCTGCTTCTGTATGGCCTGCATAAGTTGTCCGCCTGACAAATATACATGGTGTTTATTTTTCAGAAATAGCAGAAATGTACCATACCCTACCTTGAACTTAGATTTATAGAGTGCCCGCAAGTGCTGTCGTGTCTATAGTAGTAGCGTTTCCTCGCCTTCTCACGTCACCTTCTCCCTATCTCACCTTCCCCTTCCTCTTGTATAGGAACTGCAAGTGAAGAGGTGCGAGGCTGTTGTTCACATGTCTCGTGACTGTGTTGGTTTTACCCATTCTCTGCACCCTCTCCCCCCTCCTGTCTGCCATTCTATGTAGCTTCCCTCTAGTCTTGCACATTACCAGAAAGGCAGGCTCTGCGGTTTCCGCAATGCTTTAGCGGGGAGGTCACAGATACTTACAGCTGTCAAGAAACTAACCTGGGAATGCCGAGGGAGCTCCAGAAGGTACTGCGCACATGCGACACGATGGAAAGGTCCAAGCGAGTTTCTTTCTCACATCGCCTTTCCTCTCTGCCATGCTTCTGTTATGTATACACACGCTCTCAACCACCCCCCAATGCAGTGTGCCAGACAGCAGCAGCAACAGCAGCAGCGGGAAAGTCGAAGGAAGAGACAAAGAAGACTTCGGTTTAAAAATCTGAGGACACCTGAGCACTTTTTATGGTTTGTGAATGTGAAAGAATTATTGTCCAAGTAGACACCACTGAGTGATCCTTCGAGTTACCACTATGGCACTAAGTACCATAGTGGTACTTGGTGCCTGAGCTAGCAAGCAGCAGCAGCCTGCGGTGCCAATGCTGCATGCCACCACCAAAGCTGGCAGGAGTGTGCAGTAGCTATGCCTAGTGCGAGTGAGAGAGAGAGATACGGATCACACACCGGCTTCCAAGAGTGAGGATGACGTGGCATCACGGCGATGTTCTCTCTCCGCACAAGCTACAACACCTGGCGCACTACAGCAGAAGCAGGTGTTCCCTTTCGCCCACTCTGCTCTATCGAGGTGCACTCGTGACGTGGCGTCGCATCCAATGGGAATTTATCTGCTGTTTCGCTGCTGCTGACGACAGATGCTGGCTTTTTTGCTCAATGGGCCATTTAACTCTTCCGCATGAAAAAGTTATTACCATAATGAACTTGGATTTTGCAGAGGAAGTATATGGCAAGGCAGACGAACTTCAACTCAAATAATGCAAGTTTAGACTTAACAAGATATTCACCGACAATTACTCCCTAATGCGAAGTTAGAGCACAACTCTATACGTGTTTTCCTTTCGCAATATATTGGCTGATGCGGACAATCCATCTCATGCGGCACATTACAAATGAAGCAAAGTTTGGCGCGACTTGGGCAGAACGTGGGTGACACATGGGAGCAATTCACAGCAGCTGCCACAGACAGACCTCTGCTCATGCAGCACTTTGTTTCCATACAGACAATGCATGCTACTCTGGCACCATCTAATAGCCATAGTCGCCACAAAGTCCATCTTGCATGACACTACGCTTTTCTTACGCTTTCACCACACCCTCCTCCTCCACGTTCCGTCTCATGGTTCTGCTGCACCCTCCTTTCCTTTGCTTTCCTCCTTGCGCTCTCCTCGCTATCACCGTCTTTCATCTTCCGCTGCACTTTGCGTTTGCTTTCATCCTTCGCCGTGCTGTTTCGCTCAGTTATAAGGAAGACCGCTGATGCTCACCGCAGGAACCTAAAAGCTGCAATCTACAATTTCTTAATTACCGTATTTACACCGAGATAGGTTGAATACAAATACAAGTGGCGCCCTATATAATCAACTCGCCCAGAAATTTAAAAAATAATTCGTGCATAGGTCAACCCATATGTTTGTAGTGAAGCAAATAGCTTTGAACATGAGACACCTTTATCTATCGTAAGCTGGACTGCTGAATCTCGCTGTTCAATTCCACAAGCTAGATCACAAGCCAGTCTGGATGACCACCAGACTGGCTTTACGACAAGCGTGAGGAAGGAACTGCGTTAACTCGATACTTTTGCTAGCTATGTTCATGAATACACCTGGAGATTCTTTGGTCGCGAATGTAGATAGACAGCTTAGTTTGGGCCATAATTTCGAAAAAAGAAAAAGGTCGACTTACATTCAATAAATACGGTAACTCTCTTTTTTAGAACGATGGGGGGCAAAGAATTTGGAGGCAGTCACATTTTCTTCCCATTTCTTCTTTCAATATTGAACATGACACTAAATTTGAAATATTCATTATCGTATTTTAACATTCAATCCAGACAATATAAAAACTGGGCATACTGGGAGCAAAGAAGAGAGAGAAGCTTCCCATGATGAAGTGTGTGAGACAAAGATTAAATGATGGCATGTTACAACAAATACTTATACAGCACAATGTAGCTGATGCTTGCCAGGCGAAGCATGCCATATAAGCATGCACCGTTACTGGCTGCGACGTTCAATTTCATGCTTCGTCATGCTTTTCGTAAGAACCAGAAAAACGGAACAACAGCGTAAGAACAAGAAAAACATAACGAACAGGAAGGTATATTAATGAGGTTCTACTGTATTAGAAATGAACTTTCTTCACATCAACTAGACAATTCAACATATGGTCTTGTGCTGCATTAGAAATGGTAACAAATCTGCTCGTTACTGGAGGGCAGCTGCCTAGGTGGCAGCGCTGACTGCAGTGGTGGATGCCACAAGCGAGCAGCTTGTCACAGGTGTCTCCACAAGGTCCCACATCTTCGGTGCATGGTAGCTCCCACTCTGAAGCAGTAAAGCAACAACATGTCAAAAGTGTACCACGGGTCGATTTCAGGCATCTGGCACTCTGACACATGCCCTAAATAGAAACACTACTCTTTTTCAGATTGTTTCCATTGAAATACGGCCACCATGACAAGGTATCAAAACATTGAGCTCAGTAGCAGAACGCCTTAGCTGCTGGGCCAATAGCAAATGTCAGTAATATGAATAAAATATAACCAAAAGGAAGTAACTAAAGTGTATACCACAAGGTAAAGACGTAAGGCACAAAAATGAGCAGAAGACAATGTAAAATTATGCAGAACCTCGTTCATACGTTCTTGAAAAAATAAATGCAAGGGAAACGTACTAACCTGCAAAACGTATGATTCGAAGTAACTAAACATTTGATGGACTCAACTGTAGTTGATATCTACATGATGCAAAGCATTACACGAATAATTGTGGCACGAGGCAAGAGATGCCGACGTGCATTGCACTGTTGGGGCTTCCATGGCCCTAGATGCATTTTGTTATTTTGCTATTAACGTGACCCTGTGTCACAAAAAATCCAATGTCAGTGTCAGGTGTCGCTTGGTGAAAGATCACTCTGAACAACAACCACATAGGCCCTCTATGTGGCCCAGATGCGTTACTGAACTAATTGAATTCCTCAAAGTAAGATATTTTAGGAAAATCATAATGTACGACCTAAACACGACCTACAGACATGATAGCGTCACGGGTTTATTTTGAACATACCAGAAAACATCATTCTGTTACGCGGACAATCAAACACAAACCCCATTTCCGAGCAGCACAACCCACTTAGTTTCATGCAACAACATCGTTGCGCTTGGCTCCGCGCCTCCGCAAGAAAGCTGCGGTTGCCAGAAGTGCAACAAGCAGCAGCCGGGGATCTTTTAATTCTACCGCATTCCACTCTTAAAGGCGAAGTTTAAGACTTCTGCAAATTTTTGTGTAGCATATTATTAAGATGGTGACAAGAAACTAATATGAAATTGAGCTGGTGGGCGACGTCGGATGCCACGGGAGGAAAATGTGATGCTCACATCACGCCACCTGATGCAGGGTACAGCAGCGCGTTCGAGTTATCGCCTACTAAATGTGTGCAGTATGTTTCCAATGGCACTATGCCCCACGCCCTGTAAAGATGCCTAACGCAAGTGGGTTGGCGGCGATAGCTGTGAACGCGATGTGCAATGACCAGGGAGGCGAATTGCTGGTACCTGAATAAGAAACTGTGTGCGCGCTGGCGTTCTTACGTGAGACGGGCGGATGAGTACTGCAGGGAAGCGGACACAGTGGGCGGCTACTCTTCTGGATCGCGCACACCTTGCGTCTTTTCTTGTTTACATGGAATCTAGCAGCCAGAAAACGTATCATACAATCACAGTTTGGCTACATACTGAACGTTGCTGCCAAAAGATTGCGTTTTCCAAGAACGTAAGAACTGATAAAAAATTACAGGGCCTCTTAAGATCTCTTGTAAGAGGTGAACAACGTAAGCCTACTCTTCCTCCTCTTATCATTTGCCTCTTTCTCTTTTTTTTTTTAGTCATTACTGCTCACTACTAAGCATTTTTAGTAATTTGTAATCAATTGCGGTCATTACAAGCCGTCGTTATACATGTTGGTCATATCATAGTCATCAGTAGTGATTACAAGTCATTTCAGTCATTATTAGTAATTACTGGTCATTACTAAGCATCTTTAATCATTCCTAATCAATTGTAGTCATTACAATTCGTTTTTAGACATATTGGTCATTTCATAGTCATTTGTAGTCATTGCAAGTCATTTCAGTCATTATTAGTGAGTACTAAGCATTTTTAGTCATTTTTAATCAATTGTAGTTGTTACAATTGTCGTTGGACATATTGGTCAATTCATAGTCATTACTAGTCATTACAAGTCATTTCAGTCATTATTAGTCATTGCTGCTCACTAGTAAGCATGTTTAGTCATTTGTAATCAGTTGTGTTCATTGCAAGCCGCTGTTAGATGTATTGGTAATTTCGTAGTCATTACAAGTCATTAGTGGTCATTATTAGTCATTACTAGTCATTCTCTACCAATCTCTATTATAACGTTATCATTCACTAGCTGTCACTATCAATCATTTTTCATTCTTTAATCTATCTTCATATGGCGTGATGATGCTTCGGCGGACACTCCGGCAGTCAGGTCTGCTGACACACACTTCACCACAAGCCTAGAAAGGCATTCACCTTAAAATAAGTGTAACTTTACTGATTCATTTTTTGTGTTCTCGGTCTCGAACGTTGGCGCCGGGAAATCGTGTGTAATAAGATCGTATCAACGAGGTTCTACCGTACTTCCGTCATGCCAAATGCACAATCGGCTTCCTTTGAAACCTGCGACATGAGATGAAGTTGAGCGTATGGTGGAAGACCGTCTGATCAGGATGATACATAGCAAGAAGGAAAGGGCCGAGACACTAACCAAAAAGATTTAAAGGCGTTTTAAGGTTTTAGCTCCCCCGCAGGATCCTTGTTCACTTTTTTTTGGTAGCAGAGCGTGGTGAACAAGGCTCTAGTGGTGGAGTTGAAACATTAAAAACGCTTTTAAATCTATTTGGTCAGTGTCCTCACTCCTTCCTTGTTATAAAAACTATGCAATACGAGAGTCCAGTTTTTTCATCCACTTTAATTTCCACTAATTTATCATTGCTTTAATTTAATTATTAAGTACAAATAATTTCCCCTATGTTGTCCTTGATGTCCTTGTTTGTTGGTTTCTTATAATATGATTGATAAATATCGGGCCCCTCGGTTGACCCCCTTTCTTCTCGTTCATTGCATAACGAAAGTCTCGAATCCGGCAACATTGACGTCTTCAGGTAGCATGTGTGGTTTCATTGACCAGTTGCCTTCACCTAAAAAGATCATGTACTCGAGACACCTGTGGCAGAAAGGTTGTTCCCCATCCGCCGCCAAGGTTTGCGAGTGGTGGCGCTGGCTAACACTTCCAGGGTTAGTTCTAGTAGCAAAACATAAATACCCAAGAAAGTGGATGGGAAAACAGTGCCGCAGTAGCTCAATTGGTAAGAGCATTGTATGTGTAATGTGAAAACGTGGGGCCATTCCCTCACCTGTGGCAAGTTGTTTTTTTATCCCCTTTCATATCTATTAATTTATCATTTCTTTAACCCTTTCGCTGTCACGGACGTACCAGTACATAATCGCGCTTCCCCCCCACAGTGTCACTGACGTACCGGTACATTCTCAATCGTGCATTCAAAATTTCGCGCCTGAGCGCAAAGCTGGCGCTCCTGGATTGGCCACGCCATCTTTTGACTCTTTCTACAAGTTCGTATATTCGCCCCGACCTGTGTTAGTCCACATATTGAAGAGTACAGTGTGACTGACACTCCCCACTTTCTCTTTGCCGAGTGGCGCGGTGGCTCCGCGTTTGCTGGATCATGCGTCACGCGCGTGTGGTTATGGGTTCAAGGGTTGTTCTGCAATCTCCGCTGGTTTGAAGGTTTTTATTTTTCTTCTGTTGATGTGCCTGCTATGGCGCGTCAAGTTCAGGCGCACGTGCCGTTGCCTCTCCAAAAAGGGTGACTCAATTGCTGCTTTCGCTCTCTCGCCGCACCCTCGCTTCAGACTTGCAGCAGTAAACGTAAAGCCCTTAGAAGTTTGTTTAGCCTTTTTCCATCCCCGTCTGTCTTCTTGATCACGCAACGTCCCATTTCTCTCTGCTGTGCGGGCGACTGAAAGCGCATCCTCCCTGCGCGCGGTTACTTTGGGATGGCTCAGCGCGCGGGACCTTCGTCTGCTCATTGGAGCGGTGGCTGAATTCCGATTCAGTATACGAGCCGAGCTCGGATTCGGACTCGGACAGAGTCGCATGCGAGGAAGAGGATTCCGCATCATCAGATTCCGATGTTGAACGGATTTTACAGTCAGGCTGATGATGATGATGATGATGTTTACTAACAGCAGCTGCAGAACACTGAAATGTGCATATTGCATTGACTATGTTATTTTTATACCAATCACAATCAAAAATAAATTGCTATGTTCATTCCCTGTTATGCTCATTCCCTGAAACCAAGCCGACACTGGGGGTGCGTCACGGCCAGAAAGGTCCGACAGCGAAAGGGTTAATTCAGTTATGAAGTACAAGTAATTTCCCCTATGCTGTCTTTGGTGTCTTCATTTGTTGGTTTCTTATGATATGAGAGTCCAGTTGTGATACAATGAATTGTCAGCTTTTAATATTTGCTTTTAGTGTCCCTCTCAAAACAAGGCAAATAAACAAATGAACTGTACAGGAGATCCAGGGAAAACACAGGGAAGGCGGAAGATGGAAATTCAAGACGACGAGAAAAACGAAAAGAAGGTGAAAGCAGGAGCCAACGTTTCAACAAGTCGACTTGTCTTCTTCAAGGCTGTACAAGAGATGTAGTTTTGATCAACCATTTCTTGTACAGTCCTTCATTACGCACAGATTGGCTAAACCAGCAGAACCAGATGAGCATGAAAGAATCGCATGCCTCTCAATTGAGTTATTTTTAAATGATATTGTTTTCAAGTGCACTCACAGCATGCCTGTCACACCAACAAAGAGTCTCAATGGGTGTGTTGCACAAATGTAATAACTGTCCCCAAAAGTGGTCAATTCAAGATACGGCCCAAGCCCTAACTTACTTGACTTTCCACAGGGACACTCCCTAGGGCCTGATCTTGGACAGACCGAGCAAGGGCCCTTGTGACACACACTTTCACACTTGTGCTCTCCACATGACAAGAGCTTACCACAAGCCTGTAAAACACAAAGCAGTGCATCTGCAATTCATCACACCATGCCACTTCACCACAAAGTGCCAATCAAGGTAATAAATAACGTGTTGATAAAATATTTGTGCAGAAACCTTTGAAGACGATCGTCAGAGTAAGCGAAGATGATACTATTTTGTACCACACTGTGCTTGTCTCCAGGCAGCTTTTTTTTATCTTGTCTAGCTGAAGTATCATCGTCTTGTGTGGATGTTGCTCAGCTACAACTTGCAGTCCAGTGCAGGCACGAAAACAAAACTAGGCAGCTTTTGTGTGTAGGCATCAACAGCAAGACACTGCTAGAACTTTGTTGTAAATGCATGTCTAGCTTTAATCATGTATAGTAGTGTTTCACAACATGCAATGCATCACTGAAGGTCGCAAAATTTGTATTTATGTTATACTTACTCAAATCTAATCTTTCTGTGATATTGTTACCTTGTATGCTTAAACATGTCATTCATTGCATTCAATGTATACTTGTTCTTCACACCGGCTTGTGCCCAACTATGACCTGCGATATGTTTAAATACTTTTTCTTTAAATGAGACTTCTATGTACTTCCTCACTGCACCTCTCCTCATTCAATATGGAAATTCGCTGAAAGTGAGACCCCTGCAGCGAAGATGGCCAATCATGGGTGGCACTTACCCAAGAGAAACTTTCCAGTTATAGAGACTGACATCAAAATACTACATGTGCTATTCATTAAGCTTGTAATATAAACAGATAAGAGGAAATGAGAAAGCCACATTAAACTTTAAAGATTAGGTGAGTGGCCATCTGAAGTAACCAAAGGTGCATGTCATCGAATAAACACCAACTCCTAGTTTTCAAGTAACTTTCAACATTACTTGCTGACATAGCATGTCCCCACCATCCTCTCATACTAAGAGAAGCAACAGAAAGATCCCAGGCTCCCTAACTACATTCATTCGCCATGTGTCTAAGCATTAAACATTTCAACTAACTCATTTGATAGCCTTAGCGAGAAAGAGGAAGGTTGACAAGTTACAGGAGACTAAAATGTTTAAAAAATAGTTTCAAAGGAGCTTTTGGTGGAAAAACTTTCAATTTTTTGTACATTAATGCAGTACATAGACAGGGGGCAGCCTTTAGCATACACCACACAGCTGACCTGCAGAATTATCATAACTATGAAGTGGCAGCTATCAATTTCACCACCCACATTTCGACTGTGCAATCAAACAAACGTCCAATTCACTGTTTTCTCACATTTATCATTTTTGTCAGCACACTTGCTCTATTTATTAGAGTCAGCTGTTACCAGGACAGTGACAGACAATAACATAATCAGACATTATAAGTGATGGTAAAGATACCACTTGCCATTTATGATAAAGGGCAATATTTTAAACATTTGTATACCGTGGTAACAGCAATTTTCAATGGCAGCATAACCTGTTAGACACCATCCTGCATTTTACGCACAGGTAGATCTCTTGAGAATCAATAAAAGCAATAGCTCACCTTTTCACATTGCCACAATGGATCAGCACAAGGCCTGTCTGCTTTTGATGCCCCACATAAGCAAGCCTGCCGGCTTTTTCGTGGGCAAGGCTTGCATTCACCTGGAAAAAAAGCACCATAAATCTTAAAACAGTTGTAACTACTATCAACGCCACGTAGAACAAAACAGAGGACATCAGTGTAATTGAATACCAATAAATTTAAAGGATTGCTGTACTTGGGCTACATTATCTACTGCCTATTTACCAAGAGATTGCCCAAAGCTGTAATTTGTCCATAACATGACAACTGAGACTGATCTATATAAAAAATTTACAGAAAGATTTCCGAGAATGCAAAAGTGAATAAAATACTGCGGCTATTACTTTGACATGTTGCTTAGATCCAAATTATAATCTTGTTCTCTGTTTTTAAGTACCTCAAAACTATTGTAGTGTCCCTCAAATGTATATAAGACCTAAAAGAATAAAACAATATTTTGGGGTTCTATTTCCAGAAACTGCAAAATGGCTTATGACGGGCGCCATAGTGAAGGTCTCTGGATTAAGTGTGAACCCCATGGGTTCTTAAACGTGCACACAAAGCACTGTACACGAGTGTTTTTTGCATTCTGCCTCGATCAAAATGTGGCCACTGCAGAGGAAAAATTAACCCCCGCCCTCAAGCCCACCAGTACAACACCGTAGCCACTGAGCTACCATAATGGGCATGGGTTGCAAGCTCCAGTAATGCATGTTTCAAGCAGTCTGCAGTGTACTTTCATGACAATGAATGATGGCACATACCTGCGTGACACGTATGCTGACAGGTGTGCTGACCGCATGAAAGCATCTTCCCACATGGGTTCCCACATGACCAGAGACGAGAACTGCAGCGCCTGGCAGTGGGATCGGCTTTGCCACAATAGCAACTGCTTCGCACCATCTTGGGACAAGGAGGGCATGGGCCTAAAAACAAAACATATCCGGCCCTCACTACACACACCTTACATGCAAAATTGCAGCCTCAAGAAATGTGCACAGTGAACTTAGCTGAATCCACAAAGTAGTAAAGTAATGGCTTACGGCAACAGTTTGTCAGATAGCACTGGCCCTTGTTTAGCCATATGTGCCATGGCCAACTTTTAATCGCAAGGATTATCTGCCCAGAAAGAGCTGACAAATTAACTACACATTAACTCATCTCACTCAACAATGCAATGTTGTTCGTTATGATTCCTTAATTCTAAATGAAATTAAATCATACTTTACCACTGTGTTTTTGCAGTAACATGCAGAAGTGAGAAATGTTTAACATAGATTTTCAATACAACATGCATTCCAAAAGGGTATGCAGCAGTTACAATGTGTGATGCAGTATTCCACATAAAGAAAGAAAAGAAAAAGTGCAGTTGCTCCTGGCAGTAGGTGACTCCCGATTCATTTTTGACAACCTGGAGGTCTAACTTGCACCTAAAGCAAGGTGCACCAGCTTTTCTGTAATCTGCCTCCATCAAAATGTGTCTACAGTGGCAAGGAATGAACACATGAGCTTGTGCTCTGCAGCAGAATGCCACAGTTGAACACTTTGCTACAAAAATTACTTGAACGCTTCAATCATTCAGCTTTGGAATGACGGGTAGTACATGGACTTCTCTTATCTTTCTGCTTATGAATTAGCAAGTTTTGGGGCATTACTTAACAAGCTTTAGCTTTTTCAATTTCCAAGCAATCATATTTTTCTTAATGCATGAAAGCAGTAGGTTTCAGTGCACGTGCATAATCATTGCAAATTGGTGCATCTATAATGCAATATTTTGCTCGAAATGATCAATTTGCAAATCGCAAGGTTGTCCACAGCCAGAAGAATTAAGTTTAGTCAAATCCGTGTAATTACTATTCCCCCGCTGCCAGAACCAGCATACTTGCAGCTCACATAGACATTAACACCAGTGTTCCATCTAGTAATTTTTTTTCAATATTATAACAATGCCCATCGAGCCACCGCAGCAAGTGTGGCTGCACGATTCCCAGTATCAGTCTGCTACAGTGGAAGTGTGAAAGGCTTCGACTGAAACTTCCACATACCTGGATGACACAACAGCAAGCAACGGTGGCCACAGGCGGGCACTAGATTACGTGAGCAGGTCTGGCCGCATGAATGTGGCACCAGCCAAGGGTCATACTCGGGGTTCACCTTCTGGCCACAGAAGCACCGATACTCATTCAGACCCTCCCTACTGCTGTGGTCCTTGCGACACTTCGGGCTGCAAATGTGACAACTAATGTAGTGTAACCAAACACACTGGGCCATACGTGTTACACACAAGGGTTCCTGTATATGCTCCTGTAGGGAGCACAGTTCTCTAAAAGTTTGCTTTCTTGGGATTCAAAGGTATGAGGCAGAGCCACTCCTCACATTTGTGGCAGCCAGGCAATAGGCTACTACAAGCTTTATTCTATACTAAGAGCTTTATTCTTGAATACTACCACTTAAACGAGAAATGCATAAAGATTATGCCCATGAGCCTTGTTGCCATGAAGAGAGTGTTTAACGAGGCTGAAGTGAAAGCTTGCCGCTTAGCTAGATGCCATAGAAGCAATGGAGTCACTTTATGCCATCCAACAGCACCACTGATCTTTTCTCAGTGACAATCCCATCATTTCTGCTGGTTACACTTCCCTGTCATTAATAGTGCAGTTTGGCATATTGTGCATTAAACATAAAACTATCAATATCAAGCATGGTTTCAGAGAAAGCATGCTCCAAAAGGCCACCTCAATGCTCATTTGCAACAGAAAAGAGGCAGCATACCACAGATAGGCATTTGTATGTGCGGCCAATTAAGGTACGATGGACGGGCATTCTTATCCTAGGATTTTAGCAGAGCATAGCATTCAAGGCAGTTCTACAGTTCGGAATAGCACAGCAAATACTAAGGCAAGTTCATTGCAGCAATGGAGTCACTTTATGCCATCCAACAGCACCACTGATCTTTTCTCAGTGACAGTCCCATCATTTCTGCTGGTTACACTTAAGTAACCAGCACACTTAAGTAATGGTAAAGCTAGCACAGCAAAAGCAAAGCAGCTGTAAAGTTGGTTCTTCAGCAAATGACAGTGCAAGCAGCCGTGCGGAAAACCAAGTGCATAACTACCTCCTGTAAGATCGTACACAGGAATGCTACATCAGACTACATGGCGCACCCATGCCACAGGTAGTGTTTTACATGTAAAGATCATTCAGTAATGCAATGCGCCACATTCATTTTTCTCACTTGATAAACAAAACTCAGCAGCATGCTCGTTCACTTTCCTGCAAAATATTTTGAAATCTCACAGCAGCCATTTCATTAAAATGTTTTCCGTTTAACTGGAATTGCAGATATTTATACAAACTACAAACAATGCTGAATGAAACAGTAAGAAGGTGTCAAAGAAGTGCACACAGAAAATTTGGGTCTCGTTTTGCGTTACTAGATGGCAGGTAACCCAGTGATTAGACTATGGAGACTCAACTCCCCAAGAGCATGACAAATAATTAAGTTATCTTTTAATGTGATCAGTACAAGATGTGCGCAACTTCACTACGGCTTAGGACGTGAAAAGGAAAATTCCAAACCTGTTGTGGCAGTCTCGTGGTACCAAATGCCATCGACACCATGCTGCCCACAGCCGAGTAGATTTGGCACTCAACGAGACAAGAGCACGTCCCCCAGCCATTTATAGAAGAAGCAATCAATTGGAACGGCCAATTTTGTAGCTTTTCAGTAACACACACATTATGTGGCCATCAACCGCTGCACTGGAATGACTGGCAGGCTTTTAAGTTGTTTGTAACACCACATGGACCGCTAACACCGCTTTTGGTGATGTGGCGAGCCTTTCTCACGTCCAAAATAGTGCTCTGCTTGATGTGCATTTTGAACAAATCATATGAAAAGTGCTGCAATTATTTGTGGTGCTCTCGAAAAATTGAGGCATTGTATGGCAATTCTGGAGTTGGCAGTTACCTAAAGAAGCAAAGAAAGCGGGAAATAAAATTTTGACATAACTACTTTAAATAATTTCGATATACATTGTATTTAACACTTCTTCATCACCACTGTCAATGAACTGGCCACAACATGTCTGCCCACAGTAGACAGAGTAGACCCTGTACTCCTAAGTATCCGGCTGTTGGTTTCCACGTGAAAAATTTTTTTAAATTCAAGGTCGAGTGCAATGTAGTTGATTTCATAGAGATAGTTGAACATGTACTTTTTTATGATTTGCTTTAGTGCACATGTTCAGCCATCTTTGTAAAACATTCTGCATCTTTAGCTGCTGTGAGCACATGAAGCGAGCTCATGAAAGTCCCAATTACAACAGTTGCAGCTAAGAAAGAGAAAGCTTTAGCATGGGCCTACCTACGATTTCACTATTCAAATACACGTCAAACACAGAAATGCTTTTCTCAGACAATCTCTGGGCCAATTTGAATGAAATTTGTTTCATTTGAGAAAAAAGTTAAATTCTACCAACTAGAAAGCAGAATTATTATTTTTTTACAAAAACTGCCTTAGATTAACAAGCTAAAAAGAAATAGGAACCACAAAGTTCACAAATCCTTAACTCTACACCAAAAACAGATGTCACAATTCTGTAAATTACATCTGTTAGGGCATCTGGAGCAGACAAAAGGGTTACATCAATTTATAGCTCATGTGAAGTTATTACAATGTTTACAGGGGTTTCAGAAAAGTCCTATTTGCAAATTAATGGTATACTTGAGAGCGGTGTGTAACACATCAATTCTTTTCCACTTTAGATGTATTATTAAGTGAACTTTAGAAGAGTTAACTGCTGGGCTAGTTGGTGATCTTGCATACTGAAAAAATTTTGCGCCAAAAAACACAACACACACAAGAAAGACGACAACACCACAGGCGCTACTTCAACTGTTTGATGAGGGTGAAAGCACTCGACATATATAGCCTTCCAAAACACCGCGCATGCGTACAAGGCAACATGGAGTACATATTTTTATCAAAGTAGGCATGATAGAAACTTCAGCTCAGCCTCGTAAAGAAAAACCGATGTATCGCTAACACAGTTAGGACCAGCTTTCTTGATGTAGAAGGCTTCCAATGTTTCACGCGATGTCTGATGTTTGCCTCTACCCAAAATCCTCGCTTCGCGGAACCGTGGAACGCAATCGGTGCAAGCCCTGCAGTGATCCACAAGTCGCTCACCTTCATTATTTTTTATACCTTTTGCATGTTCCCTAAGCCGGTCGTTGACACAACGCCCCGTCTGTCCAATGTAGGATTTTCCGCAGGACAGAGGAATTTCATATACGACTATGTGGCACACTTTACGAAACGCTGGCCATGCTTCTTCTGACAGCCAGGCCTTTGGCTTTCGCAAGTTATGCGACAGCTTAGCTGGGCAAGCTTTTGGGGAGCGGAGAACACCACCGGTACATTGTTAGCGATACATCGGTTTTTCTTTACGAGGCTGAGCTGAAGTTTCTATCACGCCTACTTTGATAAAACTATGTACTCCATGTTGCCTTGTACGCATGCGCGGTGTTTTGGAAGGCTATATATGTCGAGTGCTTTCACCCTCATTAAACAGTTGAAGTAGCGCCCGTGGTGTTGTCGTCTTTCTTGTGTGTGTTGTGTTTTTTGGCGCAAAATTTTTTCGGTATTAAGTGAAGTTTACAGAATTCTGATATATTTTTTAATTACCGAGTTAGAGTCATAATCTTTCTTGCAATTTTCAGGAATTCTTCTAAAAGCATTTTGACACAAATTAAAAATCCACTTCCTAGAGTCAATAGATATTAGCTTTTCCTTTTTTTTAAAATGCAACAAACCTCATTAATATCACTGCCGTTGTTTCTGAGAAAAAACAATTTCTCCGTTTGTATGACCACTCGAAAGCCTGGTGTCAGACAAGCTGAAATGCTAGGCTATACCAGAGGAAGCCACATGTGGCAAAGGTGCTGAAGAGGGTACTGATTGTGCCAGGGCGCTCGGTTATGCCTGCCATGTTAAAAAAGTTTCACAGACTGGCAAATCAGTTCTTTGGAATCTCGCGAGGTGGAGGAATTATCATGAAAGGGAAAGATAGACGTCCACCCGAATGTAGCACGAAGCTACAAAGGAAACCCATATGGGTTCTTTCTGAGAAAACCATGTAGGTTTCCTTTGTAGCTTTGTGCTACATTCGGGAGGATGACAATTATTCCCTTTCAGTCACAGATAGATAAAAAGAAAAGAGGGAGATACCTTGCTTACACAAATCTGTAGATCTAAATTGTAAAATAGTCAGCTCAACAGGATTGTAATAACTATAAACTGAGGGTACTCACGTAAGTTGGAAGTTTTTCTCTTAGTATCTTGTACTCTCCTGTGGATCTACTTGGCAATAGAGCTGCCACTCAAAAATAAAATATGAAACTTACCAGTGCCACTGCAATTTCTGTTGAGCTATATCTTCTTGTTGTTGCTGTTGCTGCTGAAACATGCTGTCTTTGGCCCATTTCTGCACACAGCTGAGATGCAGAATACCATAACATCCCCCACATGACCAGACCTGAGAGCAAAAATAATTTGCATTATTTTGCTGAATGCCCTAACATCTCTTCCTTTTTTACTCACCTTCTCAGTTCTCTTTATTGACTCAATACAAATAAGGCACACTACAGCCCCAGACACAAGGTTGTCGGTCAAAAACTGGACAGTTCTTTGCAGATCGCCTGATCCCACATCATTCAGTTCTGAAAGGCAGTTAAAACACAGAATGAGCATAATAGACTCCAGACGAGCTACTATGGTCAAAAAGTTCTACACCTGAGAGACCATTCAAAATTTTGAAACTCGATTGAAAGTGCTGCAATCCAGACTTGCAAGTGTGCAGTCTTTTGTTTTTCCCCATACTGTGCAGGCTTCTTTCAGAGCCCAGAAGAAAGAACCACAGAAAAGATAACGCCATGGAAACGAACTTTATTTTGTGCTCTGAGCCTTTGGCGCCGACTAGGAGGGGGGGGGAGCAGGAGCAGAGCGCCCCCTCCCCCACATAATTTGTCCTTACCAGAGTTCTGTTACCCAGATCATTTGAGGTTTCTTTGGAGTTGCCTCTAGCTTTCCACTTAAATTTTATTGTGGTAAAAGCTTACTGCATCATTGTCAGTGCAGATGTGCATAGCTTTTAATTGATGCTTCCACTTGATTTCTGCAATTCCTGACAATAAGAGGAAAAGCTCGTTGGAAGCGCCAGCGACGGCTACCTCATCCGTATCTTTAACAACATTTTTTGAAATTTCCATTATGAAAACCATGCACAAACACAATATATTTAAATATATACACAGGTCAAAGTTTATTATACTTTTTCATGAGAAGAAGGTAACCCACTAAAAATTATTTCTAATGGTATGGATAGCCTATTCTTAGATAATGAATATGTTGCTGTATGTTAGCTTCATTTCAAATTGCTTTCGTTACTTTTTTGATCCTGAAAAAAACCTGCAGACTTCAGTGACCTTTCTGTAGAATCTTTTATCAATGGTGTGTGAAATGCACATGAATGATATGAGTCTCAGTATTGCTTCCTTTTTCAGTAGGCAATACTAACGACTCACAAAAAAAGAAAAAGTAACCTCTTCTTTATTAGGGACAGAAACAACGCCACTTGCATGCAGAGGTAATATATATATATATATATATATATATATATATATATATATATATATATATATATATATATATATGTATTTATATTTATAATACATATAGCAACTAGTATATACATATAAATATGTATAATTTACTCAGTAACTAAACTTGAGGCCGAGCCGTATTCACTCGAAATCAGAATAACAGCCGTCATTTGCATCAGCCACCATACTTGGACTCACAGTGGAAAAAAAAGGAAGGGGGCTGCAGTTTTGCTGGGAAGGGGAAGCAGTACTGTGATAGCGAAGTTTAAAACGATTACTCGAAGGAAAATCGTTACCGTATAAATTCGTGTAATGGCCACACCCCCAACTTAACAGCCAATATTTTTTAAAAATCCAACCCAGAAGCAATCAGATTCGGTGCACCGATTCCGATCATGCTCAACAGCAAAATCTTGCGCACAGCGTACTTTTTCGCATCGCTACTGGATAGTGAGAGGAGGCGATCACCATACGTATGGCGGATTTCATACCTGTATTGGAAAAATTTGGTCAAATAGGCCAGTCCCATGCAAGGCTCGTCAAAATTGCAACAAAAAAGTGCGGCCTTTACATGAGCGCATACATTAGTTATATGGGCAATGTAAATTATGGTAAACATTCACTTACTAATTAAAACAACAATCATAGTCTAATGCACAGACCATTTAAAACTCTAAATATCTGACTGGATGACCACGAGCCCTCGCTGTCACAACACTGGGATATGAAGATCGCCAGCAGAAGGGGCGAATGATTCGTACAGCCATGCGATTCACCGCAACTCCGCAAATTAAATTCATCATCATCTGCCTATGTTTATGCTCAGTATAGGACAGCCTCTGTAATTGATCTCCAATTACCACTGTCTCATGACTAGACTAGGCGATCTGCAACACTAGGGACACAGAAAGACAGCCTGGAAAGGAATACAGTGACATGAAGTTTGCAGCCATCCCTACTCACCCTTGCCCTTTATTATTGCACCGACCAATGATTAACTACAATTATAGACGGCTCGTGGGCCGCATAAGTGTCAGCGGTGCACACTCATTCGCAGATACAGCAGGCATAGGAGACAAGGCACACACTTTCCTTCCCAAGCGCATGTTCGATGATGTGACCTCCAACTAACCTGAATATTGAGCGCATGGGAATATAATGCCCATCAAAAGCCACCATCTTTTTCGGCTCACTGTAACGTGCTTTTTCTCGCACCCACGATGTATGGGTAGCTCATTCATTTGACTTTTGAACTCTATATGGAACTTCAAGGCGACGACGAGGAATAAAATGAGAAATAGAAAACATGAGTCGAGCTCGCCTTTACCATGGCTACAGACGTCGCAATGTGCACCCGCTACAAACACAGGATGAGCACCAACAACAAAACCAATAGTGGGCACATCGCTTACCGGTACTTTGCCAGAACCCGTCCGACGCTGAGAAGGAAGTGTATTTTCCGCCGTGTAAGCACCAGCAGAAACATAACACAAGGCACGCGGGAAGGCAGCATACGCGAAGGGACAAGCCATCTCGGATTCAAAGCTTGAACCCGGAGCAGATTACCCCCAAAATAAAGTGCACAACACGTGTATGTGGTACTCCTCAGGCGTGTGAACAACCAAGTGCAGATACTACAAACTCTGAGAAAATGTGCATATGGTTCTTTGCGGCTGTCTTGCGTATCTGGCGTAACTGACTAATCCGGAAAATTGTTTGCTTTCGTTCTAATGGAGGGGTCCACCTTCTTGAACGTTGCATGGCGATGAGTCTTGATAAAAGAAAGAAGTGGGGAGCTATCGCATAGCTGTCATCCATTCTGTACCAGGGTGCCAGTTTTACACAGAGAGAGTAAGGCATACATGAAGTATTCGGTTGGGAAAATTTATCAGGCGCTAAAACGATGCAAGGAGACAGTGAGGGAAGCTTCAAGCAAACCACCTGGCTTAGAAAACGCATGAAGTCCTACAAAGGAACGAGAATCGGCTACATAACAGAGCAAGTAGGGTGAGTATGCAAAGAGGCTTGGTTTTGCTATTTGTAAATACCTCCAGCCTATGCTATGCATTTTCCTTATCAATTTTTACTTCTCACATGCTTTATCAGCTGCTCAATAACGCAATCCACAGTGTTCCTACTTGCTCTCATGTCTTTTTGCACTTTTGAGATATTGCTGTGTTTTATTATATATTGAATTATTTATTAATATGGTTGTTCATTTGTGTGCCTGATAACTTATTACCGTATAATATTTTATTCCAGTGAAGGGAAAGGAATGAAGCCAATGGCATAAGGCATGCTCTGACAAGTAATTAAACTATTGCGTTATGGAGTCCCATTGCCTTATGCTAATAATTATGGTCATAAGTTGTGTTCAGAAATTGTTATACGTAGTGCAATTTTTATGTATGTCATGTCTTATCTTTTCAAATGGCCTTTTGTCAAGGAAATATTTCTTGATTGTGTGTATGTATTAAAAGATTCAGAAGGCGTTACATGGCTCTTCTCATTGATGTGTATTTGTGCGACTTAATACACACAAAACACATATATCATCCTTAAGTGTTTACCTGAATTCCCTTGTCGTATGGCTCATCCGAGAGACACGAGTCTCTTGAGTCTCTTGGTGGCGCGGACTCGGGCTCCAAAATTGAACTTTATCTCTTACTATGAGGTCTTGTAACTACTCACATAAGGGCTTATCTTTGGTGGTCATATTAAGTATATATATATATATATATATATATATATATATATATATATATATATTCTGTAAGCTGATTGGGCCTCAGCCACCTCCTGGGAAAAATGAAAACTTTCTGCCTATGCTTTGAGCGCACCCTACAATTTTGGAAGCATGACTTATGCCCTAAAGCAAATGTCTGGCATTTTAGATAATAAAAGGTAGCTAATTACCTAAATTATCACACTTCCAAAAATTTAGTAACTCAGGATAACTATGAATGAGATATTGTTGATCTTATTAGTCTAAAATGTGCCACTTTACTTTGAAAGTTTGGTTCCATTACGAGAAACACATGGTGCATGTATATTGTGCACATGCTTATATACAGGGTGTTTCAGCAAACCCTTTCACATTTTTTTAAAGGTTGCCTGTGGCAGATATCACTATTATAGTTTACGAGCCGGTGTACTCGAAGCAGCGGACAAGACTTGCACAAAAAAATTAAATGCAAAATCGACTAATAAACAAGAATTCACGAGTTAACTTTTTAGCTAATTATGTTATGACCCATATTGCAATTTACAAATGCTAGCAGTGGACTTCACAAGGGGGATTCACTTGGAACGAATTCTCAGGACGACACCAGTTTCGAGACATAAGTTCCCGAACTTTGCGGAGAAATGCATTGGTGTTCCAGTTACTTGTGTGCTTCAGTGTGTGAAACGACATTTTGTTAAAAAATTAACTGGAACGCCAATGCATTTCTCCGCAAAGTTCGGGAATTTATATCTCGAAACTGGTGTGATCTCGAAAATTCGTTACAAATGGATCTGCCTTGCGAACTCCACGGCTAGAATTTGTAAATTGCAATATGGGCCACAATGTAATTCATTAAAAACGTAATTAGTGCATTTTTATTAATTAGTAGATTTTGCATCTCAATTTCTTGTGCAAGTATTGTCCGCCGCTTCGAGTAGACCAGCTCATGAACTAGAATTGTAATATCTGCCACAGGCAACTCTTAAAGATTTTTGAAAGTGTTCGCTGAAATGCCCTGTATATGTACATATAGGGAGGAAGTGCTGGAAGGGGCCGTCATCAGTCTCACTGTTGGCATTCTTCAGCCACAGTGATGAAAGCAATGCTCTGTAAAACACTGTTGTGCGAAATCCTAAAAAAACAGCCTACAATGGCAGACCATGAGACCCACGCATGTCACTTCAGCTTTGAGAAGACAACAAGAAGCGGACCCTGAGGTTATTTCTTTTACAGTGACCATGACCGAAGTAAAACCCCACAAAGCACTTGTAGTGACTGTCTTAGGCATTGTTACGAATGTCCTGCATATATCCTCCCCTGCTTTCACTTCCAGTGTGAGAAAAAGCGAACGGCAAATTTGATATGAGTAAAACAAGCAGTTGCAGCTACGAAAAAATTCATGTAAGCCTAATTTAAACAAGTCTAGTACTACATTTTACGAAATTATGCATGAGAACTCAAGAGAACCAACACTTGCACCACTTGGTAACAAATTAAACATCTTGAATTTGAGCAGTGGGCTGAAGACGGTAACAGAAAGAATGATGAAACCCAGCACCCACTACATCCTTACATTCATGCTGACAGCTATTCTGTTATGTGCCAACTTATACATTTTTCATACATGATGACTGGCAATAGTAGTGGTAGCAGACTCTACAGTATTCGATATTTCTCAGCAAAGAGCTTGTGAAAAATGTAGGATGCGCTTCGATTTCTTTTACACGTAGCAAATGTCAGTGGTCCCCATCGCATATATTGCCCCACGTACCTTTCCTTCGAATACAAGCATTTTTCCATTTAACGCCTTCCGACCAAACCACCTTGGCGCACAGACACTTAAGGGCTTGTTAAAATGCACACCGACCTGAGTAAGAACCAACGACGCGAGAAAGGATTCCCTCCGTCTCAAGCTCTTCCTCTGAAGACGACCGATCGTCTCGAGACTGTGGCAGAAATTTTTCCACGTTCGCCTGTATTTTAGCACAGGCTTCTTCGAATTTCCGGTTAACCACCGGCGCTGAAGACTTCGTGTCGGCGTCTCCATTCCTCGCAGCTCTTGACGAAGCCGGTAATGCTGTTCGTTGTGTTTGCAAAGGCACTCCCCAAGCATTGTATCTTTTCTCGGAATCATCTCGTCTCTGGCGGCCGCGTCCACCTCTGCCACGGCCAGCCGTCCGCGGTTGATCCATGCCTGGAGAAGAATGTTCAGCAAGAAAAGCACGGCTGGGAACACATCTACGTCACCACAAGCTACCGTGCTGCACAAGAAGCCCGACAGTTTGCCTCTTTAAGCGTTTGTTGCACTCTGCTCTTGGCACAGTCAAATACCATTAATGCTCAGCAGGCAACTCTGCGTAGCAAAAACTCGGAGAATGGGGAGCAAGGAGGCGTAGCAAATCCACGGTCAACGACAAACGTTTAGTACAGCACGGGGAAGACACGCAAACCACGCAATAGTAACTGCAACAGCAAGACTTGAATTTTACGAATCGGAACCATATACTGACCTGCGTGTAAAAATGCAGAGGCGGCTTGTCTGCTTCCTACAACTCTGCCACGGTCGCAGTCCGGGCTACGGGCAGATAAGTACACTAAACATTTAAATTGCGTTTCGATGATCTGTGGATACACGAAGCGAACCTACCAGCCGATCGGCTGCTCGCCAACGTGAACGCGTGAATCGCCGCATCAGCGCTGACTGCGGAGCATTTACATATCAAGAGTAGGGTACAACCTCACCTTCAGACATACAGATATATACATATAGAGCGTTTCATTGGATAAAACTTATCACGTGACAAAATACAGCCATGTTCCTGTTTGTGCGCACATACATCTGCTGGTTCTGCTACGGTGTCTCCGCTCTTGACCGCATGTGGTTTATTTTTGAGTTGTCCAGCAAAAACGTGGGAACTGCAGGCATTGAAACATTAAATTGGCTGGCACAAAATCTTATCAGAAATGTCACACAATTTCACTAATTCGTCTCTGTAAAGAAACGAGCACAAAAGTCACGGATGAATTTCTTTAGGAAAACTTCATGAGGTAATAGTGTCATGTCAACATTGATGCTGGCCATGCTATGATGTCACAATAAATAACAGTTTCTTCCCGTCCGAGGTCTCACTTCTTTTTTGCACTGTGTGATGTGTAGTATGTATCTCCAAGCTAGTATCCGGGGCTAGCACAGCTGAAGTTTGAGACGTGTTATAGCGATAAATACAGGCAACGAAATTATTGCATCGCGTCAAGTTTCCCGTTATACTTTCGTTCGAAACTTGTTCGACGTTCGCAAAAGCAAGCGCTAAACGGCGTCCCGCGAACCGCGGTTATCGGATGCTCGCTTTACATTGGCCACTACCTCTGTGACGTCGCCAACGTCATTTCTACGATAATGTGCTATTCAAGATGGCGGCAGAAGGTAGCGTTTAGTTCTGTCTGGCGAAAGGAATTTCGATCATTTCTTCACTTTGGGGCGTGAAAATTATGCCGAAAAGACGAAATGGTGAAATCCCGCTACCTTCCGGATGGGACATCGGAACCGACTACGACGGCAAGATCTATTTCATCGACCACATCAACAAACAGACGACATGGATTGATCCTAGAGACAGGTAAGCGAGGGTACGGCCAAAGGAATGTGCGTTCCCCGTGAAGGCCCCCTCGGGCTAAAGGCCCAATGTTCTCCAGATTTTTGCGCTTGATCGTCGCCGAATGTGCGCCGTACTCGTTGTCGGCAACAACTACTGTGTGTTCTGCGGGATGTCACAGAAAAAAATGCCTTCAACGACGGCGTTTCCATTTCGGATGTACCGAGGAAGAGATAAAAAACAAAAATGAAAGGAAAGAGGAGCATTCGAAGGAATGTCGTTGCCGCACACAGATGAGATGCGGGTTTGCTGGAGCGCGTTGTGTTGCGTCAACAAAAACAAGTTACCATAGGAGTACTGTGACAAGAGGTCCAGGGTTCGGATTACATTCGACATTCTGTCCCCATTTCCCCGAACAGGCCTTTCGTGAGCAGCTAGCGGCACCGGCGGCAATTTTTTTTATTATGATTCATTTCTTTTTCTTTCGAGGACGGGGCCTCGCGGCAGCTACTTAGCGCGGCGACTAGGACTAAAGAAAATATGCGGCTTGTTTGGCACGCGTGATGCCATCGCGTTTCGGCAACAGCGGACGGAATGCGCTGTGTTGCTACCCTTGTTAACCACTCGGCGAAAACTTTTTGACTCCTCCGTGTCGGTGGCGTAGACGCTCACTCCGAGTGCGTCGGCAGTATGTCTGCGAAGCAAGTTTTTCGCGAGCAACAAAGTTGACCGACGATCGACACCCATGTGCTCGCGTGCGGTGTCTGCTTGTTTCAGCCGGCTGTTCGGCGCTCCTGAGCACTGTCCTTGCGAGTGCTCCTTGTGTCTACCGTGTTAGAAACTTGGGCTCGTCAAAGATCGGGCGTCGAGGTACGCCCGCACGATTTTGCTGTTCCCGGTGCGCAGGCCGAACGCTGTTCTAGGTCAGTTGCCGCGTGCATTCAGGAAGGTCGAACGTCCCGAACGCGCTGGCACAGAATGCAGCAGCAGTTTGCCGCATTCGTCGTCTTGCTCAGATACTGCGGCTCGCACGGAACACACGGAAACGGGTGCCGCCGTGCACGATAGGGTCGCCCGCGAGTGTGAGCGTTTTTAGATACGCGTAGGAAAAGAAGGAAGGCATGAGAGACGGCGGTGGCCCAAGCCAGCGCTTCCTTCGCATTCCAAGAAAAGGGCCCGAAAAAATGATGTCAATGAGAACGGGTGAAACGTCAGCGCGAGGAATGTTAGCGGTGCTCGGCGGACGCCTATCTCTAATGGCACCCCCCCCCCCCCCCCCCGCACGCCGTAATAAACACACACGCATGGCAGAGCGCGCTTCGCGCGCGCGTCGCCGTCGCGGCTTTTGTTGTAGTGCCTTTTCTCTCGCCGAAATTCCGTTCACTTTCTCTCGCCCGCGCTTTGTATTTCTCTTTTTTCGCGCCTGGAATGAGCGTCAGCATGCGCGTACCGATAAGCTGAGGTGCGAGTTCCCGCCGCAAGTGGCCGGCTCCTGTGCACTGCCGTGAAGCAGGTCGCAGTCCGCACTAGGAATTAAACAAAAAAGAGAGAGAAAGGAAAAACGAGGTTGCTCTGTGCCACGGCTTCGTAATCTATGAGTGGTGTCAGTTTTTCTGTGTTGCCCATAACTTGACTGACAGTTCCCTCGCCCCCCCCCTTTTTTTTTTCCTTGCTTGCGTCAGTTTTCACGCCGTGGTCGCGAACTTCAGCTTTGTGCACTTGACCCCTGAGCATACTGAAGTAAGATTTGACATTAAGGTTGATTTCTCTTTAACCCGCTCAGGTACATAAGCGAATGAGCCGAGAAATTATCGATGTGTAGCATATTGTTCTTTATTTGGGCCTTCGAAACAATACTGAAATGCTTTTCAAAAATATATTTCCGATAGCTTGTAGGTTGTACCTTGGAACATATGTGTCCTTATGAACCATACTTAAGGGAGTTGAACATTTACGTGGGCTTCTTAGCTGCTGTAAAGCTCCTTGGAATAGGGAAGTGCAAGTGAACATTGCAAATGCTGCAGCAGGTTAATATGTGGTTTTTGAGTTTTGGCATGGGGAAGTGTCTTGTCTTGAGCACATTCTTATGTTCTTGTGTATCTGCCCAAGACTTATGCGCTGCTCTCAGATGAAAAAGTTTCAATGAGAAACTGCGACTGCTTGGCAGAACTGCAGCGACGTCAGAGCGGGCGTAGTAGGCTCGTCAGCTTGCGGTTTGACGTGCATGATGTAGACAATGTTTACTCCTATGTCCAAGAATTCAAGGAACACTTGAAGTCAGTATTTTCTTTAACTTCCAGTCCGCTTTGTAAGTTACCTTTCAGCAGACAGGACGTGATAGCTTGCCAGAAGGTTGACAACTTGAAAGACCTTGATTTTTTTCTGCCAATGTTATGAAGATGTTCCCATTTTGCTCAGCATACCAAATTCTATCTTTTACAAGCACTTTTACGAAGCACTCCAGCTTCATAACGTAAAATATTTTTTTGTTATGAAGATCAGCTGGTTGTTTGCACTGGAGATATTTCCCTGCATCACACGCAGCAATGAGTTTTGATTTGTTGTTTTGGATGTCTACTTCCATTTGATGGCCTGTTGATTACACACATAGTTTTTGGGAGCAGTGGTTGCGAGATTTTTGGCTGACACACCTTCTCTCTTTCACTTTTTCGGTGCCTTTGAATATTCTGTTTCCTTGGGTTGTTCTGCCTCTATTTCGGGACGAACGTAGTCAAAAATCCTTTTTGTCAAGTTGTAAAGCAGGCTCATTGTCGTAGTCCAGCAAAATCTTATGGAATTTTTTTCTTACAGTATGAAGATGAAAAATTTGCTTTGTTTTCCTGTCATAATATTTAAGAATAACAGCTTTTATCTAAAATAAACCAGCTCATACGTAAAGGCACAAAACATGCAAATTTATTAATTTCAAGCAGCTATTAGAAAATGAAAATGCCACCCCCAAGCGAACGCCGCCAGTTGGCATCCAGCATTCTGTCATGGTACACTGGGACACATATGTCCCAATGCCTCTTTCTTGGTAAAAAAGTATTTTGTACTCATTTAAATTAAAGAATCTTTATTAGTTAAGAACCCTAGATCATTAAACTTCATGTTCCATACATTATCTTCCTACATATATTAGAAAAATCTGCCAAACTAGTATTTAATTTGTCAATTGTAGTGCAACTCCACCACCGTTTCGTCAGTGTTTTGTCATATAGTTGTCAATTGAAAGAAATTATTTTGATAATGGAAGCTAACTAGTTCTGTAAATTGCCCTCAGTAGGTTTGTAGGGGCAAAACAAGTATTGAGATGTTTCAAATTCGGGGACACATGTGTCTCATGTGCATTAAGGGTTTTAACTGTTGTCACCATCACCAGCCACTCTGAACTCTGAAAACGCGTCTTTTTTTTGGGGGGGGGGGGGGGGCAGTCACTGCTAGTGTGTTGGAGGAGTGCTTGAACTCCAGTACTTCCAGAAAACTTGTTTCAATCTGCACAGCCCCGTCGTAAGCTCACTTTAACTACAGCAATCTTACATTACAGAAATAGCCAAAGGCATATTTGATATAGTCATTCATCTATTTTGCCAACAGTGAATTTTAGTTCTTTTGGAAGGCTTATTTACAGACAAGTTGCTCACGTTTTATCAGTTACATATAGGAAAATTAAAATATCCTCTTTATCTCCTAATCTGTGCTTAGTACAGGCAAGAAACCTGAGGAGTCATGCATTTATTCAGGACCTACCTTTTACCCTGTGTAGAGACAGTAACATTCACTGCACTTATTTTATTTTGCATATATACAATATTTTATTCCAAAACAAATATAATAATAAACTTAGGCAATATATAAAAAGTATGACATACCTTTATGCTATGTCACTGCAAAAGCATTCTGGTACCAGCATGCTGCGTTCCTTCTGCAATTTTTAATTATTTTGCTTATTTAATCTGCAGCAGTGCATTGTTGTTTTTCTTCCGTGAGTTCTTCCCACATTCATTATTTATTTTTTATTTTTTTTCTTTAAAAGTCATCATCCAGTCCATGGCTGAAGCATATTGTACTTGGGCTTGGTTATTTGTCACTGTCTGCCTTAAATGTTGTGAGCTTAGCTTGGAGATGGTAGTAAATCTTTGTCCTGAGAGCTTATTCAAGCCACTTTCTACTTCTTGGCAGCATTAATTGATTTGTCTTTATTGTTATTTTTTATCTGTGGGCATATAAATTTAGGTGAATTTTATCCTGACAGGTCACTGTAAGCAATCTTGTATAAAGTCGGTAATTGTAAGCAGGAGCTTTAATTATTGAGAGTGAATTTGGATTTGTATGCTACAGTAAAGTATCTTAATGGAGTTCATTAGGTGACTCGTGAGTGCTTCTGGCAGAATTTTACCTGTATTGTATAGATTAGCTGACCTTACGAAGGGAATAGGCAATTAGGTTCACTGCCAAGCACTTCGAATGAGCACTTACCCACTACTCACCAAAAAATGGCTGTAATCAGCCCGCATGAAGTGTTGTTTCTTTGTTATACCAGTAAAAATAGAAAATGAAAGAGCAGCGCATGTGCCAATTTTTTGTCACCTGTCTTCTGCAGCACCATTATCTTCCCACTTTAGATCTTTAATAGCATTCTCTTCATGCTTCAGCTTGGTGCATGTCTCACCTTGTAATTGCACATGTCATTCTGCAAATGTGTATGTGGTTAAAAGGGTATGAATGTGAGCTAGTTGGTATGAATCCATTGGTGGAAAAACAACACGAAATAAACATTAACAAGGGAGGAATGTATGGGGTGTTGCGGGGGTGCATTTCCATTTGCAGGAAGGTTGCTTCGTTTTTCCCTGTGCTATCAGTGGGGTCTGATCAGTGCCCCCCCATTGTTCTGTTTTTTTGAATGGCTCCAGGTTGACAAAGCCACAGTCATTTGCAGATTGCTTAGGTAATGAACTTCCCTTTGGCTGGGAGGAATGCTACGATGAGCAAGTTGGCGTTTACTACGTTGACCATTCGAACAGTGAGTTTTTCACGCTCATGCACTTTTCCATTGCCTTGGTGAAGTACCAGATGATTTGTGTGACAAGGCTGGATTATGCAGGCTGATAGAAGATATCTGGTGGATTTTTGATGCTTCTGAGGCAGGAAATTTAAAAGGAACAAAGAGATACGGGGCACAAAAACACACTAAAGTGTTTTTAGTCTGTCCTCATGCCCTGTTTTTTATTGGTTCATGCTTATGAATTGGACAGCTGCCAAAGTTCCTGAACCAAAATTTTACATGAGCATTGAATCATCTAACCATTGTCACACCACCTCTGCTTTTACCTCTGTAATACTACGTGGGTTTGGTGCTCTTTGGCCTGAACTGGCCCTTGAGCCATGAAAACCCATTAATCAATCAATGCTTGATATCTGCCATCACATGATCTACACCTTAAAGATTGCCATCTTTCAAGCTTGTTTCATGCCCTAGGCATCTGAGTCGTAGCTCGTTGTGCGGGCAAATTTACACAAAACCTTCCTTTTCTGCCAAAAGACCACCCCAATTTTTTACATGCAGAGAGGTGTTTGGCTCTGAACAAGTTAACATTTCAATTTTTCAACTGCAGGCATTTCTGTTTATGTAGCGTACCAACTTCTTGAAATGTGATGTGTAGTCCTAACATGTACACCTGCTTCTTGGAAGTAGTTCTTAGATGCAGTGTCCTTGGCAATTTTTTTTTATTCTTTATCATATTCACGCACTTTGTGTAACTGCATGCATTGTGTGCAAATTTCAGCCTGACTGGCAGTTTAAAGCATGCTTAAAGGGACACTAAAGGCAAATATTAAATCAAGCTAAAGTAGTGATAGTTTAGTGCTCGAGAACACCTGAGGCATCAATATTTTCTCAAACTGAGCTTTAGTAATTGAGAAATTCAGGTAAATGTAGAACACGATTAAATACTTTTCCGGGACATCCAAGTACTAGTCCGATGACCAAGGCACTCTTCATAAAATTTATGTTACTAGTACTGAACCACTCGTAATAAAAAGATCATTGTATTGAATTATAAGACAAAAGGAAAATGCTGCTTGTCCAGTTCTATTCAATCTTTAGGGGAAAAAAGTTAATTGGAGTTACCCTTGACAACTATGCGGGCGGTCGAGAGGTTTCGTTTTCTCCACCCTGCACCTGCTACACTTTCGCATTTCAATAGTTTTATTATTGCGTAGTGATGCGCTGGTTTTGCTCCCTCGCAAAATTAGCATAAAATGCAAGGAGCAGAGAATGCTGCCTCCATGTGGTGTTGCTGGATTCCCAAACGGTCCACACCACTTGACCAAGAGCAGCTGCAGCAGCAAATCCAGTGCACTATCTTGGCTTGGTTTCTCCATGGCCGCACATTTCTGTTTGCGCAGAAAACGATAGGGCCCCCTTTCGGGTGCCGTTTTACTCCCCGATGGCAGTAAATGGCGGTGATAGTGTGTGCAACGTCACCACTACACGCTCAGTGGTGGGCAATTTGAATTGCACTAAATGTATGCACAATTTTCTCGTAAACTAAGTCTTTTCTTGACACGAAACGAAACAAACACAGTGTAAGGTTTCTGGAATGGTATTTTAAGTCCACATTGGCTTCGTATTTGCCTTTAGTGTCCCTTTAAGTAGCTTCATCAGTGTTTGTAAGTGAGTATTATTTTTGTAAGAGCACTGTAAATAGAAACCAAGGATGCCTGCAGTTTCAGTAACTGTTAAAATATAAACAAAAAATTGCTTTCCTTATGGGGTCACAGACCATGTGGCACAATCTTCAGTGGCGAAGAATGCCCCCTGGCTGTGCTCAGCACTACTGTAAAACGGGTTTCTGTTCGCTGACCTAACAACATGCAGTGCGTTACAATGGCCAATAATTGATGAATCATCATACCAATCTTGATTTGTGCTTCCGTGATAGTTTGTGGAAGTGATTTTTTTTTCCCGATCCATTTTGTATAGCCAAATGCATGTAAATGTAAATCATACCCAATGTCCCCATGGTACTGTATTTTTGGTTGTTGGTCACTTTTTGCAACAGTAAATAATCTCTCTAAATACTTGCCTAGTCTTTGCAGTTGGCAACCCACTTTCTTTGTTATAGCACTTGAAGCAGTTTATCATCTTCCAGCTGTGTTTCTCTTGTTCAAGAATTTAAATGTCAAGCAGTTCTTAAATGTGCCTGAGCATGCACACATCCCTGCCTGCATGTGTCAATACAAAGTTGCAGTTTAATGTGGTTGAGGAAATCCCATCAAGACACTGAGGCTCTCTTATCTTTTGGCCACAGGCATACAATTGCTGTCTTATCATTTATGAAGTGCCCACGAAGAAAGTGATGTTATGCTTGCCAGAACATTAAAAGACATTAATTTATCATGAAAACGAGCAGCTGTCATTTATAAGCTACTTTTGTCCGTGCCTTGCATGGCAGTGAAGCAGCAGAAGTTTAATTGCGTGACCTGCCATGTTAGTTGAGCAAAGAGTATGTTGGCAGGCCTGATCTATCAAAAAGCAAAGGATAGTGGCTTGCCTTTTGAGGTCTTTTGAGCTTTTGAGGCCTTTTGATTTTGGTTATATTTGTTCTTATTATGCTATTTTGTTCCTGTGCTAGAAACAAATCAAATTGAAGACCCCAGGCAACAATGGAGGCAACTTCAAGAGGCTATGCTCAAAGAGTACCTGCTTACTGCTCAGGATGATCTTGCAGTGAGTGCATGTTATTCTTTATCATTTTTTTTCTATTGTTTGTTTCTTTTTTGACCAGCGACCTAAACATAATTTCATTGTTGTAGCTTTTTGTGGAAAATTTTCACCTCTGTATCTTTGCTGCATAGCTTTAGATTTGTATTTGATACAAAGCTGGGGAGGAGGGGGCGAAACATGGGGATTTCTTTTCCATATTTTTTTCTTTTTTTTCAAACACATGTTAAATATAGAAAGGCTCCCATCATGTGACTGCTGAATCAATTCAAATGAGATTTGTCACAAAAAATAAATTTCATTCTAGTGGTTGCAGGAAATAGACCTTTTCTTTAGGCTCTCAACTATAGTTTACAAAAATTGTAGAAAATGGGAAATTTAAATTGAAGCACAGAAATAAAATCAATATTGCAATTCTTTTTATGCTTCTGTTAGAGCTTCTGAGGGAGCATACCAAATGCATTATTTTATAATTTACTTGAAGTAATTTTCTTTGTTTCTGTAAGCATTGCAAAATTTCACCTCATATTTTTGGTAAATTCCTGATTGGTGCACAGTATATGTCAGCATTTGTTCCACCTTTGTCCTGCTTCTTCTTGACTTTTGTGTTTTCATCTGCATAAGAGATTATGCTGTTCAACTGTATATTATAGGGCAGGCGTTACATGTGAACCATGCTTCCTTTGTTGCAGGCTAAACGTGAGATGGTGGATGTCAAGCACCAGCGACTAGCCCTCGCGCAAGACGAGTTTGACCACCTGTCAGGTGCCCTAAAGGGTCTCTCACTGCAAGGCAGCTCGACCACTTCCCTGCACTCCTCCTGCACATCAGTGGCGTCGCGTGCTAGCTCACTGGATCCTGAGCTGCTGCGCTCAGATGTGGGCCGGGCACGACATCGAGTGGCAAGGCTGCGTAGAGAGCTGGAACAAGTGAGTTACCCAGTGGGGCAGCCCAGGGGCTATGGGCGTCTTGCGTTGGAGTTTGAGGTATAGTAGCGGCTCAGCCTCAAGAAAGCGTCACCGTCATTACTGCTGCGTCGTGGGCTGCCATGAACAAGAAGGCCTGAATCCCGACATCAGATTCTACCATCTTCCTTCAAGGCCTCACAGAGCGGAGCGTCGGGCTAGCTGGATAACTTTAGTTAGTCGCGCTGGAATCTCTGTACATGATGCCGGTTGGCACTCATTCGCCTAGAGCACTACAGCAGCAGCATGCTTGCATTTGCCCAGGCCAGCCTTACATGTGCATTTGGTTGAGATTATGGCACGCTGAGGCGAAAGCTGAAATGCATATACGCAGGGAACAGCTGCATGTGCATGCGTAGAATGAGGATTCGTGCTTTCTACAACACAGGTTGCCTCGTACGTCCTTACATAGGCAGCTGTGCCACACCAAACAGCAAAGCAGCGAAAAGTGTACCGTGGCAAGTACCAAAAAGTTGGGAATGCACAACACAGCAAGCAGCAAAAAGTGAGAGATGCATAGCATAATTCACAGATCATGTCAAAGGAATGCTCAACACAGCAAGCACTGAAAAGAGAGATGCATAGCATAATTTGCAGACCATGTCTAGGAAATGCACAACACAGCAAGTAGCAAAAATGAGAGATGCAGTATATAATTTACAGGTCAAGTCCAGCATCTCACTTCAGATAATCACTATTAAATGGCAGATCAACATAGCAGCAGGCATGGCTGGTAATTCACGATTCGAGACCCGGCCACAGCAACAATGAACAATTCGACCGATGCGAAGTGGTGAAGTGACCAGGTATGTGCAAATCACCACAAATGGCCAGGCTGATTCGGTGACAATTCACTACCCCACTACGAGCAGCACAGGTTAGAGAGTTAAATGTGCTCATAACCTCAAGCCAGCATGTTGAGGCAGCGTAGCAAGGTAGTATTGATTACAGCTCGTCGATGTTCGAGTGCTGTCATTAAAAGCTACATCAAGCGAGCAGCGCACGAGGTTACTGTGAGCTCATATGCATTCCATCAGTTATTTATCAGTTGCTAAAGGGACAAATGGCCGCTACTACAGCGCAGGCATAACTACAGCGCAGGCTCACTGTTTCGCGGCATGTTGAAAGAGTGCTGCCATCGCAGTGCGCACCGTCGTGCGCTAAGCAGTTTTGTACACATGCTGTCTGCTTATCGCTGCGGTGAATCATTTATAGCAAGCATTTCCTCACATTTGTGCGCCTGAATCTAGCAGCATGCAAACCTTACCTGAAGTTCAACTTCGTACACACCTCGCTTCACTTGCGATTGACACCACGCTAAAACTTAGCCACTTATTTCTTGAACGGCATACATGTATTCGGCGTTGCATAATTTCTTGCCTTTACACAGCGTGCCACCCCTGAAAAAATTTTCAGCACCTGATATTCGCTGCAAGCCGTGGTACAATGCAACCGAAAGTGGCGGGTCCATATTGTAAACAAAGCTTTCCAAAGCAGACGATCGAGCTTGGTACTACCCAGTTCAGAACAGAGGGCGCTTTTGAGCACCATTTTCGCAGTGCCCCCTGGGCAAAGCAGGAGCCCCATGGCATTACACTGCTGAGCTCGAGGCTGCGAGTTCGATCCCAGCCATGGCACCCACATCTCAGTGGAAGTGAAATGCAAAAACACTCGTATACTTAGATTTAAGTGCACATTAAGGAACACCAGGTGGTCAGGGTTAATCTGGAGTCAACAACTTTAGTGCGCCTCATAATCATTTTGTGGTTTTGGCACGTAAGACCCTAGAATCTAAATAAATTTAGTTTTTAATAAGTGAATTCACTCTCTTCCCTCTGCCTTATTGTTCTATGTGCTAAGCAAGCTTTGCTGAATTACTGTGTGTGAGCTGCCCACAATAAAATAGCAAAATAAAACTGCACAGTTTGAGAAACATGCCAAGGGTCTTAACTTCGCAAGCCGGCTGCCTGCTTGTTAGGTTACATTAGGCAGCTGTATTTGAAAGGATGTTCTGCCTCTGCTACCATGGCCATAAGTTGCATTGGCTAACACTCTAAGTCTAGGTCTAGTACACATGAATACCCAAGAAAGTGGACATGGGGGAGGGGACAGCCGTCTTCATAGAAGCTCAAACAAAACTGAGAATATAATTGATTTGCAGCACCATTGAAAGGCACCTTGTTGATCAAGCAGAATCTTGCTTCCAAACTGAAGGAACTGGTTTGTATGGGAAAGAAATGGCTCGCACAATAATGAGCTTATCAATGGGGCATGTACATGCTTAAACCTCTATAGGTCATAGACTGGCCACATTATTTATCTGCCTTTGGTATAGGATAAAGTGAGATTAAATACCATTTAGTTGGTTTTCGTATACTAGTATTAATATGAAATTTGAGTAATGCTCTACCAAGGCCTCAAATGTTTTAGCTAAGTAATTGTCATATGTCCCTGCCAGTGATAAACAATTATGTAGACACCATAGCAATTGGCAGATAGGATACCCGGAAGGATGGGAAGCAAAAGAGATAAATTGTTGTGCCATCGTGAGTATGCTCCATTCGGCTTAAATGTTTATTTTTCTTGCTTGCTTCTTTCTTTTTTCCAGGTGAGATCGGAAGTCCACCAGCGGGAGCAAGGACTAGAAGCTCTGCGGCGAGTCGAGCAGCAGTTCTGCGAGCTTCCAGCAGGCTACAGCCTTGATCAGGCAAAGGCAGTGCTTGAGGAGCTTTGCAGTGTGCAGCGCTCCCTAGGCAAAGGTCACAGAGAAAAGACAGAGCTGCTGCAGGTGAGTTAACTTGATAAATCTTTCAAGACTATGGGGACAAGCATGTGCTATGGTACAGTTTTATTGTCAACACCCGAGTGATGTTTTGTGGCAAAGTGAACTGCTCGTTACACTGAGTGAAGTGGACACCTAACTAGCAGACGTAAAAAAAATGCATACAAAACAAAGAGCAAATTTGTTGTCTTGTTGTTGTTGACAATCTTGTCAAAAAAGTGAGCAAAAATCTATTTCTTGAAAATCACATATTCAGTTTCTGTAACTCTTTTTCTTTCGATTCTCCAATATCTTCACAGAAAGCAAAGTAGAATTGCTTTAAAAATTTTATGCAGCCAAGGGGATGAACAATTTTGTGGAAATCATGAAAAACTGGTGTTTTTCAAGCCACGGTATTCAAGCAAGCTCTGCCAGCTTGGTCTCGTCCGAAAGTGCATTTCTTCTTCTAGTTTGCCACGTCAGCTGCTCCTCTCCATGGAAACAAGCACACACAGAAAAAAGCCAATGTCTGAAGGCTGTTCAGAGGTTTTCGATTGGTTGCGTCTGCCACATGGCTCTGGCGTGCTTTTCCATTGGTCCTGTGCTTGCTTCGCAAGGGCATCATCTGCTCCTCACATTAAAATATGTCCATGTCTTCTATCTCTTGTCCCGGACTGCCCAGGACTGTCTGAGAATCTTCGTATACCAACACTGATTGACTGAGAACCCTTGGGCAGTCCTGGGCAGCACTCAGACAAATCAGACACCTAGTGCCACGAAAAGCAAGAGCACTTTGCCATGAAGCGTCAGTACTGCATGGCAAATATGAACTGGTAGCCTCATTTGTGGCCTTGCTAACATGAGCAATAAGTGAAGTTGAATCATGTGCTGAAGCATCTGCTTCGTAGCACTTCTTGCTTTGTGTTAACATCATGTCAGCATGCAATCTTAGCTGGCTACCGTAACTAGTCTTTGTGATAGCTACTTTTTGTTTTCATTGAAGTGCTGCACAAATAAATGCAGTTTTTTTTTGCCTGGTTTTATCAAATCGGGAACTCTCATTGCTGTAAAGTGAAAAGCTGCTGAGAGCGTTGCTATGGTTTCACATTTAAAATGGCTTGTGACACACATTGTGTTATTGTGGAACAGCGGCTGTGGCAGCTAAAAGAGGAGCTGTCGCGGGATGTGTTGGACTCACGCGTGCCAGTGGAGCGACCAAGTGCAGCCTCCCAGACGGACCTGTCGGGCGAGCTGGCTCCCTTGGGTGCGCGGCTTGCCGAGGTGGCTCGCACGAGGCTCAGCTACGATGAGGCACGGCGTGAGGTACAGCGCATCCAGCGTGAGTTGGCAGATCTCGAGGACCGGCTGTCTCCAGGACAAGCTGAATCCGACCAAGACAGGTGGGCTTTGGACAGCATTCGAGATGCTTGACTGCAGTGAAACGTTGAAATTAGAACGGCAGAAAGTTTTCGCTGCTTGGTGTAGTGTAGTTCAAAATTTTGGGAGACCAGAACTTAGACAGAATACACAAAGAAGAACAAGGCGCAGTTTGTGCGTTGTTCTTCCTGTGTATTTCGTCTAAGCGCTGGTCCTTCAGAAATTGAACCTTGATGATACAACTCCTTCCCCGCCTCCTCTATTTAGCTGGTGTGCGTATAACAGATATTGGATACAATAGGGTTGTGCAAATATTCAAATTCCTGAATAGTAGTTTTGAATATTCTGCTATTTGCTTTAAAAAAAATTAATTCTTCTTGTTGAAGTGAAATAATAAATCTGTGTAGCTTCACTGCAATAGAGTTTTGTTATGCAGTGAAGCATATCTGCCATGTTGTGAAGCATACTGAGAGTGGAAAGGGGCACTGTAACAGGACCAAGTATGTGTTCATCATAAATGTGTGCAGGCACCATCTCCAGTCATTGTCCGAACAACGAGATGCAAGTCTTACCAAAACGTCTAGTCAGAATAAAAGTGATGTTATGCCACTATCAAATACTTACGTTTTCTCTAGTCATTGCATCTTTAATTTGTGCATTGTTTTACTTTCATGTTCTTTTCATTTCTTTTCAACTTCCTACAGGCACAAAGGCAGTCAGATCATACTTTGTTATTAATTAACCCCTTGTTGCTTTTGCCATTTAATTAATTACTTCTGCTGCACTAAATTTTGGTCTCAGTCTTCTGCAGAACAAGTCATTCATTCCAATATGCAGTAGTTCTTATGCATATCAGTTCACAGCCACCTTTCTGCCCAACAGCTATTTCATATGATTCGAAAGTATTCATCTCAAACCGCTATTTGCTTCAATCTCAAATCCACTATTCGCACATGCCTGGGATATAATGAAGGATTTTTGTGTCAAATGTGACTGCGTGATAATGAAGTTCTACTGTATTTTGGAAAGTGTGCATACCATACGTGTGCGGGTGGGGTGTCTATTCATGTCTTTCTTTTTTTCTAACTATCCCGGAACACAGAACCCTCTCGTACTTCCTGTCATCACAGGCATGCAGAAAGAGAATGAGAGCCTAAATTTGTTCAAAAATTGTACTTAATCATGTAAGTGCTGTCAGTAATGCTACACCTGTTCATCGAGGTTGCTTGACTTGACTTGAAATAAATGGCTTCTTAATGGGAGGGAAAACAGTGCTGGATGGCCCTTTGTTTTATGCCATTACATTGAGTTAACGGCATACTGCCATCAAGGCACTGATAAAGGTTTGTTCTTGGTGAAATTCTCCCCCATTTGCTTACACGTTTGCCTGGTAGTCTTGCTAAAGCCTTAACTAATGCACTGCTATGGCATGTGTTTACAAGCACAATTAATTGCAATGAAGCAATATACAATGAACCTTTGCTCACACCATCAAGGTATTATTTCTCACACCCACCTGTGTTGTTATACCCGCAGGCTACTCTTGGTGCGTGAAAAGGAGCAGCTTCTACACGAGCTTCGAGCACAGCTGGAGCGGGGAGACTCGCCCGCACTGCAAGAGGAGATTTCACGGCTAGAGCGAGATCTGGGCGACGCGCTGGAGAGCTCCAACCGTGCCATTGCACAACGGCTGCGGCTGCATGAACAGAAGCAGCAACTGTTGCAGCAGCTCAGGGATGCCACACGCCTCACTGCCTGTCTCGAGACGCGCCTCCAAAGGTGTGTAGACATGGTGCCTAGACTGCTGCCACAAAAGAAACCAATTATTTTGTTGCGCCTTTCATGTTTTGACTAAGGGCATCTTTTTTCCTCAGTTTAGCCTAAAATGACGCTAAATTGTTTTTTAATCCACACTGCTGTTGCTCAACATTGTCTGCCATTTTCCTTTTCTTTCTAAGAAATCTGGCAGAATTTCAGTTACTTACGAAAATTTCTCATGATATAAGTGCTGACTGAGGGCAAATGGACAACTAAGCCTTTGTTAAGGTACACCCTTTTCTTTTCCACTAAGCATCAATTGCTGTGAAAATACTTTATGCTTAGCATATACACAGGTTACGCAGACAGTAAGGGGGTTGGTAGGTAAGGCAAAAGAAAGGAAAACTTCTGGGGCACTCCCACATTCCCAATTGTGAAGTTTTGCTGCAAGAAACTAGTTATAAGCAGGTAGAAGGTCCCTTTAAGGGGGGATATGGGGATCAAAACTAACTTTCTTATTTTCCAGCCGATCTTGATGAAATTTTGCACAGGTGTTAATAATACTACATAAACAAAACTGTGAAAATATGGTGAAAATATGGCTGCAATATCTGAAGTACTTTAGTGTTTACAAAATTTTTCTGCTTTCATTTTTGCAAAATGCCTGCACACCTGTATATTGATGCTAGGAGTTCAAGCAAACATTGATAACACTCCTATATGTATTCTCCACACAGTGACATTCCTGTAATTTTTTTAGCCTAACAGAATTTTTTTATATTTTCATTCTTTGGCATCTACTTCAGTTGCATGAAAATCTCGACTGTGAAAACAAAAGATAACAAATTATTGAAGCAAGTATTTTGAAAACAAAACATGTCACTGTGTGCAGTGGTGCACTATGAGTGTAACAAAACAAACGGTGTAAAAATATTCATAACGGTGGCTGAGATATTGGCTTTGCAAGTTGACCTTGGTGGCAGAAAAAAGTTTTGAGAAAAAGGCGTTTGAAGTTCTGGGCCATATTTATTCGACTAGAAACCGCCGGCCTTGTAGGTGCAGGTGTCAGGTTGATCTCTTGGCTTCTTGGATCTTTTATGCTTGCTTTCATGTGCTTTTTGTGCCCTCTTCTTGCACAAGGCATCTTTCTTAGCCGCTCGACTCGCTTGAGTCCGTCGCCACCGAGCATGCTCCTCCAGCCGTAAACCCCATCTTCCGTTCGTTTGCCGGCACAGAACCAAGTGACGCGCGGACAGTGGCGGCGGTCATATTCAACACCTCCGACAAGATTACTTGTGACTAAAGATGCGACTGTATGGTGCGACCGTTGCTGATGCACGGTTCGTCTTCACGGCCGGCAGACGCACGCGCTTGGACCGCACTTTCGTCGTTCATCTCGGTGACGGCGGTGGCACAATCGGGGTACGTCGCGGAGCATTTGCGGGGCGTTGCAGGCCCGGAAGCATCGCAAAAGGCCGTTATTAGTTCGATATAATCACCACTGGAACTCAAGGATGCAACAGTCTGCGAACTGCCCGGCAATGCGTCGATAGTCTAAGCTCGCGCGCGGACGCATCTCTGCTAGGACTACTTATCCTTCGGAAGTTCGGCGGCTTGCGCTTGCGGCTGCCGAAGCGGTGCTTGGTCGCGAATTTCGTCGTCCACGTCCGCCCAGTCATGCTCGAAACCACAAAATGAAAATAGAAAACTCAAATCCGAATAAAGCGATGAAGCGGCGGCGCACCTCGAATATCCAACACGTATACAAAGGGGCAGCAGCCAGCGCGCGAAGAAACGGGAGAAGCAGACGCCGCAGCAGCTCGCCTCCGGAACCGGCCAATGGGGCGGCTCATACAACGCACGTGACGGAGCAAGCCAATCGGCGGCCGCGACAAGCAGCTCCGCGACCTTCAGACTTTTTGTTTTTTTATGCTTGCTCTTCTCTCTATCAGGAAATGAAAGAGAGGCGTCAAAAGGCGAAGAGGCGCGCTTTTCAACGGTACCAGCATGGCCGCGCCGCGTACTGCCGTTCCGGAGCTAGGGACGCTTGAAAACAGCGACTTTTCCACCGATTTTCACGAAATTTTCGCTGTATTGCCTTATGTATATATTTATTTATGGTACTTAGCAGTCGTTTTCAGCGGAAATACTTGGAAAACTTATAGAAAAGGGGTCAAAGATTCAATATCTGCAACTTTCTAAAAAGTGATTTTTGGGTCGTTTTTCAAGATTTGATCCCCGCGTCCCCCCTTAAATGCTAAAGTGTTTTGCTAAATACTGAAAGAGACAGACAAAAATATTGCTGAAGCGAGTTCATCTAAAATGGCACCTGTTATAGTCTGGTTTAACTCTATTTGACCATGTCCACACTACACAGCCTATCGGCCAGCACGCTGTCCGCATCATCGAGCTCCTCCCTGGGATCCCTGAGCACTGGCAGCTCTCACGGCTCCTTGGCCAGCCTAAGTTTTCCCGACATCTATGGTGGGTGCACGGCAGGCATGGACATGGCCTGCCGCCTTCCCCATCGCCCCACAGGCTGCAGCCCCCCGCTCTCACCCCGCTCCTCGTTGTCATCGCTGTCACCTCCTGTGTCACCGCACTGTGATGGGTAAGCCTTGCCATCAGCCTCCTGTGTATTGTCTAGTAAAATGGGCCAATTTCACAACAAGCATTGTTGCAGCCGTGACAGTTGGCAGTGATTCAAAGCATCAAATACTAGGGGTGTGCAAATACAGTGCAGTTCACTTATAACACTATCAAGAAGAACGAAAAATTCGATCACTACCTATAACCAATCGTCGCTGTATATGGACTGCCATATAAAGAAAGAAAGCTATCAAACATGCCTTCGAAGCTTCTAAACTAAATTTGTCACTTTCACTAAAAAATATATGTTGTACAAAATAGGCGGTGAATAATAAAACGTTGATTTATACTTCTAATCAGTGTGTCAAAAAGCGTGTTAGGCGCACTGAAGTAGTCCGAAATCTACACTTGCTTTCACAGAAGTTTCAGGTTCACAAACATGCTGTGCGTCGCATCGTGCTGCTTCGCAAATACTGGTGGCAATAATTTAGCTTTTATGAAATCAATGAGTGACTCGATCAGGTTTGGTGTCAAAGACAGGCCATTGTCAATCTCGCCATTATTGCTGCTTTTATCATCGCCTCCATCGCACAATGCCGCTGTCTATCGCGACAATGATCGTGCCCCGTCAGATATCTCTTCGATGACCGAGGCAGCACTATTTGCACTCATAAACTCCACCATCGAAGCATCAGCGGCTTTCACATGTTGGTTTCATTTCTATGGGGAATTCCGCCTTGATGCACAAAGCCCACCTTTTCTCTTTATCGGCAGACCCCTGGTTGCAGCTGCCCTGATCGCGGCTCTTGCCACGGGTTCATACAGTAAAACATCGTTAATTTGGATTTCATAGGACCAAAAAAAAATGTCCAAGTTAATCGAATGTCGAATATGGAGAGTATCAAGAAAACAATAAACAGTGCTTACTACATCAACACGCTTTTATTTAGTGAATGAGTGAGCCAATCATGTTTCTGTTTTGCACAAAAGCACTGAGGAAGCTGCAGTTCTCATCATCTTGTGGCCGATTAGTGCTCACAGCGGCGAAGGCCTCGCGACTTTCTGCACAGTGCGGCCGCGGCAACGTCTTCATCTGAGACAGGCGTTTTTACTACCGCGCGCACATCCCCGTTATTTTTTCGCCAGTGAGCTAGTTGCCGTCTATCACGATGTAGCCAGTGCTCTTCATCCTCTTGTCATAACGAAACAACTGTTTGTCGCAACAGCCGTGGACGAAACCGCAGCCGCTGCTGAGGTGAGCAACAACGACGACCTTGAGGTTCTGAAGGCGCGCGGCCGATGCCCGCACTGAGTCAAAACGAAGCTGTTGTTTATTACAATTACAAACGAAACTGCAGTTGGTATCGATGTGATCATGGATGGCGACTACAGTGGAATCTCGTTGATACGATTCTCACGGGCACCGAAAATAAAAACGTATTATCCAAAAATCGTATTATCCAAAACGGACTGCAAAAGATCGCGAATAATACATACTTGGCACAGAACTTGCTTTTATTAAAGCACTTTAAAATAATCCGTCACTTTGCGCTGCACTTTTTGCTTTTCGAGGTCCTGCAGCAAGCTTTTCTGGAACTCGTAAAAACGAGTAGCAGTTTCCTCGCTGAGCTCCGCAGACGCGACAAAGCCACGAAGCCCGTCCAAAGCTTCGAGAGCACCGTCAGTATCTAATGGCCGACGATCGCTGCTGCAATCTTCGGCGTCTTGGGTGTCATCGTCGTCGCTCTCCTCTTCAGCGGTAACATCTGCAATGATGTCTTGGACGGTGCGCAATTCACATGTCGCCAGGTGGTCGTGCGCCGATACAAACTCTTCCGGAGACGCGTCGACATTGAGGTCACCCCAGTCCGGGATGTCAATCTCTGTGCCGTCATCTCCATTTTCCTCAGTATCGCCAGGTGCACAAAAAAAGCCACACTTCTTGAAGCAGTTGGCGACGGTGTCAGGTTTGACGCGATCCCATGACATCGCCAGAAAATGGATGGCATCAAGAAGATCCACCTTCAAGCTGGCATCTTTCCGGTCAATCTTGGCCAAAAAGCGTCTGATCAATAAGCTCCTAAAGTGAAATTTCATGTTTCTAATGATTCCTGCATCTAGGGGCTGCAAGTGGCTGGTGCAGTTGGGCGGCAGGAAAATTACTTTTACGTTTTGCAGCCACGAAGTATCGACAGGGTGCGCGGCACAATTGTCGAGAACCAGAAGAATTCTACGGTTCGCGGCACGCATCCGGGCATCCAGAAATGTGAGGAACTCTGTGAAAAGGGCTCCAGTCATCCATGCCTTCTTATTCGCTTTATAAATGACAGGAAGGCGTGGGTTACGCGAAAAGCAGCGTGGTTTCCAGTATTTGCCAATGACAGTAGGCTTGAGCTTCTCGGTTCCATCAGCGTTGCAGCACAACAATACGGTGACTCTTTCTTTGCTTTTTTTTCCGCCTTGACACGTCTCGCCTTTTATGCTGAGACTTTTCTCGGGCTGAAGATTGATGAACAACCCAGCTTCATCTGCGTTGAACACGTCCCTTGGCTGGTACTGAGCAATCACCGCCGGCAGAGTCGAAAGCCAGTTGGAGACCTGATCTTGGTCGGCAGACTTCCCTTCGCCGGAAACGGTTTTATACGACAGGCCATGCCGTGTTTTAAAACGATGGAGCCACCCGCCCGAAGCTTTAAAATCTTCGATGCCCAACGGGAGTGCTATCTCATCAGCTCTCTCACGAACAACTGTCCCGTCCACGTTCATGCCCGCCGCCCTTACTTCCCTGAACCATGCCAGAAGAACCTCTTCCATCTTGCCACGCTGGGCGCCCCTTGTTTGCTTCACGCCGGCGCCGAAGACTTGAATGTTCTTCTGAAATTCTTCTCGCTTGCCGACGATCGTGTTCAGCGTCGAGACAGGCAAACAAAGTTCGCGTGCCAGGTCGACACGTTTCTTCTGCGGATTTTCGTCGACTTTTGCTAGGACGTCGAGTTTTTCTTTCAGCGATAACGCTTTACGCTTTCTAGACATGGTGAAGCGCACGGGTGAAACGCGGCACCAAAACAGAAGAAACAATAAGGGTGAAGTGCAAGCTGAACGCTCGAAACACCAAAATGGCAACGAGAAATGGCAAGCACAAAGCCAACAAAGCCTACAGCATCGTCAATGCATGCGCCAATCACTGCTTCTTGGTCACGTGATTTTACCGTGAGTACTATGTCTTAGGATAGATGGTGCTAAAAAGCTTCGGTGCGTTAGGTGTGCGAGCTTGCAAAAATTGCTCCCAGAGGCCACCACACTTCTGCAGGCGCTGTGCAGAAGCACGGCCGGACTCTAGCCGAGCCGAGCCAGGCCAAGCCTCGAGCATACAAAGCGCGCGTCGCCGCGTCTTTAGTCCGCCGTGCCTGTCGTTTCGCTCGATGTTAATTTCAGTAGCTCTGCCCACCCGCTTCAAAGGACTGGCTCTGATGTTATCATCATACAGAAGACGTTTCCGGGATCGTATTATCCAAACCGACGTGGAAATACGATCGTATTAGCCGTACAAAAATGCATTTACCTCTATAGGGCATCGGCCGGGAACGAAAAAAAAAATGTATTATGCTGAAAAACGTATTTAGCCGAATCGTATCAACGAGATTTCACTGTACACAGTTACAAAGGCAGGCGACCGACATGTGTACTGAGTCAAAACGAAACTAATGTTTTCCGCGGTCGACGCAATCATAGATGGCGACTACGCAGTCTTGAAAGCATGCGTCAAAGCAAAACTACTGTTTGTTGCAACCGCCGAGGCTGAAACCCCAGCCACTCTCAGTACAATCGTATGGCAACTAAGCAGTCCTGAAAGTATGCGGCCAACGCGGTGCTGTGCATGGTGGTAAATGCAAAAGTAAAGTCTTTAAAGGCACAAATAAGCACGAAGCATTCTGCCGTTGCTGTCATTCATGTACACTTTCCGCTGATGACTATGGCAATGCGGACTAGCGATTGGCTAACGACATTTTTTATTTTATGTGTCGCACATTTGCGGCGCTTCAGCGCTTGCTGAGCTTCGAGAGTTGTCCGAATTAACCAATGCATGGCCAAATATGTCCAAATTAATGAGAGCTTCATTGCATTAAACAATGCATGCGCCTGCCGGGACCAAAGGATGAGCCTGAATTATCAGATTTTCCAAATTAACGAGGTTTTACTGTACTTTTTTGAGTTTTGCAAAATTTGCAGCTTCGTCTCAAGCAACACAGTTTTGCACTTCGTCGGCATCACCTTCTACTAATTGGCTTGTCCGCTGCTGCAGGGCTGCTTCCACAGCGCATTTCTGCGCTCACTGAGAGTAGAAAGGTCAGGAGCCACTTCCTCTTCTTGCTTTTTTTTTTTTTACCCCTCTTTCTCTTCACGCATGGCACATAGTCACATAGCATAGTAGAGCACGATTGTGGGCGGTGTAGACACAAGATGGCTGGCGCCATTTGGGATGTGCTGCGCCCACTCGCGATGCACTCCGTGGCTTTCGCAGTCAATGCGCAGGTGGCACACGCTGTGCAGTAATGGCGGCAGATACGAACTCGCGTAGGCAAACTTTTCGCCTCAGCTCGGCATTGTTTGTTTAACGGGAACTTAGAAACAGAAATGTCACGATTATTCTGCAAGAAGAACGCCGCCCAAGAAAGCATGCTGATCGCATGAAATACGCGAGTTCAGAGTTCACACACTCGCAGATTCGCGCAGTTCAGAGCTTTCTACCCACATGTAAACGCCCATACAAACTTCCCCCGCATGCTTGCAATAGTTGCCGGCTGGTTGACGGCAAACCCAAACCCCGCTTTAACAGCCGTCAGTCTTACCCATACACATGATCTCACGACTGGTCAGGGATGAGCTACTCGTAGGAACACATTAGCGACGATTTGCGGCCCGTTATCACATCGGGCTGGTGACAAATTTTTCACACAGCCACGGCCAAACCATTGGCCACACTGTCTAGCCTGTCAGGCCTATTGGAGCTGCATCGTTGGGTGTCTGCGACTAAAGTTACGGTTACCGAATCTGCGCAGATCTCTTCACGCCGGTCGCGCTACCCTCAGAAAGCCAACAATCCGCCTTGCCAACGAAAGCAAGTGCACAGTATGGCTGTTGCATGTTCACGGCCACAATATTTGCGAAATACCGTACGGTGGCCCGTCATTCCGAATACCGCTCGTAGGGACACAACGGTCTCTTTTCGTAGCTTCGAGGGACCCGTCACAAGAATAGCTTTCGATTTACATTACGGGCTAGAAAATATCTTGTGACAGCGCGATGACCCCCATCTGCAGACGTATGTGTACAGAGGACTGACGGATGCAGACAAAAAAAAAATAGAAAAGAAGTACGGGAGGTCCTAGTCTCGCGAACTTGCTGTGGATTTCCCTCTTTAATGACCCTTTATAGTCTGTGCTGACCACGGTTGATGCGTGTGGTACTGTTGACCACACATAGCAATGCAGAGTGACATGATACATATTCCCTGCTTTTGTCGGTCATTCAGTTTGTCTGGCCTTAGCAAACTGAAGATAACCCACAGAAACCACCTACCATAAAGATTGACAATACCCCCCTCCTGTTTTCTGGACGAAAACTGGGAAGCAATACTTTCCAGCCCATTATTAAACTGAGAACACCATCAGTTTTTAGAACAACTTTACTACTTCAGCTTTAGAAGGTAAGATGCACTTAATAGAATTATTTGACAGACATTCTATTCATAAAAAATGTTTTCCTGGCCTTTGTATGCAAACTGATTTGTGATCAGTGCTGGCATAATAATTTGGTGTTCCCTTTAATAAGAGTAGACCATACTTTGCGTCTCGATTCATAGGTACCTAAGTTACTTATGGCTAGCAAGATTCTTGTTAAAGGGACACTAAAGGTTACCAGAAAGTCAAGTTAAAGTGGTAGAGCAATGTTCTAGAACGTCTAAGCCGTCAATATAATCGCGAACAGAGCTTTAGTAACCGAGAAATTGAGGTAAATGCATGACACGATTTGAGACCCCCCAGCGACATTCCGGTACTAAACCGATGACGAAAGGTCTCCCCGTAATTTATGTTACTAATACTCAACTACTCGTATTAAAAATATCATTTCATTCGATTATAAGACGGAAGAAAATGCTACTTGTCTACTTCTACTCGATTCTAACAAAAAATAAGATTTTGACGTTACCCTTCAGTAGTATAGGTGGTCGAAAGGTTTCGTTTTCGCTCGACTCTGCGCCGCGCACGCTTTGGAGTTCCAGTACTTTCGTTATCGCGTCGTGCTGTGAGGGTTCTGCTGGCTCGCGAAACTTTCATTTGGAACAAGCAGCGAGAATGCCACGTCCATGTGATGTCGTGGGAAGCCCTCGTTGCTTTCCCGCTCCGGAGAGCCGGTGTCAAGGCCGCCGTCGTAGTACGCAACGACGCCGGCAGTGCGAGCCCTCAGCAGCAGGGCGCGCTCGTCGGTGCTCAAATCGCTGAAGTTGAGCCCACCATCGCGAGCCAATATGTCGGTGTCAGGGTCCATTGCGACGAGCGTCGAAGTTTGCGTCATAGAATGAAGTAGCAGCTTATGGGCGTCTTGCGCTGGAGCTTGAGGTATAGTAGCGGCGCCTGGTGGCGGTGCGGGAAACGACATCTGGGTCGGCTTGGCGAAGCACGTTTCTAGGCCGAGTTTTGCGTCGATTCGCACTTTTTTATGCCCTGTTGCGAGTGCGGAAAGGCTCGTCACTTCTCACAGACCACGCCGACCACGCTGCGAGCTCGCCGCAGCCTATAGTTTAACGAAAACGGACTTTCTGTGTGCCGTGGGACGTAATGTGGGACGTAATTAGTTTCTCCTTCCGCTAGCCACCATACTCCCGCTTTCGCTCTGCTGTCGGCTCTGTCTTGGCTCTGTTTCTGGCCGCGCGTTTGCGTTTTGCGCAGAAAAGCCGTAGCGCCGTCTGCGGACGCCGTTCTACTCACCGATGGCGCAACGTCACTATGAGACCATGATGTCAGTTCTCCTCGATCGGAGGGCGGGCGATTTGAACTGCGCTAGAGGTACGCGGACGCTTCAGAACGCATTTTCTCTTAAAATAAGTCTCTCCTTGCCACGAAACAAGCGTTTCGAGGTTTCTGTGATGGCATTTCAACAGTCCACGTTGACTTAATAGTAACCTTTAGTGTCCCTTTAAGTAATGTGATTAGCCTGCTGTTCATGGGCAGCACTGTGTTTGTTGCACGAAACTTGGAAGCATAAATGTTTGCATTAAATTTTTTTATATTCAATATTTAATACGAAATTAACTTTCTTGGTATTTGCACACCCCTATCAAATACGATATTTATTTGCACAATGCTCGCACCCTCCACTTTGGCCATCAGAAATAAAATTTTGTCTACCTCGAGTACCGTATTTACTTGCATAGTGATAGCACTCGCATAACGATCACTCCCCTGAATTTTAATGGAATTTTGTCCTCAAGATTCGACTTTTTTTCCTATCCCCTGTAATGATCACACCCCGAACTTGCCACAGCGATACGTCGTGTGCCAAGTCTAGCTAATGATGACCATGCTTACCATCTGTCGAATGCCACGCGAATTAATCTTCAAGACATACCAAGCGGTCTGCACGCACCGAACATTCTTAAGCAGATGCCCCATTTCATTCCTTTACGGTAGTCAATGCATCCTTGAAAATGACTGGGGCAGCGATCATGCAGCAACTAGTGACATCACTGTTGACAGATTCTGAATAGGCCAGGCCAGAGTCAGTTTATTTGTATAATGGTTTAGTGACTCTGCATTCAGCTAGTGTATGCAAATAAAACACCTTTGCAGTTCCTACTTGTAACAAGAGCACAGGTTCTGTATGAGGTAAGTGATGCTTGGAAGTAATATTTGTCTGTACTTACGGTGGCTGGCTTGAGAACCATAATTTACAGCTACTTTATTTTTATATTTAGCATATAGAACATTTTCTTGGAAAAGATTTCCCACGTAATGACTGTGCCCCACAACATTGCACCAACTTGCCGTGAAAAAAAGTGCAAGTATTATGCAAGTAAATAGGTGGATGTGATGTGCTTCAGTGGGTCCTCACTGTTGTTTTTGTATGATGACTGCACACTACCTGCGACAGTAGCTTAGTGGCTATGGCATTGTGTTGTTCAGCTTGGGGTCAGTGATTGAATCCCAGCAATGGTGGCCACATTCTTATGTGCGCAAAATACAAAAATGCTTGTGTACTTATATCTATGTGCACGTTAAAGAACCCCAGGTGGTCAAAATTAATCTGGCAGTCTGGAGTCTCTTACTATGATATGCCTCATAATTAAATCATGGGTTTGGCATGTAGAACCATGGAATTTAATTCTTGTAATGACCACACTATAATTAGAGATAGTAATTTTCTGTGTGGTTGTAACATAAAGCAGCAACATATGTAATGCACTTCTGTTGTGATCAAAGCATGGGTGACTGCGTGGAATGGATGCAGTTGTGCTCCACTGGAAATACATAAAAAATGTGTTTCATACAGTTGATGCTTTAGTCCTTGCTGGACTAGATGGCATCTGTGACAGCAGACACAGTGTTTGGCATTTTCTTACTTTCAAGCTGAATGTGCAAGGATGTGGCTCGGTTAAAGAACATGTTGGCATTGGCTCAGACTTTCTTGTGTCAGTTACTGTATAGACTCGTGTAAGGGCGGCAGATTATTTTCACAATTTCGACGAGATGCGGCCCTTGCACGGGACCCACCCTTTTGGTCAAAATGATGCTGGCACAGTTGGCGACGCATGCACACCCCAGATCCCTGGATGTACCATTGCGTCAGAGGTCAATGTGCAGCTCTTGCAGCGGCATGCGTAAGTACGCAGTGCATGGCATAGAGACACCGAATGTGATCGCTACTTCGTTGAAAACGTTTTTTTTTTTTTTTAATACAAATTCTTGGCCACGGAAGTCGTATGAATGGCTTTGTAATTGAATTTACATGTTCACTGTGGCTGTACTTCTTGAAGTGCGTAATGACCCACCATTGAGTCACCAGGGAGTTGTGCCACTTTGAAACTTGCTCAAGGTGCACAGAGAGGGTGCTACAACGCGTCAAATAAGAAAGAGCAAGAATATTTGCCTTCTATTGATTGCTGTCAAAGGTGTTGCTTGTTTATTGCAGGAAAGCCCTGCACAGCCACACACGGGGAATAACTGCTGGGACCCATGTCGATGACTTATTAATGATGACGATGATGATGATGTATTAATTACCGTATTTATTCTTTTAATGATCGCACTCGCATAATGATCTTTCCCGTGTAATGATCGTACCCTGGACTTGTCGCAGTGATATGTTGTGTGCCAAGTCTAGCTAATGATGATCACATTTACCATCTGTCGAATGCTGTCAAATGCTACGCGAACGACTCTTGAAGACATGCCAAGCGGTCTGCACACACCAAACATTCTTAAGCAGATGCCCCATTTCATTCATTTCATCACTTTCTGCACTTCCATGAAAAAAAAACCTACAACCAAACTTGCCTTGGCTTTATTACTTGTAGGCTTCATAATGGTATTGGCGAACAACAACAAAAAAGATGCCCTTCGATTCTTCTCGTCTGCACTCGTAGCACACAACAAATCGCAAGTGGCAACTATAGTGGCCACGTTTACACTGATACATTAGAAGTGTACCCTATTCATACGCCGACACTTGTAACACAGCTAAGATATTCGCCCACCCTTAGCGGAAACGTGCCGTATTAGGATAGCAGTGAAGACAAATGCTGCAGTTTCCGCAGCATGCCCGCCATGTGTTTCTATGTCACTGGCAGCTACGCACACCCATCTTTGTTTCTGTCCCTTGAAGCGGACATGGCTACGTTATTGTCGCAGACTTGCCGATTTTAACGATATTATTCCTTACTGATATCGAAGAAACTGTTTCAATACGCGTAATGTACTCACGAGAAGAACAAAAATTCCGTTCGGCGCGTTCGGCTTGCTCTGCCAGCCGCCATATTTGTTTTGGTGTCCCGCACTGTTACAGTGGCAGCCACCTGCTTGTTGACCTGCTGTCATCCCGCAGCGAACATGGAATGAAAAAAAATTATTTTCGTGGGAAATTTAACCCATGTAATGATCACACCCCTGAATCTGGGTCAATTTTTTGGCAAAGAAGTGTGATCATTATGCGAGAAAATATGGTATTCTTGACCGGTTTGTCGGTCATTGCCACACCAGTGAATGCATATATACTTATGCTGTGGCAGGTGCAAAGGCATGGTGGAGGTTCCTCGACCTCGGGGACCGGAGCCTCCACTGAGCCCCATCTGTGAGCAGGAGTGCCTTCGCACGGGTGGTGTGTCTGCTGCCATCAGTGACGAGTCCGTGGCTGGAGACAGCGGTGTCTACGAGGCTGCGCCACCAAGGTAAGCCGACTGTCATTGGACATTTGTTTGCTTTCTTGGCGTTGTCATCGTCATCAGCACTATGGGGCAGCCATCACTTCGAGGTGTCTTCTGTTAACCCTGTTCTCCATCAACTGAGTTTGTGCAGTACTGTAAAACTGGTTTGAACAAGCTTGCTATCGACGCTTGGGTTTTGTAGTTGTTCATTCATCTGCGAACTTCATTTGAAGAATGTTTAACTCTATCGTTACCTCACGAAAATGGTCGTTTCTTGTAGGTGTCAGAAAAAAATTATTGACCACTACAAATAATGTTCCAGCACACATTGGAGCATAGTATATTGTGCATAATGAAATGCTCTTTCCAAAAATATATGTTGCCAAACAAAAAAAATTTATCAGGTTAAACATAAAAAAATCTAGAAACTGCCATTATCGCTGCCAGTTGATAAAACCAACAGTGAAAGAACATGATATCCACAAAAACATTAATATCAGACGAGATTCAGAATATACATTTGAAAGGTAACACAAGAATAGTGTCTGTAAAAAATAAATGCTCATTACCCCACTTTTTTTGGATACAAAAAGAAACTAAGACCAATTCATCGCTCATGCCATGCGGTGAAGCAGTTTCTGGATTTTGTGAAGCATAGGTGCACTCCACACTTTTCCCAGAAAACATCTAGCTTTTGTTCAACTTTGCGGTCCTTGTAACACAATTTGCAGTTCCGCTTTTTTGGCATTTTCTGAGGATGGTCCAATAAGTCCAATGATCATCTGTTAGTGGACAACGTTCGGTACTCTTGGGATGATAGCAAAAAAGTTATCGTTAGAGAAAGCCGTCGCTTGACTGCTATAGACAACGATTGACAGTTCCGAGAGCAATGCTTCACGCTTTTGAATTTAAATGCACGTAGCCTCATTAACAAAATTGAAAACTTTAACTGGCTAATAGAATGTCATACTCCATCAATTATATGTGTGACTGAGACTTGGCTAAACGAATCCATTCTTGACCATGAGTTCTTGCCTCCTAGTTACACGGTTCTGAGAAAAGACAGGCCTTCTGGCCGTGGTGGCGGAGTAGCACTTTTTATTAAGAGTGGTATTGAATTCTCTTTACTACCTCAACTTCCAGATGTTGAATCAATATGGTGTAAATTAAAAATTGATGGTCTCGCTATTGTTATCGGTGCTATCTACCGTCCGCCAAATTCCGCCCCTGACATTTTTTCGGCTATCAGTGATTATATTGTCCGACATAAGCTTAACTGTTCTAAACTGGTACTAACCGGTGACTTTAACGCACCCGCTATAGATTGGCATTCGTTATCATCAACTGGCCGTGATAGGATAATTTGTGATTCGTTAATTGACATGTCAGTAGCTTTCGATCTATCGCAGCTGGTTGTCGATACAACGCGCGATGATGCTGTCTTAGATCTTGTTTTTGTCAATGATGACCTGGTAAAGAATGGATATCAGTGCCATGTTGTTGACGGAATTTCCGACCATAAGGCTGTTATTGTTCGCCTAAATGTTGCTTGTGTACCAGTACGACCAACGTTTAAAACTGTCCTGAATTTTGAGCGTGCTGACGACACTTCTATTATTGCTAAACTTGCATCATGTTTTGATGATTTTGTGTCTTGTAGTGAACACTACAGTGTTGATATGTTGACTAACCAATTTTATGGTATAGCTAATGAGTGTATAGCGCAATTTGTTCCTCAAAAGAGTATAAAACGGCATGCTACACACCCGTGGTATACCAGACCAATTATACAACTCAAACGTCGCATTAAGCGACTGCGAAAACGACGTAATGCACAAAATAATGACGGGGAGTCCCTAAATAAATTACTTAAATCTGAACTAAAATCCAAAATGAGTGAGGCTAGAAGGTTCTATTTCAATACCACATTATCCTCTTTTATGAAAAATAATCCACTTAAGTTTTGGAAAACCATCAACCCTGCTACCTCCTGCCCGTCATCCTTCGTAATAAATGATGTGTCCTGTTCGGACCCTTCGACAATCTCGGAGGCGTTTAATGGCTATTTCAAATCTGTGTTTGGAGATGACAATGGTACCACCCCCGACATTGGTATTATCCAGGAAATGCCTCCGTTTCCAGTAATTGAAATGAGCTATACCGGTATTTATAACCTTCTCTTGAACATCGACGTCACTAAGGGTGCCGGACCGGACGGTATACCAAACATGTTTTTGAAGCGCTATGCAGAATGGAGTGCTCATTACCTAACCATAATTTTTTGTAAGTCATTAGAGACATGTACTGTACCGGCCATTTGGAAAATCGCCAACGTAATTCCTGTGTTCAAATCGGGTAATAAGCAACTAATTTCCAACTACAGGCCTATCTCGTTAACAAGCACTTGTTGCAAACTCTTAGAGCACATAATTCACAAACATGTCCTTCAGTATTTAACTACTAATAATATATTGTCGCAGAATCAACACGGTTTCCGCTCTGGTTTTTCTACAACTACTCAACTCATTGAATTCACTCATGACATCGCTTCGGCTCTAAATAATCGAGGTCAGGTTGATGCCATATTCATAGATTATAGCAAAGCGTTTGATATGGTGTGCCACAGACAACTTCTTCTTAGGCTCAGTAAAATTATTAACGATGATAAAATACTTGGCTGGATAGCTGATTGGCTACATTTAAGATCTCAGTATGTTACTTTTAATCACGCGCAGTCATCGTCGGCCACAGTCACTTCCGGGGTACCACAGGGCTCAGTCCTTGGGCCCCTGCTGTTCATTATTTATATTAACGATGTCACACAGGTCATTAGGGACACACCAGTGAAACTGCGATTGTACGCCGACGACTGCGTGCTCTATACCACAGTAACTAACAGACGAGATCAAGAGGTTCTCAACAATGTATTTTCGTCCTTTTGTGGTTGGAGCAATGCGTGGCAAATGAGTATTAATTACCAAAAAACTGTACAAATGACTTTCACTAATAAAAAGCAGCCGTTCAATTTCAGTTATAGCTGTAATGGGCACTACCTAAATTCTGTGAATACCTTCAAATATCTTGGAGTTACCTTCACTCAAAACTTAAAATGGCAGCTTCATATTGAAACAATTTGCGCTAGGGCACTTAGGAAACTGGGATATTTAAAGCGAACCCTCAAATTCTCAACTAAGGACTGCAAATTAACAGCTTATAAATGCCTCGTCAGACCATTACTAGAGTACGCCTCAGTGGTTTGGGCACCATACACTGCACTTGACATTAGTAAGCTTGAAGCTATACAAAAGAAAGCAATACGGTTCATTTTTAGCCGATATGACCGCAACTTTTCTCCCTCATCTCACGCATGCGCATTATCAATAGAACCCTTGGCTCATCGACGCACACTTGAACGTATCACTTTGCTACACAAGATTGTACACGGCCAAAGTTGCATTGATGCCCCGATTTCCTTCAGTCATCCCACTGGGCGTGCCACGCGCCGTTCACACCCACTTAATATTGTTCCTTTCCAGTCTTTTGTAAATTGTTTTAAGTATTCGTTTTTTCCAAGCACTGTTGAAATTTGGAACAACCTAGCTGGTTCCTTGCGGGAAAAATCTAATGAAGAGTTTGTGAAGAGTTTGTGAGTTTGCGAAGAATTGTCTAACCATATTTTGTAATTACGTTTCAAGTTCATTGTATGTTGTGTTGATCGAATCTCTGATGTATCCACTCCTGCTATGTCTCATGTATTGAGACAGCAGTATCTGTAAATAAATAAATAAATAAATAAATAAAACATACTTCACCATTTCGTCTAGAGTCATGCACCTCTCCCAGGACCGATCGCTCCCAGCGTAGCTGAACAACTACAAGATTATGCATCCAAGCAAATCTGTTTGCATTTTTGCAGGTTGTCTTTGTCGCCTCTACAGAGAAGAAGAGTAGAAAGAAATCCCACACCGTTGTAGACTGTCTTGCGCTGATCCATAGTCCTGGACAGAGATGTGCTACGGGCGGCCTTCTTGGCGTGATTGGAAGTTTCTTTGCTGCCGATGGCAGCACATCATAATTAAACCAAGCAGGCACCCTGAAAGTAATCAGTAGAGCTCTCAGGTCGTGCAAAAAGATAGGCAGATAAGCGCGCACAAGGTAAGAGACCGCTCAAGGCCATAAACGAAACACGCTGGTGAACAGCTGCGGATGTCCCATGCTGACTCAATACATTGCCACCGTCAGAGCTTGACTGCTTTGCTGTCATCTTCGGAATCATAACTCGAGTCCTCATCACTAAATTGAAGTGCAGGTGCAGCATGGTTTTGAGCAAGACACTTTTCTTGCGACGCAGCCACACTGGACGATGCCATGGGAGCGACTTTCGATAACTTCGTAGTGACACCGGCAGCGCCCTTTGCCATGATTTTGCGAGAGAAGCGTTACCGAAACTCTTGGACATGGCTTGGTAATGCCAGGTCCACATGTTGGACATATGCGGTGGAGCTTCAGAAATACACTTTGGCAGAATAAAACGTCTTAAACTCCAAACCAAAGCTCACTAGTGAACAGCTGGCGTCATTTTTGGTTAATTATCACCACTCAGCACTATCGGAAGGCAAAGCCAGCAATATAATTTAATTCTTGACTTGCTTGGAGTCATTTGATTACAAAAAGTTGGTGCCGGTATCATGCGGCATGCTCTTTTCTCATGCGCGACAGAAGGTGACAGCCACGCCTCTTTTCGCAACAACACCCGCACATTAGTTCATAAAAAGGTCCGTCAAAAATCATGTTGCCGAAGCGCGAAAATTTAGACTTATTCTGAAAGTGCAGTTCCGGTACTAACTACTGGATGGCCTTAAGTGGTTAAGAAACGGCTCCAACATGTCGAAATCCGTGATCTAAAGCATCGATCACCAGTGATCGAGTTGAATAGGCGTGGTAACGAAAGAGCTAATCAAGTGGTCTTTCACTGCATAGTTGCAAGTTTTTATATTTCATTAGTCATTCTAATTTTCTTCCACTCTCAACTGCAATTCGCTTCCCTTGTCCTTTACTGTGCTTCTCTACTGTACCACTGCTTATTTTATAGTCTCTATGCTGCACTGTGTGATCTGCCCAATTGCAGTAAAACCAGATTAATTCAGATTTCACGGGACCAAGAAAAATGTTTGTATTAACCAAATGTCAAATTAATTCACTGAGGGTATCAAAAGAGCAATAAACAAATGCTTTCATCAACATGCTTTTATTTAATGAATAAGAAAGTCATGTTTGTGTTTTGCGTAGAAGCAGTGCAGAAGCTGCAATTCTCATCATCTCGTGACTTATTAGCACTCGCATCGGCGAAGTGGTTGTGACTTGATTTCTGACTGAATTGTAACTTAATGAAGACATGTAAGGCCTGTGCCTTCATTTGAGACCTGCTTTTGACTATCGTGGGCACATCCCAATTATTTTTTCGTCAGGGAGCTGGTCAGTGACAGATTATCTGTCCATCTCAATGCAGCCTAAGGGTGTGGTACCAGCATGTGGGGTCACGGTATAATGTTTTTTCATCCAACAGCTTCCGTCATGTTTGTGACTTTATGCATGCACTGCACTGAGTCAAAACAAAACAACTGCTCACTGCAACTATGAAAATAAAATGATACATATGGCCACAAACTGAAGCAGCAGCTTCATTTTGAAAGTGAATACTCTCAAAATGAAGCTGCTGTTTTGTCAATCGATAGGGACCATAGCACTCTGATTTGCCTTCCCTTCAGGCCTGGCGATGAGGAAGAAGAGGACGAGGAGGAGGATGAGGAGGAGGAAGATGATGATGATGATGAAGAAGATGAAGATGACGAGAACCCGCTAGACCAGGTGGACTTCCCCTGCCTCCAGCTCCAACTGAGGCTGCAGCACTGCACCAAGGACGGCATGCTGAACTTGCGTATAGAGAAGGCACGACACCTCAGCATTCTTGTGGCTCACTGTGCCTCTGTGTAAGTGCCACATTACTGCTGCCCTGACTTACGATCCGATTCTTTTGTTGCTTTCAAGGGAAGTAAACAGCGTACACTGCAAGTTTGAAGGCCAACATTGTCGAAGTTTTAGACTGCGTGAAAAGCGTAGTTTCATATAGTGTAGATAAGGAGCAGCCTTTGTTCAAATTTTAAAGTTTGAAATGTGAGTGGATGCATCATGAACAACTTGCAGAAATAGACATTTCTAATTAAACACCATCATTAATGCATGCAGGAAATTACGTAAAACCCACAACCTTGAAAACCAGCATGGCTTCTGGACACGAGCTCTGCGATTGGACAATGCCTGCGGCATGCTAAAAATTTTGGAGTCAGTGTGCTGGCATATGTGGCATAACTGTTAAACACCAAGTGCATGCATTTGCAGGTGCTCTTTAGGCTTAACAGTGAACTTTTCAAAGCGACATGCTATAAAGTGTTTCTGCTATTGAATTTTGTGCTGTTCGTTTCAGCACTACATTTGCACAAAGAGCAGTGTTTGTAAAAAAGAGAGCGTAATTAAAATGTCTGGCTATTCATTAATTAGGTTTTCAGCAGTAATTGTTAGAATATGAAACTGACAGCACAACATGGCCCTTGTGAACAGGTGTCAAGAGCTGGCCGCATGCGCATTTCAACACTTGCAAGAGCTGGGCAAGAATTATCTGTTTGTTTGTAGAAACACAGTGCACCCTGGGGTGAGGCCAAACAGCTGAGGAACACACTTATACATACTTGGGGGAGGCACTGTGGGGAGAGAGCAGTGTTGATGTGATACCATGTGGACAAACTGGAGTGGGGAAACAACTTTGAGCACACTTGTAACGGGACTCTTCCTTCTCACACTTTGGAGTTGTCTACGTTATTGGGTAGCAAACTTGGCCTGGCACTGCATTACGGCATGTACTGGCATGGCTTTTCAAGTATGTCCCGTCTACCCTGCAGTTGTGTGCGTGCTACGGTGGTTCCTGGGGGTCCTGGCTGTGGCTGGCACTCATCGCCCTGGGTGCGGCTCGAGAGTCACCAGCCTGTAGGCGCCACCACTGCAGATGCTGCCAGTGGCCAGACTGGCGGTGAAGAAGACACTCTGGGTCAGGAACTTCACCTTCCTGTGGGACCTCGGCTGTCGGGACACACCCTGCAGCTTCAGCTCTGGTGCCAGAAAGCCCGCATGGTCCAGGAGTGCCTGGTGAGTGGCTCTTTATATTGCCATAGTCTTCCTATAGCAACTGCTATAGGGAGGTCTAGCGCTGCAATAGTTCAGCTACCATGGGAATGATGGTTTGTATCTGTGAATAAACACATTGTGTGCAGAAGTGACACCACAAGAAAGATGGACAACAAAGTGCAGTAGTTGGTAGCAGCACTTGATTGTTGTCCATCTTCTTTGTGGTGTCTCTTCTGTGCACAACATGTTTAGTATTTCTGAATATCACCACCTTGCCTATCACCACATTGTTTTGGTTTGCACATGGATTTGTCTGTTTGTGCTTGTCTCAGACATTCTTATGGCTGCATTTATTATGATTTAATTTCCATGCAGTCACACTTTTCTAAACACATGAAGGCACCTGCAAACATGCACAATCATTACAAATTGTACAAATTGTAGTGAAATATTTTGTTGCAATGTCACAAAGTTATTTTAAGCCAGAGGGATGAAGTTTAGCGTAAATCTGTGTGCTACTTATCATTCCCAGGCTGGCTGAACTGCCATACTTTTAGCTCCTGTTAACACAAGTACAATGATATTTTTTGTGGGAAACTCTGTGTATATTGCCACACGTTGCTTTACTTTTTTCCACTGACTGCTTTCACTGAACTGTCGCTGGATTATCAGATCATTGCTAACGAACAAGGTGCACTTTGCACTACTGGAAGCTTCGTAAATGTCGCAAATTCAATGGTGACGCAGGCGTGCTTAATTGTATTGCGTGTTCAACACAAATAGTGTTGTGCAATCTGGAATCTACGTGAGCACCAGCAATTGCTCTAGACTGTACGGCAACACATGTGTAAATCTCTGGCAAATTTGAGACATGAGTTTTTTATTCAGCAGCCCCCAATCACTCTCACTGCTATCATTGCGACATTAGCAGGGCTTTGCTTTCAGGGCACAAGTTCTTAACATTGTATGTTGATTTTGTTTCTCACAAATATACTTTGTACAATTTGCAATGAGAAAGGGCAGGTAAATGCTGCTGATCAAACAGCTTGACTGTTCTTCTTTTCCTAATCACAGACATGCACAGACGTGCGTACAGTCGACTTCCTTTAATTCAACCCTGACGGGACTCACAAAATTAGAGAACTTTAGCTTGTCCGGTATTCAGGTAAACACAGGCAGACTGGTTGTTGGGGCGGAGATGTAAACGTGAACGGCCTTTTGACTTTTCGGCAGCAACACTATTGCGGCAATGCCGTAATCTCACATTTACATCTCCGCCCCAATGCCCAGTCCGCCTGGGTTTCCCTAAATACTGAACAAGCTAAAGTTCTCTATTGATCAATTATGTGGCGGGTTGAACTAAACAAGATGCAGAAAAAAGTGCCTGAACATCCCACATTAAAATGCACACCCGCTTTCTATGTGTCCAAAGTGGAAACCTAAAGTAGAGGTGGCATTAATAGTGGTGGGACACCTGCATCAACTGCGCCATTTTGATGCAAATGCAAATTCCTGTGCCAGACTGCGCCAAACATGGAAAATTGATAGAAATTGCGCCACGCTGCACCAAAACGACTGGCATGTGTGCTCTGGCAGTGGCCGCGAACAGCAAGCAGATTCATTCTACAAAAAAGAGTGCAGCCATTTACATGCCGCACACCGTGCGAGGACTACTCCCGCACAGAATTTTTGCAGTGGGCTGGACTTTCTGGCACCCCCAGCTAATGGCTGGTGTGCATGCGGCCACTAGAGTCTACTAGAATACGGTTGAGTGGGCTGTGTAGTGCGGCACTTCCTATAGCTGAGGCACAAAACAACAAAAAGTAGGCTGACGGGGCTGCGAGCAAACTGGATACAGTGAAACCTTGTTAATATGAATACCACATTAAAAAGCTTTTCAAAAATCCCCTGCTGACTCAATGTAAAGATATTTCAGTACTGCAAACTTCAGACTGCCGATCTTTACAGAATAACAATTATTGTTCAGTTTCCATGCCATGTTAACAACGCCTCAGTACTATGAACTAATATTTCGAAATCTGGGCTTCTAAGATTTCTGTTTCCTTTATGGCAGCCAAACAGTAGGCTAGCAGACAATAAGGCGCAGAAAAAGAAGGCTGCGGCACACGAGTTTGGAAAACCTGAGACGGCACAAAATAAAAAAATTGAAAAAAGACGTGGTAGAGAATTTTTTTATCTATTGTAGAGGCAACAACACATCGGGCTTTGCGAGCGCATGCTCTGCCCAGTCAAGTGTTGCGTAACAGCAGAGGCACATTTCTTCCTTGTTTTAGAAGGAACCTTCTTCGGTGGCAGTGCAGATTTCAGTGTGAATTAGTGGGATGTGTTACATATTGCTTTCAATACATTGTTGGATGGACACGGCGGCTACTTTGAATTATCCAAAATTTTGAATTAACGAGTAGTGAATTAATGCATGCTCACTGACCAGGAGAGGCAAAGCAGAAGGGTGGGTCTAAAAATTAATCTGCAAAAGGCTAAAGTAATGTTTGACAGTCTCGGAAGCGAACAGCAGTTTACGATAGGTAGCGAGGCATCAGAACTGGCAAGAGAATAGATCTACTTAGGGCAGGTAGTCACCACGGATCCGGATCATGAGACTGAAATAATCAGAAGAATAAGAATAAGCTGGGGTGCCTTTGGCAGGCATTCTCGGATCATGAACAGCAGGTTGCCATTATCCCTCAAGAGAAAAGTGTATAAAAGCTGTCTTACCAGTACTCACGTACGGGGCAGAAACCTGGAGGCTTACGAAAAGGGTTCTACTTAAATTGAGGACTACGCAACGAGCTATGGAAAGAATAGTGATAGGTGTAACATTAAGGGATAAGAAAAGAGCAGATTGGGTGAGGGAACAAACGCAACTTAATGACATCTTAGTTGAAATCAAGAAAAAGAAATGGGCATTGGCAGCACATGTAATGAGGAGGGAAGATAACCGATGGTCATTAAGAGTTACGGACTGGATTACAAGGGAAGGGAAGCGTAGCAGGGGGCAGCAGAAGGTTAGGTGGGCAGACGAGATTAAGAAGTTTGCAGGCACAACATGGCCACAATTAGTACATGAACGGGGTAGCTGGAGAACTATGGGAGAGGCCTTTGTCCTGCAGTGGGCGTAACCAGGCTGCTGCTGCTGATGGTTATGGTGATGATAATGATGATGAATTAACGAGCTTTTACTGTAGTAGACAGCTATACAAAGTAAAAATAGCAGTTTTATCAACCATATAAACTTGTAAACATTAGCTTGCTAACTAAATTATAAAGCAGGCTGTCACGCAGGCACAAGCAGACATGAACACATCTCACTCAACGACTGCGGAAACTTGCTGTCGAGACGCTCAAGTGAGGAAGCGCAGCAGCAGCAGCAAGCGAATTGACCTTCGTGCTACCCCTCACTTAAATGCGAACCAAGTGGCGAAAACACAGCACACAATCTGTTCACATCACAGATCACCTTCAAGATAGGACCCGTACAGCTGCGCCATACCTGGTAGCTGTCGGTGTAGAACGCGCTCTTCCCCCGGTGCTGTGCGTGCGACCGAAGATGGCGCGCATCCTCGCCGCTTTCCTCCCTTACACTTGCTAGATTGAGCTGCCATCATCAGTTCATCCTTGCACGCTTTCAATCACACGTACAGCATACAACGCACAGTGATGGTGTTATCGCCCCTGTACTTTATACAAAACATGATCGCAACGCCAGTGGCAGAAATGCACCTGGAGTGTCCATGTAATTGCTATCGCAATAACTACACATTGGAATCGTTTTACATCATACCAGCCAAGGGTTGATCGCGGCTTTGGCTCTGCGGTGACATATGGTGACCCAGAAATTGTGTTACCACGTCAGTTGGACCGCATAACTTGAGAACATTTGCCGTCTTCATCATGAGTGCACGTGTGCTGACTGGTCAAGTTCGAATTATCCGACGAAGGCCAATTTTAGGATCGAAATAATCGAAGTTAGGGCTCATAGAAATGCACAGACACCGGCCGGGACTTTTGTTCAGGATCAAATTAACCAGAGTCGAATTTATGGAAGTCTGCTTTAGCAAGTAACATAGCAAGAAGCATACTTTGAACACACAAACTGAGAAAAAATATAATAGACATTGATGGCATCACACACATTTAACATACAGAGTTGAATTAAAAAAGTTTTATTTTTATTCATTCATTCTTGAGTTGCTTCTGCTTTACCTTCACTACACCACACTTCCTACAGAATATAATTGAAGGTGCTGGGTAGACAGCTGCAAGTATAGCAGCTCAGCCAGCATGTGAATGATGAGTAGTACTGCCTGAAGCTTATCCTTGTGGCTTTCAAACAGCCTTGTGACTCTGCAAGTTGAGCATTTTCAACAAAATGTTGTATTACAAAAGCAACAATTTGCAATGATCATGCATTTTTGCAGAGACCTATTTCCTTGATGCATTTAGAAAAAAATATATATTTAGAAAAAATACTGTGGATGGGGTATAGGGGGAGGCCTTCCCTAGATTTGTAGCTCATGCTTCTAAAGTAGCGTACATATTGCATTTGCAAAGAGCAGAATTATCTCTAACTGTGTTCTCTAATGCATTCACTGTGTTTAAAGAATAACAATATATTAACTCAAATGCAAAAACATAATAATCATTGCCTTCCTTCCCAGGGCTGTGCTCAGCTGCCTCTGTGTGGCCTGAACCCATCTGCGATCTTGCTGCGTTGGTTGGAACTTTTCCCCCCTGAAATGCTAGTGGCAGGAAAAGACGAAAGCAGTGATGAGTCAACAGTCATCTCTTCGCAGACATCCACACTCACAAGGAACATAGGTGAGGTACTGCACTGCAGCCATGGCTTCCCCTGAAATGTGAGAATTCACAAGTGCCTGCGGGGGGCAGATCCTTGTCTGCCCCCCGCAGGGGCAGACAATGAAATGAAATGGCAGCAAATGAAATGAAAGATATGAACGGTATGCCTTTCTTTTCTTTTTTTTTTTTGTATATACAGTCGGTGTCAAAAGTTTTCAGACCACAGAATTTAAGAAAAAGCTGAATGTTTCCAGCCTGTAAACAGTGTAATGCTGTATACTTTTTCTGGCTACAATCACAAGCTGCTAAAATATTCCACATTTTGTGAAGTCCTGCGGTCCTTTAAGTTTTTGACTCATTGTGTGTAATAGACTTCCATGAATATTCTAAATTTCAAATATCAATACAAAATTTTGCTATTTGCACACTCTTGGGTGACCTGCTGCAGTGACTTCATGGCTTCATGGCTGCTGAGCGCGAGGTTGTGGGTTTGTTTCCTGGATTCCGCAGCCACGTTACAACGTGGGGCCGAATACAACACTCGTGTAGGTGCTGCACCTAGGTGCAAGTTTAAAAAAAAGCCCGGGTAGTCAAAAAATTAATACAGAGACTCCCACTGTGGAGTCTCTGATAGCCTGTATGTCACTTTGAGGCATTAGACTTTTATAGCCAAGATTTTTTTTGGTTGAAGAAAAACAAAGTTGCAGAGCTGAAAACAAAACAAAAATGGCTAAAGGGAACTACGCTGCAAATTTGATTTGATACAATTTTAAACAGCTCGAATGAGCAGATGTGCAGCGCTTGTGCTATGTTTGTACTACAGTTGAAACCCATGATAACGAAATCCTGCGACTCGATTCTCGCAAAATATTTTCGTATCCCGGGCGAATGCTCATAGGATTCAATGCATTTTGTACCTCTGGACAATGTAATATGACTGTACTACAATCCTGCATCAACAAAATTTGTCAGAATGTAACCCTGCATATTATTTACTCAGGCAAGGCTATCAGGCTTTAAAATGTGCTCAATTGCGATTGCTTTGCACTGAAATTGTGTAAAATACAACCACATGATGCTTGTGTGGGTGCCCCATTTCTGTTTACAAAAACAACCAAGTGTAGAAGTGATCGTGTGCACTGGAAATACAACATGACTGCCATCTTGTTTGTTGATCGCCCATTTGAAACAGCATGCATGTTGCTACCGACGTGACGACAGTTTTTGCACACTTAGAAGTTCGTTCGATTCGCCTGCAACACTGTGAACCAGTTCAAGGCTGTTCATGAGAAGTTCAGAAATTGTGCAGCTCGATTTCTTCGATGCAGGCACATCACGACATTAGAAACGAATGTCAAGGTGCAGATGCGGTGCTGGTGTTTCGTTTTTTCTGATTAACGTGCGCGGAGTGCGTAAGCTTAATAAAGTACTGAACTGCTAGGATGGCCAGCTCCTGAGGTGCAAGTACATTTGGGTGGTGCTTGTGTAGACACAGCAGATGCATGTAAGCAGGGTTTTAACAGTGCTTGCGCATGTGCATTGTGTCGTCTGCTGTGCGGCTGTTTCGCACAAGTATGTCTGCACCAACTCGGCACTGACAGTAGAGAGGGTGCAGCAAAATCATGGACCAGCCCTCCACTCTTCCTGCACCTGTTCAAAGGGCACCATTGCTGCACTGCTGAAACAAATGCCAGTGTGCAGCACTTCGTGAGCTGGTTCGTTTGGGTGCAGGTGAATTGAACGTACCTCTAGTGCAGTGCGTAATGTGCACCTCGGTGAGAAAAATGCAGCAAGGACAAGGAAATCCATGTCCCACCGACGTGGAATTATTTATGGCACTTGAGATGGCAGTCACAACATGGAGTACCACACATCGGGCTGTGATTGAGCAGTTGTCTGGGAATACGCACCCTTTCTTCAGGAGCGCTGGTTTTGATGCCGTCGAACAGGCATAGCATAGGAATTTGGGTCCGGACGTTGATTTACGCGAAGGGGTCGTAATCTGGATCGATTGCCTTCGGGTATGTGAGATGCGACCACTTCCACACTCGGCACTGAACCTATTGGCGCCTACGAACGACAGCATGCACTGTAAAAATGCTGATGCATGCATGGAGCACTGATGTTCCCCGCCTGGTGCCGAGTTATGCAAAATCTCACAAAAGTGATCATGCCTCCGAAAGCAATTGACCGAGAATACCGCTCCATGGCAGTGCTGCCACTGCTGATCGACGCATGCCGGGCACTTTGTACTGTCAGCAATGCAGTGCTACATCCTTGAGCAAGCTTGCCAAAGTAGGCTAACGGAATTTTGACAGTAAGGTTTCGTTCTGCAATGCATTATGCTGTCTCATTTCACAAGAACTAAATTCTCGCTAAAGTTAATATTTCTTTTGTGTGTGTTCCCCACCGATTTCGTTATTGCGAGGTTCAACTGTATGCCCTCTTGCAGGTGCACCTTGCAGAGAAGAGCAGCAGCCTCGGGAAGAGCCAAGAAAAGGAGGCACCCTGAGGCTGTCATCTGGGGAGCCTGTGGTGCACTGTGACAAGGAGACCAATACTGAGTGCGTGTTCCAGCCAGAAGGGCGCCGAGGCCGCAAGGGCGTCATGGGGGACCTGGCTGTGAGCTTGGCCGTGCCTGCAGCGCCGATTTCCCCAGTCAAGCGCTCACAGACTTTCGGACCTGCAAGTCACCCTTACGTCTGCAGGGTGAGGGTCAGTGCATGCCTTTTCTTGTTCTTGCTTCTAATTGCAGGAGTGGATTGAGTGAGATCACATTGCACTGCTAGTATATTCTCTGGCTCCTTTGAGGGTCTGACTTTATTTCTCATTCTACACTGTTTTTTCCTTTCTCCCATACTCTGACAGCTTTAGTTACTATTATAATGGTGCAAAGAATAGTCATGCAATACAATCTCCATTACTGTTTATTCTGACTGCCTCTTCTCTTTGACATTTAAAAAACTGTCTTCTTGCGTCAGCTTTTTTCTCATCTAACTAGCAAGTATGATGTCATCTAGCTCTGCTGTGCCAAGTTTGTTGCTCTTAGTGTGCTGCCTCTCAAGGCAAATCATTGTTAATGAAATGCATATGTATCCCTCAATAGGTGTGTGCTGGATCTTTACGTATATTAAAGTTCATGTGTTGGCAGGTATGCAACATGTAATAACACCAAGGACTGCATCCCACTAAAGTTTTCTGCTATATTTTTCTACTATCTTGGTGAAAAACCCGGCTTTTAGGAAAGCGCATGTTTGGGCTCTATGTGTGATAAATTACCTTTTTGTAATTATCAGTGCCTCGTTCACCACGAAGCTACTTTAAATCGAGTATATTGCGAGCCGTGGCAACATGGAGTAACTGCTGCAACAACCCCAACTTCAAGAGAGCGCCATTCCCATGCCATCTAACCAACCATTCTTGCACTTTTTTCGCTGCCCTTGGTGGCAGCTTGGGCGAAGGATAAATCGCTTGTGATTAGACCAAGCGTGCACTCCTTGAGCAAGTAGGGTAATGCATCGCTCCTATATTGGCTGCTGCGCACAATGGCGTAGTGGTCTCGTCCAACGATTGCCCAGCCCGTCATCTGCTGCAGATGTTTGCCTGCTTCTTAGGTCTTTGTGTGCACCGCTTCACTTCTCGCTAGTTTTACGATCACTCGCTGCACTCTCTTGAGTCTTCCCTGCCTTTAGGATCTCTCGGCGTGCCTTCTACTTGAATAGCCATAGCCTGCCCGATCATTGTGTGTTTGGATTTGACATGTGAAATGAAGCTCAAAAAGCTACACATGTTCGGTGCGCGGAAGCGCTTTATTAATTTTGTCCACATGGCAAAGTTGAATCTGGCAAAGCATGGCACAAACAATTACATCGACTTGTCTAGCAATGTATCATATTTTCTACCGGTACAAAACGATTGTATCGACACTACCATCTACAGTGAAACCTCATTAAACTGTAGTTGGCCGGACGTCGGAAAAAAGTATGTACTAAACGGTAGTACTGCTTAAGCAAAACAGCATGAGATCGCCCACTTACCTGTCAAAAATGGAACTTGGGGAGAGTGTGATGAAAGGGCAAAAACATGCAGTATTTATTCACTTCGCGCGATAAAGGTCTTATTTTTGTTTGATTGCCGCGAGCAGCGACGACAGCGGCCTCAAACTTACTGAAGCTGCAAGCCAGCTTTTCAGCCAGCCCCCTCTTCTCTGCAAACACTCACATGGCATATTCCTCATTGGCGTTGCCTATTCTCCTTGCACGGGTGCAGCAGCGCTGCAGTAGTTGCGGGGTGTTTTTTTCATTACAGGGTGTTGTTCTTAATGCGACGATTGCATTCTTGAAGCTGATATAACGCACAGCTTCTGCCACTGTCAGGCCTGAATTGCCCGTGCTGTCGCTTTCCATGTCATCCTCATCACTGTCGTTAGGCAACACTTTGGCAACAACAGAGGCAACGATGGCAAAAAATCGAACCTCGTAGCCGACATCTTTTGGCGGTCGCAACAGCATTCTTTGCATTCCATATGCCACACACCGTAGTCAACAGTAGATCCCTGTCGCATGCCAGCACCGACTTCTTCGTGCCACGTGCGATAGCACAAATTATGTCCAATTTTTCTGCTTATGCTTAGCACCCGGTATTTTTTATCCGAGCTTCGGCATGACCCGAGTCCTTGCGTGCATGACGCTGAAATGATGTTGATGTGGCTTCACACGAAAACGCACGGGATGCTTGGAGGCCGTTGTTCCAATCTCTGAGGCTTGTTTGGCCCGCCCGATAGGGACGATGCACCACCGTGATTGTGCGACGAAAAATGGAAACATTACGTGTTAACTGATGCGTATGCAATAAGCTGGTATGGTTTATGCGCATACAAGACGCATTATGTTCAGTGGCCGCTGAGTCAGCGATTTAACTTTGCTACTTCTAATATACTACTGTTTAAGCAGGTACAGTTTAACGAGGTTTTACTGTACTTATCTTCTCTGCCATCGGCGGAAAAATGCATCATTGTAAGTGTGCCTGGTGTCCAGAGTGCATCAGCCTCGGCAATTACAGCCTGCGCATAGACAAGGCCAGAAAAGAGAAGCAGCAGAGAAAGAAAGTGCACAAGGACACCTCTAGCTACTCTGCGAGGTCCTGAATAAATTTCTGAGGGCAAGACCAGCCAATTTTTTCTACATATTGTTTCAGAAATTTGTGATAATCAATTAATGTTTCAGAAATAGCTGTCTCATCAACAACACTAATTCAGTGCTGTAGTAAAATGTTTCTGTAAAGAAATTTAGAAAAAAGGCTCCGTCTTGCCTTAAAGTACCTATCCTTGAATCATCATCGCCATTTTGCTTTCGTGCTGCTACCTACACCATTCAATTTGTACTGTAGTGCAACCCACTAAAGGCACCAAGCATTCTGCGGTCACATGTGCAGTAAAATAATACATAACGAATTTCGCAGTGCCAGAACATTTCGTAAATTCTTTAAGCCTGGGCTTTGAACCTACCCTGAAACTGTCATGCAGACATCTCAAGAAACAAATAAAGTTGTGGTCAAGGATAGCCTCTCTTCTTAATGTTACGGTCATGATCAGTGTAGGAAAGTGATAGGATGAGCCCTGCTTGTTTCAGAAAGTTCAAAAGCAGGTGTAACAATAAAGTTTGGAGCACTTTTTCAGTGCGATGACGCAGATAAGCCGAGTTTACCCAAAACATGGACGGTGGTAATGAGGATGCCCAAGAGTGCACCTGTGAGCTCTGCTGATTTTTTTGTGCTTGTTTGTATCTTGCAGCTCAACCGCAGCGACAGTGACAGTGCCATGCCACTGTATCGGAAGAGTGGCCCTTTTCAGAGAAATGCTATGGAACGTAGAAGCCTACGATGCAAGAAGGTAAGGACATGCCGAATGTGATAAGATAATAATGCTGTTCTCAGCGTCTGTTAAACCCTGTGAACACTTTGAGGCACTATGGTTACGTGAAATAACCACCACTTTATCATCTTTTTCTGTTTGCATCATGGTAGCTTTCCTTTTGTTTCATTAGCACAGCTTACTTACCCAGGTATAATGTGCACAATATTGCCCAAAAATTGGGTCTGAAAATTGGCTACATATTGTAATCGGAAAGGACATTGAAACTGCATTTGCGGCAGAGCCAGCATTATCACCATTGTTATCACTTCATTTTTTTTTTTTTTTTTTCCTTAGAGGAAGCGGGTGCTCTTTAGGTTAGCTTTGGTGCCTTGTTAAAATCGGGTAAACGTGCCACGATATTTTTGAAGTTTGTTGCATGTCATCTGTAAATCTGCCCGGACACCTATGGTAAGAATTCTATTTGCAAGCTTGGCAACAGCCATGCTGCACTTTATGCGTCCTAGGTGTGGGAGTGGTTCCCAAACTTTCTAACCCCAGGTAAAGCATCCAGCTTTCGTGTAGATTTGGGAACCTTGCTCATTCATTGTGTGGTTTTGGGTGCAGTCAATGGCTCAGGGAGGCAAGACGGCCAGCCACGCATCAGGGGCCCGGACGTCCCTGGATCTGGCACTGGATCTGCAGGCATCACAGACGCGGCTGCAGCTGCTACAGCAGGACTTGGCTCGCCTCAGGGAGATGAAGAGGCGCCTCGAGGACACAAAAGCAAGAGGCAAGTCCCATTTTTGCGTCGACGTGGATACGTTACTGACCAAGATACGTATTTGCCATTGAAAGAAAGGAAAGATGAGAACACAGAAAAGTAGAACCATTGATACTGGCACAAAGTCACAATGGCAAGCAAAGAAACAGACTTTCATACTTTGCATGTCTTTCTTTCTATGTAAGCGAGAGGTTTGCAGGAATATATAGGCTTGAAATTATCACTAGTGATGTGGCGGTGGAGCTAATGTTTCATCAAGGCGACTCATAAGCTTATCAGGACAAAGACAAGTCCTCTTGTCCAACTACTGATGATTTTGTTCTGTGCACATATATTTTTAATGGTAAATACAGTAAAAGCTCGTTAATTCGAACGGCAAGGGGAAGCCGCTTCAGTTCGAATTAACGAAAGTTCGAACTAACGAAAGTGAAGGAGGGCAACAGTACACTGCGATTTGGAAGCAGTAGGGCATGTCAGAAATTTGGCGTGTCAGAAAGTGATGGCGTGTGCCGCGGGCACATGCCATCTTCAAGTTGAAGCTCTGGGTCCGACTGTGCCACACCACCGATGTCCACTGAAACGAACGTTAGCCGAGGCTAAACACCATCACAATGAATCGCGACGGCCGATACCTCCTAAGCAGAAAACAGAGGTGCACAACCGATGAAGACTGCCGAGACAAAGACGCTGAACATGTGAAGGTGGCGAAGGCCCTGATTCGTTGGTTCTTGATTGCAAGCGCAGCTGCGAGGTACTTGATTCGCTGTGTTTTGGAGCTTGCCGTGCCATCTCCGCACAACATTAACAGCTGTACAAGATTTGCAAAGCCTCTGAGATTCGCAACGGGCAAGAAGTCTCGGAGGTTACGTAGAACGGAGAGGCGGCAGCCGCCGCTGCCTTCTGGCGGACCCCGCGTCGGTTAGATTTTTGTCCGATTTTGCCTTCTCTCGCCGTTCTCTCCGTTTCGGAGGCAATATAGCCTTGTGTGTAGGCAGTAGGCGCGTTTCTCTGGCCGTGTGCCAGGCGAGCGTAGTTCGAATTATCCGTGAGGGAACCTTCTCGCGTTCGAATTAACGGACTTTTTTATACATAGACTTCTATGGAGCTTGGCCGGACCAAATTGTACAGTTCGAATTATCCATAAATTCGAATTACTGAAGTTCGAATTAACGAGCTTTCACTGTAAATATATATTTCAGGAAGCATCCAAGTAGGCAAAAATTCCGAGGCACATTTCTTGTCTACAGTAGGGCCTGTCTTTTTGTGCATATTTTCTGGCTATATTACCTAGAAGTGTTTCTACCTTTCTGTATTCTGTTTCACTGCTCTTTTTAGGAGTTGTTCTGAAGCACATTGCTGATTGTCCCTTTGCTTACATCACTTTCAGTGCTTGCCGATTGCCTAAACAAGCGGTAAAAGTCTCATAGGGAATTAGTTTCTTTGTACTCTCTTGTCAGTGTTAGTTTTTACATTGATGCCGTGTTCATAGACAAAATCAAAATGGCAAGCAGAAACGTCACAGCTTCAATCAAAGTACATTGCTACAGAAATTTTTCTATATTGTAACATCACACAAGTCATATTTAAATGTGAAAGTAATCACAAAAAAGGCTGTTGCTGTGTACCTTCGATAGCTCCTGACAAAGTTGAATTTTATTGGGATGTCTGTTGTTCTTAAGCCTTTTTCACTGATCGCATGTTTGAAATGTGACACTCAAATCACTCGCGAGACATCGTTACTTACGATTGCATATTTTGAACATTGCCTGTGTCTATTTTTGTTCTGGTCACCACTTGGGATAACCCTGCTTGAACGTAACTGAACTTGAATTATGGTGTACTGAAGGATGAATTTCATGCCATCTAGCCCTATAGTGGGTGGCAGCCTAAGAATGTCATTGCACCACTGCAAAGGGCATTTGTAAAGTGTGCCAGACAAGTAGGTCTGTGCTCATATGCATTACATCAAACGGACGTCAACATCTGAAACTGGAATACAGAGGGCAGCAAGCACTGGGCGGAGGTTGTACTGAATTGAGTTGGCATAGGTAATGTGCACTCCTTTGTTTGGGTAGTTACAGTGACACCACAACATGTAAAATTAATATTAGGCAACGCACTACTGAGTAGAACACAAAAGGTGGAGTTTTATCTGAGGCTGACCTCTGTCTTCCTCAAGTTTTTCTCTCCTTGTCTACATTTTATGAACTGGGTGGGGTTGCATAGTACAGACATCACTTATTGCATAAGGTTTCAACAGGTTTGAACAATCAACTTCATTGAACATTGACACTGACCTTTCTGTGTAGCACACCACACCACGACGCACTTCACTGTTGTTTTTATTTCCCCACAATGCTCTATTGCATATCTGCGTTTGAAGCAAATGTCTTATGTTTTTTGCTTCTGCTAAGTAAAGTAAACATTCCTGTTTATTTGCAACCCGCCGTGGTTGCTCAGTGGCTATGGTGTTAGGCTGCTGAGCACGAGGTCGCGGGATCGAATCCCGGCCACGGCGGCCGCATTTTGATGGTGGCGAAATGGAAAACACCCGTGTGCTTAGATTTAGGTGCACGTTAAAGAACTCCAGGTGGCCGAAATTTCCGGAGTCCCCCACTACGGCGTGCCTCATAATCTGAAAGTGGTTTTGGCACGTAAGACACCATAATTTTTTTTTTCTGTTTATTTGCAGGTGAAACTGAGATACCTGCCTGGCTGGCTGATGATGAACGATTGCGACAAGTACTAGCAGCAGCAGACCGCCAGGTAAAATATATGAGCCTATTGTTGCGAAGTGAAACTCCAGTAATGTGCTGCATTCTCAACATCTCTTTCTGCTGTTGCTGCAGGCCTCGAGGCAGACAGTGGAGGAGAAAAAGACGGAAAAGTTGCTCAAGAAAACTTCTCGGGAGATATACAGGTTGCGCAAGAGTCGCAAGAAACAACCTGACATGGCGTTTTTCAAGTATGTTTTCTTCTGCTCACTTGAAACAGCCAAATGTGTGAGAAATACTGTATTTACTCTAATGCACACTTTCTTTGCGATAAAACGGGTTCAAAAATTTTGTGCGCATTAGAATCGAATACAACCCTAATATGGGCTGCTTTCTTATACACGTTCAAAAAGCCGACGTTCGATTTCGCCTGACGTCATTAGACCAGATTGGCCTAGGCCGCAAAATCGAACGTCGGCTTTTCGAACGTGTACAAGATAGCGGCCCTGCGTTAACATATTGCTAACGGCATTTCAAAATGGCCGCCTCGTATGTGCTTCGAGCCTAGCTGCCTTAGCTTTCTGCATGTGCTGTGGTATGTGCGCTTAGGCAATGCTTCCTTTGGCTTAGGTTAGTGCACCGTCCGTCTTCCCGTTCTCTATGTTTGCCCTATCAGCATGGAAGTGCCAACTGCAAAGATATGCTGAGTTCATCGTGATGCCGCCATTAAAAGGAAAGCAATCATGCGTGCTCAGACGGACAGAAATCAGGCCACGTCACGGGCGTTCGGAGTTCCCGAAACTTGCATGCAGGACTGGTGTAAACAGGAAAGGCGTTCTACACTGACAGCTGCTACATACAGCGCGGCCCCTATCGTGAAAGTGATCAGGGGCAGAGACAAGAGTCTATGCATCTAGGCGTACCACGCTGTGTTCTCGTTGCTTAGTCCACATCGAAGAGAAAGGCCGCACAAAGGTCAATTCGCTCGCTCCTGTTATCGCACTTCCTCACTCCAGCGTTTTAAAGAGTTTCTGCAGTCATTGAGTTAGACGTGTTCATGCTTGTGTGCGCGTGACACCTTGTTTGTTCATTTAGTTAGTAAGCGAATACGGCTGATAGAACTACTATCCTTACTTCTCGTATAGCTGTCTACTAATTTGCTATCGTAATCAATGCTTCGCCTTTCGCACGAAACTGCGACTTTTTTTTTATTGCAACTTTAGTGCATTGGGAGTAAATCTTTGTTTTTTTTTCCAAATGAGATAAAGTTGTATTTCTGTATGAAAGGGTGCGCAGTACTGTTAAGGACTTCTCTTTCTTTAGGTCACGGCAAAGGGGTGTGCTTACAATCGATTTTTTTTTTTTTTCTGCCACAAAAAATGGGTGCATGTCACAATCAAGGGCACATTAGAATCAAGTAAATACAGTATGTGCGGAGCTGCTTATTACTAAACATGTTGCTGCTTATTTTTGCGGTCATCGGCTACCTTGTTCCCGTGTCAAGCTAACCTATGACCTGTCGTGTGGTGCATGTTTATCATAACTGCCGTAGCGTAGTTTTCCCCTGATAGCATAATTTTCTCTGACATGCTCAACATTGGTGCTAGAAAAAGTGTGAAGTAAACTGGCAGGGCATCGTACTTGCAGTGAGACATATTTAAAGCATGTTCCAGGTGTATGTAGTGCGCAACTGAATAAAAATGTATGTCTTGCATTGCGCTTGCAGCCTTCATGACAGTTCTTAGAAAATTTCAGTTTTATTTTTGATGTGAATAATTATGGGTATCTCATTATAATTCATTTAGAAACAAATGTGAGTGATTTATGTGCTCTAAATCATAGATTTCTGAGCTTCCATATGGGCAGCTTATTTCCATTTTGTCAGGGGCCCAGACGCGCGAGGGATACACCATGTTTGCCTGACTCTTGCGTGCATGAGTGAGTTGTGAGAGAAGTGTATCAGGGGACTGCATCTAGTTGCTGTGGAGGAGGACTCGCTCTGCTCTGTTTTTCCCCAGCTGAACTGCACTGACTGACTGCGAATGGATACTCTGCAATAAGACCTCATGACATAACAGTCGCAGCACTGCACTCTCACTTGGGAGATCCGCCATACATTTAAAAAAATTTTTTTTGCGTTATTATGTATATTGCTGCTCCTTTTGACTTCTGCAGTAGTTGTTCATTACCTACAGTTCATCACCAGGCCTGACACTGTGGTAGGGTGTCGGGTAGGTGGGTCGCGGTATATCCCGCTTTAGCAACCGCAGACCAATGAGTAACGACATGTTACTGCTAATTTGTTCTATGCTTCACCATTACGGTACTCTGTGTCAGCTGCTGTGATCCCATTTGGATGGAAGTCAAGCACCGGTTCTCACATACTGCACATTGCCATCGCCTAGAGATGAACGGGGCAAGGCATTCCCTCCTCCATAGTACCTAGGCGCAGTGTCCACATTTCTATATCGCAACTCACGCATGTGCACATGCGTCAGGCAAAAGCAGCGCACCTCTCGTGTGTTTGAGCGCTTGAGAAAATAGAAATACGCATATTGCCATCGTAAACAACTCTTATTTGCTATGTTGATGCAAAAGGAAAATGCATTGAAATGTGTGCAAATGGCCCTGCACAGTATAACCATTCCAGACACTTTCTTCACTTTACCTCCCCATCTTTGTCTCTTTCTGACTGATTAAAATGTTATGTTAGGGTGTTTAATGTCCCCAAGGAACTCGCGAGCTTGAGGAAACACTGCACTGGGGAAGCTCTGGATTAATTTTAACTACCACAGTTTCCTTAAAGGGCCCCTGAAACGATTCAGACAAATTTTGTAGTCGCGTAGGGTACAGCTAAAGTTAATCATTCGCACCACAATTTATGTGAAACATCTCATATTAAGAGAGCTATGGACGATTACAAGTTACCCTCCTCCATAGTCGTGCATTTTCTCCTCAACTCCTTCGCCGAGTGATCAGGGCTAAGCTCCGCCTTCACTGGCTCTGCGTCATGATGGCACGTCATGTCGTCGACTTCCGGTTCTATAGGCGCGAGCGTGCAAAGCCTCTCCAAACTCTCTGCCAGCTGCTTGGCAGTTGACCGCAAGCGAGAGTTATCGAAGCAGCGTGCGTCGCGAGCTGGTCATTTCGGCGGAATGGTGGAGGCATAAACTCAAGCTGATGAAGGGACTTTAGCGTAGACGTATGTGAGCTGCCTGATCAGTCTCCACGATCCAGCCACCCGTTGGCGCAGAGCTTAACCAGCCAAAGAGCTAATATTGTTCTAACCAAGTGTAAAACATTTTGAACATTTACAAAAACAATGTGTTAACAAATACACTCCTGCGGAAAATTTACACCAGCAGCTAAGAAGAATACATTTCATTACTGCTACTGTGTGTGGTTGAGCTCTGTGCCACCAGATGGCTGCACCATGCAGACCATTCACATTTGCACTTCTGCTAATTGCGTGAAACAACACAGTCAAACAGCCAGGCCCGCTTGCATTTACCCTAATACCAGACTTGCGAAACGCTATTGCGTTAGTAATCTTCCAATGTAAAGTGACAGCCGCAAACGTGCAAATCCTGGTGCCGATCGGATAGCGGCAGTCCGATGCACTGCAGCCAGTCCGCTCGTCTGCTGCCTTGCAGAGGGACGTGATGTTTCAGCTTGCCATATTGCCAGTCGCTACATTTGCAGTCCACAACGCAACAAAGTCGAATCATAGTGCTCGAGAAAGACTGAGACCGACTCTGACCACGGAGCACTTGTCAAGATGGAGCATGTTGTAACACAAGCAGACGACGCTTGTTGTGTGCCGGAAGTGCTTAAATGTAGTAAGAAATTGTTCTTGTTCATGCTCTTTCTGTTACTTTCTTTTTATAGAAACAAATGGACTAACATTCCAAATATTACGAACATCATTTGTTCACCATAAAGGTGGAAAAGTTATCAATGATGCGCCCTGGACAGCTAATCGAATAGCTCACACTACTGGCGTTGATTGGGTGATTTACGTCGTAGGGGCAGCTGAAAATTCCACCAAGGAGTGTGCTGTAATCAGCAGTGATGTACATTTTTTAAAGCCTTATAATAAATTACACGCTTTATGCAGAGAACTTAGATGCTTCAATTAATGATCAGAAGGACCTACTCTAACGACTCAGTATGTTTGTACACAGTCGTCAAAATTGTTTCAGGGTCCCTTTAATGAGCACTCAAAGCAAGGCACACAAGCGTTCTTGCATTTTGCGCCTACTGGAATTTGGCACCCATGGCTGATAACCAAAGCCGCAACCTGACCTACAGCATAAACCCTTTTGCAAGTATAACGCCCTGCAAGTTTACGCATTTCTGCCTCATCATGTTTTCTTGCACACAGCAGTGAGACTCTCAGATGCTAATTGAGTGCTGTGTGCATTCTGCCCACCAGAGAAAAAATGGCCTTCTTCACACGGGCCCAGTCCACCGTTCCTGTGCTTCCTCCTGAGGCCGACATCGCGGAGGAGGAAGTGGCGCGCTCCCCAGGAATGCCAACCGCTGCATCCACCCAACAGCGCTACGAATACACTGTAGATCCTGTGCTGGGTGTACAGGTGTGACATCAAGACACCCAAGTGCCTGAAGTCTACAAAGGCGGCAGACCGCCGCGCCACACACTGAAACATCGATCAAAAGTACGGCCTTGCATGAGGAGTAAGTCTCTCACGGGGCCAGCTAGCCATCGGCAGACCACCAGAGCCGAATGCCCGAAACCTGAGCGTCCCTTCGGAGCTTGTGTACGTACCTGAGACCACCTCAAACGCCGTAGTCGCTGTGCCAACCATGGCTGCTGCTCTAAGCCCAAGCCAAGGTCAAGCCATAGCCATGCTGTGCCCAGCCTGCGCCCCGGTGTAACGGTTTCGGTCACGGACACTTACGAAGCACCGCTGCCCACCAACACACGTCTTACCTCTTTGCCGCAGAAGTGCCTTACAGTTCTGTGCCTACTGTAAATTATTTGGATGCTTTTTTTTTTTTTCTTGTGATAAAGTACAAAAAGGGATTTATGCTGTTGGCCTTATGATGTACAGGAAGGAGCCATGTGTAACGTCACCACTTTTTTTGGACTTTGTTTTTCCATTGTTCCATTTGGCCTCCCGCACCAAGACATCTGTGCCTGGGGAAACAACACCCTCTACTTTTTGGACAATAAAGGTAGAACACTGACGTACCTAAAGATTTTTTTCATTCCTCTGTGGCTGCTTTCAGAAATCCAGCATTTCGGCTATTGCTTTATCTACGTGGAAAGGTAAGCACAGAAATTGTTTAGTAGATTGTTTGCTCCTTTGCATTAGGCATTGTTTTTCATGAGACACCTTTACTTCTGCTGGGGTCGGTTGTGTGGCAACATAAGACCGTACTGGCGTACCGGGGAACGTTGATTCAACTCTTCCACTGCTATTTGCAATCACCTGTTCTCCACGTGCCTCTGGTACCAAATGTACTTTAGCTTCATCAACTGTACAATGCTGTATGCAGCATAAGCAGTGGTAAGTGCACTTCTTGCAACTTCATAAGCAACGTAATGCCATACACTACACGCAGAGCCACATTTAAGTGGCCTGTTGGAGCTTTTGCATCCATATGGTCATTCATAAATTTTCTAGATAAAATGTTTAGCACTGCTTCCTGGTCAGGCAGAGTGGTGCCAATCTTGCACAAGACCAATTTGTCGCAGTTCAGGGGAACGAGGATGCTCATGTCGGCTTGCAAGATGAAGTGTTTGGACAGCAGTCAAACATCGCCATGGATTACGCCACGGTATTCTGAATCTGTGCGGAAAACATGGAACAAGGCAGTACCACACTTGTACCACCATCATCATCACCATCGGCCAATTTTTACGTCCACTGTAGGACGAAGGCCTCTCCTAATGATCTCCAATTACCCCGGCCCTGCACCAACTGATTCCAACTTGCGCCAGGTATCCAAAAAACCTCATTTTCTGAAAGGCATCATTTAGTCGCATTGCTGTAACTTGATGGAAGAGCAAGACAAGCACTGCAACAATTGTCCCATAGCCGGAGCTATATAAGAGGCAGAATTAGTAACACGGCGCTCAAAATCCTCAGCAGAGTTCCAATCGCTCAGGGACAACCCACACATAACATTATCTGGATACCAAGCCACGCAGGGATCAGGGGCAACGAAGGGGCAGTCAGCCTAGCTCGAGGGATGACCAGCCGAGCAGGAACGTCAACCGCCCCTGAGGGGCCACAGATCAACTGCGGGAACAGCTATTCAGAGCTATTAAACCTCTATAAGGGGCTAAGATATCAATATCCTCCACCACATAAAGCATTAACAAAGGAGGAGGCCGCAGGATGGCGGAGACTGCAAACGGGCTCCTTCCCAAACTTACACATACTAAGTAGGATGTTCCCCACGCAGTATAGGGCAACCTGTCCGTGGTGTGGAGCTAAACCAACATTATACCACATTACATGGGAGTGTACAAGAAACCAGGCATTCCACAAACGCAAAACACCAAGTGCGGAGGAATGGGAGAGCTGGCTCGCCAGCCGCGAGCTAGGGGCTCAAACAGCTCTAATAGCGCACGCGTGGGAGGCGGCCCAGCTCAGTGGAGGCCTGGGCTAGGGGCCCATCCATGGCTGAAGAGGACCCAAGCTTCAAGAATTCGGCCTCGACCCTCTAAAACCTTAAAATAGTCGATAAAGTTTTCCATTCCATCCCCATTGACAGCTGCCAGAGCAAGTTTCATTAGCATTTTCCACCTGAGCCAGATTGCTCGGAAGTGTTTTCCATGCTGGAGACAACCATACACAAAATAAACATTTATTTTTCACGCCCACACAACCCCTTTACTCTGCATCACTTGCACTAGTAGCTTTCAAGTGGACTATGAACCAGGGTCCAAAGGACAAAGAATCCCAGAAGCTCTGCAGAAGAACATCTTACATGTAAGCAAATTCAAAGGACACCCAATAATGAGCAGCAGTTTCTTCCAAGATCTTCACATGGCTAAGCGTTGCCACCCTACATATAGTGACTGCTTGCAGTGTAGCAAAATTCCATGCAAGGCAACATAGCCAAGCTGTTATTTTCACTAACCTTTAGCTTTCTGTGACTTCCACTCAACTAACCTGTGAGAAATTTCCAATGAAACGATAGCAAGAATGATCATTTACGTGATAATTTTACGCAATTTGATGTAAAATTAAGTGTCATACTTTTACGTTGCAGAATATGACATCACATGAAAGACATCGAGGATCTACACCAAGGAGGTTTCTAAAAAAAATATGTATGGAGTGGATGTTTGCACAGCTTCTTACGAGCAGACGTTAAACGAGTACTGACACAAATTTTCGATCTTGTTTTTCCAGCTGCAATAAGCAGCTAATGACCCAGTAACCACGGCACGAAACATCATTGGCTTCAGAGCGCTACAGGTAATTCTTTGGAGTCTTGTTTGTAGCGACCAGAACAAGTTTCGGTTTGAGGGCGTCGGCAACGAGACGTTCATTTGAGGGATCGCCAGCCGTTTGTGCACAGGCGCGAGTAAGAGCGGGTGCGAGAGAGGAAATTTGAGGGCTTTTGCTCCTTGAATATGTGACACTGCCGAGACACTACTACAGTGTACTAGATATTCTAGTACACTGTAGCACTACGGAGGAGATTTCTCTCCGCCGCTGGCTGCCCACGCGGTCATGCAGTGGGCACGGACGCCCCATTTGGTGATTGCTGTGTTTGAAGAGGCAAGGTTTCTGGGCTCACAGTACGTCTCCGCGCACGGCGTCGCCAAGTGGCCCCCGAGAAGTGGAGCCTCACGACGCGGCACGACGGCGCACGGCGATAGACCCACCGCAGGTTCGAGCACCGAGCCGAAAGACCTGGACGGCTCTGGCCGTACGCATGGGCGCTCTCCCAGGAACACACGGCGTCCAGGACAGTTAAGGCGTTTATTGATAACCAATGGCCAACATGTACCAGACTGCACACAAACACACGGAGTACACTCGGCGCCCGCGGTTCCCGATGGCGAGGAAGGCGGGTTACACGCCGCGTCGAACAATGGTTTACGCGCGCGGGCCGAAATGCGTTCGCAAACGCTACCTAGCGCTTCCCGTCACCGACAATGGTCTGCGACGGTTCGGACACGCAAAATGTGATGCACTGAGCGCCTGCGACTACCGCAAGGGCGGAACGCAAAGCCACTCAGCAAGTCACACTTACGCAAGCTAACAAAGCACGTGAACGTCCCCAGGCCGGGGCGTTGGGGACACAAATAGCTGGTCGCTCACGTACCTTGCAGCTTGCCTCTCGTGACCGGCGCTCGTCCCTCTCGCAGCACGACTCCCCCGCGCACCGCGATCGTCCCCAGTCGGGGCTTCTTCCCTACGTCACGCCCCACGACCCAATCGCAGGGCCGCGTAGCATGACGTCGCGGGACGCGGCCGCGGCGCCCGGGGAAAACGGTGCGCGGGTCGAGGGGCAGGCATGTGGGAGAGGTTTTCCTCGCAATGGCGAATAAGTCCGGAGCCTTAGGCACAGCAACGACTGCGCCCCGGTAGACCGAAGGAACTTCCACAGGTTCTAACTGGTGTTGTATAAGTGGCGGGTCGTTTTTTTCGTCGCGACGATAGATTGGATTTTTTACAAGCACTGCTCCAGGAGGGCACACGTAACAGGCAAACGGAGGCCTCGGGAGAACACCTGAGGTTATAATAAAGCAGGTGGCGCAGGATCTCCAGGTAACCCATAGAGTTTCACAGTAGTATCATATATTATTTATTTAGAAACTCTATGAGGTCACCCAAGGAGTAGTCGGGGGGATCAAAGCTGGAAGCAGGGCGGCCCGTGGGTTGTGGCCGCGTAGGCCGAAGCGTGCCAGGGGGTGTTTGCATAAAAAATTGGCTGTCAGCGATAGCGGGCAGCCGATGTTATACACCCCCGGCATGCGCAGTCCTCGGTGAGCGCCAACCCAAGGACCAGTATGGGTTCTGGCTCGCGCCTGCGGCGCTGGTGCTGAGTCGGTCATCCTTACCGGCCACCTTTCAGCCACTTGCGTTCAACCGCGATTGCTAAGGCGCTCGAGCTGCCTTCTACATTTTTAATCTATATGCCGCCCGGGCTCTACTACGGTCGCTACTGCTCCCACAGAAACATCTGTGATGTTATTTACAAGGTACATCGCCGTAAGGCGCGAGAAAGCTATGATCCGCCACGACTGACTTAGCGCGAGTGCTACAGGTGCGAGACAGTCTGTCCGACAGAGGGGTCGCCAAATTGGGCGTCAGTGCCTGCTGCTTCCCCTATTTTACCGTGCCGGAAGCCAGCGTCAGAGCGTAAACAAACTCGACCCCACTCTGCAATAGACGACCGCACGCCAAGTTTCATCCTAGACGCCAGCGCTCGTTTCTCCCCTGGCGGAGCGATTTCATCTCCAACGGGTGTAGGTTTCCGTCGCCGCTTCCCTTCACGGTCGCGCCCGCGTTCAGTTCGCGCTGCGCGCGAAACGTCTCTTGTTTGCGGCGGCACCTCTTCGGATGACTGGAAATTATTATTGTGTTGTTAACTGTCACGACAGCAATGTAAACATGAAAAGGTTGATGCCACCAGTGAAATTCTGCCGATTCACAAGAAAATGGTACGAAAGAAGCAGACGACAGACATGGATTACTGCGGTGCGCCGAGCGAAGTAAACATCTGGCAAACGAAGCGAGTTCGTTCATTGATCACTCCTGAGTGTATGATGGTTTCTATATGTAACCCACGTGAAATTAATAATTACTCGGTACATAATCCTTTTATTCATATAAAAACATTAAGTTAAACGAGCGCTTGTCCTGTCTTCTTTCTCGTGTTTCGTTTGTGTGTGCGCTGTCTAAGAATGGAAACCACGTCTGTTGTATGCGCTAGCAGTGGCCGAAGTTCACGCGTGCCGAGAAATTGAATATGTGCATGATGCATTGAACATGACCGGAGTTCATTCCCGCTTCACCACTGCACCGATCGATCGGGTTACTGGACGATACACACCCGCGTCTTGGTCGCGCCGGCATTGCTGAAGCAGCAATGATTAATAATACTTTCAACTTCCGTCTCTTGAGTACTGTTAAAAAATGACCAAGCTGTCTACATTGCTGCCTCTATTCCATATTGTAGGGGACGTACTAGTTAAAGTTGTGTGCGCATGTCGTACTTGTGCTATGCAGCGATATATCTTGTTTATTTCCGCGCAGTGTCGATAGAAGTCCATTGTCGCCATCAGAGACAACACGGATTTGTAGCAAACATATATATATATATATATATATATATATATATATATATATATATATATATATATATATATAGTGTGAGAAACTGCAAAAATGACTTTAGCTCGTAGGTGCCGTATGTATGTGCCGCATCGTATGTGCTGACGATTTTTCCGGCGGCACATACGATGTCGTTTCCAATTACCTGCTCAGCGTCACTTACATGGTTAAGCAGACGCTGCCCTTTCGCCGCATTGCAGCCATAAAAATAATCGTCAAGCGTACCGATCTTCTTAAAGGCAAATATAGCGTGTGCAGTTTGTTTCACACTAGGGGGAAAACTCGGAACGTATTGCGTCGCGATGAGGCAAGCAATGGAGTCGTGCGGCGGCAGCAGCTCGAGCAGGCGCACACGCTTGAGGGGCAGTGTCGTGATCTGCGTCGTCTGCTACGGCGGCGCGCGCTGGCCGCATTTTCAGGAAGCGTGGTACTGTCAGGGGCAGTGCACCGATTTCATCGGTACTGCAGGAACTGAGCTGATATTCTTTACTAAACGTTGTGCGTCGCCCCACTCTGATCCTTCATTGGCGATAATGGAGTTCCACAAACTTCTTTTGACAACATGGTTCATTTGTTCTTTCGAAAGGCCGGAGTACTGAGCGTGTGCACGTATATTTCTTCACTGTGTGTGCTACCGTAATGAGCAGCGACAAAACGCACCAAGATGTGCGCGCAACGTGCTCAGTCTTTGTTTGACTCGAAAGGAAAACAAAGCACTCAACAATGGGAGTCGAACACGGTGAAACAAACGGACACGATTAAATGAACGTTTTAGGTTCAGACAATGAGCTGGAAGTGATTTTTCTCGACAATAATTCGCTACACCAGACAGACCCTGCCCGCCGGTGGGGAATTGGACACGTCACGCTCGGAACTTCAGTTAGTATCTCGTCATGCCCCCAGCGGCAGCGATGACAGCGCTCATCCTGGAAAGCAGTGAAGTGTAGAATGACTTGATCAGGGATGTGTTCATTCGCTGCAAGTCTCAGTCGCTGACGACGGTGGATCGAAGCCTATCCTCGGGCGACTGATAGAGGGGATGTTGCGCCAGCGATACTTTCAACGAGCCCCAGACATTTTTAAATGATGTTGGCGCCCGGGGATTGAGGCGGCCGCTCCAAGAGAGTGACTGCGCGCTCTTCTAGCAGTTCTTGCACAGCACGAGCAGTGTGGATCGGCGTCCTATCGCGTTAGAATATATATAGTCGCCTTCCAGAAGCGGGCCGTCAAGAATGTATGGAATCAGTACGTCATCTATGACTGCCATGCAGCGATGAACTTACATTCGAGGCGTATCAGTGGGCGTCGCGCAACGCTTAGCAAAGAATACCGGCTCATTTCACGCAGTAACGATGTGATCGGCGCCCTGCACCTGACAGTAGAACGTTCCTCGACAATGCGGCCAGCGCGCGCCGCCGTAGCAGACGACGCCGTTCAAGATCCCGCCCCTCGAGCATCTGCGCGAGCTGCTGCCGCCGCCTGACTCAAGCGCTCGCCGCATCGCGATGCAATGCGCTTCGAGTTTTCCCCTAAATGTGAAACACATTGTACACCGTCCTTCGAAGGAAATGTCCACGCGCATACACCGCGCGCGGCGCGAAACGTGCCCAAACACGCGCAGTGCAGGAGGCAATCAAGGCGGCGCGAACGAGAGATGGGAGAGGGGTACCACCCGCGAATAGAATTTTTCTTCGCATGCGGCGCTCTCAACGCCTAATTGAGGGGCTTTATCAACGCCGGCGCAGCAGCGCCGCTCTCGGTGCCGTTCTTGTCTATGCCGGGACGCCTAGGGACAAACGCCTACAACACGCGCTAAGAAACTAGCTCCTTTTGTACCTACAGCGTTATAGGTCTCTTCGATTTGGCTGCACCGGCTGCACTAGTTCAGTGGGTGCAGCACCGCCATCCTCGTTTTTCTGGTGCAGCGCGCGCCCTCTACACTTTTCTCCTCGTTTTGTCAAGGTGCTGGCCAAGTGCTGCACGAGTTCTCGGCCGGCTTGCACGCGCTCCAGAGCAAGTGCAGAGAAAAGTGCAGCATGGCGTACTTGCCGCCCAGCCAAGAGCAGACGACGCTGCATGTTGTCGTCCACGGCGTCCAGAAAGAAGTTAGGCTTGTCTACAAACCCGACGGCTCACCACTGGAGGACGCAAACGCAAATGTATATATATACGAGGCATCAGGCAAGTGTTGCTGCATGTTTTCGATGAAAGCGTGGTTAGCGGGCAGTTTGTGCTTTATTCGTACTCGTGGCCACGTGTAGCGGTTGGCCACGATCAACGCATAGGTCCCCGTCTAATTGCGGCATTGATTTAGATCCATTTAGCATTTCAGAGATATCGTGCTGTGCTGTGTGCACATTCCAAATATTATGTTATGTCTTCGCAGACGGGCAGCGCGTGACACTCAGGTTCGTGGCCCAAGATTCACAGGTTGAAAATATTCCTCCTGTAACACGACCACCGACACCGACCTGCGCCAGTGACGGCTTCGATGAAGTGGGGCCAGGCGCCTGTCCAACGGCATCCGCGTCCGCTGAAGAAGCAGCGGACATATGGAGTACTCGCAAAACCAAGTTCTTCATCTCCAAGTACACGGAGATGAAGGAATTAGTTGGAAAGAGCAGAGAACTCCGGTACGTTGCCTTTTACGTTTCATTTTATGTTGCCACCAATATTATGAGCAACAATGAAGTGTACTGTCGTTTCTCAAATTTATACTTCCAACAATGTTAATGGAATGTTTTCATGCATACTTCGCAGGATTTGTTTAAGCTTAGTACATCAATTCTCATCTCAAGAGTGTTTGAAATGTGTGGCAGCCAGTATGCAAATATTATGATTTCAGAGTACCAGAAAGCGCCACACTTAATTAAGTACTAAAGGTGCCGCAAAATTTCAGTCACATGTAGCAGTGTGTTTTGTATTTAACTATGGTATGCTTTTATTTTAGCACAAGGAAGCTTCTGTGGGTGAGACTCACCGAGCTGATAAACAAGGAATTTTTGTGCAACATGACCAGCACACAGATTGAAAATAAGTGGAAGTCACTTGACCGAGCATATAAGAGGAGCAAAAAGGAGAACAGTTCATCTGGTCACCACCGCGTGACCTGCGAATATGAAGAGTAAGTGTGCTTATTTACTATGGTATTCAATGGGTTTTTCATTTGTGCATCACGCATTACACAGAGAACTGTCGGAGATACTTGAAAAGCAACACAGTATCAACCCAAGAGTGCTTTTGGAGCCTGGAAAGGCAATCCTCCCCAGCGGATGCTCAGGGTAAGCGAACGACAGTTTTTGTGGAAAACCTGGAATTGGTGTGGCATCTGTGTGTATATTTTCTACAGGACAAGCACCACAGAAGCATCCGCCGAGCTTTTGCCTGTGCCAGTCGAGGACAGACTGTCTGCAACAGTTGAGGACAGCCCGGCCTCTAAAAGGAAACGCCACAGCAAGTCACAGCTTACTCCCCTTTTGGAGGTGCTGGAAAAAAC